>NC_134137.1:43170000-43795000 GCF_033958435.1 Carettochelys insculpta
ACCCACCCTTGGAGTTCCCATATCCCTGGAATCACAGAATGAGTTTCGAGGAGATTGCAAAAGGACTACAGCTAAGACGGCTACCTGAGCCCTGTGACACCATTTCTCAGCATGCTGGGAGTCAGGGCTAGGGACAGAAGTAGAAACTCCTGCTATGGTTTCTATACCAGATGCGCAAGACTCCCACTGGGCCAACGATGGATCAAGGCTCTGCAGCTCCCAGCAAAGGCGAAAGTCTGACTTTACAAATCGAATAGACAGCTTAGGTTCGGTTTGGAGCTCATGAAGTCCTTGTTGAACTCCCACTCCTCTGAAAGGGAGTTTTTGCCCTACTGCCTCGTCAAGTGCCATAACTCAGCCAACTCTAGCACTGCAGAGACCAGCATCTAGAAGACGCAGAAAGATCTGACCTACCTTCAGCTGCCAAGACCTAGCTGAGACTCAGGCTGGTTCCAGGCCAGACAGCAGCAACCCTGTTTGGAGTCAGGAGAGAACCTTTCCCCATCCAGGGATAAAGGAAGGGGACATTTGTTAAAGATGGCCAATGCCACAGCACTGCAACACTCTGTCCCAGGACATTCAACCTCAGTGTACTATCTGCCTCAGGAAAGTTCTAGGGAAGAAGTTGGAATCTCTGTGTTAATGTTTATAACCAATATCCTTTCCTCCCCCAGATCCTATTTTCTTCTTCCAAGTAAAGTTCCCTTTGTATTATTTGCTATTAATTTTGCTGTGTTATTCCTTGGCTGGGGTTTGTTTCATTTTTTGTCCCGTGTGCCAGACTTCATGCTCCTTGTCATGCAGTAGTTGTATAGATTTTGTCAAGGGACAGCAAAGCTGTGAATGTGCCACACTGACTTGTTGTGTTGGGTGGAAGCACCAAGTGCCAGAAAAGAGCCTTGGACCCAACACATGTGAGGAGAGGGAAGAAGGTGCTCCAAATATTGGTGTTAGTAAGTTCCACACTTATGGGGAGGAGCAACACTTAGAAGATGAAAACCAGGGTGGTTTAAACAAATGTGCCTTGCTGTAATATTCATGCCGTGTCCAATACATGACAGTGGAGAATAAACAGCTTTAGTGGTAAGAATGGAGACTGGAATTATTGCTTTTATTGAAAAATGCTCCCACAAAAGAAAACATTTCTGTGAACAGTGCTCTCCACTGCCTTTTGTTCTGATGATTAACACCTCACTTTATCATCTCCTTCAGGAACCTCTCTCTTTGGAGGTGAAGCATGAATCTATAAATATCTGGTAGATATCCTCTGATGCACACCATGTGGGGCCCCTCCAAGCAGTGTAAACAGCTGAAGAAGATCTGCTCAAAACAACCTTCTTTCTCTTCATAAAGCTGAGATTTTTCTGAGAGGATTTGCCTCAGGGAAAAATATTGCCTTTTCTGCACAGAATTTCACGGTCATTTTGGAGTCAAACAGTGCATGTGAAATCTGCTTTTCCTGGGAACTAATGCTAAATTCAAGACAAAACCCATAAAATCTCTAGTATTTTGCTGGTTTTTCACATTGCTGCCAATTGGGCCTCTTGATTTACCCCAAAGATCAATTTTATGTTGTCTTCCTTGTTATGGTGCTTACTATCAATATCCAGCTGCTTTTTATTTGGCGAAGTGCTACCAGTTCTTGTAATGATGTGTTATTAAGAAGATTCTGGTTACGGGTGAAGGCTCATTATTTCATGTATCACATTGGGATTATGTGCTAATAATAATGTCTCTGTGCAGTCACAGTATTAGAGCTAGACACTTGCAATGCATCCAGCATCTTCCATGATTCTTTATGTCTTGGTTCATTTATTAGAACTGTTCTAGGAACACTGATGTCAACTATATGTATTTATGAGGAGGTCGTGTGTTTAGCTGTAAACAGCAGTGCATATTACTCAGGAATAACTGTTTCATCTGGGTGTCATCATAAAGGCTGTGTCTACACTACAGTGATCCTTTGAAAGAAGTTCTTCTGGAAGAGATCTTCTGAAAAACTCCTTTTGAAAGACTGCATCCAAACACAAAAAAGCAGATCAAAAGATCGCTCTGTTCTCTCAATAGAGAGCATCCATGCAGCTCCTCCTCTTCAGAGGGAGGTATAGCTCAGTGGTTTGAGCCCTGGCCTTGACAACTCCTGCTTGTGAGCTCAATCCTTGAGGGGGCCATTTAGGGATCTGGGGCAAATAGATTTAAAAAAAAAAAAAAAGCCTGGTGCTTGGTCCTGCTGAGAGGGCAGGAGACTGGACTTGATGAAGTCCCTCCCAATTCTATGAGATGGGCATTGTTTTATTTTTATATATATGTATTTCAAAAGAATGAGTGAGGGACTGAAAAATCTGGCACCATAGGAACATCTGCACTGGGATGCTACATCGAAATAGCTGATTTCAATGTAGCGAAATCGAAATAAGCTATTTCGACGAATAGCGTCTACACATCCTCCAGGGCTGGTGCCGTCAACGTTCAGCGTCGACGTTGTACAGCACTACATTGAAGTAGGCGCTGCAGGGGAGCGTCTACACACCAAAGCAGCCCAAATTGAAATAAGGGTGCCAGGAACAGCTGCAGACAGGGTCACAGGGCGGACTAGCCTTCCGGGGCAATAGCAAGCTGCTCCCTTAAAGGGCCCCTCCCAGACACACTCAGCCTGCACAGCACACGGTCTGCAGAGCCACAGGCACGCACACCCCATGTAAGCAGCATGGACCCGCAGCAGCCAGAGGCCCACACACCCACCCCTGGAGGAGCAGTGGTTGCCTTGCTCAGTGCCATGCAGGAGGCAGCTGACCATCTTTTATTTCAGGAAGATGAACTGTCCTTGGGGGATGAGGAAGCAGCCCCAGACCTTGCTGCCCTCCCAGCCCCCCCCGCCGCACACGCCACCGGCTGTGGAGATACCCCACAAGCACGGACTGGTGTGAGCGGCTGGTGCTCGGCCAGTGAGACAACGACCGCTGGCTCCGGAACTTCCGAATTAGCCGGCAGACATTCCTGGAGCTCTGCCAGTGGCTCACCCCTGCCTTATGGCACCAGGACACCCCCATGCGACATGCCCTCACCGTAGAGAAACAGGTCGGCATAGTTGTCTGGAAGCTGGCCACTCCAGACAGCTACCGATCCATAGGGCAGCAGTTCGGCGTGGGCAAGGCCACCGCCGGGGCTGTCCTCATGGAGGTAAGAGGACCCATGGGGAGCCCAGGGGGGAGGGGGGGAGCCCTAGGGGGGAGGGGGAGAGCCCGGGGGGGAGAGCCAGACACACCCTGCACACCCCTCACCGGTGCTCTCTCCTGTCCTTCCCCTGCAGGTTGTCCGCTCAATGAATGCCCTGCTCTTCCACAGGCTTGGGGACCCGGATGCTGCCATCGTGGGGTTTGCCAGCCTGGGCTTCCCAAATTGCTTTGGGGCTCTGGATGGGACCCATATCCCCATCCGTGCCCCAGAGCACAGCGGAGGACACTTCCTCAATAGGAAGGGATACCATTCTGTGGTCCTCCAGGCCTTGGTGGACAGCTGGGGCCACCTCTTGGCCATTTATGTTGGCTGGCCTGGCAGCATCCACAACGCCTGGGTGTTCAGAAATTCAGGCCTGTGCCGCCAGTTGGAGGCAGGGACCTACATCCCCCAGCGGGAGATCCCTGTGGGGGACACCACCATGCCCCTTTGCATCGTCGCAGATGCGGCGTACCCCCTCCGGCCTTGGCTCATGCACCCTTACATGGGCCATGTCACAGCCAGCCAGGAGCGGTTCAACACGCGCTTGAACCATGTGCGCCAGGTGGTCGAGCGCACTTTCGGCTGCCTCAAAGGGCTCTGGAGGTGTCTCCTCACCCGCCTGGATGCAGGCCTCACCAACATCCCCCAGGTTGTGGGCGCGTGCAGCGCACTCGACAACCTGGTGGAGAGCAAGGCAAAGGCCTTCTTCCAGGGCTGGGCTGTGGAGGCTGGCAGGGCCAACGTCCAGCCACCCGCTGCCCCCAGTCGCCAGGTCGACCCTGAGGGGATCCGGGTCTGAGAGGCCCTGCGGGCCCATTTTGACCAGGCTGTGGGGTGAATGCTGGCAGGGCCAGCTGCGGGTGAGCCACCCACTGCACCCCCCCATCCTCCACAACACTCCCTGCCCCCACACCCACACCACAGAGAACCCAAGAGCACACACCCCCCCAACACCTCTGTACAATAAAAAAATGGAATTTTTTTTAAACAAAACCCTGCAAACCTTTGTATTATTAATATGAAAACAGAAGAAGAAGGGGGGAACTATGTACATGGGGGGGGCAGGTACAAAACAGGGGTAGAACAAAAACTATTTACACAAACATGGGGTGAATGAGTCCAAAGGAGGGGGCCTTGGGGGGCAGCGTCCTCGGCCACGCACCCCTATTGTCCTGCACCTGGTGTTGGGGGGGCGTGACCCACGTCTCGGCCAGAGGCCCGGTTGAGGCTGCGTGGGGGCCGGGAGAACCAGCAGATATGGCCGGGCGGTGTCCGGAGGCCCATGGTCCCCCTCGGTGGCAGGCCCCAGGACGGCCGATGGTGGAGGGACAGAGGGTGGAGCGGCGGGTGGAGCAGCGGGCAGAGTGGCGGGTGGGGCCAAGTGCCGTGCGATGTCCTAGAAAGTGCGCATGAAGGCCCCCCAAGCCTCCTGGCACCAGGCCAGCGCTCGCTCCTGGAGGTGGAGCCACCGCTCCTCCACCTGCAGGCGCCGCTCGGACACCTCCAGCTCATGCTGGAGGGTGGCGAGCAGCTGGGGGTCTGTGGACACCCACAGATGGCCCAGCCGCTGTTGGGCTCATCCTGGGGCTGGTCCGTGCTCCGCTGAGGGGCTGGCCTGGTGGGATGGCCCCGGTGGGTTCTCCGGGACCACAGACGGTACGCCAGTGCTCTCCGGGCCCTCCGATGGTGCAGCTGCGTAACAGAGGGGGGAGGAAGCGTGGAGACAGCCGTTAGTCTGGGCCCTGACCCATGGCCCTTGTCCCCCCACCCCTCTGCTGCTGGTTCCCCATCCCCGTCCCCCGGAGATGCTGATGATGATGACGATGGGTGTCCAACCCCTCCCCCCAGGGGACCCTAGGTTCCGCTCCCCCCATCCCCAGGGATGGGGCATGGTGCTGTCCTGCTGGGGGGCAGGGGCTGATGGACTCTTCTAAGGGACATGCCCCTGCTGTCCTCGGAGCCATGGTCATCTGGGTGTGTGGAGGGCCCTGGTCATGTCCCTTGTCCCTGCCCCTTAACCCCGGGGGTGTGCACCACGGGGGTACATACCTGACGGTCTGCTTCCACGGTTGGGGGGACAGCCATCGGGCAGACGCCCTGCTGGAGCTGCGGGAGGGGAGGGTGATCTGGAGCCCCCCATCGCTGGAGGCCCCCTCCTCCTCCTCCTCCGGTGTCCCAGGGGTGGGCTCCTGGGGGGGCCCCTGGGGTGCGGGGCTGGCCTCCGGGGCAGACTCCATCTCTGGGACCTGCTGGGGCTCGTCGGCTGATGTGTCAAGGGTGGCCAGGGGAGGAGGTGTACCGGGGGCCCAGGATTTCCCTGAGCTCCCTGTAAAAGGGGCAAGCAGTGGGGGCAGCCCCAGATCGGCTGGCCGTGTCCTGGGCCTGGGCACAACCCTGCTGCAGCTCCTTCACCTTACTCCTGACATGGTCAGGAGTGCGGGCAGGGTGACCCCAGGCAGCCAGGCCCTCGACCAGCCGAGCAAACGCATCCGCGTTCCGCCTCTTGCTCCCCATTATCTGGAGCACCTCCTCCTCACCCCAGAGCCCCAGCAGGTCCCGGATCTCGGCCTCCATCCAGGAGGGGCCGCGCTGCCTCTTCCCCCGCTGGCTGGCAGGCTGGGAGCCCTGGGTCCCCTTGCAGGGGGGTGCCCTGTGGGTGCTTGGGGGGCTGTCTGGCTGCCATGGGGTGCAGGGTGCTGGCTTGAGGCTGCGGAGGGACGTGCAGGCTGGGCACATGGCAGTGCTGCTACTGGCACGAGCTCTCAGTTTCCTGCACAGGAAATAAGGGGGCGGGGAGCTTTAAGGGCTGCTGCACGTGGCGACCATAGAGCTCAGGGGCTGTAGAGAGTGTCTCTCAACCCCTCAGCTTATGGCCTCCATGGAGGACCCCGCTATTTCGATGTTGCGGGACACGGATCATCTACACGTACCTTACTTTGACGTTCAACATCGAAGTAGGGCGCTATTCCCATCTCCTTATGAGGATAGCGACTTCGACATCTCTCCGCCTTACGTTGATTTCAACTTCGAAATAGCGCTCACCTCGTGTAGACGCAGTGGGTGCTATTTTGAAGTTGGCACGGCTACTTCAAAATAGCCGGCTAGTGTAGACGCGGCTCTTGAGGACTAGTTCTTTCAAAAGATGCCCCACCCCCGGGCATCTACACATGTTGTTTTTCAAAAGACTCCTTCAGAAAAGGGCACTCTTCCTCATCTGGGAGAGGAAGAGGGCCACTGGAAAAAGGGCTGCTTTCTTTCAATTTCAGATTGAAAGAATGCATTTTGTGTGTCGACACTTTGTGGGTTTTTTTCCAAAAAGGACTGGCTTTTCTGAAAAAAAAAAAACTTGCTAGTGTAGGTGCAGCCAAAGTGTAACTACAGTTTGGGATGACCAGGCTGACTTTGCATCTGAGCAGTTGTGTTATCTGTACATGAAGAACAACACATACCTCTCAATCTAAATGCATTTATTTTAGATTAAGAAAAACAGCAACCAAACTCCTTCCCCACCCCTGTCTTCATTGGAGATTTGACATTTGTGCGGCAAGTACAATGTAGCTGCCTTCTCATTTGGCCTGGTATCTTTGGCTACAGTGATCTCTTGATAGAAGTAACTGTCAGAAGATATCTTCTGATAAAACTTCCGTTGACAGACTATGGCCACACACAAAAGCAGATCACTCTATTGACAGAGAGTGGCCAGAATGCCCAGATGCTCACTCGACAGAACAGCCAACCAGAATACAGAAGACAGGACTGCCCGGTGACCTGGAAGCCCTGTCTGTTGACAGAGGGACAACCCCCACCAGAGCATCCACATGGCTTTTTTGTTGATAGATTCTGTTGAGAAAGGCGTTCTGCCTCATGGGGGAGAGGCAGAAGGCTGTCAACAAAAGTGCCAAGTTCTGTGGACGGTGTATCAACAGAACGCATTTTTAGTGTGGACATTCAGTGAGTTTTATCAATAAAACCAGGGTTTTGTTGACAAAAGTCTTTAGTGTAGATATAGGTTTAGAATTTTAATGGTGAAGTTTGCAGATATCAAAGGAATAATAATAATTAATAAATACTTCTCATCTTTAGTGTTTAAAGCACATTACATTGAGGTCAGAATCCTTATTCCCATTTCAGAGATGGGGAGACTGAGGCATGGAAAAGGGAGTGGTTTGCCCTCAGTCACCTAGCAGGCTAGTGATAGAGCCTGTGATTGAACCTCTTAGTCCTAGTTCAGTGCTCTTACACTGGACATTACTGTCTCATACCTGCACAGACCACATGAAACCTTAATACACAAGCTGATGTGGTTCTGTTCACATTGGTGGAGGAAGTCACAGTACATTTCCTTTTTTGTGTGACCAGAACTGCTGGTTCAGTGAAAAAATAAATGTTAGGCATTATGTCAGAGGGGAGATCTCTGGTGCAAATATAACACGATCCTCTGGCTTTTAAGGAAAAATTGGTTCTATGTACCAGATTTTATATTTTAAGAGAGAAAAATGACTGTGATTCACAGCTGCAGCCTGCTTTCTGTAGCAACTGGCTCCTTAGGAATAATCAGGGGCCCTCACATTAACAGCCAAGTAAATGGAATTTGCTTCTTGAGGAAAATGCTAGCTTGTACTGTGCAGAATGTGATTCTTTAATTTAGAGTAGGGCTACACAGCAAAGTGATTTCGAAATACCAGCCGTTATTTTGAAATAACTATATTAGTGCCTACACAATGCATCCACTTATTTTGAAATTGGTAAACCTAATTTCATGAGGAATAGCTCCTGTTTCAAAATAAGCCTTAGTGCGTGCAATGGCTCTGTTTCGAAAGAGGGTGTATGTGGCCATGTCTACACTAGCCCCCTCCTTTCAGAGGGGGCATATTAATGAGGGATTTTGGCAGATGCTAATGAAGCACTTCCATGAATATGCAGTGCCTCATTAGTGATTTGAAAGTGCTGCTTTTGAAACTCACGCCACCTGTGGAGCTGGGGGACTTTCGAAAGGACCTCCTGATTTTGAAAGCCCTTCTTCCCATTTGGTTTTGGGAGGAAGGGTCTTTCAAAGTCAGGGGGGTGCTTTCGAAAGGCCCATCTACATGAGCAGCGTGCGTTTCGAAAGCGGCACTTTTGAATCACACATGACCACTATATGCATTTACTTGGTTGCATATTCATGGTAGTGCCTAATTAGCATCTGCCGAAATCCCTCATTTATATCCCCTCTGAAAGAAGGGGGCTAGTGCAGACATGGCCTGTATTTTAAAATAGCTAAGTGATATTCCAAAATACATTTTTATGTGTAGCAGCATTATTCTGAAATAAGCTATTCCAGCATATCTTTTCCAAAATAGCTTATTTTGAAATAGGGCTGCGGGGTAGACATACCCTTAGGTTACATCTACACAAGAAGCCTCTCTCAGAAGGGATTTCCTGGCAAAAGTTCTGTCGACAAATGTGTTTACACATAATAGCAGTTTGAAAGAGCAATCCGCTCCATCAATAGAGAGCAGCCAGACTGCCTGTCTCTCTTTCGACAGAATGGGTGACCAAAAGCTCTGCATACAGGGCTGCCTAGCTAACTGGAAGCCCTGTTTGTCGACAAAAGAGTTCCGGAGCATCTACATATCTGTTTTGTCGACAGTATACTGCTGAGAGAGGCATTTATACCTGAATGGGGAGAGTTATAAAACTGCTGGTGGATGTGCTGGGTTTTGTTGACAAACTGTCGACAAAGCACATTTTACGTGTAGATGTTCTGTGGTTTTTCCCAACAAAAGCCCAGTTTTGCCAGGAAAAGCCTCTCATGTTGACATACCCTTAAGCCGTTTCTACACATGCCACTATACTAACAAACAGCCTGAAAAATGCTAGTGAGGCGCGGATGTAAATTTCCGGAACCTCATTAGCATAGGGTCACCTGATTTGGAGTCCAGAAGAAGCCCTTCCAGACTCCAAAACAGTGTGTAGAGGCACAGCCCCGGGTGATCACTCAGAAAGAAGGCCTCCTTCTGGAGGCCCCTTCTTCCTGACAATTTTCAGGAAGAAGGGGACTCCAGAAGGAGG
Organism: Carettochelys insculpta; assembly: GCF_033958435.1. NCBI lineage: Eukaryota > Metazoa > Chordata > Testudines > Carettochelyidae > Carettochelys > Carettochelys insculpta. The sequence continues at coordinate 43,179,274 of NC_134137.1, forward strand.
CCTTGCTTCTGGGAGGTCCCCCATGGGCAGCGCCTCTACACGCTATTTTGGAGTCCGGAAGAGCTTCTTCCGGACTCCAAATCAGGTGATCCTACGCTAATGAGGTGCTGGGAATTTACATCCGTGCCTCATTAGCATTTTTCGAAAGTGGCATGTGTAGAAAAGGCTTTAGAGATTAGATTATCCATGCTCTGCTCAATACAGAATTTGTGGGAAAAGTGGCTTTTCTATCTCCCCATGTTCTGGGGCCATTTGGGGAGCTGTCTGGTCCTTGGAATAGATTGAGCGCAGTTTCTCTAGACTGCTCTAGTCCACGTTTGGCTTCTGGCACTGTTCTGTCAGTCAAGAATACCTGGAATATGTTTTGTTCTGGCCACACTCCCTTCCCTATTTTGCTTTGCTGTGCTATTTGCAGCAGATGCAACATGTTGTAAGTAATTTAGTCTCCTTTGCTGTAGCTACACTAATATTTTAAAGCAAACTGAGCGGTAAGTGGAGTAGAGCTCCTTTTGTTATCACCCAGGAAACCTTCTGCCTTTGGAGTTGTTCCCAGGGACTGGTTCTGCTTTCTCTGAAGCCCCTTTATACAATAAGGGAGAATAAAAGGACAAGAGTGGAACACGGAATCTGGCATCAAAAATTTGATCTGTAAAGAAGTGGGAAAGGGGATTTATTCCTGATTAGTTTAAATTATGCTAAATTTCTGGATCATGTAATTATATACAGCTAAATTTTTTAAAAAATTGTAAGAGGTAAGTGGGCAGTTCATCTTTATCGTTGATGTGTCATTTTTAAAAGGAAAATGAAGTTTTTTTTAAAAAGGCACATAACTCGTTTTATAAACACTAATAATTCCACTGAAGAAAGCATTAAAATGTTGTGATTTACTAGGCCATAGCTTATTAAAAACATAAGTATGGATGAGTAGGTTGTTTTCCTTGGTGATAAAATGCTCTGATCAAGACAAATACCGCACAATGAAAATGAACATGAATGCTCTTTGCTTAGCAGTATGTAGTTTTGGCTTTCTCCCTGCTTCGTCTGTTGTGCTAAAACCTTTGTGCATTCTGCAAATATGATGAAATAGCTTTTGTGTGATATTTTACTTGCTTCTGCTCTTTTCGCCTAAACCTCAATCATATTAGTTTGAGGTTGTTTCGTCAGACAATCATTTGTATCAAATGTCATCCGATAACATGGAAATAGTGGACATTTATATTTTAGGTTAAAATGAACTGTATGACTACCAGCCACTTGAAGTTAATGATGGTAGGACAAATTTGCATGACATATGGGAATGTAAACGTGATAATATTGGAACAGTGAAAAGAATGGTGCTCATATATCTATTAATATCTGTATCTACATACACCCCCATGTATGCTAAATATATGTGCAGTAGTTATAACTTTCTGCAAGTAAAATAAGGATCTATAGAGAAGAAAAGAGGGAACAAAAAATTAAACCAAAGGCAAAACCACAATAAAACTGCTAATAATCAGAATGAATTACTGAACAAAAAAAGACCTTAAAAGTCATCTATGAAAGGAAAAACGGGGAAATACTGAGATATTTCCAGTTACAAAATGGCTGGTGAAGGCTTACTGGGCTCACTGAAAGCAGAAGAGAAGTAAGGACTGTCTTTTTGTCTGTGTGATTTATATTGTGAGGAAAAATCAAGTGCTCTTTCAAAATAATGGGAAGTATTTTAGGAATAAGACACATCTATCCTTCAAATATACCCTGCCAGCTTTAGGTTAATCTCAGTCCCATCTTCCTGTTGTTTGAAAAACAAAACAAAACAAAAAAACTTCTTTTACCTTTTTTTAAAAACAGGTTTCTCTTGCATTCACTCAGCTCCTCTGTGTAAGGAGTGGTAGAACTTGAATACAAAACCCAAAAGGCTATCACATAGTTTATACCCCTCCACAACTGCTCAATAGCATCTGTAACTTGGCTACCATCTGTGACTCATTGGCTACGTCTACACGTGAAGCCTACATCGAAATAGCTTATTTCGATGTAGCAACATCAAAATAGGCTATTTCGATGAATAACGTCTACACGTCCTCCAGGGCTGGCAACGTCGATGTTCAACTTCGACGTTGCGCAGAACCACATCGAAATAGGCGCTGCGAGGGAACGTCTACACGCCAAAGTAGCACACATCGAAATAAGGGTGCCAGGCACAGCTGCAGACAGGGTCACAGGGCGGACTCAACAGCAAGCCGCTCCCTTAAAGGGCCCCTCCCAGACACAGTTGCACTAAACAACACAAGATCCACAGAGCTGACAACTGGTTGCAGACCCTGTGCCTGCAGCATTGATCCCCAGCTGCCGCAGCAGCAGCCAGAAGCCCTGGACTAAGGGCTGCTGCCCACGGTGACCATAGAGCCCCGCAGGGGCTCGAGAGAGAGCGTCTCTCAACCCCTCAGCTGATGGCCGCCATGGCGGACCCCGCTATTTCGAAGTTGCGGGACGCGCAATGACAACACGGTCCCTACTTTGACGTTGAACGTTGAAGTAGGGCGCTATCCCCATCTCCTGATGAGGATAGCGACTTCGACGTCTCGCCGCCTAACGTCGAAGTTAACTTCGAAATAGCACCCGACGCGTGTAGCCGTGATGGGCGCTATTTCGAAGTTAGTGCTGCTACTTCGAAGTAGCGTGCACGTGTAGACATGGCTATTATCTGTAGAGGTTCCACAATGCAGGAAGTTCTGACTTGAGTTCTTGGTCTTAGCCTTGTCTCAGTGATCCCCGATTGACTACATGGTGACTGTGTGGTTCTCTAGCTAGCTGCCATGAGTACCCTGCTTCTGAAATCCAAACATTGACCTCTGTTCTCGCTTGGATTCTGACTCCCAATTCCCCTCTAAAATGCCAGCACAGAGCCTGATATCTAGTATGAATTCTTAGCCTATATCCATACAGAGTCAAACCAAAGGTCCATCTAGCCCAGTATCTTGTCTTCCAACAGAGGACAATGCCAGATGCCCCAGAAGGAGTGAACAGAATAGGTAGTCATTGAGTGATCCCTCTCTGGCCTCTAACAGAGGTTAGGGACACCATTCCCGTCAGTCCTGGCTAGTAGTTGTTGATGGACTTAACCTCCATGAATTTATCTACTTCTTTTTTTGAACCTTGTTAAAGTCTTGGTCTTCATAACATCCTCTAATAAGGAGGTCTACAGGCCCTCCCTGCTCTGCGTGAAGAAAACTTCCTTTTGTTAGTTTTGAATCTGGTTTGGTGACCCCCTAGTTCTTATGTTATTCTTGACTTTGTGTACAGCTTTGACCCTTGGCTTAACCCTAATAATAATATATTGCTTTCTGGAGCAGGGCAAGTGATGATGTCATGATGAAAGGCAACCCATTGTAACAAAATCACCCTTTTTGTGCATTACGTGCGAGGTGCATGTGAGATGCCAGATCCCCCTCCATTTGTAGGTGTGCATTGAGCAAATCTAGTTCACTGAAACGGTCTCCTTCACTTACAGTACTAAAGAAATCTTCAACATGAAGTAGTGGATACTGCTTTGCACATAAAACTAGATAGCATTACTTCGAAATCATCCTTCTTAATCGATGATATGATGGATATAGTCCATTCAGTATGTGAAACTGTTGACAGGACTCCACATTTCACTAATTGGTCAAAATCACCTTCTACCAAGGCTTCAGAGCATATAAGCACAGCTGTGGGTTTGCAACAGTTTAGCTGGCTGTCATACTTAATGGTGAGCTTTACTGACATGTTGCTCATCAGTCCAAGCTCTTCTTCAAAAACTGTGCAGTGTCTTTCCAGTATATCTTGAAGATCTTGAGATACTTTCAAGTTCGCCTTAATGTCAGTTCAATTCAGCACAAGCTCCTCAAGCCAAGATCTACCAAAGAATGGCAGATATCAGCGTTCCCCTCTATTTTTTTTGTATCTATGTGGTAAATGAATTTTGTGATGTGAACCAATACGGAAGTGATGCATGACACATCACCTCCACATTGGTGCGCATAACTAAACTCGTTCTGTGCTTGGATGATCTGTGGCAGGGTGGCTCAGGTTGGGGGGTGGGTGCAGGCTCTGGCTGAGGGTGCCAGCTTTGGGGTGGGGTTGGGAATGATGGGTTTGAGGTGCTGAAGGGGGCTCAGGGCTGGGGCAGAGGGCTGGGGTGCAGGGGTGAAGGCTGTGGCTGGGGGAGCAGGAGCTGGGATGGGGTTGAGGATGAAGGGTTTGTGGGTCCAGGCTTCCCCGGAAAAAAGGGCTCCTCCCAGTTGTCTCTCGCTGCAGCAGCTCCAGGCCAGGTGACAGGCACCTCTCTGCCAGCTGTGACAGCTCCGTTGACACTGGGTTGGACTGAGTGAGGGGCGTCTTTCTCCTGGCTATGGCAGGTCCGTGTTGCTGAGGACAGCCCAGGGAGAACTTTAAGAACACACCTCTCCCATGGTCATGGCAGCTCCCTGTTGAGGCTGGGGGCACATTTCCCCCACCCGTGCAGCTCCATGCGTGGCATCCCTGAGCCCCTTCAGTGGGCTTATCTGCCTTGTGGCCATGTAGCTTAGAGAGAACACTAGTGGATATTATCCTTTCATTACATCTATGGGCAAAAACCTGTTGTCTATCAAGGTGAACTTTCACTTGGAACTTCCCTTTTGGAGCCACCTGTCCTGTCGTATAAGTTTTCAAAACTATGCGGGTCCACAGGAACTTATGACAAACTCAGGTGGTGGGCAGATGCAGAAATCAAAGAAACAGCAGCTCCAGTATCAACATCCATTCTTGCAAGAACTCCTTCAATCGAGGGTATGATCCAGATACCATCTCTGAATCTGACTTGTGATACCAGGCTATGAATTCTCAGCTTTTGCCCTTTCTTAGGTTCATTCTTCACAGGCATGTTTTGGCTGGTTTATTACTCTGTGTTGCTGGGCATTGAGCTTTGAGACAAGTCATGGAGATGTGTGCTTTCTTCTTCTATTTTCTACAAATAACCTGGCATGCCTGGCAATCTTCTTAGGCTACGTATAGACTGCAGGCTTCTGTCGATTAAAGTTTTGTCAACAGTGTGCTCATCCAAACTGCAGATCTCTTGGAAGAGATCTGCCAGTTGGGAGTGGTCTATCAACATCCCTGTACACCTCGTTCTACAAGGAAGAAGGGATATCTTGACAGAGGAATTTTTTTTTGACATTTGGCCCATGTGGATAGGCCAAAAGTTGGAAAAGTGTCTCCTGACAGAACTGTCAGCAAAAGATATGCAAATACATTGCACAATTTGCATATCTTTTTCCGACAGTTCTTGGCAATCTAGACACGGCTCAAAGTCAGTAGTTTGTGCACAATGGCCACATGGAAATTCCTTATGTGACTGTGATCCTCTGTCTTGCTGGTTCAGGAGGTGAACTTTTCATAGACACTAAATTTCTTACAATGCAAACTGCAGAATTCTTTCTCAAGGTATAGTTGGGTTCCATCTGCAGGCAACAGGTTAAGCTGCTTGCCAGTGGCCAACAAAGATGGCTGCTTTTCTCTCACAGCTTCTTTGTTTGAACATCTCTGGAGGCAGCCTTTTCCTTTGTTCTGTTGTCAGTTGCCAATTTCCCCTTTCTAACTGTCTGGTTCCCCTTGTTCCTGCAGCACAAAGCCACAGTCTTTCACCTTCTACCTTTAGAGGAACTTTCCCTCTTTGAGTTAGTGTTGCTTGCTTATTTTTTAGTTCTTGCTCAGACATTGGGGCCCTACTCTCTCATGGTTTAGTAATCCCGTGTTGCATATATAATAGTTGGACCCAGCTGAGAAGGACATAGATACAGACATAGAGGGAGCGGATGGAAGCATAATTGTCTGCTATGCTCACATTTCCTGTTCTGTCTGCAAAACTAAAACTAACCTGAAAATCAGGCTTTCCACTGGGATGGGGAAGGGCTCAAACATTGCCAGGACAGCCCATCTCATTCACATCTTGTGGCTGGCCACTAGTGATTATACTTTGGTGTGAACAGAGAGCCAGTTTCCATTTGAGTTCTGTCAGCAAGTTCACCTCAAGTGCACCAAGTGCAGGAGCGCCACTGGATGAATCATGGCTTCAAGATGCATCCCTACAGCCTGAGTCCAGGACATTGCTGAGAAGCCGCAGGGCCTAGACTCTGGCTCTGGTAAGACCCCTGTCAGAACACACTATTGCTCTTCCTGCCAAGGTCCATGAGGACATGGATGTCTTTAAGAAGAATACAGATGCCCTATCACAACACAGATTGCCAGATTCAACCTATAGCCTGGGCCCAAATAAATTCCAGTCACATCTATACCATATGAGAGCAGGAGCTGGCTATTCTGCAGTCCTATCTCCAGGGTGCATCTGGGTCAGCATGGCCTGATGGCCAGAGTCAGTTACAGAAGCTGTTAACTTCAGGATAGTGTGGCCCTATGGCCAGAGTCAGTTACAGACGCCCTTTTCCCTTAGGCCCACCCTAAGGTCCTAACAGCAAAGGAGTGGCCCGTGATAGGGTCAGTGGGGAATGCAACATGCTCACTCCGTCAGCTTGGAAGTACCACTCCCTCCTCCTCTCTGCGTCATTTCCTACCCTATGCCCCAAAGCTACCATCGCCAGGCTGTTGGAGTCCCTGAGCTCCTCAGCAAAGCAGATTCTCTGGGTCTCCCTGGGTTCTGTGATTCATGGGTGTTCAGGGTTTCCTGGCCCGTGTACTGATGGTTCCCCCATGGGAGCCTCCATCCCAGAACCTTCATCTCCAGCCATCCACCCTGAATGAGCTGAGCTACTTACTCCCTTTTATATCTGGCTCCGATTGGAGTGTGCCCATCAGGGCCATGATGTCCTGGGCTCCTTGGACCAAAGACTGGGATTAACCCTCATAGTACCAGTGCAGGGCTGATGTGCCCCATCACAGAAATGTATTTCTCCTGATCTGTGATGTGACACCTGGATACACACAGCCACAGATGACAATGACCTTTTCTGCTATCAAATTACATTACAACAAGGGTGGGGACCCTGAAAAAACCCACGCAAGTGAGAAGCCAACCAAAAAAAAAAAAAAAAAAGAGAGAGTGAGAGAGAGAGACTCAGCAGGGCGAACTACAACTTGTGCTCTAGATCATTCAGGGGATGGAGGGGTTCCAAGGCTCAGAGACTTACCACAGGGGTGAAGCATGAGCGCTGGCTCTCCCAGCTGTGGGGCAAAGCCCCAAGCCTCTCTGCTGGCCAGCTCAAAGTAAGCCGGGGCTGGATCTGGCCCATGGGTTTCCCACCCCTGCAATACTAGCTTACGACTAATTTGCTGTTCTCTAGCCTTTCCCTGCATGTGATGAAAGCAGGTGGCATGGACTCTATGTTTGTATGACTAGCAAAAACAGAACACAAGTGGACATTGCAATTAAAAAGATAAGCTGCAGAAGCAGTAGAGTAAATTAGTGTTTGGGGATCATATATATACTGGAATAGAGCTGAGCCTGTACAACGTGGACAAGCATTTCTCGGATATTTAAGCTATGGATCATTCTGCAGGTGCTGGATTGCATATCTATGTATTCAACCAATGAGGCTATTTCAAAGAAATTGGAAGATGACTGTGATTCCTTTGAGAAAGTGTGGAAAGAATGTGGCCTCTCAGAATGTATGAAGGTGTGACTGTTGAAAAGTCTAATATTTTCCATCACAATTTATGGATGTGAATTGTGTAACTGTAAGAAGTCCTGGGACGCCCAGCCCTTGGCCTAGGGCGAGGCGGCCACCACAAGGGTTATAACACCGGCCCGCACTCAGCTGGGGGCGGTCAGCAGTTCCCAGTACAATACAATACAGGCCCCAGTCCTCTATCTAGGGCAGGGCAGTAGTTCTCAATAGCAATACAGTACCGGCCCAGCCCTCAGTTCGGGGCGGGGCAGCAGTTCACAATAGTGGTACAATCCTGGCCCAGCCCTCAGTCCAGGGCAGGACAGCAGTTCATAATAATATTACGATTCCAGCCCAGCCCTCAGTCCAGGGCGGGGCAGCAGTTCACAATAGCAGTACAATTCCAGCCCAGCCCTCAGTCTGGGGCGGGGCAGCAACACAAGGGGTCTGAGCCCAGGCCCAGCCCTCAGTTTGGGGGGGGGCAACAGCACAAGGGGTTAGCACAGGCCCAGCCCTCAGTTTGGGATGGGGCAACAGCACAAGGGTTTGAGCATAGGCCCAGCGTTGGCTGGCCCTGTCAAGGAGGGGGTAGGGGGTCACAGGCCCTCCCACTCCACTGCGACCCGGCCGCACTGGGGGTTGCTCACACATGACCACGGCAGTGGGGATCCAGGCCGCAACACACTGCCATGGGTTTGGGAGCGTCGTTCCCCGGGCCACTTCCTACCTCTACCTCCGCTGGCAGAAGGTCCCAGTCCATCTGGTCAGGGGGTCCCTCTAGGTCGGTCTCCTCCAGGTCATCCACCTTCGGGGGCTCCGGCCAGTCGCTCATATCAATGTCATTGGGATAGTCGGGCGGCGGTAGCACAGGGGACCCGAGGCGATCCTGGGCCAGAGGGCTGTAGGGATCCGCTGGGACTCTGGGGCAGACCGCTCCTGGGGCTTCTTCCAAGGCGGGCGGTCTCCGCCGGCGTGAAGGTCCTAGAAGGTCTGGGAAGTCCGGGTAGTCCCCCTGGGGCATCTGGATCCGGGGTTGTTCAGGGCCGCTGGGGGCTTGCTCCTCCGGCCTGGCCGGACGGCGACAGGCCCTCTGCCCTTGGCGCCGGGGAGCTCATGCAGGCGCGTCCTCCCTGCCCGGAGGCCCAGGCTTTAATGGGTCCTGAGCCCTGCCCTTGGCTCTTCTAGCCCTGGGCCCCACCCTCTGAGGGGCGGGCCTCTGGTATTCTGGCCCCGGACCCGCCCACCAGGGCCTCTGCGCAGCCTCCTCTGCCTCTGAGTCTGCAGGAGGCCATACTGACTCACTACAGTAACATTAATGCTCCTGACAAAAAGAAAACTGAAGCTTTTGAAATGTGGTGCTGGTGAAGACGCTTGCATATGTCCTGGATTGGATAAAAAGATGAATGCTTATGTTAGAAACACGTAGAAGCAGATCCTGATGTTGAAATCAACAGATACAAAGGTATGCACTTTGGTTACAGTCAGTGCTGCGATAGAAATGACCGTGTGAAGGTTATGGCAGGAATGGTGGTGACTCATCATAGTAGGGGATGACAAGGGAGGAGATAGATGGATGATGAGCTGATCACCGGAAGGTCAGCTACTGGGTGCTCTAATTTAGCAATGCATCATGAAGACTTTCACAAATTCTTCTATGATGTCACTGATATTCAGACATGAACAAAAGAATTTGCTTACTTATCCTCCAATGTCTCTTTTAGCATCACTGGGTTCTGGGTTCCTCCTTCTCATGGAATTTGATTTTTGGATTAATTCACTCTGACATACTAACTTGCATTTTTCCAGGGTGATTCTTATTTTGATCCATGTTTCTAATTTCTCTAAGTCCTTTTGTCCTATTTTCTCTGTCCGCATGGTGTTCCCATTTCCTTACCTTTTAGTGTCATCTGTGAATTTAATTAAAATGCTGTCTACTCCCCTTTCTAATTTATAAATATATTAAATGGATGAGGCCTAACACTGCTCTGCTGTATTTACTGCCTGTCTCCTTAATTTGATACTCTGAGACTTAATTTAGCATTTGTTTTTGGCCTGTGAGTCCAGATTTGAATCTACATGAATATTTGCACCCAAGCTTATCTGAATTAAAGTATGCTTTTGTGTGTTACAATAAACGGAATTGCTTTCTCATATACTTCCATTTTACCTCAGTGTAACTCTGTGGCTGTGGCTACACTACTGCGTGATTTTGAAATGCTAACTTTTGAAACCACCTTTCGAAAGACAGCCACTTCAAGAGCATGCATCCACACACAAAAAGTGGATTGCGATTGTGATCTGTGCTTGTGAACGGTGGGTCCCCATCTTTCGAAGGGGGGTGTCCACACCACCTGGGCACTCTTTTGAAAGAAAGGGCCTGGAAACACTGCAGATGAGGCCACACGAAGGACAAGCCCTTCTTGGGGCTGCAGCCCGCCTCCCCTTGAAAAGGCCCCTCCCTGCCCCTATTGGTCTGCACGCTCTGAGGGCTGGCTAGCACATCACAGACCCCGAGCAAATGAAGGAGATACTTTGGGGCACACTATGGATCCCGAGCAGCTCCTGGATGCCATATTCCTTGAGGCCGTGAGCAGTCTGCTGGCCACAGTGCTATTTGCCATCCTCCAGTGGCTCTCGGGGGGTCACCCTGATGGAACTTGGAGATGTTTGGGGGGGTACTACTCCACCAGGGTTGAGGGCTGGGACCTGTGCCAGCTGTGGGAGCCCCTACCACCCCAGGTCTGGGGTTCCCGTCGGGGATGGGATGGGGAGGGGAGTACAGGGAGATAGCAGCATGGGATGGGCCTGTGGGCTCAGGCCTGGCCTTGTTCTCAGGCTCACAGGGAGCCATGAGGAGGGAGGGCTGGCTTGCTGCGGGTGGCACTGGCTGTGAGCTACTGGGCCCGTGCCAGTCAGGAGGCTAGGGTGAGATTGGGCAGGAGCAGGGCTGCAAGGCCTTACACCAAGCAAAGGGGTTTGGGGGGGGGCTGCTGAGGGGGTGCTGAGGGAGTGGCTAGCAAGAAACCAGAAGCCTGGCTCAGGGAGGTAGTCACAACCTGGGTGAAGGTGTCCAGGCTGACTGCCACCCAATCCCAGGCCACCCACTACATCGCCAGCCACTCCCACATGACGGTGGTCATATCCCGCAGGGCGGCAGTGGGGGCAGAATCAGTAGCATCCCCCTCCTCCCCACGGTGATGCCACCGCATGGCCCAGTGCCAGCCCCATGTGGCTGCTGGTTGGGATGTAATCCCAGCCCCCTTGCCTCCTGGTGTGGGGCTCTGTGGTGAACAGTGGAGCTGTGGAGATAGAAGGGGACAGAAGTACAGGCCATCACTATAGTGACCTGGCCCTGGGGGTCTTGTCCCCCTCTCCTCCCCACTTGTCCATTGCCATGGGGGCCCTGTGGGATCCAAGGTGCTAGGGGTTCCCACAGGGGTGTGGCACATGCAGGCAGCAGTCCCCCCACCTCCTTCTCTGGGCACATGGCCTGTGGTGCTGTCCACAGGGGCAGGTGCTGAGTGCTGTGTGCAGCCCCCGCCAGGGCCCATGGAATGTAACTGTCTGGGGAGTGTCCCGACTAGAGCTGCCACACGTGTGAATGGCCTGCTGCCAGCTGTGGCAGAGGCAGGCACTGCCTCCCCACATACCGGGGTGCCCAAAACACATGAGACCTACCTGCACATCCCTCCAGGAGCTCAGGGGAGGCCCAGATGGAGGGGGCCCAGCTGGATGGCTCAGAGGGGCACATGATGGTGAGGGCCTCATCACTTAAGAACCTGTTGCTGCTTGGGGCCTCTGTTTCCATGCCCGTTGGTGTGGGGCTGCTGCCTGCGGCAGTTCCCAGCCCCTCCTGGGGCTTGCTGTTGGGCTCTGGGTCCAGACTGGCGGTGTCCAGCAGGTATGTGGTTCGTTCTGCCTCCTTGGGCCCCAGGGGGCAGTGAAGCTCATGGTAGCGGGGACAGGTGTTGGCCCCACCCCCAAGTGGCTGGCCGCGTCACAAGCCCAGCAGTGGGCCTGCCACATCTCTTTAACCCTGTTCCGCCCCTGTTCTCTGGTGCGGACAGGGTGGCCTTGGGAGATCAGCCTGGTGGAGAGGCAGTCAAAGGCTGCTACATTGTGGTGCCGCCCAATTGTGTGGAGCAGCAGCCCTTCGTCCCCCAAAGAGTGCCAAGAGGTCTTTAACCTTGGCCTCGCTCCAGGAGGGGGCTCTCTTTTCCTGCCCCCAGCTGCTCTGCAGGGACCCCTTAGTTAGGATGGAGGGAGACCCTGGGGGGCATGGGGCTCCTTGCCATTGGCTATTATTGCCTTGCAGGGGCTCGGGGACCTGTGGATCTGGGTGGTGGGCATGCTGATGGGAGCTCATGCTCTGTCTGCTGCCAGCACGCTCTCAGCTTCCTGCTGAGGGGGTTCTGGGTCCCTGAGACTTTAAATGTGGCTGGTGGTACAGAGCATAGAGCCCTTCTTGTGCTGGAAGGGGCATCTCCACGTGCTTGAAAGAGCAACCTGTGAAAAGTCTACACGCATTCTCTTCTGAAATAGCCGATTGAAGTAAGCTGGTCTTCCTGAAATGGGAAGGGGGGCAGGGTTTTCAAAATGAGTGCTGCATTATTTCAAAATGACTCTTGAAATGATGTGTTTTGTATGTAGATGCTCTGCGGAGCCTTTTGAAATAGCCCCTCCTTTCAAAAAGTATTTTGAAAGTAACCACTAGTGTAGACACAGCCTATTTGATGGAGTCAGTGAAGAATCAGATTAATTATAAGTTAAGAAATATCTTTTTAAACATTATGTCTACTTCATTCCATTCATCCATTAATTTGGCAATTGTATTTTAGAAAAGAAATCAAGTTACTCAGGTCAGATATATTCTTCATAAAAACAAGCAACATTGCTCCTGGTTCCATTTTTTTCTCTAGAAATGCAGTGGCTTGGTCCCCTTAAGAGTTTTGCATTGTTTAACATGGGATAGAAATTAAATTTTAGAATGTGAAATTAGCAAGATCACTCTTTTTCCCTGTTATGTAAGCTAATCCACTACTACATTTGATTTTCTGCAGTCTTCTGTGACGTTTCCAGTTGTATACGACATTTCAACACTCGGAATAATAAATTGCTAATAACTATTACAGAAGCTCACAAAGACTCCCATAAGGATTGGTGGTCCCCAATAATAAGTTATTGTGTTTATTACCTTAAGGTTTTTAGAAGCAGTTTATTCAGACTGCATTGATTTATAGATGGATAGTAGTCAACATTCCCCAAATTTTGCATTAGCATAGGATGAAGTTCTGGTTCTAATAAAGACAGCGAGAGCTTTGCCATTGATGTCAGATAGGTCAGGATTTCATTTGCAATGTTTAGGATTTAAATGACCAAGTTCTCACATTCGACCATCTATGCCAAGAGACAGCATGTGTGAGTTGCATGTGAGCTGGTTTTCCTTGGCACGCAACCCAGGAGCTCAGCTCCGCTCCTTCGCCCTTATGCATTAAGAGCTTGCTCTCAAAGCCAGCCTGCCTGTGGATTAACAAAAGACCAGCTAATGCTACCAACCATCACCTAAATGGTAAAGCTCAGCATCTTAATTTATTTACAAGTGAAGCTGTTGTAAGTAGGTCTATTACTACATAGAGGTCAAAAGGTCAAATTTCTGCACTCTGCCTCAGCAAGTTTGCTGATCCCTGATCTATATTTTGTTTAATAAGTATTTTAACTGTGTTTGCTTCCCTAAAAAATGCTTCCGTACGTAAGATAAGTTAGAAATGTATGAATGGCCAACTGGTTGTGTCCCAAGGTCCATCTAGTTCACTGTCTTGAGTCAACAACATCTTCAGAAGAAGCTGTAAGTATTTTGCAGTAAGCAGATCTGGGACAACTCCCCCTGCTACGTTAGGTCTCATTCTTATCTCTAACAGTAGAAGACTGGTTCAGCTATTAATTTTGCATATACCTGTTGTCCACTAAAGATTTACCATTCTTCTAACTTGCCCATAGTCCATCATACATGAGTACCCCTATCATTGTGAACCAACGGGTGTGTCTTCACTAGCTGGCTACTTCGAAGTAGTTGGCACAACGTTGAAATAGCACGTGTCGCGTCTACACCTGCCATGTGCTATTTCGACGTTGAAATTGATGTTAGGTGGCGAGATGTCGAAATCGCTATTCCCATCTGAAGATGGGAATAGTGCCCTACTTCAACGTTCATGTCGAACTAGGGCATGTGTAGACAATCCACATCCCGCTACTTTGAATAGCAGGGTCCTTCATAATGGCAATCTGCTGAGGGGTTGAGACGTGCTGTCCAGCCCCTGCAGGGCTCTATGATCACTATGCACAGCAGCCCTTAAAGCACCACATACCTGGATTTCCTGTGGCAGGAAGCTGAGACCATGCAGGCAGCAGCACACGCACATGCTAGCTCTGCACACCCTCTACGGACCCTGACCCGACCACCCAGTGCCACAGCATTTAGCTAAGGTCCAGAGCACTGCCAGGGCTCCCTCCTGAGGAGACCCAGGGACCCCTGGCAGCCAAACAGGGGGCCAAAAAGCGGCAGGGCCCCTCCTGGTCAGAGACTGAGCTCTGAGACCTACTGGGGCTCTGGGGTGAGGAGGACGTGCTCCACATGATGGGGAGCAAGAGGTGGAATGACGAAACGTTTGCCCAACTGGCCGAGGGCCTGGCCACAGGGGGTCACCCTGCCTGCACTCCGGGTCATGTCCGTAGCAAGGTGAAGGAGTTGCAGCAGGGTTATGCCCGGGCCCAGGACTCAGCCAGCCGGTCCGGGGCCACCCCTGCCACTTGCCCCTATTACAGGGAGCTCAGGGCCATCCTGGTACCCAGGACACCTCCTCCCCCCAGGCCACACTGGACACCACAGTCGAGGAGTCCCAGCAGGCCTCAGAGCCGGAGGCCAGCCTGGAGGCCAGCCCCGCACCCCAGGGCCCACCCAAGGAGCCACCCTTCGGGACAGCAGAGGAGGGGTCCAGCAGCGAGGACGGGGGGCTCCTCATAGACCTCCCCTCCCGGAGCACCATCCGGGCATCCACCCACTGGGATTCCCCCGACTGAGGCCGTGGATGGTTAGGTACGTACTCCACAGGGCACACACCCCCAGGCCACGGGGCAGGGGCACCAGACATGACTGGGGCCCCCACACACTCTCAGTGCCCAGCAACTGCCCAGCCACAGAACCATCCCAGGATGGCATCATGCCCATCAGCACCCATCAGCACCCACTCACATGGACAGCAATGTGCCCTAACTCCGGGGGCTGGGGGACCATGCAATGGGGACACCCAGCAGGGACACCACACTTACCGATGGGGGATGGAGACCCAGCACCCAAGGGGGACCAGGGGGCATAGGCCACGGGCCAGGGCACAATACTAACAGCCTTCTCTCCCTCTCCGCAGCTGCACCATCTGAGGCCCCAGGCAGCCAGGTGCCCTCCGTGGTCCCTGAGAGCCCACCGGAGGCCAGGCACCACCAGCGCACGGGGACACCACTGAGGCCAGCAGGATGGGCACGCCACCGCTGGACCCAGGGGATGGCCCCCATGGACTCCCAGCTCCTGGCGGCTCTACGGCGGCAGGTAGAGGAGGCTGAGGAGTGGCTTCACTTCAACAGAGAGGAGTCCACCTGGCACCGGCTGGTGTGGCAGGAGTTCACGGGCATCTTCTGGGACATAGCCGGGTCGCTCTAGGAGGCAGTCGCCTGGCTCCCGCCCCCACGCTGCCCCTCCACCACCCTCCACACCACTCCACCCGATGCCCCCCTGCCACCCCATCTGCTTCACCTGCTGCCCCACCTGCCCTGCCTGCCACACAGCCTGCTGTGCCACCTGCCGCCCCGCTTGCCACCCTGCCTGCCACCCCCCCACGACTGGAGCCCCTGGGGCTGAAAACTGGCCGGTGGAGGGATCCCAGCTGTACCTGCCGGTCCTCCCAGCCCTCAGCCTGCCGTGCTGGGGACCACAGACAAGGGGTGGGGCACGACCCGTACCCGCGGAGGATCGCGCCCCTCTACACCCACCCCAGATTGATGGGCCAATGGCCGAGCCATCTGCTGGCCCCCAATTTGTAAATAGTTGTCCCCATTGTATATAGTTGGCCCCCTTTCTATATTGGTTCCAGTTTTTGCTGTGCACATAAGACAGTTTTACCAGTATTCAAAACCCCACAGTTTTATTTTCCAAAGAACCTGATACGTGTGCTTGTTGGGGAGATGGTGTGTGGGAGGCCCTCTGGGGAAGGCCAGGGAGGTGCTTAGGGGTTCCCCTGATCAAAATGGGCCCACAGGACCTCACGGACCCATACCCCCTTGCAGTGGTCCTGGTGACTGTGTGCAGCAGCTGGTTGGGGGAAGCCCATGCCGGCGTCGACTGGCCACCCCTGGACAAAGGCCTCCCCCTTGCTCTCAACAATGTTGCGGAATATGCAGCACAGGCCCACAACCTGGGGGATGTTCTGGAGGCCGACATCCAGATGGGCAAGGAGGCACCACCAGCGGCCCTTCAGGTGGCTGAATGTCCTTTCCACCAGCTGGTAGGCATGGTTCAGTTGGGCGTTGTAGTGCTCCAGGCTGGCGGTGAGGTGGCTGGCGTACGGGCACATGAGCCAGGGCTGGAGTGGGTACGCTGCATCCACCACGAGGCAGAGGGGCACAGTGGTGTCCCCCAGAGGGATCTCCTCTGGGGGATGTAGGTCCTCACCTCCAGCTAGCGGCACAGGCCTGAGTTTCTTAAAATGCAGGCGTCCTGTGTACTGCTGGGCCACCCCACGTAGACATCCTGGAAGTGGCCTCCACTGTCCTCCATGGCCTGCAGGACCACGGAGTGGTAGCCCCTCCGGCTAATGTATTTCCCCCCGCTGTGGTCTGGGGCACAGATGGGGATGTGGGTCCCATCTAGGGCCCTGAGGCAGTTTGGGAACCCCATGGCAGCAAATCTGGCGATGGATGCATCCAGGTCCCCGACTCGGACGACCATCTGGAGCAGCATGGCATTGAGCGCATGGACCACCTGTGGGGCAGGGACACAAGTGCCCATGAGGGTGTGCAGGGTGCCCCAGGCCACTCCCCCGGGCCCCCCTCCTGGTCACCTTCCCATGCACCCCGCCCCTGAGGGCACCCTTCTCTCCCCGGCCCCACACCCATCCCCCTCTCTCCCTGGCACCCCTCCCTCCCCAGCCCCACATGCGGCATCCCTCCCTCCTGAGCCCCACACCTCGGTCCCCCTCTGTGGCCCCTAGCCCCCCCAGTGTATGAATGCCCAGGCTTCCTTACCTCCATGACAATGGCCCCAACTGTGGCCTTTCCAATTCCAAACTGGTGGCCCACGGAGCGGTAGCTGTCTGGAGTGGCCAGCTTTCAGGCAGCTATTGCGACCCTCTTTTCGACGGGGAGGGCGCGCTGCACCCAGTGTCCTGGTGCCTCAGTGCGGGGGTGAGCCACTGGCAAAGCTCCAGGAAGATCTGCCGGCGCATGCGGAAGTTCCACAGCCACATGTCGTCGTCCCACTACCCCATGACCAGCTGCTCCCACCACTCAGAGCTGGTGGGGTAGCTCCAGAGGCGGCGGAGCACCCGGCAGGGGAGGAACAGGGGACCCCAGTGGTCAGGGGTGTCCCTATCTGCCCCCAGGGAGGGCACCCCTGCCAGAAGCTGCTGGTCAGCCTCCCATGCAGCACCTAGCAGGGCGCTTGCTCCCTGAGTAACAACTTGGAAGGCTTCCAGGTGCTGCTGCTGCTGCTGCTGCTGGGGGTCCCTGACTGCTGTGCGTATGTCTGCAAGAGTGTGACTACTGCTCTGCAGACGTCGTGCTGTGCAGGCCGGCTGTGTCTGGGAGGGCTTTTTAAAGGAGCGGCTTGCTGTTGACTCAGAAAGGTTAGTCCAGCCTGTGACCCCGCCTGTGGGCTTTCCTAACCCCTTATTTTGAAGGGGAACGCTTGTGTGTGTGGACTCTCCGCTTTTCCTTCTGGGGCGGCTCCTTTCGACATTCCCTGTCTCTATTTCGACGTTGAACATCGATGGCACCAGCCCCAGAGGACGTGTGGACGATATGTGTCGAAGTAGCCTATTTCAATGTTGTTACTTCGAAATAGGCTACGGCAGCATAGTGTCTTAGTGTAGACATAGCCAACCTGTCTCACTTTAGAAAGCAACGTGGAAGAAAAGCATATTTGGGAGTAAACAGATTGATTTTTTCCTCTTTCTAGGAGATTTAAACAATGCAGAACACAGAATATAGATTAAGGTGAAGCTGAAATAGCAGCTTCTAAAAATGAGAATTCTGGAAACAACTTCCAGAGTTATTTTGAAAACTGGAAGCAGAAGTAGTAAAAATAACTTGGGTTCAGCAAATAGACACATCAGTTTAACCAATTAAAAGAAAGCAGCTAGAGAAATCTGCATTAATATCCTTCCAAAACCAGCCAACAAACAAGCTAAGTGAAGTGTGTTACGTGACAGAAGACTGAACAATAAAGTCTCTTTAAAGAAAACTGGAGGACAAGAAGGACTCTAGACAAGATTACATATTACCGTAAATCCCATCAACCAAGAGAAACCTGATAAGAGGGGCATATTATTTAAAATAGGAGAAAAAAACACATTCCAGCTAAAATAACCATAAAAAGTGGATCAGATCATCAGTAAAAGAGAATTAAAGTTACCATTATAATTAAAAAAGCAACAGTTTTACAATCCAACACTTGCAGGATGGTCCATAGCTAAAATATCCTAGAAATGCTTGTTCAGGTTGTAGCAGGCTCAACTCTGTTCCAGCAGAGCTAAAAGCAGAGTTTACTGGAGGAGGGAGGGACTTTTGAATGAAATCTTAAAACCATATTTTGCTCTGTCAGGGTGAAATTTGAGGGGGAAGGGGAAGCTAAGGGTACCCCCAAGTTCCAGCCAAATAACTAACTCCAACTAAGTCAGCGTAATGAGACACCAAACATGTTCATAATATGATTGTGCATGATCTTTGAGCTTCTGGAACTTGACTCCCTCTTGGTGGAAACTATTATGTCCTACTGGGCTCTGCCACACTGTAATCCTGTTCTATGTTCTTTACAGAATAAAGCCCGTTCCTGGTGGTTTGTCAGGGTGGGTCTGGTGGGAGGTGCCCACATACTGACACACAACGCAGAACACACAAAGGAGCCTCAGGCCTAATCTCCCAAAGTTGTGTAAAAAGTCACAAGGCTTCCCCCCTGCTGAATAACCTCCTCGAGGGCTAGTGAACAGGAAGGGCTAGAACTGCAACGTGGAATGGGCTGGCATACCTGCACTACCATTAACCTATGTCACACTATAGCAGCTCCAGTGGAATGTACACGTCTGCTTGGGGACAAACATCCATTGCTAGCCTGCTCTGATGCCCAGGTCACTGCATCTTCACGAGTTTTAGTGGGTTGGCGATATTAAAGCTAGCACAAGCATGCTGCCATGAGCGGCGCTCACACCTCATCATGCAGTGTAGGAAAACCCTAAGGGAAAACCAGAACGAATGACCAGTGACACATTTCCCAAAAGCCTAAAGTAACTAAAACCAGAGACAATTCAAGAAGAATTTAAGATTTAGAAGCCTGAAGCTATGAAAGAGACACTTCAAGAGCACTGAAAAACACCACTGTATACTTTAAACTTCTTACCAGAAAAAAGACAGGTGTAAAGTACTTAGTGCTTGGATATTATAGATAGCTAAGATAGATAAATATGTAGGGCCAGATTGTTAGCTGATACATGTCACTGTAGTTCCTTTGCTTTGAGTTATGCTGATATACACCAGGTGAAGATCTAGCACTTACCACTTAGGGTATATCTATAGTACGTGGTAGGTCGACCCAGTCAGGGTTGATCTTCTGGGTTTAGTGTTGTGTGCCTGGTAGGGATGTGTGAAATTGAATTATCTGGGGTCAGCACTTGACCCCTGTATGCCTCAGTATTGCAGGGAGTAAAGGAGGTCGCCAGGAGAGTTTCTCCCATCAATGCCCCTTTCTGAGGATGACCAGGTAAGTCGATTGCAGGTAAGTCCATTCTAGCCATGCAATTGCTGTAGCTAGAATTGCGTATCTACAGTCAACTTTAATGTCTAGTGTGGACCTGGCCTTAGAGAAAGGAGAAAAACTAATTTGGCTCTCAGATTTAAAATCAGCTCAAAAGAATAACAAAGACATTTGTCTGATCTGTTTTCTGAAATAGGCTCTAGAGGCCTGATCAGGTACCAAAGAAAAACACTTAGACTCAGATCAGTTTGAGATTTCAGCCCGGATATGTAAAAGGAAAGTCATGCTTAACAAACTTGATTAATTGCTTCCTGGAAAAGACAGAAGAATGAAAAAGGTGAAGCAGTAGACATAATTCACTTGGGGTTCTGGACAGCTTTCAATACACTATTTGCCAAAACAGCAATGTATAAGGTTAACAGGTACATTATTGATGGGGAAATACTCAACTGGAGAAAAATTGCATTGGTAACATAAGCCAGGAATGGTTAGGAATATAGATGCAGTTGGAGTATGGCAACAAGCGGGAATATGTAAAGCCCATTCTTTTTCACACTATTTACAATACATAGCAGTGATCTACAGATGGAAAGGTGGAACAGAATGTACTGATCTGGAGATGGTATGAGACTGGCAGAGCTGCATAATACCAAAGAGGTGGGAGACTAGAAATAATGGAACAGAAATGATGGAACTATCAAGGGACGTGTATATGTTTGGAAAGTGGGGTGGGGCAAAGGGGTTTCTTTTTGCCTCAAATTCCAAACAATTTTCCTTACATTTGGGACTTGGGCAGTGGGTGCGGAGTAGAAAGAAAGGGTAAAATTGGAAAGATGAGGCAAGGGTAATCATTTAGATATGATTGGGGAGGGAGGGGTGCCAGGGAGGTAGGAGGCTGGGTGTGGGGCTGGGGAGAGAAGGGTGTCCTGGGAGGGAGGGGGTGGGGGTGCCTGGGGAGGTGCCCAGGAGGTGGGCCTGGGGGAGTGGCCTGGGGCACCTTGCACACCCTCATGGGCACTTGTGTCCCCTCCCCACAGGTGGTCCATGTGCTCAGTGCCATGCTGCTCCAGAGGGTCATCAGAGTCGGGGACCTGGATACAGCCATCGCTGGATTTGCTGCCATGGGTTTCCTGAACTACTTTGGGGCCCTGGACGGGACCCACATCCCCATCTGCACCCAGACCACAATGGGAGAAGATACATCAACTGGAGGGGCTACCACTCCATGGTCCTGCAGGCCATGGTGGACTGCCAGGGCTGCTTCCAGGATGTCTACGTGGGCTGGCCTGGCTGTACACAGGATGCCTGCGTTTTTAGGAACTTGGGCCTGTGCCGCTGGCTGGAGGCGAGGACCTACATCCCCCAGAGGGAGATCCCTCTGGGGGACACCACTGTGTCCCTCTGCTTCGTGGCAGACACAGCCTACCCCCTCCAGCCCTGGCTCATGCGCCCATACACTGGCCACCTCACCGCCAGCCAGGAGTGGTTCAACGCCTGACTGAACCACGCCCGCCAGGTGGTGGAAAGGACCTTCGGCCACCTGAAGGGCCGCTGGTGGTGCCTCCTTGCCCACCTGGACGTCAGCCTCCAGAACATCCTCCAGGTTGTGGGTGCATGCTACACACTCCACAACATTGTTGAGAGCAAGGGGGAGGCCTTTGTCCAGGGGTGGGCAGTCGATGCCGGCACGGGCTTCCCCCAGCCGGCTGCCACATCTACTCACCAGACCCACGGAAAAGGGGGATGGGTCCATGAGGGCCTGTGGGCCCATTGTGATAGGGGGACATGTTCTGCAGCCAGGGAAGCAGCAGAAGCACCTGGAGCTTCTTTTGAAAGGTAAGTGCTGGGTTGGGGGGGCAGTTGGGGAGGGTTAAGCCTGGAGGTGGGTTGGGGATGCATGGGGGTGGGAGAGTGGTGAGTGGGGGCTACTTGTCCCTTTGAGGGGTTGAGCTGGAGCTGGGTACGGGGGTGTACCAGGGCCACGCGGGGGCGGGGGGTGAGCTGGAGCTGGACACAGGGGTGAACTGGGGCCGTGCAGGGTGCTGAGCCAGAGCTGGACATGGGGGTGGGGGTGAACTGGGATCAGGGGATTTTAAAGCAGGGCAGGGGATGTTTGAACTGGGGCCATGTGTGGGGGTTTGAACTGGGGCTGTGCGGGGCAGTGGGGTGAGCTGGAGCCATGCATGGAGGGCTTTGAACTGGGGCAGAGTGTGGGGGCAGGGTTGAACTGAGGCTACATGGGGTGGGGGGGTTGAGCCAGGGCCAGGGGGAGCAGAATTTTGAGTTGCATAGTAACAGAGAGGGAGCCGTGCTAGTCTATATACTATCAAAAAAAAAAGCAGTCCAGGAGCACTTTAAAGACTAGCAAAATAGTTTATTAGGTGAGCTTTTGTGGAACAGACCCACTTCTTCAGCTCATAGCCGTACCAGAACAGACTCAATATTTAAGGCACAGAGAACCTGTGACCAGTGAAGCCATGACAGAGGGGCAGCCAGACCAAACCTGAACTGGTCTGTGCCTCACACTCAGGGTCAGCATGCCACTTGTTTTGGAGACCTCTGAAATGGGGGCCAGGGCAAATGGTCTTGTTTGCCTCTCCCTGCCTCTGAAAGATCTCCAGTCAGAACAAGGGCCCGACCTACCAGCTGCACTGAAAATGTGGTGGAGAAATTACTAGGCCATGCTCCCTGAGGAGCCTCAGAAAGCAGTAAGTTCCTGGCCCAGAAAACAGCAGTAGTGACTGAGCTGGCTAGGGACAGAAGGGTAGTGAGTGGACAGGGTACAGTGGTGAGCAGGAGGACTTGGAAATCTTGTGAGAATAGATGGTCTTCCCATATGTCTGCCGTTTTGGTTTGGATGCTGTAACACGTCCTGCTTCATTGGTGTCGATACTGAGGTGTGTTGTCAGCTTTTGTCAGCCAAGAAAGGTCCCTGTATTGTCTCCCAGCAGCCTTCCACGTGCTGTATGACAGTAACATCAGATATGGCCTCATGCTGATGCCCATGGACTATTTCCACAAAGAGACACAGGAACTGCAATGCCTGTCTTACCCCCCTGTCACCCAGTGGCATTCACACCCCCAAGTTAGGCAGCTGGCTCTCTATCTGAACCTGGATTCCCTCCCTCCAAACACACCTGGGAGGGCAAGGAAGAGTCCTAGCCACAGGGTATGGAACATTCTGTGGTGGGGCTCCCTCGATCTCTCTGGGTGAAGCTGTTTCACTGTGTGTAAACAATTAAATATACATCCTGGGTGAGCCTGGTAACTACTTGGATAAACATTATGGGAGGCAGGAGTAGGAAGGGAGTGGCCTCTCCCTTTTTGTTTTGGGTAAAAACCCAGCAGCGGGACTGGAGGAAGGCATGCCTAGTTTGCGGATCACCTTGGGTCAGGCATGACAGAAGTGCTAGGCACCTAGACTGAGACTGTTGTATGCATGCTCACTGTCCGAAATGTTTGTACCCAGGGAATTTTAACAGTGGGCATTTTAGGCACTCACAGTTAAGTGGCATCCGAGATAGGGTTTTGTAGAGTTCAGTGATCCCTAAACATAGATCTAACCCCCTCTCATTAGACAGCTTTTCCACTGCTTGATTTTTCATGTTCCTAAATTACATCAGGCAGGCAGAGGAAAGAGTCCTTTGCCACTGCAGGAAGTATTGTTTGAGGTAATTTCAGATGCATCCAGAGCACAGAACAATAAAAGAGAACAATGGACCAACAGTCCCTTGATATCGTTTTGCTAGTGTGATGTATGCAGTCAGGAAATTTCCACACACAGTTATTAACATGCAAAAATGTATTGCTGGATGACATCAGGGAGCAAATTTTATTGTGACATATTTTCACTCTGACTCTGTGAAATTTTGTCTTCATCAATCTGGATAAACACATAGCTTATTTAGGTCTGCCAAAGTAACCTTCGTGTTACAAATTCTTCCTCATAAATACGCCGAAACTAACAGTGAGTTTGACAGGCTGAGGGTGGGTGTTATGTTTAATAATGCATTTGCTGATTTAATACTTAACACTCTCCTTCTTTCATTTGCCTCCAACCTGAAACAGTCCATGACCGACTTGATTACATGAGGGACCAGCCTTGTAAATAAGAAAGCATTCAAGTAGCACTTCAAAGACTAACAAAATAATTTATTAGGTGAGCTTTCGTCAAGTGGCACTTTAAAGACTAACACTTCTTCAGACCATAGCCATAACAGAGCAGACTCAATATTTAAGGCATAGAGAACCAAAAACAGTAATCAAAAACAGTAATGGTTCTGTATGCCTTAAACATTGAGTCCGTTCTGGTCTGGCTATGGTCTGAAGAAGTGGGTCTGTCCCACGAAAGCTCACCTGAAAAATTATTTTGTTAGTCTTTAAAGTGCCACTTGACTCCTTTTTTGTTTTGATAGTATATAGACTAGCACGGCTCCCTTTCTGTTACTATTCAGCCTTGTAAATGTTAGAGTGAATAAGGTATTAAAAGCAAAGGGGCAGAGTGGAAAGGGGTGAAAAATGGGCTGCAATATCATGGAGCAGCGGCAGGCATCTTTATGGCACTGGGGATGCCACAGATTCAGATTTTTGCCATTGGAATCTGTGTGAAATAGAATCGCTCTTAGCCAAGAAGATGCCGGAAGCCCTCATGAAGCCCTGGTTAACGCCACTCTCTGTGGCCTGTAAAGAAGAATCTCGGTTGTTATTTTTGAAAGACAAACAATTTTCTAGCCCCTTTTCTTCTCACAGATCCTGGGACAAGTATAGCAATGTCAGTCACGTTAAGATTGTAACGATGGCTGTTTGTTCTTTATAGCACAGAGCCAAACCTTAGGGACCCCAAAGATCGTCTCACACACATGCTTCCTATGATTTTGTTCTGGCTTTTATCATTTTTCTGTGTGAGTACCTCCAAGGGCGTGGAGACTTTCTCATTTCACTCACGTGGTTGTTATTGGGGCATTTAGTGCACTAGATGAAGTACACACATGTTGTGATAGGCGTGGGTTGGAGCCAAGCACCTCGAAAGGCGAACTGCAGTATTACACATCATAGCAGTGGTCCTGCCCCTGCAGGTATTGCATTAGTAGTCATAGATGACATGTGGGGAGTGCACAGAGGATCACATGCACCCCCCCAGCATCGCACTGCCTCCCACACTCACCATCAGCGCTGTGCCACTTCTGGTGAGCATGGAGGCAGTCCTGTCCCTCCCTTTAGGGGTGCAGCCCAAAAGTAGTGTGAGCTTCCTAGTGCACTCTACTCCTAGGTCGTGCTGCTCCAGGGGGAGGTGAACCACATCAGCAGGATGAGGCAGGTGGGGTCAAGGGGTGGGGGTAAGTGGGCAGGGCAGAGGCAGTTGTGTTGTGGTTATTTAGTGATACTCCATATGGATTGCAGGGCTGTTGGGTGGGTGACAACCGGGGGTGTGTGGTCAGTGAATTTTTGTGTTGCATTTTTCTCTTTTGATATTGAAGCATTTTCTCTTGGAGTGCTTCAGTGGCCCATTCCATGGTGTGATCTAGTTCTCTGGTGAAGTTACCTTGTTTAGTGAATGTGGTTTTAGAACCATGGGATGGGATGAGATCTTGGGAGGTCAAATAGTCCAGTCCCCTGCAGTCAGGGCAGGACCAAGTATTATTAACACTGAGAAGGTGTTTGTCTAACCTGCTCTTAAAAAAATTCCAATGATGGAGATTCCCCAGACTTCCTAGGCAATTTATTTCAATGCTTAGCCACCCTGACAGCTATGAATGTTTTCCTAATGCCCAGTCTAACCCTCCCTTGCTGCAATTGAAACCCATTTTTTCTTGTCCCTTCCTCAGAGGTTAAAACAATTTTTCCCTTCTCCTTATAAAAACATTTTATATACTTGAAAACCACTGCCATGTCCCCTCTCAGTCTTCTCTTTTCCAAACTAAACAAACCCAGTTCTTGCAGTCTTCCCTCATAGGTCACAGACCCATATGCAGGGGGACAGCAAGGGGTGCATTCACACCCATCCCAATGGGCTGCCCCGCCCCTTCCATGTTCTGTCCCCCTCCCCAATCCCTGGCCTACTGCATGACCAGACTGGCCTGGGATAACCTGGAGCAGGAGGCAGGCACAGGAGATTGCCTCCCTGTGCCCGCTCTCCCTTCACACTCACCGTGTGGAGTTCCACCATGTCCTCTGCCCTGCCAAGCCCTGCCGGGCAGTTGGAGGCCTCCCAGCTGCCCGTGGAGAAGCAGGGCTCTGCAGGCTGGGAGGCCGAGGTTGAGCACCACATGGTGAGTGCCCCTGCAGCAGCTGCTGCTGCCATCTGCCCCTGCCGCCTACCCCCAACCCAGGTAATTCTTCCCATGCCAGTCAGAGTGGGGGTTCGGGAAGTGGGGTCTTGGGGCTGAGTGGGAGTGGGGTGGGGATACCTTGGGGCTGAGTTGGGGGTGGAGCGGTTCTTTGGGCTGAGTGGGGTGTGCGTGTTCAGGCTGAGGAGGGGGTCCTTGGGGCCAAGTAGGAGTGGGGGGTTTCAGATTGAGTGGGGGGGGATGTTTGGCCTGAAGTGAGGCGGTGCAGGGGATCTTTGGTCTAGCAGGAAGGGGGGGCTGCTTGGGGGTGGGGGGAGCAAACCGGGGGTGGTCCTGCCCCAGCTCTAGTGGCTTCAGCAACTGTGGTCCCGGCTGTGGCCACAGCCCAGCTCTGATCTGGTCCCAGCCCCAGTGGTCTAAGCCCCAGTGGTCAGGTAAAGTAACCTGGCCCCAGGGTAATCTCCCTCCCCACTTGCTGTACCCAACCCCCTATTCCCAGCCCCCAGCCATGCCTTCTGTACCCTCCCACCCCAACTCCCTGCTTTGAGTGCCTCATGAGCCCTGGTGCCACACTCTGGGCTCCTCAAACACCCCAACACTTACTCCTGAATCCCTGACATCCCCAGGACCCTGCCCTAACTTCTGCACCCCCTACACACTCCAATCCCACACCCTGACCACCTCCTATACCCCAGCCCTGATTCCTGCACCCCCACACTCCCAGCCCATTGCCCTGAGCCTCCCCCACTCCATCCCATAATTTTTGGTAGTATTTCTTATTGACTCATAGATTTGTTTATCCTTGTAAAGCTGAACGCCGTGTGCATAATCTGCATTTTGGTGTGTTCACTAGCTTGAGTGCTTAGAAAAGATGATAATACAACTACTCCAAGAGTAGTGTTCATTTTTTTCAGTTGATTTCATGTTAATTAAGCATTGTAAACATTGCCCCTTGTTAATTATCCCTTATTTTAATATATTTTCTTCCACACCTTCTACCATATATATTTATCTCTAAGTCTCTTGTTGGTGCTGCTGGTGCATATCCACACATTCCCTCAGGATTGGTGTTCCACGTAAGAAATTTGAACTGAGATCAACAGGAGAAACTTTCCTCTTAACTTCCCTTGCTCCTGGCGACTGTGAGGAGCACTGGGGTCAATGGCAATGTGGCAGTTATACAAGTAAGCTGCATATATAGTGCCTGGTGACTGAAGTTGCGTCCTGATTGTTCGATTTAGTGTGTCCCCCATGAGGTGTGCAAAGGCAAAGCCTGGAAGACTGACCGCCAGTGCTTTGATCTTCTGGTAAGCATAGCTGTGCCCTTAGGCTCACAAGGTAGGGTTGCAGGGCTATAAAACTGTGGACTAGATGTTAGAGGCTCTGGGATTGTTTCCTATTGTGAGATTGTGAAGCCCCAGCTTCAGCACAGGTCTTTAGACTGCAATTTTACAGCCCAGCAGCCCAAGCCCTGCAAGTGTGCCAGCTGGCATGGTCCCTCCAGGAGAGTTTAATTGCTATGTACACATACCCTCTAAATACCTTTCCCAGACTTGAAGAATAGCTTTGTGTAAACTGACAAACTTGGCTCCTTCGCCAAAAGAAGTTGTTCCAGTGAAAGATATTACTTCCCCCAGGTTGTCTTTCTAATCTTTGTCAGCTAGTGGTTTGTTTATGACATGAGTAATTCTGGCCAGAAAACGAGACAAAAAACGTTGAGGGTTTGAACTTTGTTTATACGCTGCATTGAAAAAGTAGAGCTTGTGAAATTTTTCATTAACATGCATGAGAAACAAGAAGTCCTGTGGCACTTTATAGACTAACAGATATTTTGGAGGATAAGCTTTCATGAGCAAAGACATGCTTCGTCAGATGCCAAAGTGGGTCTTTGCCCATGAAAGCTTATCCTCCAAAATATCTGTTAGTCTATAAGGTGCCACAGGACTTCTTGTTGTTCTCAAAGATACAGACTAACATGGCTATCTCTCTGATGCATGAGAAGGACACACACCCCATTTCCAAATGTCTGATAGCCCAGTGGGGATATGGGCAGTCTTGGTTCAACTCCCTGCTCCCAAACAAGGAGTTTAATCTGCATCTCCCACAGCCCAGGTGAATGTCCTAACCACTGGCAAATTTTAGTTTATGCAATCTGGCTCACTCTGAACAGATAACTCTTTCTGACAAAAATAACTAAAAAACAAACAAACAAACCCCACCTCATTGAATCCTACATGTCATCAAAAAGTTCAGTGTCAATGAACTGGCAATTTACACCAAATATTTTATCAGAGATTTTCTAGCCAGTGCTAGCCCTGAAGCATGAGGAGTCTCATTCCTTCTTTTAAATAACTCCGCGTTCGCATACAGTTGTACATGTTCTCATCTGTATACATGTCTTATTCTTTTTTGAATCCTCCAAAGCTCTTACCCTGTATGATATGTTGTAGCAATGTGTTCCACAGCCTAGCTCACTTGCCACCGCTACTGTCAGGTAAGGGAGCCAGCTGCAGCAACCTCACAGAGGAGCTGGAGATGGGGAACCAATAGTTCATTAGATGATGCTCCCCGCTGAGAAGAGAAACATAAGGATTTAGGAGTGGGGAGAGTGAGTGTGGAAATGATGGATTCCAGCCTGGACAGTAGAGCTGGCTACATTTCTCCTAAATCATGTGTGGTGAAGTGCCACTTTACATATATTCTATTAACTAGCTACGTATGAATACAAGAGAAGCATAGGAGTAATTGTTTTAAGCAGCCAGAGGAAAAATATAAAAGAACAAAGTGAGAAAAATGTAGCTAATTGCACACAATTATGGGAGTTTTGGAAATGAATCTGAAGTGTTAAAAGAATTCAAAATACAGTCCTCTGAGACCTTATTCCTTCCTAAATTTCTTCATTCCCTCCTCTCAAACTCTGTGGCCCAGGATTCTTATTTTCTCTCAGCTGTATCAAATGGATCTCTTTTGCTGGTCACCGAGTTTAAACTCTTTTGGACCAAGGAAATGAGCAAGTTCTAGATCAAGGTGGCTAACCATTTAGAGGCTAAGAGCCAAAATAGCTGTGCATAGAGTGCAAAGAGCCACATTCTATCTATCTATCTATCTATTGTACACAAAATATAAGCCACTGATTGGCTACTAAAGCCCCACCCCACCCCATCCGCTATAACCTGATGCATCCATCCCTCCCCCAGAGACAGGAACCCCCAGCACCCCCCACTCTAACCCAATACCTGGGTCTCACTGGAGCTGCCATCACTGCAGCCACATGCTTCTCCCTCAGAAGCATGTGTAGAGTGGCGGTGAGCAGTATGGACTTGCAGCTCTGAGCAGGAGCCACATGTCATTGAGCAAAGGGCCACCAGTTGGCCACCCCGTTCTACAGTCCTGGGCTATGTCTATACTTACCAAAATTTTGAAATGGCCATGCTAATGGTCAGATCGAAGAATACTAATGAGGCACTGAAATGCATCTTCAGCACCTCGTTAGCATGCCGCTGGCCACGGCACTCCAGAGTTGCCACGTTTTGCTCCTGTGAGGCTAATCTACACAGGGGTCCTATTCGAAAGGACCCCACCATTATCGAAATCACCTTATTCCTATGAGTTTATTCCTATCCCCTTATTCCTATAGGTGCTTGTAGGATTAGACTGATTTCTAGATTTCTGTTGTAAGTTTTGTCTTTACAGACCATGCTTACTGCAAAAATTCTACCTCCAGGAACTGGGGTGAGCTAACTGGAGGCCCAAGAGCCAAATCTGGATCACTGGATGAGTTTATCTGACCTCCATATGATTGTGCACTGCATGCAGCACTGTAGGCCCATTGTGCCTCTGTCATTTCTCCTCACATACAATAATGTCACCCAAAATGTCAAAAATATCCGCCAAAAGGTCTAAAATGGAATCCCACGTGTGTTATAACTCATTAGAGGAGTCACTGGCTCTGCAGCATGTGCTGTCCAACTGCATTCCAGCTGAGATGGATCACTGAGGTGGTGTAGGCCTGCCCCACTCTGCCCTCAGCATGACTTTGCATGTACTGTGCATGTGAGATCACTCATTTGGCTGTGGGGCAGTACACTCTGCAAAATGGAGTCCTTTATGTGATGCATTCTGCAACATGGTGTCCTCTGTGTGGCCATTGGAGGTGCTCCAAAACAAGCGGCGTGCCTATTCACTATCCTGGCCTTAAAGTCCAGTGGAAAACCTATCCAGGGAATTGGGGTCTATTCTGGTTTTACTATTGGCCTCCTCTTGGGGAAGTCACCTCACCCCTCTGATCTCTTACTCACTGCTTGTTTTGTTTATTTACACTAGACGCTGTCTTGGGACCAGATTGTCTTTGGGATGTCTGTATAGCAGCTAGGTTGGAAGGCTCCAGATCTTGGTTAACATTTTTTACTCTGTATTGCAAATAAATAATAGCAATTAAATGTTGTGGGATTAGTGGAATTAGTCAGTTTTCTCAGGGTCTTAAACAAACAGCTTTTCTTTATGTCCTGGGCTGACGTAGAAATATCTGCTTTGGAGAGAAATAGGATTTGAAATAGCATGGCATGAGCTGGAAACACTTTCACACAGCATATTCTTACAAGGACAATCTTACTAACACTACACGGTTCATGCTCTCATAGTTCACCAATTTTATACAAATTGAATACCGACTAACTCTTTTCACTGCAAAGCAAATTATTAATAGATGATGTTTTTGCTCTCTCTCTCTCACTCTCTTTTAATCATTTATGTACAAAAAATTCCTGACTGTTTGTTTTGGAGATGATTTACTCCGTTTGATTACATCCAGCTGATTACATTAAATAAAAAGATCTTTTTGCATCATAATAGTATTAGCCTATTTTCTCCAGGTTCAATTTGTGCTGTAATGACATACAGCAATCTCTATAGTTCTATGAGCAGTATTTTTGCATTTTGCCATTATTATAATTTTGATTGCTTATGTTCTTTTAGTGCGGCTCTTTTTTCCCATCCTGTGAGAATGAATGCTTTTCCCCATGCAAACTTTGTGTCAGCTTTCACATTCTAGCACTAACTTTCATTTTCATTGGTTTCTAACTGTCCATAAATATATATATAGTGTGCTAAAACTCAATTTATGGGCTGAACAGGCAGGCGAAGTTTTAGAGCTATATTTGACAATTTTCAAGTTGTGTGTGGAAAAAGAGAACAATAGCAAAATTAAATCTTCTGCAAACGCTTTCAAGTGTCAGGATATTAGCTCACTCAAATACAGTGAGAACTCTGTTTTCCCATTGATGCTTGTCTGCAGCTGTTCTATCTCTAGTTATTTGTGCTAGTGGAGAGGAGAATAGACCGATGTGAGCTGTCTCAACTACACTGCTGTAAGCATGTGGTGAAAGAAAACTTTTAGTCATAAATTCACTTAGCTTGTTAAGGTAGGTATTAGTTTGTATTTTACCTTTTATTTTTGTAACTAGTGCTGACTTTTATGCCTCATTACTTTTAATCACTCAAAATCTACCATTCCGTACTTAAGAACCCTTTTTTATTGTTTTATCTAAACCTGTGTGTGTTTGGATTAAAGTGTTTGGGAAACTTACTTTGAGCTAACAAGATTTTGTGCGTATAATTTTCTATTAATGAAATGATGGGTTTTCGGTGAGCTTGTATTGTCCAGGAAGGGGACGGGCAGTATAAGGTGCACATTTCTGGGGACAAGTCTGGGAATGAGAATTTTCTAGTTTCACTCTGTAATGTAATTCAGGAGTAACTGGCTAGAATACTTATATATTTGACAACTGGTAGTAATTTACATGCTAGGGGTGAGCAGGCCAGGAGTGGTTGTTCTCACAACAAAGCAATATGAAGGACACCCCAGGGAGGAGAATTGAGGGAATACAACTTTTGAATGTCAAGGTTGTGCCCTGGGGAATGTCACAGTACATAAATACTAGTATATAAATTTTGCAATCTACATATAATTAAAATCACAAATGATGACCAAGTGGACCCGACAGTTGGCCCTTCATTAGCTAAATATATATAATACAATCACCTTTCCACTAAAGATCTCAAAGTGCTTCATAAATTTTAATATTCCCAGCACTACTTTAAATAAGTACATTTCCAGTAGTGAGTTTAGCAGTCAGCACTTATGTGGACTTTCATTTTCTCCTGGGAGAAATGTAAGTAGTGGAGTGTTTTGTTATGGATATTCTTCTTCTTCTTCCTTATTCATTATTATTTATTCTTTTATTATAGCCTTGCACATACATGGTGCTGTGTATTTGTAACAGAGAAGACAAGGTCAAAGGAAATGATTTTGATTCTATTTCCCTATTTACTTCCCCTGTTTGATTCTGTTTCCCATTTTTATAGATGGCAAAATGAAGACAGGTCACAGAGTGAGCCAGTGGTAATGTTAGGAATAGAAACCCAGGAGTCAGCCCAGTCCCCTGATTTTATCATATAATGAAATGGTTTTCCACCATATTGATATAGTATTGACCCTTGCAAAGCCATATTGTATCACTTGAAATTGCTTAAATTGAAACAATGAGTAAATCCTAATTTGGTCATGTCACTAATGATATTTTCACAAAAAAACCCAAAACAATTAACCCCAATTAACAACAGCTGGAGATACCATAATTTGAAAGCTGAAGTGATATATTGTGAGTTCATTGGAAATTCTCAACAAATGAATGAAACCATTGGATCATGTGAGATTTTCTTTGGTGACCCTATGACGTCTGCTATCTTCAGCAATTGTGACAGCATTAGGTAACCCATAACAGACTGGAACAGTGCAATGCAGCTTAGTTTATCTTGTAACTAGGTATTTACATTGCAGTCATAATGAAAAATCATTATGAAAATCCATGGAGAAATGTAGTCCTTTTTTCAAGTAGCTATTTTTCAATTTATAGTATCTCCAGCTGTTAATTGGTTTTTGTGAAAATACCATTGGTGATATGAGCAAATTAGGATTTACTCATTGTTTCAATTTAAGCAATTTGGACTGACACAACATACCCACAAAAGTGTTCAAACCTAGCACATTGTTATTAAACTAAATCACCCTTATGCAATTTATCAATGGCCAAACTAATGTCCCCCAATCCTTAAGCTGTTACTAACCTTAAAACTGGAAGCATTCCATGAAGATCAACTATAGGACCACAGTAATGTGGCAAAGCAACACGAACACTCAGTGGTCTTAAACACAGACTACTCCAAAACATGCCTTCACCAGTCTCACACATCACCTTCACTCTCTACCATAATCTGACAAATAATGTGTAAGAACACAGAAACTTCAGTACCATGTTCTGGGAAGAATTTATTTCTTACTTTGGAGATAAGGGACAATCCCTTGGGGAACAGATGATGCACGCTGAGAACAAAGAACGTGGATCACTTCATCTTTTCGCAGAGCTCTCATGAATCACCGTAGTTGAGACAGAAGATGACCTCAGAGACATCAGGGCCACCCTTATGTCAATTCCAGTGAAAGCAAAAAAGAACTAGGATATGAATGGATTAAAATTATTAACCCAGCCTTAACGAATCCAAACTAGCCATATCTCCATGAACAGTGTTTTAGTTCAGCTGTTTTTCAAGAAACCGCTTTTGAGTGGTAAAAGCAACGAGGGGTCCTGTGGCACCTTATAGACTAACGGAAATGTATGAGCATAAGCTTTTGTGGGCAAAGACCCACTTTGTCAGATGCAGGTAGTGGAAATTTGCAGAGGCAGGTATAAATAGGCAGGCCAGAGCAAGGCTGTAGATAATGAGGTTAACTCAGTCGGGGAGAGTGAGGCCTACTACCAGCAATTGATCTGGAGAGGTGAATACCAAGAGAGTAGAAACTGCTTTTGTATTTAGCTAGCCATTCACAGTCTTTGTTTAATCCTGAGCTGAAGGTGTCAAATTTGCATATGAAATGCAGCTCAGTGGTAGTAATCTTTGAGTGGTAGTAATCTTACAACGAACTACTTGGTCTCCAGTTTCCCTTTCCTCAGTGAAGCACTGGGGAAAAAATTGTGACAGCTAGACTTTAAAATTACCTAATTGCTGCTAATATACTAAACACTTCATAATCTATTTTAAAATTTAGCCATGGCATGGAGACTGCTCCAGTTGTAACAGGGCTGGATTATTTTTCTCCCTCTGTGTCCCAAGGCTGTTATGGACAAGGCACAGGTTACAAAGGGGCCAGAAAGTCTCCTTACACAAATGCGCAGAGCCATGCAGAATCTGACCCTTCATGTTTGCACACTTCAAAAGTTTGTTGCCATTTGTCACATTCCCACTTACTGTTTTGCCAAGTAATGCGCTACAGATTTAGTTTGATAAATCCATTTTATAAAATAATCTCATCAGCTCTTTAGTTTTATACACAGGATGCATACTCTCAACTTGCACAGACCTCTGCTGTTACCCAAGACACCCATGCCCATCTAGACAGCTGTCTATCACTTCTCCAGATGTTTTACTTTCCTAAACTCTCAAAAGTCTCAGACTCCCTCTCAACAGCCAAACTCCTGTAGAACCTCCACAGCCCCACCTGTCTGACCCTTGAGAAAGCTCAACCCTCTCCGCTACAACTATTCAAATACTGCAAACAGGCAGCCGTCAGTGCTGCATTTCCCACATCCAACCAACATGTGTACATGGCCAGTTCCCAAGCCCTTCCAGCTTGGTGAGAATTTTACCTGAGCAGTCCAGCAATGCTTCAATACCTTTAAACGTCTGTGTCTTAGGCCAGAGTTGGAGTAATATATGTTTTTAATATTAATATTTATTCTTATGGTTCCATGAGAAGGGCATAGTCATGTTGCCCTTGTCAAGCTGTTTAGAGCTATATGACATCTTCTGCTGGTAACTCCTTCTGGTGTTTTCTTGAAGCATCCAGAATGATGGGCTTCCTTGTTATCTCTCTTCCTGAGCAAAAGAGAGGTTTGTGCATGTTGAGCTGAGTGCTCTCTCCCTGTCGCTCCAGTTTCCTAGCTAGCCAGACAAGCTCCCTAGACTCTGCCAGTCCTTTTTGTCTTGATGCACCTTAGTTCTTGAACCACTTGGAAGAGTATTCCACTGCAGTGTCCAGCCCCCATCACTGACAGACATCATCAAGTGCCCTGTCTACAAAGAGAGAGTAAATACTCCAGCCTGTTGGCTTAGCTGAGGATTCAGACTTTAACGCACTGCACTGCAATGAATTTATAGTAAAACCAGAATATGTTTATTAATAAAGAACAGAGATATAAGTGACACTAAAGAATAATAGAAACACAAATGTTACAAATGTAACAAAAGTCTAACATGCTCCTACGAGAATACACATAAACTTAGATGACTTTAAACTTTGTCTAAAGCAGTTTTTCTCACCTATGGTCTCTTTTCAGAATCAACAACAAACATGGCTGGGGAGTCACCATTTTTGCATGCAAAGAGCACTGACATCTTTGTTTACTCTTTGTTCCCTCAGTGATGAATAACAAAATTTCCTTTCTCCAGTCCTTATTTGGTGTCTCCCCATACAGCTCCGCGGGGACCGTGGGCGGGGCACAAACTAAAGGGGAGTCATGTCCTTCCCACATGACTCCTCTCTGCTGCGTGCCTGCCTGGGTCCCCATACTTTCTCACATTCCTCCCCATCCTATATCATCTGAGGTGGGCTCTGCCTTCCCACTGTGCCAGCTCTCCCCAGCATGTTTGGCTGAGCTCCTGGATACTTCCTGGTGCAGCACAGCAGCTTCTTGGGAGAATGCCTGTCTGTATCAGTGGGCTGCTTCACACCCAGGATTTGCTTCTGGGACAGTGACAGAGCAAATCAGAGAGGCAGAGAGGCAGGGGTATCCAGTTTGCTTGGCCACTGTCCCTTCCTCTCCCTACCCAGGCCAGTGCTTCAGGGACACTTGACCTGGGGGGCGGGGAGGGAATCACCACTTTTAGCCCCTGCCCTGTGTCACCAATACCTGAATTTCATTGTAACAACAAAAAAGCAGTCAAGTAGCACTTCAAAGACTAACAAAATAATTTATTAGGTGAGCTTTGGTGGGACAGACCCACTTCATCAGACCATAGCCATACCAGAACAGACTTCAATGAAGTTCATTGTGTTTGTTTCAAGAGTCAGGATGGCCCCGAAGGTCCATCTCTCAGGTGTCCACCAATATATTGATGTTGTGCTGTTGCGTCATATTTCTGATACCTGGTGTTTACCTCTGCTGCAAAGGCTCTGCTACCAAACCATATTGTAGGGACGCTGTCCCAGCACCCCTCCCCCACTCTTTACACATCATCCGCGTGTACATCATGCCAAGACATTAATGACCCATGTATTGTAAAGTTTCATTTTATACATTACACAACTTCTGTTATAGATTAAATCCCATGACAGCAATGTGTTAGGTGTAGAGAGTTTGTCAGGCCTGATCACTGTTCTTGTTACATGATAGTGAACCTTTTGCCAGTAGGTATTCAGGGGCTCCTAAGGTCACAGGCCACACCTGGAAATCTCTCATAGAGTTAGTAGTGGTTCCCATCATCGCACCCAGAGGCACACTTTTCCTGTTACCCCTACTGGCAAGTGACTTATCTCAAATACCTTCACCACCCCAGTTGTTAAATTCACTGTTTCCTGGATACATAAGTTTCTAGTCCCAAATTCCTGCCAGCTGCAGAATCCTCCCGCAGCATCCACAACCTCCCTCCCAGCCTGCACTCAGAAGCAACTCAGTAATTAGATGTTAGCTATGTGGAAATTATGGAGCATTTTAATGATTTTATTATTTGTGGTGCAATTGTAACAAATAAGAAACTAAAAACTGAAAAGTGGCACCAATATATAAGCGCATAGCCAAGGGCCTCAGGGTTATGGCTGTCTAGAGTTACTTATCATTTTTGTGTGTGGTTAATGGTGAAATCCTTAGTGCTTGTAAAAAAGAGTTGAAGGCAGTTACTTTTTTAATAATGTGTTTATGGACAGCTGTACCATTCTGCTTTCTTCTTTGAAGTACATTGTAAAAATTACCTTCTCTGCCTACACTATGTTCTCCTGCAATTTCACATTTCAGTTCTTAGTAAATTGCAGCAGAAACCCACACTCACTTGTGGTGGATTTTCTCTTTGCTCTATTTGACTTCTGCAGAATTATGAAATACACGAGGGATGAGGATTTCCAAAAAAATCATTGGTTTTTAGGTGACTACTCTCTGACTGGATTTCTAGGTTACATTTTGGTGAATACAAGACTCGTATGTACAACCTGTGAAGTACTCGCAACAATGGAGGAAAACCTAGAGTCAAGGAACCTGTCTCGTTCGTTCTCTGTCTATACTAACATGATCATAATTCAGAACTGCGCTCTAAAGTAGGGGTGGCCAACCAGTTATAGATGAAGAGCCAAAATAGCAGTGCATAGAGTACAAAGAGACAGACACATATTATATATTTATATTTTATATGTCTATCTATATATAGATATCCATATATTGATAGATATCTGAAAATAAATATAGATCATATACAGATATTTGTATATATAAAATAAATATATAACTCGTGTCTCAGTGCCGTACCCCGCCCACAGAGTCAGGCTCCTCCAGAGCCAGGCACCCTCACCCCGACCTTTATATAAATGCTAGCAACTCACAGGAGCTGCTGGAGCCTCCGTCACCATGCACTTCTCCCACCAAGTGGTGGGATGCGTGCATTGAGCAGGTGGACAGCTCTCCCAGCGTGGGCCTCTGAGGAGGAGCCACTACTGCCATGTCACCACCATGCAGTTCTCCCATCAAAGGGTGGGGTGCATGCTAGGAGCAGGTAAAGCACTCCCGTAGTGCATTCAAAGTGCTGCACGCGAATCGAGAGCCGCGGGTTGGCTACCCCTGCTTTACAGAATGCTTTTCAATTCTTCCTTCTGTAAGACCTGTCAAGTCACTCAGAAACCAGATCTCCAAAATATCTCTGCTAGAGTGCTACAATTATTTTTAATAAGAAAACACATGAAACACAGACTGCAATCTTCCAATTTCACCTACAAGTGGAACATCTCCTAAAGAAAGCATTTGGTTCTTGCTAGTGTGTGTTTGTGGTATACAGCATTTCCATCTTTAAACTATCCTTTGCAGTAAAGTTTCTAAATATCACTACAATTTGAGGACAACAGGTATCTTTAAATATGACAAGTTTCAAAACCACTTCATAGCAGTAAAAGTGGCAGCTGCCATAAGATTACTGCAGTGTTTCCTACTTTATTTCATGCTCTAAAAATTGTCAGCGTTTTTAAAACTGTGCTTTTTTGTATGTTGGAGATCTGAAATTTTTTCAAGAGCACCTGAAACCAGTTTTAGTGCTAAGTCCTGACATTTCTCTGGCTGAAATGACAGATGATACGTTCACGGGAATCTCTTGTATAATTTCTAAGTCTGTCATTCAAATACCTTGTAATCTCTTTTGTCACTATTTAACGATAATGTGCTCTCTAATTAATAACTCTCTACAATTATAACTTCTCAGTTGTGACTCTTAGCTACCTCATGCTCTTTAACATACTTATGAAATGCATTCTTTTATTCTTTCCAGTTTTGTGGAAAGAGCCTTTCCCACACCTATTTTTTTTTTACTGTTCATTTATTCATTCCTCTTCCATTTTGTTCTCCTTTTTTGGATCCCAGTTTGTTACACAATTACTGTTCAAATAAGCCCCTTCTGGGATAGTTATTTAAATTCTTGTATATGTTGCTGTTCTACTGAAATCAGTGGAAAAAAGTAACAGCCAAATGATGATCTGGATGCTGATGGTAGGGTCTACAGTGGAATGGTTTACGACACTTGTTAACCAACTCTTCCACTGGAACAATTTTGGGAATGGATATAATCATCTGTGCATTTCTAATCTACCAACTGAAAGAACAGATCCAGGAGCAAGGTTTAAGGCTCAGCATATTCCCTTCTGTTGTGGTCAGAATGGGAAAATATGTTCCTTTCAATAGCTCTCAGTTATTTAATCCCCCCATCATTTGAATTTTCAGATCCATATACTCTGAAAGCATTAACAGAGTCAAAGTCAGCATCAGAGTTGTCATGGAGGAGAAAATGACAGCCAGGTATCCAAAAACAGGAAGAAGATCTCAGAGAGAGGTAGCTGCGTTAGTGTGTATCTTCACAAAACAAAAAAGTAGTCAGTAGTGCTTTGCAGACTAATGATATAATTCATTAGGTGATAAGCTTTCATGGGGCAGACCCACTTCGTCAGATTTGGAAATAGTGTACTGGTGTGACAAGAATATAACAAAGAGAAAACAACAACAAAAAATTAAATGAAAACTGACAAATCAGCTGTAGGGAGGAGAAGGGTAGGGAGGAGGGGGAAGAAAATTACTTACTGCAAGTGTCTACTAAGTTAAGTGACTTGCCTGAGATCATTACGAATATTAAAGATGGGGAAGCTGTCTTTGTTATGTGTAAGGTAATTGCTATCTCTAAAACCAAGGGGCGAAGTGTCAAATTTGAGAATACATTCCATTTCAAATATCTCCCTTTGTAATCTGGTGTTAAAGCTTCTTTGTTGAAGGACACAGATTCTCGGGTCCTCAATACTGTGGTCTGCTCCATTGAAATTCTCACTGACAGGTTTATGTGTATTCGGATTCCTAATGTCTGATTTGTGTCCATTGGTGAAGTGATTATCTAGTCTGTCCACCATGCTCCTCTGCTGGATTAATGGACAGACTAAGTGGTCAAGATTACATGATAAATGCCATCTTTCACATGGTTCTATGATTTCACACATAGGTGTCACCTCCAAATGTGTGTGTGTTAAGTTTCAAGGCACATATGAAATAACCTATCTAAGCTGATTTCTAGGGGAGAAAAAAAAATCACATCCCTTATAAGGAGTGCTTTCTTAATCACGCCACTGCGCATCATCAGCCCTCTTTCCTTTTTCTTTGCCACCATGGGCTGCTATAAGTTGTTTTTTTCTTGACTAAATTATATTTTCACCTCCTCAAAGCAGTTATTATATTTCTGAAGTGTACTTATAATATCTAATTAATAGACACTTTTAATTATCTGCTGCCCAGGGCATGCTAATCGTAAAACGTGGCTGTTGATAGTGTGCCACCCAGCTCAGCATGCTCCATGTAGTTGTTAATCTGAAGACATGAAGCAAAGTTATGACTTCAAAGATTTTGCCACACTGGTGAGCGTGTGCAAGATATCTGGAAAGCCTGTCCCTATCATAGGAGGGAACTGCTGCATTGCAGTAAAATTACTCTCTTTAATCAACGTGTTTTAGACAGGACAGTTACCAAAGCATACCCAGTAATTTTTTATACAAATTAGTCACACTTTCATGATGGTTATTGCATTTATATTTTCCCTTCTTAATGCTGCTGTTTTTATTACATTATAATGTCCAAGAGTGTGCTGGGCAATTTGTGGTAAAACAGAAGATGATACGGTCCCTGCCTTGAAGTGCTTACAATCTAATTTCAGACATAATATAGTGAAGAGTATAACAAAAAAGAACAGAAGGAAGCAAGGAGAGGAAGGCAGGTTATAACAATAAGATTACACACGACTCCAGCAAGGTCTACTTTTTACTGTATAGTGGAACAAACTAAATTTTTTGTAAAATTTAGTGGAAATTTTCTTGTGGGAGATATGGTAAAAGTCAGTACCTCAGAAAATGATGACATTATCTTTGAAGTAATAGGTTATTTACCATACTATACAAAATGACATCAGGAAAGTACCAGGAACTGTAATGCAAAAACTTGTGCCGTCCTCTGCCTGTATCCAAGCTTTATCTCCATTATCCTACTATTAAATCATCTGACGCATGGTGCAATGCATGGCCACATGGAGGGGCTCACTGTTGCAATTGGGGCCAATGCTATTTGCCTGATTGGCTTGTCAGAAAGGATAGAAGGAGCACCAGCTTAATCCTGCAACTGGCAAAGTTGTCTGCCCAAACCAATGAGACACTTAAATATATGATTAACTTAAAGCACACAAGCAAATGCTTATAGGAAATAACACACATGCTTTGTGGAGTGGCTCAGAGTGCTTGCCACTTTCAGAACAAACCCATGGAGAAGTCTTCTTTTCTGATCCCAAGTTGGAACCTACCAACAGTTTAGTATACTCAAGAAACTGTGGATGAAGCTGTCATTATATTAAAAAAAAAAAAAGTCCCAAAAACCCTTCTTGTGTAAATGACATTACATCCTGGAACACAAATATTTAAAGACTTATTTTATTTAGTCATATAGAAAACTGAAATAGGAATGTAAAGTCAAGAGGATATTTTTGTAATCACTTGCAATAACAGAACTTCTAAAATGAATTAAAATTCAAACCATGAGTTAAAGAGAAAAATTGTAGCTTATTAGCACCCTAACCAAAAGACAGAGCCAAAAGCAACTCAAAAACATAAAGCTCACCACCATACCTGTCAGTTATGGAAAAGTAAGGTGAAATAATATTTCCAACAGTGGGCATCAGTGCTTTGTTACTAGTCAAAAAAGAAGACTGAAACCATTTACTACAGTGGTTTGTAAGGAGACATGGGATAAGAAGCTGAACAGAATAGGCATGAATAGTACTATTTGGGTTGTGATAGGGTGTGGTCACAGAAGATCCCTTGGGATGTTCCCCTGTGTGCTGAACAGGCTGCTGGTACTCACCTTCTTCTTGCTTTCTGGGGCTCCCCACCACCCTGTTCTGCTGGACCAGATCCGATGGTCTTCCCCACCCAAGGCATAGAATTGGAGTTACTGCACCCCTCCAGAGTAATGCAGACACTGACTAACCACAGCTCTGGTCATACAGAGTTCTAGGGCACAGCACCTGGGAAATCAATCCCCAGAAGGGATCAAAACCCCAAATAAATCCATCTCTTTCTGTGCCAAAGATTTGCCAAAGACCCCTTTATCAGTGAGAGATAAGCCCTCCCCAGTTGTTAACAATTTACACTGGGCTTGATTGTAAATGAAAGAGTTTTTATTAAACAAAACAATAGGATTCACAGAAAACAGGCAGATCAAAGTGAGTTACCAAATTAAACAAAAGAAAAAGCATAGCTAATTCTACTTCACTATAAATCTAGTTACTTGTGAGTTCTTACCTGAAACAGTTGCTTTTACATCAAGTGAAAGCTTCAGGTCAGAAAAGATCCTATCCTGACCCGGGTCTCCAGTATACTCTGTAGCACTTCCATTTCTCTTTAGGATGTGTTAGGTAATTTCCAAGGCAGGCTAAAGACAAAGATCTAATGGCATATTAGGGTGCATTAGGAGGAGCATTGTGAGAAGATATAGAGAAGTGGTTGTTCCCCTCTATTCATACAGACAGATATTTGGAATATGAACATGTATACAATATTTGTAACTTCAACTACAAAAATGGTACATGTTCAAAAATAGGATTTGCAGATCCAGCATGGTTCTTCACAAAATAGTTAATAATAATAGTTGCAAAACGGCAAAATGTGTGTGGTGCATTCCATTGGAGAACAGCAGCATCAAATCTGGTGCTGACTGAGACAGGATTTCTCCTAGAATGTCTAAAAACAGTAGCATGATCCACTATCTTGACACTTGGCCAGCTGTGCTGATGGATGGTATACAAATGACAGGATGAGGGGGCTGGCTTGCCCACTGACCCTGTCTATGCATATCCCTTGCTAGACTGCTAGTTGGAAGCAACGACTGTTCCTCCCAATGGGATTCTGGCCATCTGTGGCTTGGTGGAAGACTAAGGGAAATTCCCCCCTCAACCCCCTGCATTGTGCTCCCACATGGGAGCTGGCCAGAATCTGGTCATAGATTTGAAGGAAAAATAATTTCAAGGGAGATTTTCAGAGTCACAAAAGGAAGGTAGGCATCCAAATCCCATTGGAAGTCACAGAGAACTGAGCTCCTGCTATACCAAAATAGTTCTACTAAATCATAAAATAAATTACAGTGTGGAGGATGCTGCTATCATTCTATCTGCCCCTCACTTGAAGATTATACACATGCATATTTCTGTGGGTGTTTGCTGCACCTGAAAGCCTGTCACTGCTTTATCTAAACAAGTTAACACTCCTTTCACCAAGCCACCTTGCAAGTTAGGGCTGGTTAATGGAGAATTTTGGGATACTTTCTGCCTTTGTACTAAAGCATACAATTGCCAATGAAGTTAATGTGTATCCCACACATGCATTCATGCTTAAAATTTGACCCAAATGAATAACTTCACCAATTTCAATGTTGGAGAGAATGATATGTGCAATTCTTTCTGAAATGCACTGCAAGTGTATTATTAGAAACAGCGAGAGCTATTAAATGTAAAATCTGATTCAATGATGGGTCAGCATGCTCCAGCCTTTCTGAAGGAGAACCAAATAGCAGCAAGATTTTCTTCTTCTTTTAATATCCACTGCAAGCCTTAGCCTTAGGTTTTAGCAGCTTCATTCTCCACTTTAAAAAAATAATGAAGGTCTGCGCCTTTGAATTCTCTGAGCAAATGCTGTGAACTCTGTGGAAAAGCAAAAGGATTTAATCTAAAAGGTTATTAGAGGGACACTTCTTTGCTTAAATGTAGTGACTATTGAAAAAACAAATAGTATTTTAAATGTGCTGTTATTGAATAAATCCTACCTTTTTCCCCTCCAGAATTAATTTTAATCAAATCAGATATTCATCACTAAATACACATTTGAAGTTGTATGGATCCTCTGTTATTAAAATGTTATCCTTTATGCCTCTTCAGCTCATCCTTTATGCAGTCCAATTTGCCCTAATATACACACATTCTAGCACAAATTCTGCTCTGTGTTCCACTATGCAACCCCATCAAGTCTGTAAAATTGCTAGTTGGCAATGGATCAGCATTCACATTGGATTCTCTGTCAGAACTTGGTCCAAGCTGGGGAAACTAATGATCCAACCTGGGGACCAAATTTGTTGATGAATTCCAGTTTCATGATATCTGAGGAACATTATGCATATGCTCAGAAGCGAAGCACACACTTTCTGCATCATTATTACTGCAAACCTTGTTCACTTGAATCACATTCTGTAAGTTGTCCCCACAGTCCAGCGTGATAGACTTGTCCTACAGCAGCATAGGTAATTAGTGCTTTTCCAAAATAACAACAAATATGGTATAGTTAAATCTGGTCTTTACATTTCTTAGGGATATTTTTTATGAGCAAAGTCTGCCTGAGCCCATGCCATCCAAAATCACGCCCTTCAAGAAAGAACATGAGAATGGCCAGATTGGCTTAGACCAAAGATCCATATAGCCCAATATCCTGTCCTCCAACAGTAGCCCATTCCAGGTGCCTCAGAAGAAATGAACAGAACAGGTAATCATC
Organism: Carettochelys insculpta; assembly: GCF_033958435.1. NCBI lineage: Eukaryota > Metazoa > Chordata > Testudines > Carettochelyidae > Carettochelys > Carettochelys insculpta. The sequence continues at coordinate 43,223,566 of NC_134137.1, forward strand.
AAGTGATCCAGCGCCTGTCGCCCATTTTCAGTTTCTGACAAACAGAGGCTAGTAACACTGTCCCTGCCCATCATGGCTAATAGATATCACTGGATTTATCCTCCATGAAGTTATCTAGTTCCTTTTAGAACCCTGGTATATTCTTGGCTTTCATAATGTTGTCCGGCAATTAGTTCTACAGGGTGACTATGCATTGTGTGAAAAAATTCTTCCTTTTGTTTGTCTTAAACTGCTGCCTATTAATTTCATTTGGTGGCTCCTTGTGTTATGGGAAGGAGTAAATAACACTTTATTTACTTTCGCCACACAAGTCATTTTACAGACCTCTATCCTATCCCCCTCAAACTGTCTCTTTTCCAAACTGAAAATTCCCGCTTTATTAATCTCTCTCATATGGAAGGCATTCTATATCGCTAATAATGTTATTGCCCTTTTCTGAACCTTTTTCAATTCCAATATATCTTTTTATGAGATGGGGTGGCCATATCTGCATGCAATATTCAAGATGTGGCCATGCCCAAAGGAGGAAACACTTTACTTTTGAATCTTGGGTACCAGCCATGTCTAGATTATAGGGATTTGTTGACAGAAGGTACCTTCCAACAAACCTTCTGTTGACAGATAGCGGCCAAACTGCCAAGTGGATCGTTTTGCTGATAAAGCCCTCTAGTGTAGATTTACCCTCAGACTTTCATCTGATGTGACCCGAAGGTGTGAAATCAGCCCATCTCCGGCCATTCACAAGCTTAGTTTGACACACACTGTACATTTTGCAAACCAAAGATAAAAATAAACAAAAGGTTTATTTAATAGAAAAATCACAGATTCAAAGACAAAGTAGTAAGGAAAAGCAAATACATACAAGTTACACAAAAAACAAACATGAAGATGTAACCTTAAGCTTTACACTTTAAAATTAGATACATCCCCCTTTTTAATACCTCTTACCTATTAAGTCTGAACAGTTTCCCAATGTACACTCTGCTATATAACACCATATTACGGAGAGCAACTACCAAGGGACTGTATGATGACTTATCTGAGATGTCACAAAGGGTAGGTCTACATTGCAACTAGACACCCAGGGCTGACCAACACCAGCTGAGGTGGGTTTAAGGGGTTCAGTCTGCAGGGTGGTTTCCCTGTGGAGTAGACATTCAGGCTTGGGCTCAAACCTAGGCTCTAGAACCCTGCAAGATGAGAGTATCACATAACTCAAGCTACAGCCAGAGCCCAGAAGTATACACAGCAATTAAACAGCCCTGCAACCAAAACTCTGTGCGCCTGAATAAGCTGCCATAGCCCTGTTTTTCTTTGCTGAGTAGATTCAACCTCCTTTTCACATGTGTCCTCAGCCATGCAGTTAGGGACCTGGACCATGGAGTCTACATAAGTACTGGTTTGATGGGTCACTTTTCAACCTTCGTCAGTAGAATGCTAAAAGCAAGAAGCTTGAGAGGCTCACCCTTGAAGCCCTTTTTACTGACAACTGTGCATTTATGGCACACAAGGAATCTGATCTTCAGCTTCTTGTCAAAAAGTTTGCTGAAGCCACTCACTCTTTGGTTTGACCATCAGCCTAGGAAAGACCAAAGTACTGTTTCAGGATCTGCTGCTGTCCCCACTTCAATCTCTATTGAAGGAACAGCGATAAAAACAGTAGTCGAGTTCAAGTACCTTGGCAGCGTGATAGCCAATGATGACTCCCTTGATAAAAAAAATCAGTGCCAGGATCTGCCAGGCCAACCAGACACTAGGATGTCTGAGAGCACGAGTGTTGAATCAGTACAATATCCGAGAGTTCCCTAAACCGAAAGTGTACAAGACTGTATTCCTGACCAGTCTCCTGCATGGATGTGAAACCTGGACCTTGTACAGAAAACATGTGAAACTGCTGGAGTGCTTCCACACACGCAGTCTGAGGTCAATACTGCACATTTGATGGCAGGACAGAGTCATGAACCTGGAATTATTTGACAGAGCAGGAACCACACGCATTGAAGCCATGATTCTGATATCCCAGCTTTGCAGGACAGAGCATGCCATATGAATGGAGGAGTCAAGAATCCCTAAGCAACTCCTCTATGGTTAACTCTCCCAGGGCAAAAGGAATCAAGATAGGCCTTGCAAGAGATATAAAGATTGCATGAAGGCCAACATTGCTCATGCTGGATTAAAGCCAAAGCAGCTAGAGCAGTATGCAGAAGACCAAACAGGCTGGTGTGCTCTCATACGACATAGGTATGACAACTTCAAAAAGCAGTGACGCTTGTGCCTGATTGATGCTCATGAGACGAGGAAAGCAACAGCAGCAGCTGCACCGACAGAGCCAGGACAATTCCCTTGCCCCTACTGTGAACGCCCACGCCATTCAAAGCTTGGATTCCTCAGCCACATGAGAGTTCAAAACCTATGAGCCTGTGCAAGCTCAAGAACATCGTCGTTGGACACAATGGACTACTAAGCAAGCAGATGTATCCAATGTCTTCTCATTAACTCTATGGCCCACCATTTGTCTTCTCCTAGGTTGCACAATGCTAGGTGCATGGAGCTAATCTCTAATTGGTGTGGCAGCCCCTTCCTTTGAGATTGCACCAAAAATTATGAGTACTGTTTTCTATATACACAAACATATACATTCGGAAACACAGTCTTTATACTTATCTCATAAAGATCATTATGTTTAGAACATTCCAAGCTTTCATAAAATACATTATATGACTAATTTTTATAGCACAAAACATTATATACTATAATTTGATTCAACTATTCATTCAAAACCCCTGTTATCTCCTTGGGAAATCTGAATCCTGATGGTCACAGAATTATTTTGGGAAGGTCAGATTAGATGATCACAATTGTCTGTTTTGACTTTCAAATCCATGAAATTATATCTCTGTTTAGTTAAACCATTTGTAATGAAATATCACTCAGGTACTATTACATATGGTATTTTTGCGAGGTGTAATTTAAAAATCTCAAGGATATTATTTGATGTACTAGTTAATAACCATTACAAATCATTTTTCTTTTACTTTATGAAAAGAGCTCTGTGGTACAAGGCTGGAGAGCTAATCTTAAATCACTTGACTTCACCTAAGGTAGCAGATGGCTCTGGTGAAGCCTAAAGTACTTCTGTATAGGTAGATTGTAAATAACTATTAGTATTGCTGATGTTCATAAAATTTTTGGATTGTCTGGCATATGTTTACCTCCATCTTGTTGTGTAGGAAATCATGCATGGTTCTATATGTAATCAACTGCTAGACTTGAACAGCAATGAGACAATGAAATTTGTTTAAGAAGAGTAATTAATAGATGAATGTTTAATTTGTGGCAGGGATTCCAGGACACAGCACCTGCATCTCTACACTTGACAGTTGATAGCCCTGGCTCCTCTGAGATTACTATATTGGTTATGGAAATATAAAAATTGCTTAACCCCAAGCACCTAATTATTTGAGCCCTAGCACCTCGTTCATTACAAATTAAGTGCTGCAGAAGAAATATTTACTTTTGTGTAGGTAAGTCATTAGACTGCTTGTATCAGTAAGGACTGCCCTTATGACAAAGAGGTTACAGAACTGGGACATAAATAAGCAACATCCTTAATTTACTGAATTAAAACAAATCTGCGATCTGACTGGTGCTGCTGATTTGTAATGGTGCAGAGCCTCACCACTTGTGTAATACCTTACCCAAAAGAGTAACCAATACTGGATACTTCAGCGGAAGGCATAACCTCCAAAAGTAACAAAATTGTGTACCTAGGAGGTGACTTCACTTTAGTTTTCATTGGTTTTCTATTGGTAAGAGTTCAGCCTTGAATATTTGAGAACCATTTCTACACTAGCTAACAAATATATTCAGTCATTACATATCACACATGCATTACTATTTATTTTGAGATACTGCAATATAGGTGGGTGCATAACTGGCTGGCTAATCGTACCAGGAGAGTAGTTGTTAATGGTGCTCAATCCTGCTGGAAAAGCATAACAAGTGGGGTTCCGCAGGGGTCTGTTTTGGGACCAGTTCTGTTCAATATCTTCATTAATGATTTGGATATTGGCATAGAAAGTACGCTTATTAAGTTTGCAGATGATACCAAGCTGGGAGGGGTTGCAACTACCTTGGAGGATAGGGTCAAAATTCAGAATGATCTAGATAAATTGGAGAAATGGTCTGAAGTAAACAGGATGAAGTTTAATAAAGATAAATGTAAGGTGCTGCACTTAGGAAGGAATAATCTGTTTCACACATACAGAAAGGGAAAAGACTGTCTAGGAAGGAGTACAGCAGAAAGGGATCTAGGGGTTCTAGTAGATCACAAGTTAAATATGAGTCAACAGTGTGATGCTATTGCAAAAAAAGCAAACATGATTCTGGGATGCATTAGCAGGTGTGTTGTGAACAAGACACGAGAAATCATTCTACCGCTCTACTCTGCGCTGGTTAGGCCTCAGCTGGAATATTCTGTCCAGTTCTGGGCACCCCAATTCAAGAAAAATGTGGAGAAATTAGAGAAGGTCCAGAGAAGAGCAACTAGAATGATAAAAGGTCTGAAGAACATGACTTATGAAGAAAGGCTGAAAGAATTGGGCTTGTTTAGCTTGGAAAAAAGAAGATTGAGCGGGGACATGATAGCGGTTTTCAGATATCTTAAAGGGTGTCATAAGGAGGAGGGAGAAAACTTGTTCTTCTTGGCCTCTGAGGAGAGAACAAGAGGCAATGGACTTAAGCTGCAGCAAGGAAAGTTTAGGTTGGACATTAGGAAAAAGTTCCTAACTGTCAGGGTGGTCAAGTACTGGAATAAGTTGCCAAGGGAGGTTGTGGAATCTCCCTCGCTGGAGATATTTAAGAACAGATTAGACAGATGTCTATCAGGGATGGTGTAGATAGTGGCCGGTCCTGCCGTTGGGGCAGGGGACTGGACTCGATGGCCTCTCGAGGCCCCTTCCGGTCCTAGTGTTCTATGATTCTATGATTCTATAGCATAATATCAGCCACTAAGAGTGTAGGAATATAAGAATACAGGTTCCCCACTCCATGGGGGAGCTTCCCTGAACTCTAGTTGTGAGTATAAGAATCCCTGTGCTTTGACTGGCTGACAGCCACTATTAGCCAGATGGAGAGCTTGCATAATTACTGTAAATTATTTCTCATTTTCTCCATAATTCTTTTGTTCTTATGGGCTTGTGTATGCACAATTTCAAAGCTGTTTTCCAGCTCAAAAGTATAAATGAAAGCAAACAAAAACGAGGTTGAGAAATTGCTGAAAGAGGAAATGTTTCAAAACACAGTTCTTCCTATACTTTGACAGACATTTCCATCCCTACAAGTCAGTTAGGATGTGGTGTCAGACTAAGTGTCATACAAATACATAAAACATTTGCACTTTCATTGTTAGCATTGAAACAATGCAATTTTGAAACACAGTTTGAAAAAAATACATTAGCTTTTCTGGAAAAAAGAGTCCTATTGGAGTGTGCCTAAGGAGTGGATTACAATTAAAAGGACAAGTAACTAACGGTGTTTGGAGAAAAGAAAAGCCAAAAGGGGTTTTAATTTTTTTGTTTTTTTTACCATTTACCTTTTAGCCTTTTCATTGTCCGTTTCTTCTTTGTATTTTTTCTTCTTTCACAGATAACATGAATATGTAATGAAGTGTTTTAGTAAAATAGCTGTAGTATCTGTTAACTTTGCAAAAACCACATTCTGAGCTAATACATTATTAGACCTTGGAATTTGTTCAGTCCAAGGTATGCTTACTACTTCACCAGTATTACAGTTAAAGATACTGGCTCCTATAGAAATGTACATTCTTAAGCTCTTTTTGAAAACACTTTTTAACCATCTCATAAGTTTTAAGTGATACTGAGTTGGTAGATACTACCCCATTTTCCCAATAGTCCAGCACCTCATAAAAGTACCACCAAACAGGATATTAAGTGATAGCCTGGTCAGATCAGTGCTTTTCAACCTTTTTCCATTTATGGATACCTGGCACAGGTGACAGCTATAGGTTGGTGTGGAATGGGGATGGGGAGGCTCTTTGGAGTGGTGAGAGGGGTGAGTATGGATGAGGTAAAGTGGATAGATAGGTGACATCATTGGTCTGTAGGTGGTGGTTGGGCATACTGGTTTGTGTAGGATGGAAGTGGATAGAGGTGGGGGTTATTGGTTTGTGTAGGCTGGGGTGGGACTGGGGGTGGGTATTGATTTGTGCAGGATGGAAATGGGGTGGGTCTGTGGGTCAGGGATTGGGATGGAGTAAGTAGATGGGTGGGGATATTGGTTTGTTTGGGGAAGGGTTAAGGATGGGGTGGATAGGGAGTTAGGGGTATTGGTGTATGGGGGATGGGAATGGAGTGGGTAGGTGGGTTATTGGCCTGCAGAGGGATTGGGGTGGGGTAATGATAAGGTAGGTGTGTAGGAGGTGTGCTGATTTGTGGGATGGGGATGGGGTGGGTTGGTAGGTGGGGGCAGTGGCCTGTGGTGAGGAGGAGAGATAGGGTGGAATGGGAAGGTAGGAGGGGTATTGGCCTGTGTAGAGAATGGGATGGGGTAATGGTGGGGGCGTAGGTAGGTGAGGCACTTGTTTGTGTGGGATGGGGCTGGGGTGGGTTGCTAAGTGGGGGGTTACTGGTCAGTGAAAGGATGGGTGGGGTAGGTACGTGCGAGGGGGACACTGGCCCCTGGGGAGGAGGTGGGAGGGGGAGTGGGCAGGTAGCTACGGGCTTTGCCCCGGTGGGAAGCGTGAGGGCAGTGCAGGCAGGTGGCTGGGGGCCCTGTGGTGGGCAAGCGGGGGGTGCTTGGAGATGTGGGGGCGGGCAGGTAGCGGGGGGCTGTTGCCCTCGGGCAGGAGGGATGGGCAGGCGGGGGCCGTTGGCCCGTGGGAGTGGGGGGCGGGGAGAGTGGGCGGGGATCTGGGGCCGTCGGCCCGGGGCGGGGCAGGCAGTGGGGGCCCGGGGCAGGGGGCGCGGGCGAGGGGCACCCGCTAGGGGCTGCCCCTCTCCGCCCACCAGAGCCGCGGGAGAGCGGAGCCGGCACTGGCTGCCTGACGTCACCGGGCGGGCTGCCGATAGGCTGCGCGCTCAGCTCCCTGAAGCGGCGCCGGCTCCCGCTCTGCCCGCTCCATTCGGCGCCTTCTGCAGCCCCGGCCAGCGCGCTGCCCGGCTCCTCCCGCCGCAGGCAGCCAGGTAAGCGCGCGCCCCTGGGCCGCCCGGCGGGACCCGCGCTCTAGCCCCAGGCGCGCGGAGCCCCTGCCCGAGTGCGAACTTCGGGCGCCGCCTGCGCGGGGGGCGGGCTGGGACGCGGCGCCTGGTGCCATTAGCAACTTGTTGGGAGAAGCCCGGCACGCAGAGCCGGGTGGGTGGTGCGTCTGGCCGGCCCCCGCCGGAGCGCTCGGCTGAGCAGGGGCTGCAGCTGGGCTGGGCTCGTGCAGGTGCGCGTGGGGAGCCGCTCGGGCATGTGCCGGGCTTGGAAGGACATTGCGCAGGGAGGGGGCCCCGGGCGGCCCCGCCGAATTGCGCGCCGCTTGCTCTGCGTCCCGAGCACTGATCCCTTTGGGTCCCTTGCAGGCTCGAGCTTTCCACCAGCCCTCTCCCGAGAGCGAGCGGCGTCCTGGGCATTCCCAGCAAGTGCAGCCCGGCCCCTGTCAAACCCAGCCCCCTGCAGGGAGAAGAGGAAGAGCCTCATCTTCTCAAGCCTCCTCAATGAGTGCCCAGCTCTCCAAGGAGTGGAGGCTGTCTCTGCCGCCGTGTCTCTTGAACAGGACCTCTGCCTCCCCCGACGCCAGCAGCACCTGCATCGCGCAGGTGGGGCAGCTCTTCCAGTCCTTCTCCTCCACGCTGGTTTTAATTGTCCTGGTCGCCCTCATCTTCTGCCTGATCCTCCTCTCCCTCACCACCTTCCACGTCCACAAGAGGAAGATGAAGAAGCGGAAAATGCAGCGGGCTCAGGAGGAATACGAACGGGACCACGGCACCAGCTCCGAGGCAGCTACGCCGGCAGAGAAACCCCAGGAAAGAACCACCCGGCTGGGAAGCTCCCCCCAGGACTCGGGAATCCAGCGCCCGTCTCCCCCGGAGCCCCGGAGCGCTCATCCAGCAAGATCTTGTTTGGACACAGCTAGCCAGGGGCTCCTGCAAACCGTGGTGTTGTCCTGATTCCTTGGGGGGGACCTCGGCTCTGTTGGTGTTTGTAAATACTCCAGTGACGACTGTAGGCTCTGAAAAGAAAAGTTTATTAATTAAAGGAACGAACAACCCCCCAATTCAAGCGCATGACAAATCACGCTGCGTTTCTCATTGACTGTGCAAGGAAAGGATGTGGCTTTTGAATGGAGAAAGAAGCTGCACAATGCTACCAAATATACAGTCATCTGCCCGGAGACGCGGGGTGGGGGCTCTCAGTGTGAGGCACAGACTTATAAGGAGCAAGAAGATGTTCCCCCCCCCCAGCCCCCATTCCTCGCCTGGTCTTATCCCTAATTGTATGTTATAGAGGAAGAATGTAGCCTGGGGGAGGGGGCATGGCACAGGGTGCGAGACAAAGAAAGAGTGAGCTGAACGATGCGGTGAGCTCCTTAATCTCTCGGACAAAGGAGACGATTACAGCTCATGGTGAGAGGCAGGGACCTTTTGCCAGGGACTAAGAAGGGCCTGATCTTTCTGCAGGGTCTCTTCGTTTGCCTCAATAATTCTCCCTCCTCTCCAAAGACTGGCTCTTGTTTTATTTAGCAGTGTCCTCCCCTGGTTGAGAACAAGTAAAACCACATTTCCCTTCCCCCTCCATGATGAGTTCCTTCTTTCTCTCTCCGCAATAGCCTATTCCCTCTGTGTCCCCACACTCCTTGTATGGGAGGCAACTGGCTGTTCCATCTTTTCCCTCACCCCCCCCACCCTACCCCAGTCACTTTCCAGTGTAATGTTCCATGTGTTCTATTAAACTTGGAATAAGGAATCTTTTTTTTTTTTTTTTGGTAACAGTATTAAGTGATGTGCAGTAGTTTACCCCATCAGAGTACTGATAAATTATTTTAAAGAGGTGTGCCCTTGTTATACCTCGTTGATACTGAAGCAAAATATTGTTCTGTACCATGCACTGTACCTGTATAGTCTTCATTTATAGCTTTACCCATTGAACAACGAATTCAGCAGCAGTACAGATCTGGGTTCTACTTTTTAAAGGCATTTTGTATCCTTCTAACCTGTACTAGACTGATACGAATATCCCTGCTTTCCCCAGATCCAGAACAAAACCCTATGGATATGTGAAAATTCCATCTATAAAATCATGATTATTATTTCAAAAGAGGCTGGTGTAGGTCTCCCAGGAAAGGCCCAACAGTTACTTGATTATGGAAGGAAGTATCTGAATGCCTTGTTACTTTATTTGTTGGGGGAATCCAAGGCAACATTAATTAGGGTAAATGCAGCTTTGGCTAGACATTTAAACCAGTCACCATGACTTGCAGATGGTACCTTAACTAAATGGCCCTATGTGAACTTTGAAATTTCTCCTGGTGGTTGTGTTAGATCAGAGACAGCATTCTTCTGTTCATGTTAAACACAAAAATGAAACGTAACAGAGGGGCAGCTGTGTTAGTGTGTAATCCAACAAAACATAGCAGCAGAAATGTAGCGCTTTAAAGTCTAACAAAATGATTTATTCAGTGATGAGCTTTCGTGGGACAGACCCACTTCTTTAAGTCTGTCCCATGAAAGCTCATCACCGAATAAATCATTTTGTTAGTCTTTAAGTGCTACATTTCTTCTGCTTTGTTTTTTTTTACAAAAATGAAATATAATTCAAGAGGATATTTTGCTAGATGACTGCCTTTTGTTTTACTAAAAACAAAAGGCAGTTGGAAGTAATTTCCAACTATCTTTATGTTCTCTGCAGAATCCTCTCTCCCCTTCAAATCCTGGTGGAAAGGACAGACAATGTTTAAAAATACGTACACAATGGGAAATACTGGAGCACTTAATAGGTGATGAATACAGTTGGTTAAATTTAAAGATGGAGAAATGTGGTGTTGGGGTAGGACAGAACAAATACTAGTAAATGTTCTGTAATCCCATTATAGTACCAAAATGCAAAGGTTGTGGTATGGTATTTCCATTCCATTCTTCTAGGTAAGTGAATGGGAATTGGCTATTGAGCTAGAATCTATGTCTTCAGTGTCTTAGGCAAATGCTCTATCATCCAAATGAAGTTGCTGATCCACCTGCTTTGCTGATGGGGGTAAAACATGTCTAGGTAATATTTTTACATTGCAATTTGATGAGACTGACATCTGATTCTCATCACAGGTATGAGCAGCTGTTAGTATTTTTTTTATTCTTTTTGAATAAGTAGGCTATCCTACTTTCCCCAGTGTGCAATAGGTGAAATTTCATGTTTAACTCCCTTGTACAATTGCAGCTCATCATGGAAGAGTGAAGAGAAAACCAATGAAAAACAGTGAACCTTTCTTGTGTTGTTGATCTCTACTAAACAGAGATATTCATTTTTCCTTCATTCTGTATCTTTTTTTAAAACAATGTTTAATTTTCTATTTTGTACAGGTTGAAACTCTCTAATCCGGCAACATTTGTCTTCCGGCATGATTTTAGTTAGCTAAATGTCCCCTTATCATGGGGGTTTCCAAGTTTCCAGTGGTCCCATGAAGTTTGTTTATAGCCACCAGTCCTGGCTTTTAGTGTTCTGTGCTGTTATTTAGCTCTCATTTACCTGTACATATCTTCTAAGAGCCCAGGAATCGGTGGCAATGTTGGGAATGCTGCTAGAAAACGACCTTCTGTGGTTTGTGAAATTCTCTTGTTTGGCACCGGTCAGGTCGCAAGGGTGCTCTACTAGAGAGGTTCAACATGTAAAAGCAATCAGATGTTTCACATCGCTACCGTGTACTGCTGGTTGATGATTCCTCTTCTCAAGTGTCTGAAGTCAGTAACTCTTCTTTTTGCCTTATATATTCAAGGCATGCAATAATGTACTTCTTGTCACACTTTATTGTGATTATAAAATTTTCCTATTTTGGAAGAAAATGGAGGGGGACAGGAAGACAGAGCGAGAGAGTGAGAGAGAGAGAAGCCTGGTGTTTGTGTATAAAAAATTCTGATGCCATTTAAAAGTGGTTGCAGAAATTAGTTATATTTTAAAATCTCTCCCATTTAAAACTCTATCTGCTTTTTAATTGTTTCTTATTAATTTTTAATATATCTTCGTTATGTAAATTATGTGGTCTGTGAGTAAACCATACTGACTTTAATTTTCTCAGAACTATGAACTTCTTATGATGTAAGATGGGGTTTTATATTAAAAAAACAAGTTAAATTATTCAAAATAGCAGAAGATATAAATGCTCATTACCATCCTGAATTACTTCATTAATGTTCATAAGAGACACTGCCCTATCTTAGAGTACTGGTTTAGTTTAATAGTTTTAGGAGATCAAGTTGATAGCAGCTAGCTATGTAGGTTTTCATTTTTATGAAACAATAAGCAACCTGGGGAATAAATGTGGATTTTTAAAAAATGGTTTTATGCAAAGAGGTTGTCAAATCAATTGCTTCAAAACCCTACAGCTACAGCTAAACTTCTGCACTTAGCATTCAGTATTAATAAGGCTGATGGTTGTTCTTCCCTCTTCCTTTCCTCTGCCCTCCCTCCAAGAAAAAAAACAACCCTAAAAGGAAATGGTTTACATTACCTCTGTTTGATTTCTAAAACAAATCTCCTTGGCTTATTGTGAATTTGTTTAAATGGCTTGAATATATATAAAATAGATTTTTTGTAATACCTTTCATACATGGAAGTCCAAATCATTAACAAAAGATTAATAGTAGATCTATGTGTGCATTCCTTTCTCTATTTAAAATCAACACCATTCTGTTAAATTATGCAAGAAACCAGATAATTAAGTGAAGACTAATAATGGAATAAACAGAGTATCTTTCACTTGTAAGGGCCAGGTCTTATAACTGGATCTGAGAAGGCAGACTATTTCTCAGTACAGAATTTGGCATATAGTCCATTACCATCTCATAGCTGTTGGTCAGCATTGTTAACAATAACTAATCAGTCAACATCGTTGTGAGGTAGACAAGTATTGCTGCTTTATTTTAATTTAAGAGATAAATTAAGAAGTTAACATTAACTGAGAGGCCACACAGCAATATGGTAGAAACACTGATTAGAGCAGAGGAGTTGATTATCTCTGTTCTGTGCTCAATTCTTCAGAGCCCATTGCTTCACAATTAAACTCCCACTAAAGTCAATGGAAAAAGTGTCTGTTGAATTCACTGGGAGCTCTATCAGGCCCTTAGTCAGCTTTCTAGTAGACAACTGTCCACATCGTCATCATAGTTGGCAATAATATGCACCAGAGCTCCCAATTTCAGCAGAGATCACCAGTAGCTCGGATACACGTTCTTCTCTTTGAAGAGTTCCCTGAGCCTCCTTTCCCCATTAGGGCTGGGCCACCTTGGCAGAGCAGCACAGGTTTGCTGTTGTCAGTGTATGGACAAAAGTTTGCAAATTTGTCAGGCCTTTCATTGAACTAAATGCATTGTTTGTTTATTTGTAAGATTGTTTCAGCATTTTTTTTCAGGGTTTTAACTGCCATAAGTACAATCTTTAGGTTGAAACTTGCAAGCAGACTTCATCAAGAAATTTAATTTTCCTCATATTTGACGTAAAATAACAATGCAGGCAATCCCCAGCTATAGAAATGGATACAAAGAAAGAATAAAGAGAACTCCCAGTGTGAGCCTTTGTCTATATTTGAGGGTTTTGTCAACAAAACTGATGTCTGGTTGACAAAATCCAGGGGATGTCCAGGTTCCCAAGGTGTTCTGTCAGCAGTAAACCGACACGAGGCATAATGCCTTTGTTGACAGAGATCTGTCAATATAAAGCCAATCTGGATGTTTGGCGGGAGGGCTATGTTGACAGACAGGGCTTCCACTACACTGTGTGGCCCTGTCTGCTGTGCTTCCAGGTGACAGTTTTGTTGAGAGAGCAGCCGGGCAGTCCAGCTGCACTCTATCAATAGAGCGGATTGCTCTTGTGATCCGCTTGGCATTTTGGCTGTGATCTGTTGACAGAAGTTTCATTGGAAGATATCTTCCAACAAAATCTTCTGTCAACAAATCGCTGCAATCTAGATGTAGTCTTAGAGAGAGAAAGAGACAGGAATACTGCTATAACTAGCATGTTTTTTCTTCTAATTAGTATTTTAGAAGCTATTGCTCTGTAAACTAAAAATATTACTGAGCCATTTACAATGGCAACTTTACAGCTATTGATTACTTTTTAAATATGTATAGCAAGTTACTATGTATATACCATTTCCCACAGAACCACTATGTGGTTGTTAACAGTGCTGCCAAATGCCTAGTGTTTTGAAGCCATTGTGTTTTACTTGCTATATGATTATAAATAATGATAATTCCCATGGAGGCAGAAAAATAATAATTTGTCTCTTTTATAGTGTACTGAACTACTGGAAGTGCAATTGTAAATTTTTCAATATGCTCATACACTTTTCTTAAAATTTTAGATCCACGTCTACATTGAAGTGCTTTTTATATAAATACTTTAATTAAGCTTTCCTGAATTTCAAATTTTAGGACTGCTTTTTATAGGACTCTGGTGGCTCCCTCTGGTGGCTATTTCCCAAAACAAATTCTTTACTTAATCCACTAAATGGGATAAAATGAAGGGCTTTGGGTTTAGGTTCTCACCTGTAGGTGACTGGGTCAGATCCAGACACTGTTAGTAATAGTGAAAATAGGATTTCTTGGCACTTTGGTAGTCTATGTGCAATATTAATGGCTCTAGAATATTTTACAGAACAAGGTGACCCCAAATGTCAAAAAAGAATTGTTACAACCTGCAAGATTTAACAGCCTTGTTACCAATGTCAGAACTGAGGCTTAGGGTCAAATGGGCTAGAAGAGCAGCATCTCAGAAATAGCCCATTGATAGAACAACTCAGGGATCTTGTACTACTGTTCTGTGGATAACTAGAAGGCTTCATTCTTCCGATCTGAGGAGCCAATACCTTTGATGAACATATTCATTTAAGCAAAGTCTCTGAATCAGTTCCCTGGAGGTATAAGTTGCCCTGATATACACCAGCTGAGGTTTCTGTCCATTTCCAATTATTGTCTCTTTGATATGGAGGAACCTATCATCTATTAATTGTTTTAGAGTTTTAAAGAAGCAAAATTATTGATGCATGAGAAGTCATATCGCAAGAATATTTCCCATTTAGGTAGGTGTGTGAAATTATACAGGTTTTGGCTTTCAGATGTGCATGCATGATATGTCATTGGTTCTCAAAATCTGTGAGGCCCCAAATAACTGATTTTTTCCTCTATTATCTTTTGGAAGAATTAGTTATCTATTATTATTAAATAAACTATAGACTTTGCTTTGCTTCTGGCATTAGTTTTGTAAAAAGAAACAACATATAGTTAAGGATAAAATCCAGGACAAATCTTTTTAATACCAACAGCAAAATAAAGTATCTTAGGGTCTTCTGAGAATTGTAAGTATAAGGACGGTATGAGGAAAAATAAAGGTAAAAATAAAACAGCTACCCTTTCATGATACAGTGTGATCTGGAGGAATGGACGAATGAAGAGTTTAAAAAACCGAGGTGTTCTAAATTCTGCTACTGGGTATGCTACTCATTGTGTGTCCTTAAGTTTATAGACAATGTAATAATCAAATTTCGCAAATATATTAAATTTATCAAAATCTGCAAGTGATCTAAATTAAAATGAACAAACTGAAATATTTTAGACTGTGTGCTATAGTGATGCTATGGTATACATTAAGAGTTTTTTCCACATTGGACACTCTGGTTCAGGTATTCTAGTTCTACATTTGGCACCAAGGTGCATGCAGCAAACTGTACAACAGGAATATGGCTGGCTGGATAGGATGCTCCAACAATCAGGCTGAGAGATTTTTGATTTCATTTTTAAATTTAAGTGGAATATGAATTTCAAAGGAAAGACAAGAAGACTATTGCTCTTCTTTTCACTGTTCCATCATTCATGTACTTTCCTTAAGTGTAGAAAGAAACACGTCCTGTGGATTCAGATGGAGAGCTGACTAAATTTGCAGGAGGAAAAAAGAACATGGAAATAGAATTTTATGGGAAATGATAGCCCAGTGAAGTCAGTGGGAAAACTCCATTGACCTTGTAGAGTGGGATTTCACCCAGAGGGTATCTATTCAATGAGTGTCACTCTGGGATAATAGTCCTTTCCCTCTTGCTAGGCTGTTCTGATTCTTTTAATTGCTTTATTTAGGCTGTTGTATTTCTAAGTTTCTTTGACTGTCTTTTTTTAAAAAGTCATTGAGCTGTTACACTTTAACAAGGACTGCTTCCATCCTTGGGCTGCCATTCTACACCCCCAAATCCCCCAGATTTAGCTGCTCTCTTTTTGGGCCGCTTATGTGCGACCATCTTATACATTCTCTGTTTTAGTTGGTACATGTGAGGTATTGCTCACTTCCCCAGAACATGTTGAATCTAAATGTTCTCACTGGGATACTAGTCTATTTGGTCTTTCCTTGGACTGAGCTATTTTTTTCTAGGCATACAAGACAATTTCAGACTCTCTTGTTAATCCTGTCCCCAAATGTTTTTCTTTAAACTATCACTTGCTTTGATTTCTGCAAATTAATGTGTTTTAGAGCTGATATTGCCAAATTCTTTCTCATGGCAAGGCTATGTAGATATATTAACTTCTGCTTTGCAGCAGGGATCGTGTCAGGAAAGAACAACTTCAAACAGGCTGAGCAATGCTGCCACACTTTTGACTATGCAAATGAGATGAGGTGAGGAAAGTATGGGAATGATTTTGGTACTGTCTATAACGTGAGCTACAGAGTATGTGCAGAGTCAACTGAATATTTCTATGGTTTCCACACCCCACCCCAATGCCTTGTGCTAAATTTTTTTTTCAAATAACACTGCTTACAATGCGCCCTCTTATCTTATGTCATCTAAATATAGAGCAGCTATTAGACATGCTTTTATATTGCATTGTTTCTTGAAAACCTTCCAAAGGTGCTGTGTAAACATTATTGACTTCAATTGAAGCTTTAGACTACTAATTTTTATTACAGAAATACTAATTCTATTGGAACCATCCTTTGGTAACAGAATCAGTAAAAGAATAAGGAGGTCTTTTCCTTTATGGTACCAACTGGAAGTTTTCTCAAGCTGGTAGCTATCCTTGTTACTGCTGGTTGCTATCAAATTTAGTATGGGATTGACTTTGCAAAGTTATGTACCCAGTGTTCCCTGTAAGCTGAATGCTTGGGCAGCCGCCTAGGAAAGATTCAGCTGGTGCCCAGCTGATTGACAGAGCGCCCACAGCCACCCCAGAGCTGGCAGCATGGGTTTCTATTGGTGATGCAGGTCTGCACATGCCTTGGTGCACATGACAAAATTTATTTTGCCCATGGAGGGGAGAAAATTAGAGGGCATTAGAGGGGACACTGTACAAAAGTAACATTTTATTATATCTGTAAGGAGAGGAATACACAGGAGGCAATTAACCCTTAAAATGATAGGCCATATTTTTATCGCATTTGCATCAAAGCACATTCAGAGTAGCCTTAAGGAAGCTAATGGAATTATTTTGGATATTCACTTGAGTAAAAGAGTTTAATGTAAGACCCAAAGCCTGTACTACTGATTATACAGGGGGTTGTTATAAGTTGCCTCGCTATAAGTCATTTCACAGATACGTAGGTAAGTAATTCAGGAGAGCAGTTTCATTATCAGTCACACTGATCCGCACTTACATCATTTAGGGGCCAAGGGACCAAAAGCCAGGAACGCAGCAGAGCTTTGGTGGTTGGCCAACAGGAGCTATAGTGCAGGGGCCCTGGAAGTGAGCCCTGAAGTCATGGGGGACTGGCAGGGAGCTGTGGGAAGCTGGCAGGTAGCTGGGGGAGCAGCGGGGAGCTAGTGGGGAGCCGTGGAGACAGGTGGGGAGCTGCGTGGAGCTGGCAGTGAACTGGTGGGAATCTGTAGAGAGCCAGTGGGGAGCCATGGGGAGTCAGTGGGTACAGACCGGGAGCTGGCGGGGGAGCTAGCAGAAAGCCAGCAGGAAGCCAGTGAGGAGCTGTGGGGAGCCCGCAGGAAGCCAGCTGGGAGCCAGTGTGCTGTGGGGAGCCAGCAGGGACTGGTGGAGAGCTGGAAAAGAGCTGGCAGGGACTGGGAGGGAGCTGGCTTATCTTTATCTATTTATTTGTTTATCTTATTATTATTTATTTTATCGATTGTATTCTATTTATTTCTATTCTATTTCTATTTATTGGTTTTTGTGGGTTATATGTACATTATATGTACACACTTGTGTGAACTGTATGTGTTGGGAACATACCTGAGGCTAATTACATTATTCCTTATGGATATTAATTCCCCTCTATAAGTCATTTCACTATAATTTGCATTATTTAGGAATTTAATCTGGACTTATAACGAGGGGTCCCTGTACCTGAAAGCTGTTCCTGATGAGATAAAAGGGTGAGGAGGAGGTTGATTGAGTGGTGGAAAATGTAGCTAACATTATTTGTAAAGAGCTCTGACAGGCTGATAGTAGTATTCATTATTTATATAGCATTGTAGTTTACAGAGGTGATTTAATACAGGTGGAGTGAACCAAACAGAGTCCCTACCTGAAATAAGTGACAGTTTCAAGTGGGGACAATGACAGAACAAAACGGTACAGTTTGAAATGGTAACTTCCCAAAGATGCCCTTTCACTTAGCAGCTAGAGTCCTATGGGGAATGACCTCCAAAAATTCAAGAACTAAGCAGACTTAACAATAGAAGATGTTTAAATTATGTGGGAATTTAATATCTGCGAAAGGTGCCAGGTTGACAGATGTTTTAGTTGGTTACAGGAGAGGCATAGCACTGCATGGGCAACTATGGTTCTGTGCCCAGATATATATTGAGCTTCACCTGGAGGGGTCATGAGATAGTAGGTCAGAATCCATGTGCATTCAGTCCTTGGACTCTTCCCTCAGACTGTTTGGGATGATGAATTTGAGACATGAACATCTGTCACCCAGAAACAGGAGTGAAAACACCTCAGACCACGTAACCACCAAACAACAATCATTTCTGAAAGTAAAAATAGGTTGGATTTGAGCCAGTGACTTAGAGATAAATGTCTCTAGACATTGTTTCTAAGATTCTGAACCATCCAATTTCCCAATAAGATAATACTTTTGCAAAGTTTATACAAGCAGTCTTTTATGCTTTTATTCAAGGTGATAAAAATAGCATGAAAAATCATTAAAGACTAAAGAATGGCACCTGACAATGTCTCTTTACAGCAACATTACCTAACACGTTATATGGAGACTATCATCTGCAGGCTATTATGGCCTGGTGTCAAAACCAAACATCTGGCAAAGTGGGTAAACCATCTGTAAAAAATAACCATTACATGTAATAACCCAGATAATGTCTCAATTAGTTATAATTTCACAGTGTTGTGAGCGTAATGAAACAGTATGTCCTGTGGGAAAATCAGGTTAAATTGTTGCATATGTATTCATGTATATAGTCCAGAATTGTTAGCGGCAACATATGCTGAGGTTATGCTGGTTGTGAAGATTTGCTCCTCAGAGTAGTATATATTTTTATAAAATCCTTCCAATGTTTTATTCTGTGAATCCTCTGAGATTCATTCTTCTCGGGCAAACAGCACCACAGATCTTTTCACCCAAGGCCTGATTGAAAGCCTGTTGAAGATAATGGGAGTCTTTCCCTTGACTTCAGTGGAATTTGCATCATGCCACAACAGTTTATCCAAGAGAAGACTAAGAGGTGGCTTGATCATGATCCACAACTATCTACATGGAGGAGGGGATGGAGAAGAAAGTATAACAAAATCCAATGGCTGAACTACAACCAGACAAATTTCTGAGTAAAAATCAAACATATTTTAATACGGAGGGTAGTTATCCTTTAGAGTAACTCGGCTAAATGTGTGGTGGATTCTCCATTAAAGGAAGTCTTTCAAGTAAGATAAGAGCTGCTATAGATCACAGAAACATTGTGACCTTCATGCAGAAATCACTGAGGGACATTTTATGGCTTGTGTTATGAAGACAATCAGAATAGATGATCATAATGGTCCCTTCTGACTTAAAAGTATGAATATATGGAGAAGATTTTTCTATCTAAAAATGACCTTTCTTTGGTACCTTTTGGACAGAAAAAAATTCCACTTTTAAAACAATTGTTTTGGAAGATTTTCATTATTTATATTGTAAATATTGGTAACGTTTTCATTAATCAGAGCACAGGGTTTCATCATGCTTTGGTCCTTCATTACAAACCTCCATTAGAATAAGGCTTTAAGGACTTTAAAGTAACCATGGGTGGTAGTCATGCTTGAAAGCAACCCTAACCTGCATGAGATTTGGGTTGGTTTGGAAGATTAGGGAACTGGCATGATCTCCCTCCACATCAACCTGCCTGACCCTTCTCCTCTTCCTCCTCTCACCCCATGCCTGGAGTATTCCAGGAGATGCTTAAGATAAAGGCTACAAAATATGTAAATTAGGTAAATTGGAAAAATAATTCCTCCACTGGATTAACTCTATTCTTATAATCATAACCAAGGGTGAATTTGAGCTGTGGCTGTGATGGGACTCAAGATTTTCATTTTTTATTAGACTCAGTAGTGCACTGCCCTATACAGTAACTGGGTGGTATCCTATTATATAGCTTGAATAGTAGCAGAGAGGTAGCTGTGTTAGTCTGTGTCCACATATTTATTCTGGGAATACCACCACTGGACCTAACCATGTTAGTTACAAGATCAAGGGCTCATTCACATGTGCTTCAACCAATATTATACATGCCATTATGTGCCAGCAATGCCCCTCTACTATGTACATTGGACAAATCAGGCAAACTCTTCACCAGAGATTGAATGGACACAGAACAGACATCAGGAATCTCAATACACGTAAGCCAGTCTGAGCATTTCAGTGAGGGGGGCCATTCTTTTAAAGACCTGAGAATAAAGTCTCTTACAACAGAGACTTTAACAGATTGCATGGGGAAATTTGTGAACTTGAGTTCATATTCAAATTCGACACATTGGCTACGTCTACACGTGCAGCCAACATCGAAATAGTCTATTTCGATGAATAACGTCTACACGTCCTCCAGGGCCGGCAACGTCGATGTTCAACTTCGACGTTGCTCAGCCCAACATCGAAATAGGCGCAGCGAGGGAACGTCTACACGTCAAAGTAGCACACATCGAAATAGGGATGCCAGGCACAGCTGCAGACAGGGTCACAGGGCGGACTCAACAGCAAGCCGCTCCCTTAAAGGGCCCCTCCCAGACACAGTTGCACTAAACAACACAAGATCCACAGAGCTGACAACTGGTTGCAGACCCTGTGCCTGCAGCATAGATCCCCAGCTGCCGCAGAAGCAGCCAGAAGCCCTGGGCTAAGGGCTGCTGCCCACGGTGACCATAGAGCCCCGCAGGGGCTGGAGAGAGAGCATCTCTCAACCCCCCAGCTGATGGCCACCATGGAGGACCCAGCAATTTCGACGTTGCGGGACGCGGATCGTCTACACGGTCCCTACTTCGACGTTGAACGTCGAAGTAGGGCGCTATTCCTATCTCCTCATGAGGTTAGCGACTTTGACGTCTCGCCGCCTAACGTCAAAGTTGGTGCCGCTACTTCAAAGTAGCGTGCACGTGTAGACGCAGCCATTAACATTTGTCATGAACAAAGACAACAATTATCTCATGCTTTACCATGACTGCTTCCCTTCCTTTGATGCTCGTAATTATCGCAAGCAAGACACTTAGCATCCCCCACCCCTCACCCCATCCTTCAGTCCTATGTATTTGATTTGTCAGTTTTTATTGTGATTTTTTTGGACTTCTGTGCTTACAGATGTCAGTCTGTACTGGAAGTGCTATTGATCTGATGAAGCGGGTCTGTCCCACGAAAGTGCATCACTGAAGAAATCATTTTGGTAGTCTTTAAAGTGCTACATTACTGCTTTGTTTTATTAGATAGCTTGTGAGCCCTCTAGTGGTGCTGTCTTCTTTGATTAGAAACTTGCTAGAGCAGCAGTGTCTGTGTAGTTACATCCACACTACAATGAAAAACCCATGTCAGCTGACTCTGGTCTTGGTCTCCGAGGCTAAATATAGCAGTGCAGCTGTTTGGGCTCAGGCTGGAGCCTGGGGAACTCCTGGTCTTAGGATGTCAATGCCCAGGCTCCAGCCCGAGTCCTGAAAGCCCAGGAGCCTCAGAGAGGTAGCTGTGTTAGTCTGTATCTTCACAACACAAAGCAAGCAGTCCTGTAGCACCTTAAAGACTTAACAGTATTATTTATTAGGTAATGAACTTCCATGGGAAAGACCCACTTCTTCAGATTCTGGAGTGGAACTGAGAGGAAAAACTGAGAGAAAACTAAGGAATCAGCTAAATATAAAAATTAAAAAGTAGCAGAAGCTGTGGGGGGGGGGAGGGGAAGGAGGGATGGAGAGAGAGGAAAGAAAAGGCTGGGAAGCATCAATTAAGTTAAGGTGAAGTGAGATTCTTGGAGCCAGGGTGGGGAAGGGTGGAAGGGAAGAGAGGGTGTGGAACACCCAAGACTACATACAAAAAAATAGCTAGTTCATCCTCTCCCTTCCCTTCTTATCCGTGAGTTCCTTCAGTCTTGTGTTCTTTGTCAATGTATATGTGAACATGCAAAGCTGATTGAGGACAATAATGTAATCAGGCTGGTGCAGTAAGAAGTCAATTGGCCCATCAACATAAGGCTGATAAAAGAGGAACAATGTGCTGGGGGCGAGAGGGAAGGCCAGGACTAGCCGAGCATAGCCACGCAGCCGCCTTAGGGCTTGTTTCTCTACTGTGCTACAGCAATGTAGCTGGGCCAATGTAGCATGTCTGGGGAAGACACACTATGTCAACGGGAGAGCACTCTTCTGTTGACATAGTAATGCCACCTCGAGGAAATATGGCAGCTTTGATGGCAGGAGAGCATCTCTCACTGGCCTGGGTGTGGTGTAGACAGTGCTTTATGTCAATGTACCTTACGTCATGCAGAAGTATGTTTTTCCACACCCCTGAGTAAATCAAGTCACATGGACTTAAGCCATAGTGTAGATAAGCCCTTAGAACAGGGAGCTCTCTGTTTTCTCTGGCCCTGCTGAGAGGGTGTAAAGCACAGCAAAGAATGTAAATGTCTGGGAGACCAGGGGACTGCAGTGATATTGGTGAAGGGGAATTGAAATCAAGTGTTACTGAGAGCATACCTGGTGGAGTCTGTTGGATTTCTGCATGGACCGAGACTGGCTCCAGTTACTATTCCGTTTGTCTTCTTCTCTAACTACTAACATCTTGGGCTTTCCCCAGCCCAGAACAGCCACCTAATGTCTAGGCATAATGAGCCCCCATGACTTTCCTTTCTCCTGTCCTTCACTTCCCACCCAACTCCATTGGCTAGGGAGCCAGACCTAATCTCCCTTCTGGTTATCTCATGCCACCCATTGAAAATATAGCAAAACTATTATAGTGTACCCATGCATGAAATGATCAGCTCATACAAGCTGCTTTCCTGGCAAAAGTTATGTTCCCTCACCATTGTGCACATATACAGCTGGAAAATACCATGCATCCATATGGTGCTCTCTCTATATAATAATATAATAGTTACAGTAATTAACACTAACACTCAGTTCAGTTATGATTCAGAGGGATGCTTTAACTCACAAGTGGGAATGTTTTAAAGCTGGTCGGTTGTAGTGATAATAGCATGACAGATAATTCAAAGACAGAAAAGCCTATTAAGAAATTGTAATTGTTTCTGACGTTAACTCAACCCCAGATGGATAAAATCTTTACAATATGCTGGACTCAGGAGCTGGAGCCATTGAAAATGAATGTGTAGGGTTATTAATGTGCTTGATTGTAAGAAAATTAGAACAATTGGTGAAATTCTGTCAGCCAAGTTTAAATCCAGTGGGTTTATGTTCGAAAGAAACTCATAGACTGTGCTGGATTTTGTTTCTGAGCCTATATTTTGCTAGAGTTGCTAAGCTGATATTAAATCCTTGTGCTAATGGAAAATAACAAAACATTTTAAAGTGTCATTTTCTCCAGGACAGTGATACATTCCTTTAAGGGTTTTTCACAGAGACATAATTGACTTTGATTTCTGTCATTACGCTTCCCTGGGTTATGCAATTCATACACTGCAGGCAGTTATGTCACAGTTGTGCCCGTAATAGCAGGGGCTGTTTCTAAACAACTAATGAGTGAGTATAACAAAGGGAGATGCTTGTGCTACCAACATTGATTTATATTTAACTAAATAACACTCGATTTAAGTAAAAATCATTGTACATTTGTGTAGAAATTCTGTGCAGGAGCCAGACCAATAGCTCTTGAGCCTGCATTTGTCTGTAAGTTCATGTGACTGTAACAGCTTCAACCCCCTCAGAGTGGCTTGCTGCTGGCAGGCCTCAGCACTGCCCTGGAGGACCCACATCTAGGTATAAAAGTGCAATTCAGATCTCCAGACCCAACTTCTCAGCCTTTCTGCTTCCTGCCACTTGTGGTGATGGAATTTGTGTTATGGACATCTGTCTCTGAGACATGGACTGGGACTATCAAGCAACTGGCAACAATTTACACCCCCTACTGACTGAGGATGAACTTGAGCTAGTTACATGAGCTGAGAGCTTCAAAGGTATTTGGGGCCCTAACTTCCATTGATTTCAGTGGGAGTTAGGCACCTAAATGCCTTTGAGGATCTGGGCTACAGAGCCTAATTCTGCACTGCTGAGGTCAGTGAGGATTTTGCCACCAATTTCCACCAGAACAGGTTTGGACCCTCATGGTGAATGTATCTTCTGATCCATCCCATCCCAGTCACACAGAAGCAGAGATAATGGCTAGATGTTGAAGTTCAAAAAAATAAAAAAAATCAGCCAAAGAATAAGAGCCAAATTCAAAGTAGTGAAGGCAATTCAGCATTGGAGAACCTTACCAAGGGATGCAGTACATTCTCCACTCGAAAAGTGGAACAACTAACAAATGGACATTCATTACTAAACAGCTAAGAAGGAAATCGTAACAACTAAACATTAGTGGTAGCTTAGGTACTAGCGATCATGACTTTATCTCATTTTTAATGTGCTAGCAGCTCAGGGGCATACACAGGAATAAAAATTTGGCTGATTTTGCAGGGCCACTTTCTGCGGTCCCTGCGGCGCAGTTAGCTTGCTCTCCTGCCTTCCCCCTCCCCCACTGCTAAGAGAACTCACTTTCCCTCAGCAGCTGGAGAGACTGAATTTACTCTTGAGGCCCCAGGTCCAGAAGACCAGTCACTGCCTGTCCCAGACTGGGGCTGGAAGAACTTGCATCCCTGGCCCTGGAGGAGTTCTGTGTCCCCACTTATGCTGTGTGTAGGGGGGGTCCCTTGCTCCTGCTTGTCTCCCGTGCTCCCCCTTGCTTGTATCCCTTGCTAACCCCTGAGCAAACTGAATAAAATCTGGACTAGTAATACACATACATGATGCTTTAATAGGGCCGGTTTCACAACGTTGAAAACAGTGTTTTCCACAATTTAAACTTCTGATTTAGCTAAACCAGGTCTTTTTAAACTGTACAGACTGTGCTCTTGATTGTGTTTTGGGACCTCTATCAACTATTTACTATTACTTAACTCTTGAACTCCAAGTGGAGCATAGGTCATCTACAAGTCTCCCCACTTCACTCTGTCTCGAGACAAAACTTCTAGCTAATTCCAGGAGTACCCCAGTTGTTGTCCTTCAGTCTCAGTAAAGCTTCACCCCATTGTCCGAGGTCTTCCTCTTTTGTGGTTTCCTTGCAGGATCCATGTGAGAGCTTGACAGTCTATGCTGGATGATGGCTTTCTGAGTGTAGGGCCTCACCAGCCCCACTTTCTTCTCTTGGTTTGAATGTCAAGTGGTTCTTGCCCTACTCTGTTCCAAATCTCCTCGTTTGTGACAAAGTCTTGCTATTTGCTGTGAAGGATGTACCTCAGGCATCTGTTTATGAATGTCTGTAGCTTCATGCTTAAAATACCAGTGGCTGACAGGTGGCAGGATGGGTTAGCTACCTGCCCAATTAGGTACCCAGGATCTGACTGGATTGTACTTGGGGTGTACATGTACCTTCAGATGCCTTAAACATGTGGTCCTGGTCCCCTGAGCTAGACTGCCGTGCACTCCAGTGATCCCAAACTGGCAGCATAGCTCTGGTGTGCTCTTATACCTGGCACAAAGAACCTCAGGTATGCCTGAGCTAACATCCCCAACTGTGCTCTCTCCCCTTTTGTTGCTTCCTGTCTCTATTCTTGCCTTCCGACCTCTCACTGGCTACAGCTTTGGCTTGGAGGAAGAGGGAGTAGTGACTACTTCCCCG
Source organism: Carettochelys insculpta (assembly GCF_033958435.1). Classification (NCBI taxonomy): domain Eukaryota; kingdom Metazoa; phylum Chordata; order Testudines; family Carettochelyidae; genus Carettochelys; species Carettochelys insculpta. The sequence continues at coordinate 43,249,063 of NC_134137.1, forward strand.
TTCAGCAAACACGTTATGCTGCTGCACAAGATATCACATTTTAGTCAAACACTCTCCAAGCAGTTAGACTCATCTGTCCAGGGGTATTTCAAATTTTTAAAGGCTAATGCATGATAGAGCATTCTCACAAACCTCTGACCTTGGTCCGTCCCATGCTTTGCTGAACATTGGGTTACGCACATTTGCCATACTTGCCTGTTAACCTCCGGTCTCTCCAAATCTTCCCATTTCCTGTTGAGGTGCTTGGTGTCATTCAAATGTGTTCACTTCCATGTTATTCACAGTCTCCCTTGCTTTCTGCTTGCACTTCCTGGCTTCCATTCAAGGGAGATATTTGGTAAATGTTCCTTTTCCATTCTCAGCCCAGGCCCCAGCCACTAATGTTTTCTTTTGTAGATACTTTGTGAGAAGGTGCTTTTGTCCAGTAATTTTGTAACTTCTTTATTCATCTTCCTGTGTCTGTATTCCCAATATTCTTCTCAGGCATTTGAGATGAAATGCATCCAGCTTTTGCACATCTTTCTTGGTAAGCTGCCATGTCTCACTATTGTATGTGATTGATGACGATAACAATTGCTTTGTACATGTTCCCTTTTGTCTTCAGGGAGCTGTTTATGAGTTGCTAGTTGTTTCTGAGTCTTCCAAATGCAGCGTTTGCCTTTTCAATTCTTATTTCCTCAAAGCTGGTACATCTTGGCAGATGGTATTTCCAAGACATGCAAAACTGTCCACCTTCTTCAGTACCTCTACTTCAATTTTGACTTCTCTCCCTGTAGTCCCCATTAATATGACTTTATGTTTCTTTGCATTGACTCTCAGACCTATCATCTCCATGATTTGTTTTTCCTTCTTTTGTGCATTTTTATAGTCCATTGTCATCTTCACTAGTAAGAGCGAGGTCATCGGCCAAGTCTAGATCAAAGAACTTTGAACTGTTCCATGTTAGGTCTTATATATTGCTGCTGCATTGCTTTAATCCATACTTGATGTCTAGCCTGAACATAAAAGGAGACAGGATACATCCCTGCTTTACATCTGTCTTGAGGTGAATGGTTTGCTCAACACATTTTCCATTTTAATGCAGCATTTTGAGTTGAAGTAAAATACTTTCATAATGTTGATTAATTTTGATGGAATTCCATCTAGTTCCACAATTTTCCAGATTGGTTCTCTGTTTACAGTTTTGAATGCCTTTTGAAAATCCACAAAAATGATGTCAAGACAGCTTTGGAATTCAACTGTGTTTTCAGTGATCCATCTCAGGGTGACAATAGGGTCTTGCACATGATCTCCCTTGTCTATATCCAGACTGAGGTTCACACAGGATGGTATCAATATTTCCTTTCGTTGTGTTCAGGAGAACTATTGCTAATACTTTTCCTGTGATGTATAGAAGTGTTGACTTATTTGACATAAATCCTTGTATTTCAAGGGGAGCATAGGCCATCTACAAGTCTCATCCACCTCACTCTGTCTCGAGACAAAACTTCTAGCTGACTCCAGAAGTACCCCAGTTGCTGTCCTTCAATCTCAGTAGAGCTTCTCCACGTTGTCCAAGGTCTTCCTCTTTTAGGTTTTCCTTGCAGGTTCCATCTGAGAGCTTGACGGACTGTGCTGGATGATGTTTTTCTGAGTGTGTGGCCTAGCCATCCTCACTTTCTTTTCTTGATTTGAACATCAAGTGGTTCTTTTCCTGCTCTGTTCCAAGCTCCTCATTTGATGGGAAGGCTGTATCTCAGGCATCTGTTTATGAATGTCTGTAGTTTGTGATTTGAAGACTTTTTAGTATGCCAGGTCTCCCATCCATACAAAAGCACACTTCTCCCAAATAGATTATACATCATGTTGACTAATGTCTCACTCCCTCCCTTGATTGCTTCTGTGGGGATGTTGTGTGAACCAGGTGGTTTTCTGCTTTTCATATGGGCAATGGCTTTTCTGATTTCTCCTTTTGTAGGTCTGGTGCTGTTGATTTTCAGAGGTGTATTTGCAGGAGGGAACTCTGGAGGTTCCATGTGGGCAGGGTGATTTACTAGCTCTTCAAAGGGTTCCTTCCATCTACTGAGATGCTCACTGGGGTTTGTTAATACATAACCCTCCTTATCCTGCACTGGCTGATCCACTGTAGGTTGTGACCCAGCTAGCTTCTGTGTGATGTTATACAGCCCTTTCAAGTTTCTCTGTCCCACAGCTTGTTTCACTTGTGTAAGATTTCCCCCAGAACCACACAGGGGGAGCCCTGCTGGTCCCCCACACTCCCTCCAATTGTTGTGTCCATGAAACCCTGCTCTGTCCCCACTGTTAAGCTCATGCTGGGTCTGTGGGAAGCAGCCCAGCCCTGGACCCATCCTGCTGTTTTCCTCAGGCCCGGCACAACAGTCCCCGCCCCCCGCTGCTCTGGCTAGGGCTGTGGGAAAGAGCCATGGCCCCAACCTTCCTGCCCCTGCTCCCCCAGAGCTCAGACTGCATCCAAGCCCCAGCCTCTCCACCCCCCATTGCCTAGACACAGAGGCCCCCCTGGGGCTGGGCCCAACACCAAGGCCTGGCCCTGGCCGTGGCCCTGACCCTGACCCTGACCCTGGCCTTCATGTTCCTTCCAGAGGTGGAGCTGGAGCCCAGCCATGTCCTCCTCACTGCCCCCAGAAGACACAGATAGGGGCCCCATAGCTCCCATGGACCTGGGGCTTGGACCAGAGAGGCACCACCAGGGCTGAGCCCAATCGCCATGGCCCTGCCCCGACCTCCCCAACCTCCCCACCAGAGACGTGGCCAGAGATGGTCACCCTGGGGCTGGGGCTGGGGCTGGGGCTGGGGTTGGGGCTGGGGCTGGAGAGGTCCTCCCCATCTCAGGGCCAGGCCCAGTGCTGCAGCCCAGTCCTGGCTCTCTCACCCCTCCACTCCTGGAGCTTGGGCAGCTCCCGCTTGGCTCTCATGACCCCCTCGCACCTCCTTTACCAGAGCTGGGGCCCAGCCAGGAGCTATGGCTTGTTGCCCCTCCCCAACCAGGACAGGAGGTGGGCCTAGAATCTGCATCCCAAACTGTGCCCCCAGTATGGGACCAGAGGCTGAGAGCTGCAGCCCAACCTTGGCTCCCATGGCCCTACGCCCTCCTCTGGAGCCAAGGCCAGGGTTGGGTCATCCCTCCCCCATGGCCTGACCCAGTTCTGTGGACCAGTCCTGGCCCTCATGGTCCCCACCTCACCCTGCTCCTCAGAGCTGGGGTTTAGGCCAGGGGCTGTAGCCCCAGCTGCCCCTGTGGAAGGTAGGGGGCTGGGAGGTATATCTTAAACTGCCTCTCCCAGTATAGGCCAAGGGATTGGGAGCCACAGCCCACAGGGACACATGGAGGGGGGCAGAAACCACGGTCCAAACTGTCTCCCTCCGAGGACAGGCAGGGGAGCCAGAAGCTGTAGCCTCAGTTGATCACCATCTCCCCTTGGGAACAGGGGAGCAGGGGGACTGGAGCTGCAGCCTGACCTGCCCTCACCACACTGAGACAGGCAGGAGGGCTCGAAGTTGTGTCTTAACCTGGTCCCCACAGAGCAGGCAGTGGGGCAGGGAGCCATGGCTCCACCTTCCTCCCCACCCATGTCAGATGGGGACAAATGGGGGAGGCCAGGAGCCATGGGCTGACCCAGTCCTCCTCCTTGTGGTCAGGCAGAGGGACCAGGAGCAAAGGCCCCATCCTCTCTCCCTCAGGTCACTGCAGCTGTCCTCAGTAAAACCCCTGTACCTCCCAGACCCATGTCCTGAGCCCCTTCACATACCCAATCCTGCACCCTGCACCCTGACTATCTGCCTCCACTCCCTGCCCTTAATCCTGCACCCTCCACCCCCGACTTCATCCCCCCCAACTCTCCAGCCTCTACCTTCACTCCTGCATCTCCAGCCCCAGCCCCACGCACACCTAACCCCCTGCCCTGAGCCCTCTCACAACCAACCTCCTGCACCCCGACTCCTTGCCCCGAGCCTCCATCCACTACCCTGACTACTGCACCCTTCACTCCCTGCGCTGAGCTCCCTGCATCCTCCTGCCCTGTCTCCTCCAGCACTGTCTCCTTTCCTTGAGCCCGGCTATTTAAATAAAGCATAAGGCCACCATTTAAATCAACATGTAAATTTTCCTTTTCTTTTTTTATTTAATAACTTAGGACCTGAGCAACTCTGGGTACATCTGCTGGTGTAAAACTACAAATATGACAGAATACTCTGCTCATTTCAAAGTACCCAATGTACCAAGACTGTTTTTCCCTAACTGCCCATGCAGGACTTCCAGTTCCTTATTAAAGCACTTAGGCAGTAAGAATATTAATGAGGAATAGCCTGTTCCTCTATTAAATGAAACTGACCAGTTAAAATTCAGGTGTTTGGTGTTGTCTTTATTTTGAATCATGGGCTACTAATTAAGTGAGCACATATTCAAAGGCGATTTTAGATAATTATAACAATGTTAGAGGCTAAGCACTCGATTCACTTTCTGAATTTCAATACAATGTTAATGAGGATGCTCATAGATTGTAAAAGGAACACATTTATGATGATGTGCTATTCAGATTGCATTGTAGTCTGACTGCTAAATTTATAATCTATAATGTAAACAAAAGAATTGGTGGCAGGCTTTTCTAAAAAGTATACATTTTGAAAAAGTATAGCGCAGGCTGTTGAAATGTAGGATTATGTTTTGTGCACACCAATCCTTTTTGTGTACATGGGTTTTCCATATTCAACAAAACTATATACTGTGCCTCTCTTATCTAGACAGACAGCTTCCTGAATATTATACCACTGATCAAACTTACATTGTAAATGCTTACTGTAGTATTGTGCAGGTATTTACGTCTTGCAATAATTAGCACAGCTTAAAAAGCTGCAGGGGATTTATTTTTTACTTTCACACCCCTTATTGGCTGTTTTTCAAACCTCAGGTGGCGCTTAAAGGTGACACAAATCTTACATACTGGAGAACTAAAATCACAGTTTTCAGTGGGTGACAACATGTTATGGATTCATGTCACAGTGGGTTAACACAGCTTTAAGAATCTTCCTGTTCTAGTTCTGAAGTAAATATGTTTTTATTCCAGTTTGAAGTGTTTTAAAATTATCTTTATCTTTTTTCTTGCTTATAATGGCTTTTCTAATTCTTACTCCCTTGTGAAGGAAAGCTAGAAAGAAAAGTAAAAGGCCGGCATGGCTCCATCAGGAGCTCTTGAATGACCTGAGAATCAAATAGGAATCATAAAAAGCACAAACATTGAAAACATTGCAAAGGATGAGCACAAAAGAATGACTGAATATAGGCACAATCTCAGACAGACTAAGGCACAAAATGAGTTATATGAAGCAAGGCACAAAATGTAATAAGAAGAGCTTCTATAAATAAATTAGGAGCAAGAGTAAGACTAAGGAAAAAGTAGGTTCTCTGTTTAATGGGGAAGGAGAGCTAGTAATGGATGACATCAAGAAAGCTGAGGTGTTTTATGTCTATTTTGCTTCATTCTTCTCAAAAAGATAACTTGTGACCACTTAACACATTGAATATTAGCAAGGGAGACAGAACGCAAGTCAAAATAGGGAAATAGCATGTTAAAATATTTAGATAAGTTAGCTATATTCAGATCAGCTAGGCCTGATGAAATTCACCCTAGGGTAGAATCATAAAATCATAGAATCATAGAACACTAGAACTGGAAGGGACCTCAAGAGGTTATCAAGTCCAGTTCCCTGCTCTCTTGGCAGGAACAAACACCATCTATATCGTCCCCGGTAGGTGTCTATCTAACCTGCTCTTAAATATCTCCAGTGATGGAGATTCTACAGCCTCCCTAGGTAACTTATTCCAGTGCTTAACCACTCTGACAGTTAGGAAGTTTTTCCTAATGTCTAATCTAAGCTTCCCTTGCTGCAGTTTAAGCCCGTTTCTCCTTGTCCTGTCCTCAGAGGCCAAGGAGAACAATTTTTCTCCTTCCTCCTTGTAACCCTCTTTGAGGTACTTGAAAAAATCGCTATCATGTCCCCTCTAAATCTTCTCTTTTCTAAATTAAACAAGCCCAGTTCTTTCAGTCGTCTCTCACAGCTCATGTTTTCTAGACCTTTATTCATTCTTGTTGCTCTTCTCTAGACCTTTTCCAATTTCTGCACATCTTTCTTGAAATATGGTGCCCAGAACTGGACACAATACTCCAATTGGGCCTCATGAGTGCTGAGTAGAGTAGAAGAATGACTTCTTGTGTCTTGCTTACAACATTCCTCTTATTACATCCCAGAATCATGTATGCTTTTTTGGCAACAGCATCAAACTGTTGATTCATATTTATCTTGTGGTCCACTATGACCCCAAGTCCCTTTCTGTAGTATGCCTTCCTAGATGAGCACTTCCCACTGTACACGTATGAAGCTGATTGTTTCTTCCTGAGTGGAGTACTTTGCATTTGTCCTTATTAAACTTCATCTTGTTTACTTCAGACCAGTTCTCCAGTTTGGCCAGATCATTCTGAATTATGAGCCTGTCCTCCAAAGCAGTTGCAATCCCTCCCAGCTTGGTATCATCTGCAAACTTAATAAGCGTATTCTCTATAGCAATATCTAAATCATTGATGAATATGTTGGATAGAACTGGTCCCAAAACTGATCCCTGCAGAACCCCACTTGTTATGTCTTTCCAGCATGACTGCAAACCATTAATAATTACCTTTTGAGAATGGTTATCCAGGCAGTTATGCACCCACCGTATAGTGGCCCCATCTAAGTTGTATTTGCTTAGTTTATTGAAAGGAAGATCATGTGAGACAGTGTCACATGCCTTACTAAAGTCTAGGTAGACCACACCCACTGCCTTTCCCTTAGCCACAAGACTTGTTATCCTGTCAAAAAAAACCTATCAGATTGGTCTGGAATAATTTGTTCTTTACAAATCCATGCTGGCTGTTACCCATCACCTTATTTTCATTCAGATGTTTGCAAATGAATTCCTTAATTATGTGCTCCATTATCTTTCATGGCACACAAGTTAAACTGACTGATCTGTAGTTTCATGGTTGCTCTTTTTTCCCTTTTTATAGATGGGCACTATGTTTGCCCTTTTTCAGTCTTCTGGAATCCCTCCTGACTCCAGGACTTTTCAAAGATGATAGCTAGAGATTCAGAAACCTCCTCTATCAGCTCCTTCAGTATTCTAGGATGCATTTAATCAGGCCCTGGTGACTTGAAGACATCTAATTTTTCTAAGTAGTTTTTAACTTGTTCTTCATGTATTTTATCATCTAAATCTACCCCCTTCCCACTAGCATGCATTATATTAGGCATTTTTGTATTGGCCTTCTTGGTGAAGACCGAAACAAAGAACTCATTAAGCTCCTCTGCCATTTCCAAGATTCCTGATATGGTTTTTCCCTCCCTACTGAGTAGTGGGCCTACCCTGTCCTTGGTCTTCCTCTTGGTTCTAATATATTTATAGAATGACTTCTTGCTACCCTTTATGTCTCTAGCTAAATTGAGCTTGTTCTGTGCCTTGGCCTTTCTAATCTTGCCCCTGCACGCAGCATTGTTTTCTTATATACATCTTTAGTAATCTCTCCTACTTTCCACTTTTTGTACGACTCCTTTTTGATTTTGAGATCATGCAAGATCTCCTGGCTAAACCAAGGCAGTCTTTTACTTTCTAGCTTTCATATGCAGTGATATAGCTAGCTTTTGGGCCCTTAATAATGTCCCTTTGAAAAATTGTCAACTCTCCTCAGTTGTTTTTTCTCTTAATCTTATTTCCCACAAGACCTTACCTACCAGCTCTCTGAGTTTACCACAATTTGCTTTCTGAAATCCACTGTCTCTGTTTTTCTGTTCTCCTTTTCACTTTTGCTTGGAATCATGAACTCTACAATGTCATGGTCACTTTCTCCCAAGCTACCTTCCACTTTCATATTCTCAACGAGTTCCTCCCTATTTATTAAAATCAAATCTCGAACTGCTTCCCCCAGTAGCTTTTTCCACCTTCTCAAATAAAAAATTGTCATCCTGAAGTTCAGAAATTTTCTGGATATTCTGTGCCTTGCTGTGTTAGTTTCCCAACTTATGTCTTGATAGCTGAAGTCCCCCATTGCCACCAAGTCCTGCGTTTTGGGTACTTAAGGAACTAGCACACGCAATTTCAGAACTGGTAGTGATTATCTGAGAATTCACAGATGACATCCCAGAAATCTGGAAAAGGGCAAACATGGTATTAATCTTTAAAAAGGGAAGCAAAGAGGACCTAGGGAATTATAGATCTGTAACCCAAACCTTTAATTCATGGAAATATACTAGAACAAATCAGTAATCAAATTGTAATCCACATGTAAATTAATAAAGTAACAAGAAATAGTCAACACAGATTTGCCAGAACAAATCATGCCAAACTAACCTCATTTCCTTCTTTGGCAGGGAATCTAGTAGATGGTAGGAAACCTACTGACATGATACAGTAAATTCTTTCATAGCCGGCAGCCCTGGTACAAGGAGGTTGCCAGATATTCAAATATTCTGGATATGAGAGAGGTTTACCAAGCAATGTATAACTCTAAAGTAAAACAAGGTTAGATATTAAGAAACAAACAAAAATGTACACAGAGTACTTTGTTTACCAACAACAGTAGTATTGTACATTGTCAACTTACACTGTATTTATTTTCACTATACTGTACTTACGGAAAATGTAACTAAAATTTACTTTTGGTTAAAATGCCGGTTATTGGGGAAGTCTGGATAATTGATGACCATTAAGAGAGAGTTTACTGTATGTCTTGATTTTAGTAGGGCTTTTGACAGAATCCCACATGATATTCTAAGCAAAGTATGGATATGCAATAGAGAAGAAATCACTATGGCTACGTCTACACTAGAGAGTTTTGTCAGCAAAACCTGTGGAGCAGCCACATTACCAAGACGTTCTGTCGCCGGTGACTCGACAGAACCTGGCACTTCTATCAACAGCATTCTGCTGTTCTTCCGGGAGGCAGAATGCCTCTGTCAACAGATCTCTGTTGACAGAAAGCCAGTCTGGACATTCCAGGGGAGCTTCTGTTGACAGAAAAGGCCTCCAGGGCACCACGCAGCTGCCCTGGGTGGAGCCCTGTCTACAGCAAGTGGAGCTCTATGACCCCTGCCTCTCTCCATTCTTAAAGCTGCAGGCAGCCCCAGAAACCCTGTAGCAGGAAGCTAGGCACTGGAGCAGCAGCATGCCATGTGGCTCCCTCCAACACGCTCACAGCCACACCAGCCAGCAGCATGGAAGAAGCACAGTCACCATGAGACTCCCTGGGCCCTTGGAGGAGCAGCTGGAGGGGTCCCAGGAGCCACGGTGGGGCACCAAGCAGCAGGCCCCCTCCTGGACTAGGCCCGAGGTCCAGGACTTGCTGAGCATATGGGCTGAGGAAGAGACACTCCTTGACCCCTCAGCAAAGCAGAAGAATGCCCCTACATATGCCCAGCTGGCCACCACCTGGGCAGCACAGGGCCATCCCACCTGCACCATGGAGCAGGTGCGGTGAAAGTTAAAGAACTCTGCCAGGGCTATACCCGGTCCTGTGATGCCAGGCTGAGATCAGGGGCAGGACCCATGACCTGCCCCTACTACAGGGAGCTGCACCAGCTCCTGGGTGGATGACACCTCCCCTCTCCCTGTCCCCATCAACACAGCAGAGAAGCCTCCCTCCTCACAGCCAGAGCCTGAGGCGGAGGAAGAGCAGCCCCCCAGGACCAAACCCCCACCAGAGCTGGAGGCGGACACAGGGTTTGAGGCCATTGGTAGAATCCTCATCATTTTCCTAGACTTGGGGCCTTCCTGCCAGGTCATCTCCAGGGCATCTCCAGAGCTGTCTGAGAGACCCTCCAGTAAGTACCCCATGTGTCACACACCCAACAGGCATCAGCCTTGGGATCCCCTCCTGCCGCAGGTTTGGGGTCTGCATTGGGGCTGGGGTGGAGCTGGGAGCATAGGAAGGTATGGAGGTGGTAGGGCTGTGATGGGTATCTGGGTCAGCAGGGGGAACAAGGGAGGCCTGAGGATTGGGGGGCAGGCATAGCGTGTGGGAAGCATGGCTCTCATCCATTGCCAGAAATCAGGGAAGCCTTGGGGAATGGCCAGCGGGGGCAAGGGCAGGGGGCAAAGGAGGCGGGAATGGCAGTGCAGGGGGAAGAGGGAAGGCAGCCATGGGTGCTGGGCCAACAGTTCCCACCAGACTCTGGTGGCAGCATCGAAGTGGGACATCAGTTGGTCCCAAGCTTGTGACTGTCACTCCTGGTCCCACAACTGCCCCTCCCAGTTGTCCCACAGCTGGGCATATGGGCGGAGGAAGTCTTGTGGGTCAAGCTTCGCTGTGGGGTTGTGCCTCCCCCAACCTCCCCTCCATGGACTGATGCCACCCCACACCCCTTGCCCTCCCTGACAGAGAGGAGGAGGGCTGTGGAGAGGTGCAGCAGATGCTGAAGCACCTCTGGATGGCGGCAGTGGAAGCCCAGGGGCTGATCTGGCACCATGGCTAGCTCAAAAATGCTGTCTGTCTCCAAGCACTGAAGCCCTGCTACAGCAGCTGTGCTGTTTCTCATGCAGGTAGGCAAGCCTCAGCATGGGCGGGGAAAGGGCTTCGGGAAGGGATTGCCGACCATTCAACCCTATCTGGTGGTGTTTTGGGGGCTGTTCTGTTGAGAGAGTGGCCAGGTAGTCTTTCGATAGTAACTTCTGTTGACAGATTGCTCTAGTACAGGTATACTAGCCTACATGACAAGCGCAAAACTGATTGAAAATTGTATCTGGAGATTAGTTATTGATCATTCAAATGGTTTAACTGGGGGAATGTATTCAGTGGGGTCCCACAGGGATCTATCCTAGGTCTGCTACTTTTCAACATGTCCGTTAATGACTTGGACAGTGGAGTAGAAAATATGCTTGCAACATTTGTGAATGAGTTGCAAGTTGGGAGGAGTTGCTAGCACTGTGGAAGAGAGGACTAGAATTCAAAATGACATTGACAAATTAGAGAATTGGTCTGCAATCAACAAGATGAAATTCAGTAAAGGCAATGCAAAATATGACATCGAGGAAGGAAATGCACAACTACAAAATAGGACACAACTTGGCCCCGCACTTAAAGAGAGATATGGGGAAATTGGATATAGCCCAGAGGAGACCAAAGCAGATGATTAAAAACATGTTTGGACAACCTGATCTATAAGGAAAGTTTAAAAAGCTGAGCATTTTTACTGTTCAGAAAAAAAAGAAAGAAAGAAAGAAAGAAAGAAAAAAAGACTAAGGAGGACATCTGATAGCAATCTTCAACTATGCAAAGGGCTGTTGTGAAGAGCATATTGATGAATGTTTCTCCATGCCTGTTGAAGTCAGGAAAAGAAGAATCAGCTTAATCTGCAGCAAGGGCTATTTCTGTTATCTATTAAGGAAACTTTTCTAATGATAAGCAATAGACTAAACTTTAAAGGTTGGCCATGGAAGGATTTTTTTGAGAGGGCTAGACCAACACTGGGCAGAGGTGGTCTGGGTTTACTTGGTCCTGGGAATGGATAGGGGGCAATGGGCAAAACTGAGGTAGATGAGGAAAGAGACTTACCCACGGTCAAGCAACTAACCAGTGGCAGAGCTCGGAACATAAATTGGCTCATTCCCACCACAGTGCCTAATGTGGTTCCCTACCAGGATATTGGGGTTTGCTGAGGTCTAATCTCAAGTTCTCAAATATAATATATTTTCATGATTTTTTTGTTTGTTTCTTGCAGCTGCATCCAAAGCCCTATGCAATGTTTTTTTTTCCTATTCTCTAAACCACTCACCAAACACTGTTATCAGAAACAAGGGAAATGTTATCAAAGTGGTTATTGCCATTTTGTTTCCTAAAAGCCAGATTTATAAGCAAACAAAATATTTTCAATAACATTTTCAAAATGTTTGCCATTAAAAAAATGGAAGGTGTGGAAAATTTCCAACTAGAACATTTGTTTTCCTCACTTCAAAATAAAACCAAGTGTGACATTTTGAAATAGTTCCCCTAAATATTTTTCAGTGTTCACCCAGCTCTAGTCATGGCTTCTGATAAGCAGAGCCCCCCATTCAGAGCACTGGCGAGCTGTACTGCCCCAGCTGGAAAAATGGATTGGGCTCAATAAATGGGTAATTAGGGAAAAGTCTATGGCCTGGTTTATAAAAGAGGTCAGACTACACGATCCCTTGTGGACTTTAAATCTGAGAGAATGGCCTGATGGCCCCACTTTCAGCAGCATGTGCTTTGTCTTGCAACCTCCACTGCACAGAAAGCCCAGCCTTCTTTTATAGTAATTTTTCAAGTGGGGAAATACAATAGAACAATCCAGCTGGCTGGGGGCAATGTTTCCTGCGATTTCTGCCCTAGCATCATGATTAGCAGAGAAAAAGGAATCAGGACTGGTTCTAAATTGTTCAATCCTAAAGATTTTTATGCACCACTTGGAACAATTCTCTAGTAGTTAGATGCCTCTGCAGCTCTTACTTTTTTTTTTTCTTAAATTGCTTCTCATTGCCAGTTGATTTAAGGTGAACATTAAATATTCTCAAACCTTCAGTCTTTTGGCTGCTCACCAGACAAAGCCATTTCTCTTTGCACTATCAATGGCTTTGTTTCCCTAGCTAAATGGAAATATTTTTGCAGCGCAGCACGGCGAAGTGCAGCTCAGGAGGACCGCGCACATGGGGCTGCTCTGCTCATGCACCCCACTACATGGTGGGACAAGTGAGTGGTGGCGGAGGCAGCTCCACTGGCCCTGGCAGGCTGCAGTTGTGTTCCAGGGTAGCTTGCGTGGCATGGCTGCAGCCGCATTCTGGGGCAGCTCACACAGCGTGACTATAGCCATTTTCCTGGGTGGCTTCCAGGAGTAATCTATAGGGGTGGTGCCTGGTGGAGAGGAAGGCAGTGGCACCTGGTGAGGGTAGAAGGGCTGTGGCGATTCCTTCCATCCTTTTTGGACACCACTGCTCTAAACAATGCAGAGCTGGAGACTCAAGAGATCTGGAGTCTCTTTTCTGCTCTGATCTTGACTTGCTGTATGACCAGTGGCAGCTAAAATACCGGTGCCTAAGTTAGGCGGCTAAGTAGTGGCCTGATATGGAGGAATGTTGAGTCTGAATAAATCCCTTTGAATTCAACCTGAAAATCAGGCCACTTACTTAGGTGACTAACTGTAAACATCTCCTTTTGGCAACAGTGGTTTAATCACCCCATGACTCCTTTTGCTCACATATACTCTAAGGATAATAATGCTGCTCATTGCTGCTTGAAAAATGGCAGGCATTACAGGAATTCACAGTACTACTGAGGGCGGGGCTACACTAGAACCTGAAAGTCGATGCTAGATGTGCAATTCCAGCCATGACAATTACATAGCTGGAATGGACTTCTATAGGATCGACTTATTTGGCTGTCCTCACTGAGGGAGGTCGATGGGAGAAACTTTCCCGTCAACCTCCCGTACTCCTCACAATAACGAAGAGTACAGGGATTGACTGTCAAGCCCTGATATTTTGATTTTGAGCGTTCCCACCAGCCACGTGAAACAGAACCCTGGAACATCGACCCTGACTGATCAGTCTCCTGGGAAGTGTAGATGTATCCTGACAGTCTAAACTTAGCTTTGAATAAAAACACATACACATGATTCATTTGCACATGCTGGCATGCATTAGGCTTTAATACGCATGGTTAAGGCTTTCAAAGGAGCCCATGGGCATTCATTGGTTTCCAACTTCCTTTAAATCCACTTAGCCTGTAAGTTCTTTGACACAAGGAGCTATGACTAACTGAGGGGCTGCCCCATAGTTCGTGGCTGTGGTATAATGTAGCCCCTTTCAGAATCATACCTCAGTATTTAATGCATTTTTATGAAAGGCAGGATAGTTCAGCAGTTAGGTCACTAGGCTAAGACCTGGGAGACCTGTATTTCAATACCTGCTCTGCCTTAGACTTCCCACATAAACGTGTGCAATTCACTTAATTCCTCCGGGCCTTTATAAAATGAACGTAGTAGCACTGCCTTGCCTTGCAGCAGTGTGTGAGGATCAATACATTATAGAAGGTAATGTGCTCAGAAAGTACAGTGGTGAGGGCACACATAAGTATCTTAGATCTTCCATAGAATGGCAGTGCATCTAAGTGCCTAATGGTGCTGCATAAGAAATAGCATGAGGATGGGCACATTATATTTTGATTAGATCAGATGAAGTAGCATTTGCTTTTATTTGGAGCAAGTGTTAGCCTGAAAAACATAGCAAAATACCTTTGATTTGTCCTTGCTCTCGTGGTTTTTTTTTTTTTTTTTGACATTGACCTCAGGCTTTGAGATAAGAACACAGGAACCATTCTGAGGAGCTGGCTAGGAGGCAGACTGCTAATTAAGTTTTAAATTACAGTACTACACATGTGTCTTTTATGACTCTGTAAGCATTCTTCTGGTGGGTGTAAATGGCAGGACAAAGACAGAAATTGCAATATAGTTGATGTTTTATTGTTCATTAAGCTATCACTCATAGTTTAATGGAAATACTGAGAAGGTTTGAAAACAAAGAGTTGTTTTATTTTAAATTCAGTGAAAGGTGTCTTAGCAGAGATGACTAAGTAGGAAAAGCTAAACAATATAATCATAACCAAATGCCAACACTTTTACTGTACAGTAATGAGCATTTGTGAGATTTTCCTATGTGTACTGTCTTTGAAACTTGAATATCCTGTATCTAGAAAGATAAAGACTTGAAAGAGCAATTAGATACTACAGCTGTAAGAGAACAGAATGTATTGAATAGCGAGCACTGGCACAAAAAATACTTATTGGATCAAACTGTGATCTTTTTATCTATGCCTGATACCTTTAAAAAGTAGTAACAGTAACACAGAGCCTCTGATCTGTTCAAAAAAAAAAACCTAAGGAGCTATTCATGGTCAAATGTCAGCTCCAGCTGTTGCCTGGTAACTGAATTTAAAATGTTGATAGAGGCCAGGTGATGAATTAAAGACAATGGCACCATTTGGCATTGTGGCATCTGCTGTGACATGCAAAGCAGAACTGAGCTTCATCCCAGTTCTATTTTTTCATTCTGTATAGGTTTGTGTTTTGCGTTTGACATCCTAGTATTAGAGCAACTTAGTAGTAAGCCTCTTCCACTCCTACGTTGTGGAGCACAGGCCATTGACAACCATTCACCAGTGTCCCCTGCCCTGGACAATATTTTCCAGTTCTGACCAGGTATGTCCCATCTTATTTGTGTCTGCCTTCAGATCTCTATGACAGGTGTTTCTTGGGCACCTCTTTTCTTATTTTCTTGTGTGTTCCAACTCAAGGTTTGTGCTGGTGGTTGGTTTTCTAAGGGTATGTCCCATCCATCACTCTCCTTTCTTCCTGATTTCTTCTTCCACAGGAAGTTGGTGAGTTAGTTGCTACAGGACTTGGTTGTTGATGGTATATGGCCAGTGGATGCAGAGGATTTTATGGAGGCAGCTGTTGATAAACATCTGAATTTTTTTGACAGTCCTCTTTTTTGTCCTCCAAAGCCATGTGTACACATGCACACTACTTCGAAGTAGCAGCACTAACTTCGAAATAGCGCCCGTCACGGCTACACGTGTTGAGCGCTATTTTGATGTTAACATCAACATTAGGCGGTGAGACGTCGAAGCTGCTAACCCCATGAGGGGATGGGAATAGCGCCCTACTTCGACGTTCAACGTCAAAGTAGGGACCATGTAGTCGTTGCGTGTCCCGCAACTTCGAAATAGCGGGGTCCGCCATGGCGGCCATCAGCTGAGGGGTTGAGAGACGCTCTCTCTCCAGCCCCTGCGGGGCTCTATGGTCACCATGTGCAGCAGCCCTTAGCCCAGGGCTTCTGGCTGCTGCTGCTGCAGCTGGGGATCCATGCTGCATGCACAGGGTCTGCAACCAGTTGTCGGCTCTGTGTATCTTGTGTTGTTTAGTGCAACTGTGTCTGGGAGGGGCCCTTTAAGGGAGCGGCTTGCTGTTGAGTCTGCCCTGTGACCCTGTCTGCAGCTGTGCCTGGCACCCTTATTTCGATGTGTGCTACTTTGGCGTGTAGACGTTCCCTCGCAGTGCCTATTTCGATGTGGTGCTGCACAATGTCGATGTTGAACATCGACGTTGCCAGCCCTGGAGGACGTGTAGACGTTATTCATCGAAATAGCCTATTTCGATGTCGCCGGCTACTTCGATGTAGGCTTCACGTGTAGACGTAGCCCAAGTTTCTGCTCCACACAGTAGGACAGATTTGACATTGAAGTTAAATAACCTGATCTTAGTCTGAGTTCTGATCCACTTAGAATTCCAGAGCAACTTACATTGGGGCATTAAACATGATCATAATGGCTGTCTTCACCTTTCGATCATACACTTGACTTATCAAAATACAAGCAGAATTATATCTCAATAGTGGTGTTGTAAAGTTATTATTTTTTAAAGTTTGTTCAGTAAAGAAGCAATTATTTTATAATATGGACTGTAGAGATCTAAAGTCACAAGAATATTATCTTTTCCAACACTTGCATCCTCTGAGTTTTGAGCTGATTTTGAATGAAGTAAAAAAACTGCAAAACTCAGCTGAAGGAAACCAAGACATGGAGATGGTGATGGCTTTGATGCAAAAACAGAGTAGTCTAGACTCACTTGAAAACACTCAGACACCATTAGGATGACCTTTGACTGAAATCACAACAGTAGGTGGAATTCAAGAAATTTCCATTTTGTTTGGCATTTGTGTGTAAAAAGTTTGTGTAGTTCTGCTTAATGGTCGGTGCCCAGAGGTTGGTTTGTGCTGATGTGAATACAGGCACTCTGCTTGAGGGACAGGACCACAGCTTGTTGCAGCATCTTCCTTACCTTAAATCTTGCAAAATACACAACCTGAATTGTGAGGCCAGGTTTTGTATTTTATATTCTTGGCCTCTTAGCTACAAGTCTGGAGATGCTGACATCAAACCCAACTTAGTTTAATGGTGTTAGGGCAACTTGTTTGAGGTGGTGTCTCAGGAAATCACAGATGTTTAATCAGGGGATTATATAATACTAACCCTAATACGTTATGCTACATAGTGCTTTTCATCTGAGAATGTCAAAGAGCTCTGTACACAGCAATTAATAAAGCCTCACCACACCCCTGTGAGGGTGGGCAGTTTTAATCTCTTAAATTTACAAACAGGAAAACCAAGGCAAAGAATAATGAAATCATACAATGAATTCACAATAAAGGCTCCAGTTCAGGAAGTTACTTAAGTATGTACCTAAGTTTATGTAGAATAGTAACAGAGAGGTAGCTGAGTTCATCTGTTCGCCAACAAAACAAAACAGCAGAAATGTAGCACTTTAAAGACTAACCAAATGATTTATTTGGTGATATAAGTGCTGCATTCTGCTGTCTAACTTTATGTAAATAGTCCCATTGACTAGTCACACACTCAGCATTAGGAACTGCTTACGTACCTTCTTTAACTGGGATCTAAGTTAGCAGCAGAACTGAGGTTTAGACTTAGGTCTGCCTGTGCGTCTGGGCACATTGGGCAACAAGTGCTCTCCAGAGATTTCGGTCTGATGCCGCTGTTTCCGCTTCTTCCCACGTTATACCAATGTTCTTAAAGTCCTCTGTAACTGTGCTTTGCCTCATTTTCAGTGGTCTTCCCGTCCTTCTCTTTCCTTTAGCTGGTGTCCATCGCATTGCTACCTTTGGATGAAGAACTGAAGAATCCTGCCTTAATACTCCACACCTTGACATGGCATTCCTCATACTGGACACCTCTTACTTTGTTGTGATTAGCCTCATTGAAGTCAATGTACTATAGAAAGCATATGATCATCATCATCAGCAGCAGCAGCAGCATCAACCATGGGCAGATACCACCTGTTGGTATCTGAGTCCTCCCTCACTATCTCCTTCCATCTTTCCCTGTCCAGTGCGGAGTGGCTTGGCTGCTGTAGACTAGCTCTGCACCAATCTATTATATTATCTACCCATTCTTTGTGGGGTCTGCCTCTGCTATTTGAACCATCCATTATGTCACATACCAGGGTCTTGACTTTTCGCCCGTTGTTCATTCTGCAGATATGCCCGAACAGCTGTAGCTAATGGTGTGTAACCTTCTGCAGTAGGTGCTCTTTAGGTAAAGAATAAAGAGGTGCACAAAAATTGGAGTGCCACATTAACTTTGGAAGGGGATTGATACTGCTTCTTACATAAGCCCCAATTTGGGAAGGCACTTCAGCATGTATTTGGCATTAAGCACAGGAATAATGTGACTATCCACAATGCTTAATGTTAAATACAAGGGGCTACACACAGTGCATAAAATTAAGCTTGTTACACGACTCCCTCCAGGATCAGGGCCTTGATGATTTATTACATCGGACCTCAAATTGAAGTATTGAACTGACAACCTTCTTAACCAGGCTAATCTACATGGATCTGATGATGGTCATTCGTGATAGTGAATGGGATGATGTGCCTCTGAAGAAATGCTCAGTCTCTTGACTAGAGGGCACTGTCTAGAAAAAATACTGAGATGCTATTGCTCGCAGGTTGGCAATTTTTCTGTCACTCAATTGTGCATCTCAGTGGAGCACTGATGTGGTGCTAGAAATATAACCATATGTTGGCATTCACTGAAAGAGATTGTGAGGAAAATCATGTCCGCCATCTTTGCCTGGGCCCGATGATCTAGCTCCACAACTAAGCTACCTTTTGCCCAGATGGATGCCTTCAGGACAGTCACTTGGTTGGGGAAATCACACACAGGAAGGCAATGAGGTCCTTTAAAAAGTAAAATGACCATTATTCTGCAACCTCAGGAAGAGGTATCTTTGCAAATCTTTCAAGCCAGTGTTTTCAAACATCACTAGTGATGTATCCATCTAAAGTGCACTGAGGTGAAAAGCTTCTTCCAGTAAGTTTTCCATAAGATAGACCTCTGAAAGGAAGATAATCTGACCAGTTCCAGCTTTTCAGGCTACGTCTACACGTGCAGCCAACATCGAAATAGCTTATTTCGATGTTGCGACATCGAAATAGTCTATTTCGATGAATAACGTCTACACGTCCTCCAGGGCCAGCAACGTCGATGTTCAACTTCAACGTTGCTCAGCCCAACATCGAAATAGGCGCAGCGAGGGAACGTCTACACGCCAAAGTAGCACACATCGAAATAGGGATGCCAGGCACAGCTGCAGACAGGGTCACAGGGCGGACTCAACAGCCAGCCGCTCCCTTAAAGGGCCCCTCCCAGACACAGTTGCACTAAACAACACAAGATACACAGAGCTGACAACTGGTTGCAGACCCTGTGCCTGCAGCATAGATCCCCAGCTGCCGCAGAAGCAGCCAGAAGCCCTGGGCTAAGGGCTGCTGCCCACGGTGACCATAGAGCCCCGCAGGGGCTGGAGAGAGAGCATCTCTCAACCCCCCAGCTGATGGCGGCCATGGAGGACCCGGCAATTTCGACGTTGCGGGACGCGGATCATCTACACGGTCCCTACTTCGACGTTGAACGTCGAAGTAGGGCGCTATTCCTATCTCCTCATGAGGTTAGCGACTTCGACGTCTCGCCGCCTAACGTCGAAGTTAACTTCGAAATAGCGCCCTACGCGTGTAGACGCAACGGGCGCTATTTCGAAGTTGGTGCCGCTACTTCGAAGTAGCGTGCACGTGTAGACGCAGCTTCAGGGTTGTTTGCCATCTGTAGAGCATAAAGTCTGTTGGAAAGAGAGTGGGGAGAACTTGCTAGCTCCTCCTCAAAAAGAAAAATAGAAATTCAAATTGTGCCAATTGCTTTGGGGTTTTTAAAATTGTTAACTGCAAGAGCAAAATCAAAGACATGTCATTATCTAGAGGCTGCAAAAGCAGCTATTTCCCATTTAGCTGTATTTTGAAAGAACCCTCTCTGGTATACTCTTCAGACAGAGCCATTGATGAAAATCTGATACAGATTGAATATATTTGACATTTCTCTCAATCTGTCTCATTTTACTTACATCGTTCCACTTGACTCTCAAGAGTGGTGCCCATAGTAGTGTCACTGTGGTGAAGTACAAGCCTGGAAATGAAAAGCCAGAAAAAAGGGGAATGAGCGGGAGGGAGTGACTGGGAACAATTGCTACTCGGGGCTGAAGCAGTGAGTGTGGAAAGGCTGTAACGTGGAGGTGGATTTGAAGACAGTTCAAACACATGGGTGTGGGAATAGTTTTTATTGTGGGGTGGGGGGTGTTAAGAGCCCTTAAACCAAACTATAACCCTGTGTATAATGGAAACCACTTCAAGCTACAGTGCATGCTAGTACTCCCAGCACTTCTAGTTCCAGCACCTGTGCTTAAATAGGCCCTGTGCTGTAGGCCGAATTCTTATTTACATTGAAGCTTTCATTTACATCAACTTTATGCCTCTCTGCACTGACAGAGCAGTATAGAAAGGGATGAGTGTAAATGAGAACGAGGCCATATGAC
The DNA here is from genome assembly GCF_033958435.1 of Carettochelys insculpta. Lineage (NCBI taxonomy): Eukaryota > Metazoa > Chordata > Testudines > Carettochelyidae > Carettochelys > Carettochelys insculpta. The sequence goes on from NC_134137.1 coordinate 43,269,559, forward strand.
TCTAACCCATTTTCAAAGGTCTGCTGTGACTAAGTGCCATTTTCAAAGGTTTAGGCTAATTGGTTTGAGTCAGACAAGGCCCCTTGTATAGTTAGGCCCCAGGGCCGAGATTTTGTTTGCAGGACCCAGAGGTTAAGAAAAAAAATTGCTTGTAAACTGAGTAGAGTTGTCGTGGAAATAACGAGAGTGTCCAGATGTTCTGTTTTTAAGGTACAGTCCCGTATTTAAGCCCTCCCTGTAGGTGTCCTGAACTTTTTTAAAAAATGAGCGAATTGTCCTGTGTTTTCTATCTTCCTCCACATCAGTACTGATGGGCCCTGTGGCTGGCCAATCCCTGCCCTCCATTCCTGCCCTCCTTGGCCAAGCTCCCACCAGCTATAACTGGAGGCGGGGTCCAGTGGCCAAAGAAGGGGGTGGGTGGGCAGGGTTGGTGGCAGGGCAATGATGAAGTGCAGCCCGATTCTGGCTGGCCCTGGGTGCACACTACAAGCTGTAGTAGCTGGGAATTGCAGACTGGCACTAGGCAGTGGCCAAATATCTGTTGCCTCAGTTGCACACCCACCAGCTTTTTACGTGCTCCCCCTCACTGTCCATTCCCTGCTTTGTCTGTTCATCCCCCAGCTCCACTGCTCCTCCAGATCCCCACCAAGGGGGCTCGTCCTGCTCTCAGCACTGTGCAGGGACCCATCCTCTGGCCAGAACACGCAGCTCACCACCATCCTGGCCAGCAGACCCCTTGCTACAAAAGCCCAGGGCTCTCTAGCACAAGGCTTTGGCCAGGAGATGCTGAGGCCTGCATGCACCAAACTCCCACACAGAGGTGGCACAGGGCAGCCTCTCCACCCAACAGCTAAGCTCTGGAGTAGTGGGGGTGGGGGGAGAACAAATTTCCAACCTATGCCTTGAATTTGCAGGTTTCCATCAGCCCCTGGGACAGAGGCTTAGCATCCTCTTCATCCCCAGTCCCCAGCCCAGGTCTTGCCCATTGGGAGCAGGGGGCTGCTCCAGCCATTAGGCACTTTCCTTGCTGAGCCACCTCTCTGGGCAGATCATTGAAGCCACTGCAGGCATGTATCTTGGGCTCTAGTGCACAATGCATCCTCAGAGCCTAACCCAGGGGGGACAAACCATGTTCCCCAGGCCACAGTTGGCCCATAGTATCCTTCAGTCCAGCCCCTGAGCTCTTGCTAGGGGGTGGTGGGGTCAGGACAGCCATGATGGGAAGAGTCAGCCCAAGTCCCAGATGGGGAGGGGTGGCTAGCCCCAAGCCCTTTCACTTCTGACCCTCGTAGCCAAGCAGCCTTAGCTTCTTCAGTGCCTGGCCAGCATGGTTGCCACAGTCCCAGCCCTGATGCCCTGGGTGGGATGGCTGCAACTCTAGCTAGGCAATGCAGCTGCAACAGCACCAGCCCCAGCACTCTGGTGTGGTTAGGGGGCAGGAGGAGGGCTGAATGGGGGAGGGGGCAGAAGGTCCTGGAGAGTGGTGGGCAAAGGGAACAGGGCACATGGATAGAAAGTGGGGCGGGACCATGACTCTTTGTTTGGGGAGACACAGCCTTCCCCAGCATACCCTACCCCACCCTCCATATAATTTTGCTACCAGATGTGGCTCTCAGGTCAAAAAGCTTGCAGACCATGGCTTAACTCCTTCCTGTCCTCACTGTAGTTAGGGGGCTGGGAGGCAGTTGGGTTACGTAGGTGGCTAGAAGCAGCCTAAAGGTGTTCACTGCCTTTTGACACTGTGCGAGCAGGAAGGAGCAAGCTACTTCCAGCCCTGTGACTGAAGGCAGGAGGGTGGAGGCAAGGAGAGAAGGAGAAATGAGCTCTGAAAAGTCATGGGCTAAGTCATCTCTCCTCCATCACCGGTACTGAAAGCAGCTCTGGCCCCTTCCCTGCTTGCACAGCACCAAAAAGCCTCCGCTGGCCACATTCTGCTGCGCATTCCGGAAGAAATCTTGGCATGGGGGGGCCCTGCATGCCCACTTATATGTTGCTGCAGGAAGATGTGGCACCAAGTATTAGGAGAGGAGAGTCCATTTCAGGTGCCTAGGCCCGGAGGGTCAAGACAATTGGTTATCAAGCCCACATGTGAGAGATGTGTTTGTGTGAACCCCTAATCAGCTGGGCAGCATTTTACCCTCTCTTGACTGGCCACACAAATGCACCTCTTACAGAGAACACTTCTGTGCCATCCTCAAGGGATTTTTAGACACTATGGCCCTACACTCAGTCTGTCAGGGCATATAATCTTGTAGTACAAAAGTGGTGTCTGCTGATCATCTGTAGTATTCTGGTCTCTGTGTGGCACAAGGCATATTACATCCATATACTTGGGACTCTGACAGCAGAGCATACTTTATTCACTGTACTAGCTAACAATAAGTTTTGGGGGATCTGATTTAGAATGATGACAATGATGTGGAGACAAAAAAACTCCACTGATTCCCACCTCCAGATTTCCCACTGCATCATGGCATTTGATAAGCATGTCATTTAAGCTGCAAACTCTTTGTGGTAGGGATGGTATTCTGTGTACTGTGTAGTAAAGTGCATTGTTAGTTCAGTTAATGATTATTATGGTGAAGACTGTATATCAGAATAGACCCAGAGCACTACTTCAGCAGGTAGAATAATAAATGCTGCAGGGTTAGATTTTCTGGGGAAGTCATGAAGCTTTGGCATAAGCTGTGTAACTGAAACTAGAAACTGATTTAATTGTGAGCTGAGTAGAAAGTCTTGCTGAGCGAAGACAGGATATCATTTTACTGTTGCATATGTTCATAGTTTGATACCATAACCACTGTGTTCAACTTTCTTATGTCCTAATATGTCCTTTGCTCGAGCCATTAACTTCAAAGTGCCTTTAGCTAAAACCAGCTTCAGAAGGAGGCTGGGACAGCTGGGACAAGCTACCTGCTTCATTGAAACAAGAACCACGTTGCCTGGCTTTAAGAACCTTTTAATCCAGTTTCATTTAAGGAGTCCACTTGATGTGGCATCGGAAAATGATCTGAAAATGCGACTGCAGTTTTAGACTGTGCCCAGTAATGAGGTGTGTAACTGTGGCAGGAAGACAGCATGACTGCTGTGGGCGGCTCTCAGCCAAAGCAGATGTATAACTCATGAAGCTATGCCAGGGATTATAGTGCCTACCCTCAAAGGTATTTGCTGTTCTTTGATTTTATTTCTTCCCCCCAGATTTAAGCTATTTTCATGGGGAACAAAAAAGGAGTTTTAAAACTGTCAGTACAGCTTGCTGGAGTTTTCATGTAGCACAAATACTAAAGGAGGGATTTATAATGAAATAGCTACTTCAGCCTTATCTGTAGGGCTGCTAACAGCTCCGCTCTCATACTCACTGACCATACCCTGCATTTTCCACTCAAAGTACAGATTTGAAGGGATGAATAGCTGGCTATGCCTGGTAGTTCTGGTGGCTTTAGGCTATGTTTGCTGCATAGGGATTATGCAATCAAAAGTTCTATGCTGCTGCATGTCACAGACATTGCATTAAAAACTGCAGTAAAGGAGCCTGTGTCAATGGTGATTCTTTACAGAAAGTAGCTATTTTAGGGAAATTTGTGTTAATTTAATTTTGAAATAGTGCATTAGGGCAAAGTCAATCTGCAATACTTGCTGTATCTTGTCTTTTCTTTCCACAGGTGAACTCCAGGGAAGGGAAACAGTGGTTGCTAATTACAACAGGGAGTTTTTCTGGATGTTTTGACAGGCCCTGAGCTATAGCTATATGAACATTAATGGGAGTTGTAGTGAACTGCAGATTTTGCTATAGAGTGAAGTAGTCAGTCTATTGTAACTTTGCATGTCATTTTAGTTTAGCTGTGCTTCTTCTTCTAATAGTAGTTGTGCACGGTTGCTGGCACAAAATGGCTATGCAGTCTGCTCCCAAGGTGGCTACATACTGGGGGGTCAGTCAGAAAATCATAAGCAGCAAAAGAAAGTTTCTTTTGCTTTTCATCCTGTAACGGAAACCATTTGATTCACGTCCCATTCTCCCATATTCTCCAAAAAATATCTGTTAGTCTATAAAGTGCCACAGGACTTCTCTTTGTTCTCAACAGTACAGACTAACATGGCTACCTCTCTGATATTCTCCCATTGTGGCACCTTGTTCTGGATCAGATTTAAATACTCTTACTTACAGTGGATCAGTCTAGACTGATAATCTTGCTCAGGCTGAATATCTTCTTCCATGAATATTCCCACTGACTTTGGTAGAGTGAGACACCATTCAACATGTGTATGGTTTCACAATCTGACTGTTCTGTACCATTGATTACTGATATTCCTTAAGGATTGGTTTGTAACATCATAACAGATATTGTCATGTAGAATCATAGACAGGTGGGGCTGGAAGGGACCTTGAGAGATTATCTAGTATTTGCCCTCGTGCTGAGCCAGGAATATCCAACATAATCACTACCAACATTTCAATGTCAGCCTAATCAAATCTAATCGAATAAAAATAAATCAAAGCAGACAAATGATATGTTCCTTGCACAAACTAGCACCCTTAGATTATAAAATATACCCCTCATGTTTCCTGAAGCCCTGTTCACATGCACCATATCAATGTACCATATCACAGAGCAGAGGGCTCAGTGTTTCACTTCCTGTTTTCTGGGTGACTTTTGCCACTGTGCAGGAGGGCAGCATGAGGTGTAGAAGCCATTTACATTCTTTGGAATTGCAGCGGTAAATCCACTGATATGCCTACACATTAGTTTTATGATAAACATGGTGAAATTTTGGTATAGAAAGGTGCAGCTTGTGCAGGATGGTCAAGCAGGGAAAATAGGGGAAAAGAGAAGTTCTCTTATATATTAAAATGGAGATTCACTGATATTCAAATGGACATAGGAGACAGACTTGTGGAAGAGGTAACTACCCACAGGCAGATTTGAACTAGGGAACTCAAGTGCAGGCTCTTCTACAGTTTGAGAGAAAAGCCAGCTGGCTACCAGCTTAGGCTGTACAGAATACTCAGTCTTGCTCTGTGAAGTGGTCTAGGTACCACCACATGGGACAGTAAGCAACATATAGTTAGGTGGGCTTTCATGGGACAGACCCACTTCTTCAAACCATAGTCATACCAGAATAGACTCAATATTTAAGGTACAGAGAACTAAAATCAATAATCAAGGTGGACACATCAGAAAAAAATGATCAAAGTGAGCAAATCAGAGAGTAGAGGGGTAGAAGGGGCGGGGAGGTCAAGAATTAGATTAAGCCAAGTATGCAAACAAGCCCCTATAGTGACCCAGAAAATTCCCAGCCTGGTTCAAACCATGTGTTAATGTGCCAAATTTGAATATAAAAGACAGTTCGGCTGTCTCCCTTTCGAGAGTGGTGTGAAAATTTTTCTTCAGTAACACCACTTTCACACCACTCTCGAAAGGGAGACAGGCGAACTGCCTTTTATATTCAAATTCAGCACATTAACATGTGGTTTGAACCGGGATGGGAATTTTCTGAGTCACGATAGGGGCTTGTTTGCATATTGGCTTAATCTAATTCTTGCCCTCCCCGCCCCTTCTACCCCTCTACTCTCTGATTTGCTCACCTTGATCATTTTTTTCTGATTTGTCCACCTTGATTATTGTTTTCGGTTCTCTGTGCCTTAAATATTGAGTCTGTTCTGGTATGGCTGTGGTCTGAAGAAGTGGGTCTGTCCCATGAAAGCTCACCTAATAAATTATTTTGTTAGTCTTTAAAGTGCTACTTGACTGCTTTGTTGTTTTGATAGTATATAGACTAGCACAGCTCCCTCTCTGTTACTATTCAACATATAGTTGTGTGGATTACAGAAAGTCTCTGGGTACAGATATAACAGGTGAAAACCAAGAGTGGTGTCATATGAGAGATTTACTCCAGACCACCTAACAAAATCATACAAAGTACAGGACTTGGTAGTGATGAGGAACTTCAACTACCCAGACATCTACTGGGAAAATAAAATAGCAGGGCACAGATTATCCAATAAATTCAAAAAATTGGAAACATTTTTTTATGTCGGAAGATGGAGAAAGTTACTAGTGGAGAGACTATTCTAGATTTGATTTTGACAAATAGGGAAGGCTTGGTAGAGAATTTGAAAGTGAAAGGCATCTTAGGTGAAAGTGATCATTATTTGAAGGAATGGTAGGAGAGAGAACAGTGCAATAAAAATAATGGGATTCAAGAAGACAGACTTTAACAAACTTAGGGAAATTTTGGTAAGTAAGATCCCATAAGAAGTAACTCCAAAGAGAAAAAAACAGTTCTAGAAAGTAAGCAGTTTTTAATATGACATTTTAAGGGCACAAGAGCAAACTATCCCATTGCATAGGAGAGATAGGAAGTATGGCATAAGACCATCCAGGCTTAACCAGCGGCTCTCAGTGATCTGAAACTCAAAAAGAGAGTCCTACAAAAAGTGGAAACTAGGTCAAATGACACAAAGATGAATATAAACAAATTGAGACAAAATTAGAAAGGCCGAGATACAAAAATGTCATGAAACTAGCTAGAAACATAAAGGGTAGCAAGAAAGCATTCTACAAATACACTAGCTGTGATAGGAAGAGGAAGGACAGAATAGGTCCACTAGTGAATGAGAGCAATGAAAAGCAATAAAAAAATGTGGGAACGGCACAAGTGCTAAATGACTTTTGTTTCAGTTTTCATCAAAAGGTTATTAGCAACTGAGCATCTAACATAGTGAATGCCAGTGAAAATGAGGTACTACGAGAGGCTAAAAGAGAGAAAGAACAGGTTAAAAATTACTTAGACAAGTTAGAGGTCTTCAAAATCTCCATAGCTTAATGAAATACATTTTAGAACACTCAAGGAGCTGACGGAGGAGATATCTGAGCCATTATCTTTGAAAAATAATGCAAGATGGGAGAGAGTCCAGAGGACTGGAAAAGAGCAAATATAATGCCCATTTACAACAAGGAGAATTACAGACCAGTCAGATTAACTTCAGTACCCAGAAAGATAATGGAGTAAATTATTAAGCAATCCATTTGCAAACACTTAGAAGATAATAAAGTGACACACAGCAATCGCGTTAAAGACTAACAAATAATTTATTAGGTGATGAGCTTTTGTGGGACAGACCTGCTTCTTCAGCTTTGGAAATCAGCATGGATTTGTCAAGAACAAATTGTGTCAATCCAATTTAATAGCCTTTCTTGATAGGGTAACAAGCTTTGGGGATGCCAGGAAGCATGATATGTGATATATCTTGACTTTAATAAGGCTTTTAATATGGTCTTGCATGAACCTAAGCTCATAATCAAACTAGGGGAATAAAATCTAGATGGAGTTACTATCCCATGGAACTTGCAAGGAAAATGCAAAAGAGGAAAATCTCAAACAATGTGGAGAAGATTTACTGAGATTGAAGGACAACAACTGGGGAACTCCTGGAGTCACCTAGAAGTTTTGTCTTGAGACAGAGTGAAGTGGAGAAAACTTGGAGATGATCTATGCTTCACTAGGAGTACAAGGATAAGTAAGTAAATAAGTAAGTAAATAAGTCAAAGAGCTACTATAAAATGGGTGAATAGCTAGTTGGAAAACGTTTCTCAGAGATAAGTTGTCAGTCATTCACTGTCAAGCTGGCAGAGAATACTGAGTGGGATCCGTCAGGAATCAGTTCCGTGACCAGTTTTGTTCAGTATCTTTATCGACAATTTAGATAATAGCATAGACAAGTACTGATGATACATGCTGGGGAGCAGTTGCAAATGCTTTGGAGGATAGTCTTAAAATTCAAAATGTTCTAGACAAACTGGAGAACTGGTCTGACACAAACAGACCAGGATGAAATTTGATATGGACAAATTCAAAGGACTCAGTTTAGGAAGGAACCATCAGTTGTATGCATACAAATATGGGAAATGGCACCCCAGGGAGGAGAAGTACAATAAGTGACCTAGGGGGTCATAGTTTAGTTCAAGCGAAGGAGGAGTAAACAGCGTAATATTGTTGGGGAAAAAAGGCAAACATCATTCTGGGCTGTATTAGCAGTAGTGTTGTAAGCAAGACACAAGAAGTAATTGTGCTGCTGTTCTCCCTGCGGATTAGGCAGCAACCGGTGTATTATAATCAATTATGGGAGCCACATTTCAGCAAAGATTTGGACAAATTGAAGAAAGGCTAGCAAAGAGTAAGATAAATGATTAAAGGCCTAGAAATCATATGGGAAGATTGAAAATATTAGGGTTGTTTAGTCTAGAGGAGAGAAGACAGAGGAGATATAACATCTTTTAAACACATATAGGATTATTTTATGAAGGAGGGAGAAAAACTGTTCTGCTTGACCTCTGAGGACAGTGCAAGAAGCAAAGGAGCTACACTGCAAAAAGGGAGAAAGGGGTGCTGGAACAAAGTTCTGTGGACAGAAAGGGGTGCTGGAACAAAGTTCTGTCGACAGAACTCAGGGAGCGTCTATGCGCATAAAGCCTTCTGTCGACAAAGTCTTGATAGAATGCTGCTTTTGCCTCAACAGTGTTATCTCTCGAAAATTCGAGGCATAACACTTCTGTTGACAGAGAGAGCTTCTGGTTCACTGGGCAGCCCTGTTTGCAGAGCTTCTGGTCAGCCATTCTGTCAATAGTGGGCAGGGCAGTCTGGCTGCTCTCTCTTGACAGTAGCTTGCTCTGTCAATCTGCTCTTGTGTGCAGCTGCACTCTGTCAACTGAATAGTAACAGAGAGGGAGCCGTGCTAGTCTATATACTATCAAAACAAAAAAGCAGTCAAATAGCACTTTAAAGACTAACAAGATGAGTTCCTATTGACACAACTCTGTTGACAGACATTACTGTCAACAGATGCTTCTAGTGTACAGGTAACCTAAATGTTCCATTTTTGTTCACAGCTTCAATATGAACAATGCTTCCTTCTTCAAGACATCCAAGAAAGATTCAGAAAACTAAAGGCCAGTTATTCTGGATGTACTCACTTAAACTCTTGATTTGGTAACTCTGATCCTATTGAATCAGTGACATAATTGACATCAGTGGGAACACGATTTTACTCTGTGCTATTATACTCTTAGGGCAAGGGTTGGCAACCAAAATAATAAGAGATGTTTTTTTTTTAATTCAGTAAAAAGTTCAACAATTCAAGACCTGCAATGAATGTGAATAGGAGATGGTCCTTAAGAAATAACATCTAACCGTACTTTTTGTAAGCTCTATTTTAAGAATAGTGCACACAAAGATTTGTAATGCAATACTTGTTCACTGCAGGACCTTCATCAATTTTAACATATTCTAGTTCCTCACACTTTACACGTGTGTTTGTATCACTGTCTTCCTGACTTTCACTCCTAAAACCTATTTTAATTTTGCCAATTTTACTTCACATTTAATTTCAAATTTCTTTCTTAAAGTGCATGTTTCCTTTCATAGAAGCAAAGCCACCAGCTTCCTTTTCCTTTTCAAAATCAAGATTTTATTAGCAACATGATCAAAACACGAATACATTATCATATCCCACAATGCTCTGCACATATTAAAGAGGAAATTATCCAATGTTTTGAGATCACATATCATTTGATATTTAGATATGAGTTGTTCATTGTTGAGGTTTTAGAAGTTCACCGTTTGTCTAAAATAATCAGGAGGTTGGCTTTTTTGGTTTTTTTTTTTGTTTTACTTTGCAATTATAGTATTGGGAGCCACAAAGAAGTCCTTAAAGAGCTGTATGCAGCTCCAGAGCCGCAGGTTGCAGACCGTGGTGTTAGGGTGTCTCTGTTGCAAGGAGATGAATACTTTCAACTCACGTTGACATCCACCTTATTCAAAGCCATTGAAATACTTTCTGGTGGAAAACTGTTGTTTAGCAAATATTGATAATTATCTTCACATTGGTGAAATTTGTAACAATTACTGTACTGTTTGTAACATATACATCAGAATCTCAGAAGGGTAGCCATGTTAATTTGTAGCATCACAAATAACAAGCAGTCCTGTGACACCTTGGGTTTTACCCACAAAAGTTCATGACCTAATAAATTTGTTAGTCTCTAAGTGCCACAGGACTGCTTGTTTTAGATGCATCAGAGGTTTGCTCAAGTTCTATTAATTAAACTATGATATTTAGTGTTTTAAGCAACCATGTATGCAAACTATTTGTAACTTTTTACCAATCAACATACTCCAGGAAAAGAATTTTCACTCCTAACAGCCTACTTCTTCACTCTGGTATATCAGTACAAGTCCAGGGCAATCTAGCGCAGAAGGATTGCAAATTGAGTTTTAATTATTCTGCTCAAACTCGTTCCAACGTTTGTTGACAGAATCCCAACTTCTGAATCTACTCCTTCGTACCCAAAGTTCTTTTGAGCTGACATTTGAAACAATTTACATTAGTAAATGAGAGACTGTGAAGTAGACATGGTAAGTCTGTAGGATTTGATGAGCCTCAAAGTAAAAGAAGAAGGCACTTGGATGAAATAGAGCACCTTGCAGGAGATTATTAGTCGAGGCAGCAAAGGATCATAAGCAATTTGCTAAGTGGAAAAGAGACAGGGGCACAGGCTCCACATTTAATGAATTCACTAACAAGCAGGTCAAGATGGCTCTGCAGGTGTTTTTGCCCATAAGACCCACAGAAAATTCAATGACTGTCACTCGATTTCTTCTTCTCTTTAGTCTGAGGGAAATTGTTGGCAAATCAAAGTCACAGTCTAGAAATGTGTAACTGAGGTGAAAATACATACTGGATGGGTACCTGAACTAGATGAGAGTACCTGGATAAAGCACATGTAGGTAAAGGTATGGCATTAAAGACCTCATGGCATCTGATACTAATAAGGTCTAGCCCATCCAAATTCCAACTTTCCTTTAGTTTTTTTTTTCTAGCTAAAATTTCTCACTTACTTTTAGCTCAGGGCTTAGGTTCACCTGGCAGCCCAGTCCTGTGGCAGAAAAGGTGCAGAAGTGCACTGTCCCAGAGTGAACACAGTGACCATGCCCCTCTACGACTGACCAAAAGTATTGCCCATAGCGGCCATCATCCCACCTCTGCACCCTTCGCCCAGAACCCTCATCCAATGCAGTCAGAAACCAGTGTGCAGTACTGGTAACATGAACAGAGGAGCAGACTCAAGTGGCTTTGGAGCAGAACCACCTGTTACAAAGTCCTGGCTACCAAACCAAAGAGGAGCAGAGGTAGGGTGGCAGTAACTGGGGACTCCCTTCTGAGTGGAATGGAGGCATCCACCTGTCATCCTGACTTGATGTCCTGGGAGGTGCACTCATCTGTCTCACTGATAAACACACCATTGGGCTTATGTATGTGAGCAGCTCACCCGTGACCACACAGCCCTGGGTGTTAGGTGAAAGAAGCAGACAGGAGTGCAGGTCATAATCTTGTTCGTCCTTATTGTGGGTAGGGGCACAGACAGGGACACAGGCATCCTGAAGATGAAATCAAGGCTGCCCAGATGGTGGGAGGGCCTTGGCTCCTTGTTGTGAGATGCTGTTCACTGAAGGCGCACTGCCAGAAGGGGACAGAGGTCCACTTCACTATGAAGGAGAGGAGCATCATTGCACACAAACGCAGCAGTTTACTAAGGCAGGCTTTAAACTAAGTTCAAAGGGGGCATGTGACAAAAGCCAACAGGGAGATGAAAAAGGGATACCTTAACAGAGGTAGGGGAGGGAGAATCAGAAACTTACAAGAGGGTCATAGGAGCAAAAATAAGGATGATAATAGGGGATTTGGCTCATACACAAATCCAAGGAATATGGGGAATAAATAGGGAGAACTGGAAATATTAGTGTATAAACTAAGTTTTCACATAATTGGCATCACAGCAAGATGGTGGGATAAACATTGTGCTAAGAGTGTTTGAACAGGTGGCTACTGCTGGTCCAGGAAGGACTGGTAGGGAAAAAAGGGAGGAGGTGTTCCATGGCATATCAGGAATGTATATTTGTTTTGAAATCCAGATGTGAGGTAAAGATGAAAGAGTAAAAAACCAGGAACAAGGTCATATAAGTATTTATTATAGACCACCAAGTCTGGAGTAGGAGGTGGATGAGGAGTTTTTAGAACAAACAGTAGAAATACCCAAAACACAAGACCTGATACCATCAAGGACTTTAATAACCCAGAGATCTGTTGGAAAATAAAATAAAATTCTTGAGATATAAGAAGGCAAAGTTTTATTTCAGGAAGTGGAAATAGTAATTTGGATCAGCTGTTTTAGACTTGATCCTGACCATCTGGCAGGAATTGGTCATGAATCTGAAAGTTGGAAGCAACTTGCATACAAGTGACCATAAAATAAGGGCTTTGAATGATTCTACAGAGTGAGAGCAGAAGAATAAGGACAGTGGACTTCAAAAAAGCAGATTTTAACAATTTTGGAAAGCTTGAAAGTGAATTAGTGAGGTCCTATGGGAAGAAAATCTAGGAGGGGAAAGGATTTCAAAGGGGCTGGAATTTTCTCAAAGAGACAATATTAAAAGCATGAAGAAAAGATAGGCTGTGTCTACACTACCTCCCTACTTCAAAGGGATGATGGTAAGTAGGGTGTAGGGAGATTATTAATGAAGTGCTGTGCTGCATATGGAGCACTTCATTAAGCTAATTCTCCCCCATGGCAACTTTGAAGTGTTACATTTGGAAGTGCCGGCTCACATGTAGCCCGTGGCTCACCCACTGGTACTTTGAAGTGACTGGGCAACTTCAAAGTCCCTTTACTCCTCAAAATTTTGTTAGCCGCAGCTACATGTGAGCCAGGACTTTGAAGTTTAACACTTTGAAGTTGCCGCGGGGGGCGGGATTTGCTTAATGAAGTGCTGCATATGCACCACAGCACTTCATGAGTAATCGCTCTACACCCTACTTACCATCCTCCCTTCGAAGTAGGGAGGTAGTGTAGACACAGGTGAAAGAAGTAAAAAGCAAGTAAGTCTAGAACAGGGGGTCCTTAATACCCTGAAAATAAAAAGGAATTGTACAAAAAGTTAAAACCTGGACAAATTCCTATGGAGGAGTCCAAATGAGTAGCCCAAGAGAGAGCAAAACTAGGAAGGCTAAGGCACAAAATGAACTTCATCTCAAGGGATATCCAGGCAATAAGAAGTGCCTCAGTAAATACTTTCAGAGCAAGAAAAGGATGAAAAAAATGAGTGTAGGTCCTCTGATTAGCAGGGACAGAGAGCTAATGAGGGATGCAATCAAGAAAGCTGAGCTCTTTAATGATTATCTTACAATAGTCTTCATGAAATGGTACATTGTTATTTCATTAACACAATTAATATCAACAACAACAGGGAAGGAATGCAGGCCACAATAAGAAATGAATATGTTAAATACTATCTAGATAATTTTGAGCTACTCAGGTTGTCAGGGCTGATGAAATTCATCTTAGGGTACTTAAGGAACTAGCTGAAGAAATCTCAGAACTAGAAAACTGGAGAAGGGCAAATATAGTTCCTCCCTTTTAAAAGGGGAGCAAACAGGACGAAGGGAATTATGGGACAGCCTAACTTTGATATCTGGAAAGGTAATGGGAACAAATTGTAAACCAATCAATTTGTAAGCAGATAGGGAAAAGCAGTATGATAAACAATAGTGCAAATCAAGAACAAATCATGCCAAGCCAAAGTAATTTCCTTCTTTGATAGGGATACTACCCGAGCGGGTCTCGGGAAGCTTTAGACATAGGACATCTTGGCCGTGTCTGCACTAGCCCCAAACTTTGAAATGGCCATGCAAATGGCCATTTCAAAGTTTACTAATGAAGTGCTGAAATACATATTCAGCGCTTCATTAGCATGCGGGCAGCCGCAGCACTTCGAAATTGACGCGCCTCGCTGCTGTGCGGCTCGTCCTGATGGGGCTCTTTTTCGAAAGGACCCCGCCTATTTCAAAGTCCCCTTATTCCCATGAGCAGATGGGAATAAGGGGACTTCGAAGTAGGCGGGGTCCTTTTGAAAAGGAGCCCCGTCGGGATGAGCCGCGCAGCAGTGAGGCGCATCAATTTCGAAGTGCCGCGGCCGCCCGCATGCTAATGAAGCGCTGAATATGTATTTCAATGCTTCATTAGTAAACTTTGAAATGGCCATTTGCATGGCCATTTCAAAGTTTGGGGCTAGTGTAGACACGGCCCTTGATTTTAGTAAAGCCTAGAGTCACAAACTTGGTCGGATGTAAATAAAGGGCACCACATGAAAAATAAGAGACAATGTTTTATTTTACTCTTTCCCTTAGTATAGTATGGAGTTTTCCTCTCAAGTGTACACTTCTCTTGTGCTCAGCTATACAATTCAATCATAATAAGCTTTGCTTAAATATTTAAAATAGTCAAGGGACATCCTTTAAAATAAGGGAGGTCATCCTAGTAATGCTTTTGAAACAATCCCATACAGCAGTCTCACAAGCAAACAAGCAAAATGCAGTTGACGTGAAGTTATTATACATTGAGGGCACAAATGTTTAAAAAACTATACAAAGAGGGGAAAAGTGGTCCTGTATCACTTTAAAGACTAACAAAATGATTTATTAGGTGATTTATTAGAAGTGGGACAGACCCACTTCTTCAGATCCCAGTCCCACGAAAGCTCATCACCTAATAAATTATATTGTTAGGCTTTAAAATGCCACAGAACTGCTTTTTTGTTTTGTGAAGATACAGACTAACACGGCTACATCTCTGTGACTATACAAAGAGTAGTTACCAAAGAGTCCTTGTCAAGCTTGGTGGGGTGAAGGGGAGACAGTTATCAAGTGGGACATCACAGGACTCTGTCCTGGATCCAGTACTATCAATATTTTTATTAATGACTTGGATAATGGAATGGACAGTATGATTGTAAAATTTCAAATGGCACCAGGCTAGGAGGGGTTGCTAGCACTTCTGAAGACAGTTTTAAAATTCAAAATTTCCTGGATAAATGGAAAGAGTGGTCTGAAATCCCCAAGATGAAATTCAGTAAAGACAAGGGCAGAGCACTACTCTTCAGAAGGTAAAAAAATCAAATGCACAACTATAGAATGCATGAATAAACTGGCTAGGCAGTAAAACCACTGAAAAGGAGCTTGGGTTATAGTGGAAAACAAATTGAACATGTCAACAGTGTGATAGGGTTGTGAAAAAGGCTAATATAATTCTGGAGTGCATTAGCAAGAGTGCTGTTTAGAAGATTTGGGAGGTAATGCCCTCCTTTATTCTGCACTGCTGAGGCTGCAGCTGGAGTACTGCGTCCAATTCTGTGCTCCACATTTCAGGAAAGGCGTAGGTAAATTGGAGAAAGTCCACAGGAGTGCAAAAACAATAATAAAATGTTTGGAAAACATAATGTTTGAGGAAAGGTTGAGAAATTGAATATGTTTCAAGAAAAGAAAATGCAGAGGAAGAGCCTGATACCAGTCTTCAAATATATTAAAGGCTGTCACAACAAGGACGGTGATCAGTTGTTCTCCACGTTCACTGAAAGTAGGACATGTAGTAATTGGCTTAATCTGCAGCAAGGGAGGTTTTAGTTTAGATGTTAGGAAAGTTTAGCACTGGAGCAGGTTTCCAAGGGAGGCTCTGGAATCCCTATCATCAGAGATTTTAAAGACCAGATTAGACAAGCACCTGCAAAGAATGGTGGAGGTTTATTTGGTCTTGCCTCTGCATGGGGGGTAGGATTGAAGCTCAGTCAAGGTCCCTTCCATCTGTGCATGTCTATGATTACCTATAACGCAGGGACAAAGGGGAGGAAAGGCTCTTATACCTCTCCTGTTCTTTGCACACACCACCAAAGGCTGAATAGTAACAGAAAGGCCGGCACATGTTTTCCTCAACTGCTCAGTGAGCTGTATATTAAAATGATTGCCAGCTGAACACCCTCCAAGGTAGCTGTATTCCATTGGCAGTTAGTTCACCTCTGAACTGCATACAGTTGGGCAAAAAGACCAAACTTAAATTATTTTTCTCTCTAGGGACTCACCCCAGAAAGTGACATTCTCCATCCCCAGACAGGACAGCAGTAGTTCAGACTTACCCAAAATGCAAACTTGAGGGCTCATCTGCAAGACCGTAGAAGATCGACCGACTCAGGATTGAGCTTCCAGGGTTCAATTTCATGTGTCTAGTTTGAACTCCCAAAATCAACCTCTCAGGGGTCGTGGTTGGCCCCTGTACTCCTTGCAAGATGTGAGGAATGAGGTTGAAGGTTGAAACTCTCCCATTGACCTTCCCTTAGGTAGACAGACAAGTTAGCTGTGCATAGATATGTTGATTTTAGCTACGCAATTTCCCTGTCAGATGACACTGATCAATCTATCACAGCCATTTCTAATGTACAGTGTTTAAGTGTCATCTTTGTCTGAATGCAAGTTATGCTCAGTCGCGTGTGGTATTGACCGCTGTCCATTAAGAAATGACCTGAGAACATCCACTAATTTTACATAGGTCACAAAGTAACCATTATGAGTTCAACTATTGTTTTCAACTAGTGCTCCCCGGCTCTGAACCAGATCCAGGCCTTTGATATGAGAGGTTCTGCTATTGGCGCTGTGGGGAAGTCTGGTGCTCTTGTTCCTGGAGTGGAGATGTCAGCTGCGGGAGCAGACAGTGCACCACGCTCATTCAGCAGCCTTCAGTGCTATTCACAAAGAAAGCGCACAGGCTTTATTAGTCGTTAAGGGTGCTCAGCAGGTTCATGTCAGCAAAGCACGGTGCTAACCCCACGTCCTACAGGTCACAGGGATGCGATCCCATGGATGCTCGTAACCAGGTGAAGGCTCAAACAAAATAACACAATACTCTACCCTAAGGCAGTACAAATATTCCCTTCCAGTACCTTCTCCTTTCACATATGGACACAAATAAGCTACATATTACCTTCCAGATGTTGTTAGTTACCACTCTTATGCCTTGTATGTGCTAGTCTGAACAAAACATCTGCATCCATTACCCTGTTATCCCACCCTTATTGGAGGAGGCATCAGTATAAACAATCAGTACAATCTCTTGTTCATGCAGTTACTTGGAAAGAGTGTTCTTGTACCATCCTCTCTGGTCAGGAGCATGCTGATTTGGTTACCCAATTCCTGGTGTGTTATTGTTCTGCCAAGGCCAGTCCTATGGCCAGCCTTTGGTTCACATTGCTAGTTATGCCTAAGGCTCCAGTAGTGCCCACACCCTGCATATCCCAACATTCATCCTTCGTTAGTTTCATTTATAACAAATAAGGTGAGACCCTAAGAGAATATAAAAATGATATATCAATCCTCCAGGTGTGCTTAAAATAGTCTAATTAAACATTTATTTTGGTATCTTTATTTAATTATTCATGCATTCACTGGGAAGTGGTACATAAACGAAATGCAGATACTTGCATTTCACCTTTGTAGACTTTGATTAAGCAGGACTAAAAGGAAACCTAGAATCAGTATGCAGTGGACAAGAGTTCAGTGCACAGGCATTTGATAGTAATGAGGCACTTAAGGACATTTTGGGAGCAGCTTCTTTTAGATTAAAGTTAACGTATACTCCAGGCACAGTTGAGGGAATCTCACTATTTCTAATTACATTCACAGCTCCTAAATTGTAAGAGACAGCATTCTAGCCTGTGGGCTTGTCCCATGTAAGAATTAAAAGTAAGCACGCTAAAGCTAAAGACAAAACCAGAAGAAATATAAGAAAGGATCTACCTCTTCTACTTGTTCTGGATTCTTTTTGGCTACAGACACTAGTGACAGGGACACTTCCTAACAGAATCATGGACATCAGATGGAAAAGACCAGTTAGGTAATCTAGTCAATCTGGTATCTTGCCAGAGCTGGATTGTTCTCTGCATATGATCATCTAACACTTTGCCACAGTTTTAATCATTCAATCTAATGGGCTTCTAGTATTTATCCCATATGTACATAAATCCATGGGCCTGGACCTAGTTCTGAGGGTTCTGAGGGAGTTGGTGTATGTCATTGACAAGCCTTTGGCCATTATCTTTGAAAAATCATGAAGATCAGGAGAGATCCTGGATGACTGGAAAAAGGCAAATGTAATGCCCATCTTTAAAAAATGGAAAAAGGATGATCCAGGGAACTATAGGCCAGTCAGTCTTACATCAGTCCCTGGAAAAATAATGGAGGAGCTCCTTAAGGAAGTCTTTTTGAGGCACTTGGAGGAGGGGAAAGTGATCAGGAATAGTCAGCATGGATTTATTAAGGGCAAGTCATGCCTGATCAATCTGATTAGTTTCTACGATGAGATAACTGGCTCAGTGGATAGAGGAAAATCAATGGATGTGATTTATCGTGACTTTAGCAAAGCTTTTGATGCTGTCTCCCACAATATTCTTGTCAGCAAGTTATAGGAATGTGGATTGGATAAATGGACGGTAAGATGGATAGAAAGCTGGCTAGGAGGTCAGGCTCAGCGGGTGGTGATCAACGGCTCGATGTCAGGATGACGGTCGGTTTCTAGTGGAGGGCCTCAAGGTTAAGTTCTGGGTCCTGTTCTGTTCAACATATTTATCAATGACCTGGATGAGGGGTTGGATTGCACCCTCAGCAAGTTTGCAGATGACACTAAGCTGGGGGAGAGGTAGATAGGCTGGAGGGTAGGGAGAGGGTCCAGAGTGACTTAGACCAATTGGAAGACTGGGCCACAAGAAATCTGATAAAGTTCAATAAGGACAAGTGCAGAGACCTGCACTTGGGCTGGAAGAATCCCAAGCATTGTTACAGGCTGGGATCTGAGAGGCTTAGTAGTAGTTCTGCAGAAAAGGACCTGGAAATTGTAGTGGATGAGAAGCTGGACATGAGTCAACAGTGTGCCATTGTAGCCAAGAAGGCTAATGGTATATTAGGTTGCATCAAGAGGAGCACTGCCAGTAGATCCAGAGAAGTAATTATTCCTCTTTATTCGGCTTTGGTGAGGCCACATCTAGAGTACTGTGTCCAGTTCTGGGCTTCCAGTTATAGGAAGGATGTGTACACACTGGAGAGGGTCCAGCGGAGGGCGACCAAAATAGTTAGGGGGCTGAAGCATATGACCTATGAAGAAAGGTTGAGGGGATTGGGGCTGTTTAGTCTGCAGAAGAGAAGACTGAGGGGGAATTTGATAACAACCTTCAACTTACTGAAGGGAGGCTGCTAAGAGGATGGGGAGAGGCTGTTCACAGTGCTCACAGATGGCAGAACATGGAACAATGGTCTCAAGTTGCAGTTGAGAAGGTCCATCTTGAACATTAGGAAAAACTTTTTCACTAGAAGCGTGGTGAAGCATTGGAATGGTCTACCTAGGGAAGTAGTGGAGTCTCCACCCCTGGAGGCATTTAAGTCTCGGCTCGACAAAGCTCTAGCTAGGCTGATCTGACGGGGTTTGGTCCTGCCTTAGGCAGGGGGCTGGACTTGATGGTTTCTTAGGTCTCTTCCAGCTCTATTGTTCTGTGATTCTATCTGCGAGATTATTTCTCAGTCTGGTAAATCTCATTATTATCCATTTTTTGACATTCCTTCTGAATTCTTCTTTGCTTAAATGTCTTCTTATTTCATCTTATACCCAACCCTAAAGTTTTCCTCATGTTCCTTGTTCTTTAAACCCTTTCAGTATTTGCAGACCAGCATAATAAGGGAGATACATACATGGACAGATTTAATAAATTATTCTTCTTGATTCTCTTTCATCTTTAATCTGCCCTTTGCTCCTTAATGTTATCTATAAATTAAATCTTCCTTTACTGACATTATTTTGCTTTTATGCACAGCTCAGTCTTATCCTGCCTTCCCACTACCTCACATCTAACTAATTACAGTGAATTTCATTGTTGAATAGGAAGAAAATCATGCTAACTACAGAAAAAGTGACAGATTCTTTACTATCTCCACACATCAGTTTTACACTCCTATAACTCCACTGACAGCAATGGGCTTGATTTTCCTTTCTCATAGGTTGGTGTAAATCTAGAGTAACTCTGCTGAAAGTACTGGAGCTACATGACCTGGACAATAAAGGAGATCTCTGTATCAGTTTGCATGAACTTTACGTATACCTCTGTTTAACAGCTTGATGTATTCAGTCTCACTACATGGAATTTAATCAAACGGGTCTCTAAGGAACAATAAACAGTAAATGAAACAACAGCCAGAGATAAGACACCTTGGGGGATATATTTCAAGAGAATAAGAGAAAAATCACTGGGCCATTAATTGGGAAGATGCTGTTTCCAGTTGCTGTGGATGGTTTACCAAGGCTGAATCTAAGATCAGGCTAAGAGTGGAAGGACCCCAAACAGTTCAAAACTCTCCCTCTAGCGAGGAAAAGCGGTTCACTCATCAGGGGCTGATTATGACAAGTGGATGGACTGAGGAAATGGGTACAAGCAATTAAACTGGCCCAAGGTTTGGGAAATGAAAAGGTTTATGCAAGACCCCAGCTTGTTTTGATGATTAATTGTGATTGCTATGTACCTTAGGGTGAATAAAAGCATTTTGATGAAATTGGTTTCAGTCAAGCCTCTGAGGAGTAGCCTTGTTAGTAAATGTGTTAATCTTTAAGGTGCCACAGAACTCCTCATTGCTCAGCAGCTGGCCACAGGCTCTCAGAGGTAGGTTTCTTGCAGGTACCGAACACGGTTGGGCCTATTGTATTTGTTAATACAGCCTGAAAGCACAGGAGGGCTGCAAACCAGAGATCTAGTTTGAGAGGTTGAACAGCAGGGTTCAATCTCAAGAAAAAGAAGGAAGTAAAGCAAATCACCTGAGAAAGACATGGAGGAAGGACTTCCAAGGTGTCTAAAACTGTGCCTACAAAGTGGGTAGGAGTTACAATTCCCAGCTTGGGTATGCACTACCTATGTTCCAATTAGCACTTGAAATAACATTGTGGCCACAGTGCGGCAGACAGCAGCCCAGGCTAACCACCCAAGTACAATCCGAGCTAAACTCTGGGTATGTACAGGGGTTGGTAGCCTGAGCCAACCCCATGCTGCTGTGGTCACAGTACTATTTTTAATTCTTTAGTTTGAGAAAAGGTAGCACATGTACATCTACTAGAACTGTTACATCTCCCAGCTGTTGTTGACATGTACCCTAATCAGTGGGGCAGACAGCCAGTGTGGGCCCCAGGGCAAGGTGTGGGGCAGGGTTGGCTCCATTCTCCAGAAGGGGCAGGGCTCAGGGCAGTCAGCCCTTGGCACTGCTCAGACCACAGCACTGGGCCCCCCTTCTCTCCGAGTCACATGGAGCGATACTTCTATGGCATTTCAGAGGAACCTAGAGGTCTGGCTGCTGCCACTGCCAAAGTAGCAGCAGCCAGAGCTCTGGGCTCCTTTGAAACGCCAGGGCCTGATGCAACTAGACTTTTCTCCCCCAGCCCCAACCCTAATGCTCAACTTATCTTGTAAATGTGATACAAGTCTACAAAACTGATGTAACACAGTGGTGACGCAGGCCCACAAAATTAGTTGATAGGACTTAGCAGCAGAGCAAAAATCTATTAGCAGGTTCATGTCACTGACTTAAGAGTGTTTGTGTCCATGTGATGACTGCGTCCCTTAATGTCTATTATAACCACGTTACAAAGCACAGAGAGCTAGAGCCTGGCATGACAGTGACTCTCTTGGCCAGCAGGGTCAGAACCATTATGTATTTGACAGTGGCTCATGTACCCTTCTGCTTTAGAACCTTATTCATGAAGAGGGAAAGAACCTTAGCCAGGAGACTGGGGTTATTTCCTCTTCTTTTGGAAACTTACCACAACATGTAACTGTCCCTGGGCGCAGCTGCGTGGGTAGCACTGTGGTTCAACCACACTGGTCACTGCAGAAGTAATGGAGTCATGGAAAGTCATGGAATCTGTAACTTCTGCAATCTCCATGATGGGATATGGAAGCCTACTTTTGACATATGACTGTGGAAATGAGACAAAAAAGTTTAGGTATCATTATACCCCAGCAGTGACTCTCTGGTAAAAACATCGAGAAATCCTATGGCACCTTATAGACTAACAAATTTTTGGAGCATAAGCTTTTGTGGGCAAAGACCCACTTCATCAGATGCATTCCCCATGAAAGCTTATACTCCAAAAATCTGTTAGTCCATAAGGTGCTACAGGACTTACCAATGATTTTGCAAATGGGGCTGAACACAGCTACCCCTCTTATACTTGTTGCTGGGGAAAGTAGAAAGATAGTGTTGTGGTAAGCCCAATCCTGACCTCTTTTCTTTGTTCCCAAAATTTTTCCTTTTAGCCTGAAATCTCTATGGCTCACTGGAGACCAGAAGAGATTTTGTTGTTGTTGTTGCTGTTTCTCTGAAAAAGAAAGATCAGCCAAGCCATTTAGAAAGCTTTTAGAAAGAAATTTAGTGCTTACATGTCAGAGATTGTCCTGCTCCCTAAAATAGTATGATCTATAACATTTCAAACCATAGTTAGGGTTCAGAGGGTATTCATGCATATAATTGTCTCCAATCCTGTTTAGTTCTTGATCCTAATATTGAGGCTGCCTATAAGACTGCTAATTAGCATGTTTGTGTAAGCAGGATGGGAAGGAATGCTTCCATGACAGCTGGCAGGTATGGGAGAGAAACCTTCAGTGGGTCTATATATATAAAGCTTGCTCCTGCTTTGCTAAATTTGCCAGATATTTAGCTGATAGAATGTTATTTTGCTCATTGTAATCAGCTTGGCTGGTGCATTAATATTTGTCAGTTTGCATTAATACTAATTGTAATGCCTCTAATCATTGTGGGAATAGACACTGTCTGTTTAAAGAATGAGATTCTGGGTGTGTGCTTAGGTCTGCTAGATATAGTAGGGTTTCAACATTCACAAGGGTTCTGTTTTGAGAATCCTTGTGAATGTTGAATTTCACAAATATGGCCCCTTCCTGGAGCCCAGCTGCCGGTGCTCCTGCTCAGGGCCCTGGGAAGCAGCTCCTGCTGGGGCTCCATGCCCCAGAACCCTGGGGAAGTGGCAGCTGCCAGCACTCCTGCCTGGAGCCCCAGTGAAAGCAGCCACTCAGCCACTTGCAAATAATTGAATTCGCGAACATTAAAAATCTTCAGACCATACTGTATTCAACCAATACAATGGTGTTTTGCCCATTGTAATCAGCTTGGTTGTTGTGGGGCCACACATTATGTTAATACTAAATGCAGGAATTGGAAAATATGATCATCAATGCTTGCAGTTATTTTGGGAAGACAGATAAGACAGATTGTGTTTAACCTTTTTCAAAAGGAGAGAGACACTATCAGTTTAAAGAACCTAGGATGGACATGGGACCCCCCCCCCACAGCAGACCTCTGTGAAGAACAATGGGGGGAGGGCAGGGTTCTGAGTCAGTAGGCTACCTGTCCTCCTTGAGGGAGCTCTAAGGGTGGTTCAGCCTGTTTTTCCCCATTGTTTCAATCATTTTCATCAACACCCATGGGCTCAGGACCCATTGGTGTCCAATGCCTCCCTCACTATTTCCTTCCATCTTTCCCTGGCCAGTCTGGAGTGGCTTAATTTAGACAATGTAGACTAGCTCTGCACCAATCAAATGTATCATCTACCCATTCCCATTCTCTGTGGGATCTGCCTCTCCTACTCAAAGTGTCTGAACATCAGGGTCTTGATTTTTCTTTTGTTGTTCATTTTGCAGATATGCTTGAATAGCTGTAACTTGCATTGTATAACCTTCTGCAGTAGGTTCTCTTTCAGCTTTATCTTTTATATAATTCCTTGCTGATGACCTTCCACATCCATCCTATTCTCAGGATCTTTCTGTAACAACTTGTCTCAAACACCAATATCCTTCTCTTCGAATCTTTTGTTATCACCCATGTCTCACATCCGTACCACATGCTGCTGCATACATGTATTCAAGATGCTCAGCTTCATTCCTAAGCTAATCGCTTTGCTTTTCCAAATCTTACCCATTGCCTTCAAACTTGCTCTTCCTTTTGCTATTCTAGTTGCTATTTCCTTCTTACAATCGAGGTAATATGTCATGTTGCTCCCCAGATATAACTTCTCTGTGTTCTCTAGTTTGATCCTGTCTGCATCGATCTTTCCTCCTATTTCCTTATCTCCAGATACCAGTGTTTTGTTTTATCAGTGTTTGTAATCAGTCTGTACTGCTTCTCTTCCTCGCTTAGTACTTGCACCATTCTCGCTAGCATCTCTTCATCTTCTTTAATGATAGCCATATCATCTGCAACCTCAAGTTGTTGATTCTCATCCCATGCACCGATATCCTGTCTACCTCTTCCTTGATCTTGTCTATCACTCTTTCTAGGTGTGCAGTGAAGATACTTGGTGATATCAAATCTCCTTGTCTTGTACCTCTACTCATTCTAAACCAGCTTCCCAGCTCTCTGCACATTGTCACTGTTGCTTCCGCATTTTCACGGATATCCTTCAACAACCACATCAGTCAGTTATCTACTCTGTACAACTCCAACATCGTCCAAGTCACTTTCTGATCTATGCTGTCAAATGCCTTCTGAAAATCAATGAAGCAATTGTAGTTGTTCTTGTTCTTTTGTCGAGGTTTCTCTGCTATGGATCTTAGTGCTAATATACGCTGCATGGCATTTCTATCTTTCCCAAATCCCACTTCCTCGTCCGCTAGATGATCTTCTATCTGCGATCTCAGTCTCTCCCTCAGTATCATCATCAGCACCTTGCCTAATTGACTCGTTAGGGCAATTGTTCTGGAGTTCTTGCACTCCAATGCACTTTCTATCTTGTGTGTTATTGCTAGCATGGATCTTGTCCGTTCCTTAGGTGCCTTCCCTTCTTTCCACGCTATATTACATAGTTGGTGTGTTTCCTGAATCATATTCCTGAATTTCCTGGTAAATCCTCTGCTGTATTTGATCATCTCTCCCATGAGCTTATCATTTCCAGGGCTCTTGCTGTTCTTCAGTTGTTTCCCTGCTCTTTCTACTTCCTCCTTCGAAATATCGGTCTCGCTCTTGATGCTCAGTGGAGATCTCTCTTTCAGTTCTTCGATATATCCCTCTGAGACATTCAGGTCCAGCTGTGCTTTGTACAGTTTCAATGGTAGAGTTGATACAGGCTTTATGAGGAATCTCTTCTATTATTTTAAATTTACTTTCATGGATACTAAAAATGTCTTGTGACTAGACTGGGCTTTGGGCCAAGAGCTGGAATCCCTGGGTTTTGCACACAGCCAAATCCACCATAAGCCAAGCGTGCAGCTGGCCAGCAGGAGCAGCCAGCAGGGCAGCAGCAGAGAACAATGAGGCAGCAGATGATGTGTGACCAGGGGAGTGAATAAGATGCTTCTTTACTATTCCTACTCCAGATGGGAGATAAACTCTGCAGATGCACCTCTGAACTCTGGGTCAGCCCTGGCCAAGGTTTGCAACTATGAGTGGGGTGCAGAGAAAGGTTGGGATGTGAAGGGGACAGTTGGGTTGCTGGATTTCAGAACCTGAGAGGAAAAGGACATTGTTCAGCCTACTTGGGGTGGGATTTTTCACTTATGGTTATGTTTATGAACCTGTGTTTGGTGTTTTCCCAAATTTATACCAAGTTATTTCCCTCCCTTTATCAAAAGTTTATTTGCTACACTTAGATTCGGTGCTTGCGAATGGGGAAGCTTTGCCTCTCGGAGGTGCGCAGAGGGGTTGTGTGAATTTTTCAGGTTACTTTGGGTTACCTTATTTGACCTTTCAAGAAAGAGGACACCCATGAGAGGGAGTGTATCTGTACAGCTCACATTGTATTAACGTACTAGATATAACACATTAATACAAAGTGAGTTGGTAGATACTGATACAGATGCACTCTCTCTCAGGTGTGTCCTCTTTTATATATGGTAACCCTAAGGTTACAGGCTGGGGGAGGGGGTAACCCTAAGGTTACTGGGTGGTAAGCTAGACCTTGATATCACTCTATCCACTTCCTGTCCTGCAATCATCTCCTAATATTAAATTTTAGTCTTTACATTGCTTTCCAAGAGTTTTAATTAGTTGCTGGAAAGCACTGAAAAACTCTGCGGAAGTATCAGACTTGATTAGAAAAAGCTGTGCCAAAGTAACTTTTTCGATTGGTCTGTCACTGAAGCCCAAATGGTGCCTTCTAAAATACTGGAGGGGGCACACACATCTGACCTGAAACTGGGGTCATAGGTGTGAAGGATTAAAAAAAGTTAAAATGTCCCCTGTCTTTATGAATTTCTAAGAACCAGTGTCAGGCATGTGACTGACTTTGGTAGAGCAGAACAGTGACGCCTTCTCCTCTGCTTCTTCAGATCATAACCAAACCGGATAGCCACAGTTTCTAAATATGTTTTGGATCCCGTCCTAATCAGCTGCGACCCAGGTAATTGTGATAAACTACATAAATGGCAATGTTTCCTTTTAAACTTAAGGAAAGTTGAAATTTATTTTCACCTGACAGTGGTGTATGGCTGGGAACTCAGGTAGACAGGTGGTGTCAGAACCTCAGGATGCAAGGTGACACTGAATGGGTTCTGCGGACTCCTGGCTGTGATGAGTCATGTTGATTCCCCCCTCTCCTCATATATGCCATTGTAATGCCCAGTCAATGTTCAGTTCTGCTGAGATTAGTATCGCCCCTGTTCTTGGGAAGAATCTAAATGGGTATCCAGTGGGGATTTGCTCTAGTCAGCTTCTGGTCACTGGGGCAGCGGACAGCATGTATGTGAGAAGGAATGGTCTGGTTCATCTGCAGCTATGCCAAGCCTTAGAATGGAGAAATGTATGTGAATTCTGACATGGCTAAGTGCTGAGTTTGGAGGCCAACCTACACTGGGAGATATTCCATGTTCAGAGGCTCAGCATAAGGTCTAGGCACTAATTCAGTCCCATTTTGACATGGGGAGACAAACTTACAAATGTATGAGGAGACCACACAATGCCATCATTCTTACACAACCATCAACATGCTATTTCCAGTCTTTGGGGAAAGCTTCTCAACCCAAGCAAGAAACACCAAGAGGTATTCAGCTGTGGTAAAATGCTATCAGTGGTGCATGCTATGATCCACAACATCCCCAACAATTCTTTGAATGTGAAAGAATGAGAATTTTTGCGGGGAGAGGGAAAGGGGGCAGATGTGGGCAAGGACTAGAAAGAGAATCAAAGCAGATTTTTAAGGGGTACTAGTACCTTATGCATGGTAGGGATAGCTCAGTGGTCTGTTCATATGCCTGCTAAACCTACGCTTGTGAGCTTAATCCTTGAGAAGGCCAGATTTTAGGGGTCTGGGACAAATAGATCAAGGATGGTGCTTGGTCCTCCTAAGAGGTCAGGGGATTGGACTCAACAATCTCCTGAGGTCCCTTCCAGTCCTTTGAGATGTGTATCTCCATATATTATAACTATATAGATGCTATTGTCTGTCTTCAGAAATCAGAAAATTTAAACAGTTGACCTATTTAATGCTGTTAAATTCTCTCACTCTGCCTAGTAAATTATATGGCTACCTTAATTTGGTAATTTAGGTGCACTTGGGGTTTTGTTTGTTTGTTTTTTGCATGTGGGATTCACTAATTCTTCCCTCAGGCAACTAGAAAAGGCCTTAAAAAACTGCGAGTGAATTAGTATCAGCAATTATATTTGAAACATCCCACTCTCGTTTTAGAAAGATGAATCAGTTCTTAATGACAATTTTGCAGATGCTCTGTTTGGAAGGTGTCAGCAGTTTTAATAATTTGTGCATGGTATTTTTAACTTGTCCTTGACAATATAGTCCATGTATTGTAACAAACTGCACCTACATGGTTGTCCAAGTTTTACCTCTAGTTGAGCTGTGTGTTTCGTAGCTCATCAAGCAACCACCATAATGAAGGGTTTAAAAGAAAAGCAATCTACTGAAAAAAAATGTGCCTTAAACACTGATGGATGATTTATTGAGGTTCTTACAGCTATCAAACTTCAGGCACACCCCCTATCTCTGTTTTATAATCTGAATATATTGTGAAGTTTGCATATATTGGATAATGGCAGTGATGATGAACTACCAAGCATTTTACAACATCCAGCTGCACCAATGTAGCATTTTTATTAGCCTGTGTAAAATGAGGAGAAATAGCTTAACTACCTCGTTTCCCCCTTTCTTCTTAATGATGGGCTGCAGAGTTTTCCTGCTTTACCTAAATACACTAAATCATCAGACATGGGAGCTATAATTCTACAATTTCAAGTGTTGTGTGAAATGGCTCAGAGCAAGGTACATCACTTTCCTAAGTGGTTCTAAAAAAAATGTTGACTAATTTGCATTTTGCTGAAGACTGTACAACAGCTCCAAATCCCACCGCCATTGCTGATAAGGCTACCTTCAGTTTCAGCCCTATATATAATTAGAGATATGTATCTCCTAGAACTGGAAGGGACCTCACGAGGTCATTTAGTCCAGTCTGCTGCGCTCTTGCACCAAGCACCATCCCTGACATCTATGTGCCCCAATCCCTAAATTGCCTCCTCAAGGATTGAATTTACAACCCTAGGCATTATCTCTAGCAGTGTGCATGAGAGCAGAGGTGGTACTGAGAGAGAAACAGAACTGTGAGAGGATTACAGAGAGAGGAGGTGCTGGCTGAACCTGGTCCTGACTACATAAGGGAATTTTTGCAAAAAAACTCCCATGGGTGCTATTGCCATTTAGGCTGCAGTTGGAGCCCTCATGTAGAGAGGCTGCTAGTCTGCACCCCACCCTGATAAAACCCCTTGGTGTTGCAAGGCTTTCACTGGTAGCATGCTAGGCTTTAGAACAGAGTCCGACCCTTGACTTGCTGGTTCAGCAGAGGATAAGGGAATCCTAAGGAAGGTATGCCTTACACTGCAGTTACTTTGTCCAAAGAGGTCCAGGGGCAGTGGGTGTGAGGGGTGTTTCTTAAAGAAGAAGAGTTCAGATGTGGGTACTTATTGTGCCTCAGGATCACACCATGCAAGGAGTGGGAGAAAACAGACCACTGTCACAACAAAAATATCAGAACTCACCTTACTTAAAATTCACTTCTGCCATCAAGCTTACAAAACTCTTGACAATGGCTGAGTAGTGGGTGTGCTCTGATTGCCATGTGATGCACTTAGTATGACTGTTTCTTTCTCTACCTGCTCTCTCTCCTCAAACACCAGTACTGTCAGCTCCTTCCGGCAAGGATCATCTCCTCCCATAACTGAGTGAAAATCTGAATTTTCAAACCCAAACATTTTTGTTTTTTCCTCACCAAATTGAAATTTTTTGATTGGGCCAAATGAAATATTCCAATTTATGAAATGTTTTGATCAAAACTGAAAGCTTGAATTTTCAGATAATTTTGCTGGCCTCAAAAAATGCATTTTTTAGTAAATCAACTATTAAAAAAAACAAAACAAATAAAAACCACTCAGCTCTACATACAAGTGGCCAGCACAAAGGAGTCCTTTTTCCTCACTAAGATCTCTGGCTTCTACTGCACCACTAACAATCAATCATCAGAAAGCATGGCGAAGAAAGAAGCATAAAAGCAAGGAAAAGGTCAGAAACAAGCCACCCTCGGGAAGGTGAAGAGATCCAGTGAAAAGCATAAGGTGAAATGGTAACTTTTTAAGGTGGTGATTCTATAGAATTTTTTTTTTAAATTACAAGCCTAATTAGGAGTGATGCCTGCCAGCTGTATTGGTAGCGTGAAAAATTAACCCTCCTCAATAATGTTTTAGAGGATGAATTCCTCTGCTTGGTATGCGTATTCTAATTACCATGACAGGAACTTTCTCGTGGAGTTTTGATTCACAGTGCATCTCAGTTCACATAACTTTCCCTAATTTCAGCTTCTTTTTCTGTCAAAGAATCATTGTAACCTGATGCTCAGCAACAAAGATTTTTAGTTGGGTGCTAGTTAATCACAAAGGAAGTCCCTCCTTTGAGGCATCTGAAGCATGTCTCCAGGGACCTGATTATTTCTTTTAAGGCACCAATCTGAATTCTGATCAGATCCAAACAAAGTGTTGTCTCTAATTTAAATTCACAATAAATTGCGTGAAAGGATAAGCCTTTGCCTCTTGTAAAGAATCTTCAGTTGGATGCTCAGGTTTCCAAAGCCTATAGCAATAATGACACAGAACAATTATAGATGGGAGAAAAAAAATTCAATGCTCCAGAGCTTAATTATATTACAACAAAAAGGCACTGAGAGGATATTGTTCCTTTCCCCTTGGATGTTAAACAAAATAGAAGGAGATACACACATCTCACAGAGCTGGAAGGGACCTCAGGAGATCATCTAGCCCAGTCTACTGCCCCCTTGGCAGGACCAAGCACCATCCCTGACATCTATTTTCCCCAGTCCCTAAATGGCCTCCTCAAGGACTGAGCTCACAGCCCTGGGTTTAGCAGGCCTACATCCCCTCTGCTTTTCAGGCCTGAAAATTTAGCAAGAATGATGTAAGCAGCTTCTGTTTTTCTTGGCCCTTGGAAGGAGAACTTCCCCTTCCCCATTCAGACTGCTTCCTCCAATGACACGCAGGCCTGGTCTTCACTTGAGCTTAACTTAAAAACAAGGTCCCTTATTCTGAAATAACAAGTAGAGCATGCACACTCCTATGCCTGTTATTTTCAACCCAGGAATCCTGCTTTCCATGAAGAGTAATGCTTATTTCAAAATAGTTATTTGAAATGCCGGTAGTGTGCACGGGACATTCCTGTTACTTTGAAATAATTGGCCTCCAGAAGCCTCTCACAATTACAGCCCCGACCACTCTGGCCACACCAAGCAATGCTATTGCTCCCCTCCCTGGCAGGTCTCACAAGGGGAGCGGGGCTGCTCAGACGTGGCCAGCTGGGATGCCTCTGTGCAGGACACCACAATCTGAGGCCAGCATGAATGACCCCAGTGCTACATCCCATCCCTTAAAGCCTGCCAGCACTCCCGCAGCTCCCACAGCCGCCACTGCCCAGTGATGCAGGAGAGCTCTGGCCTGGACTCATGGGAAGATTCTGGACCTCATCGAGGTCTGGGTGAGGAGAACAACATCACAGATCTCTGAAGCAAGAAGTGCAAAGTGACTTTCTATGGCTGGATCGCTGCCAGCCTGGTCAACAAGGGGCACGTCAAGACCCTTGAGCAGCAAGGAGCTGTAGCATGTCTCCCACGAGGACAGAGAACAAATTGAACACTCTGTGGTGGCACCACATGCCTGATGCTATTGCTTCCAGTGTGATGACATGGGGGGGCGGTTACCCCCCCCCCCCACATTGTCATTGTCAAGTCTGGCTATTACATGCCTGACATGAGGCTGCAGGAGGGCAGGGTGGCCCACAATGATGTCGAGGAAGAGGGCAGCCAGGCAACTGTGCTCACCAGCCAGCAGCTGTTCCTGACCCAAGAGCCAGTCTTCCCCCCTTCCCAGAATGTCTTCCATGCTTCCTTACCCCAAGGACCCAGGGAGGGCACCTCAGGTGAGGTGCATGACTTTCCCTAGCCATGATCCAGGGCAGGCGATGGTCTGTGGAAGGCTGCATACCTCCCTCATGGCCCACTTGGCCTGGGAGTTGGGTAACAGTTCATCCACCTATCTGCACTTGGAGTGCCAGTCTGGAGCACTCAGGTCCCTGACACACTCTCAGAGGGACCCCTCAGTTCTTCCCAAGAGATTCCCAGAGAAGCCTGCCCCATTCCCACCTTCCTAGTGGGACACCATACCATGATCAGCTATCACCAAGTAGTCTGGGGTCATGGAACCACACAGCAGTGCCTCTCATGGCCCAGGGTCATGCCCACTCTCAGGTACCTTTTACTCCCAATCAAGCGCAATGATGTGGAGGTGACCAATCTTGTGCATGGGAACCTGCCAGGAGGAGGATGAGGAGGCCACCCCGGTAGTCACCTGTCTATGGCTCACACATATCCACAATCCCCCCTGCTTCGGTGTGCAGAGATGGCCATTCTCTCCCTGCAGGAACACCTCAGGAGCTGGATCCAGCCCTTGCTGGATACAGAAGAATGCTGAGCTGCCCTGTCCTCCCCTCCCACCCACTGGCTCAGGACCTGGCCAGCATCCTCCCAAGTCTGTCCATCACTGAACTGTGGGTGTTGTGATGCTCCCCGGGGACGTCTGTGCCCTGACTGGCAAGTTCCCACTGTCCAGGCAACACTCAGGCTTGCCTGAAGCACATCACTATCATCACAAACAAGACCTGCTGTGTTGGCTTGGGGATCAGAGCTGGGCATCATACACAGCATCAAACAGCCGTTGTAACATTTCTTCACAGCTGGGCCAGCTGCGACATCTGCATGTCCCCCACCTCCTATATCATTGACCTGGATGTGAGGGATCTACAGGTGGTAGCGCACCTGGGATGACCTGATGTGCAAACAGACAGCCTGCTTTGCAGTCCCTCATGCAGTGAGTCGAGGAGGAGCACTGGGAGTGGGCCACCGACCAAGTGCAGAGGACAGCCACCTGGACTGGGCAGCCACCTGGACTGAGCTGGCATGCCAGCAAGATGCCATGTGCTCCTCCATCAGCTTGGTGATAGAGTGCCTGGTGGGCTGCATGATGCGGTCCACTGGCCACCCCTTGTCCCCCCATCTTCCCTCCCTAAGGCTCCCCGGAGGCTGCTGGGGCCCCAGAACATGGGGTCGTGGAATCCCTAGGGCATCCAATTCCTCTCAGCATCCTGGAGACAGGTTCCACACCCATCCCTGAGTATACACTTCCCTGTTCCGGTTTCTCTTCCCATTCCATCTCCTGCTATATGTTCCTTTTGTTCAAGACATACTGGCTTGATTGTTTGCTCTGCAGGTGGGGAAGTGGCAAAGGGAGGGCATGGGCTGTAAGGGGTGGGGGATGATAGCAACACACAAGGAAGAGAAGGGCCCCTTGTCGAGTAGTACAGGGGTGAGTCTCAGAACACACACACACCACCCGCCAGGAATGTCTTCCCTTTGTTCTCACAGATGTTGTGAAACACATAACAGACTTCCAATATGAAAGGGCTGTTGTGCTTGCTGAGGTCCAGGTGGGTAAGCAGGCTCCTGAGCCTCCTCTCCAAATGTCTGAATGCACATTCCACCACCATGTGGCACCTGCTCAGCCTGGTGTTGAAGTGCTCCTTTCTGGGGTCCAGGATACCCATGTGGGGCTTCATAAGCTGTGGAGCAAGTGGTAAGCTGCATCACTCAGGATAATGATGGGCATGTCTATCTCCCCAGCTGTGATGGTGCGGTCAGGGAAAAAGGGGTTGGTGTGCATCCTTTGGTAAAGGTAGGAGTTGCAGAAGATGAGGGCATCACATGCCTTTCCCAACCATCTGACACTGATGTCAGTGAAGCATCCCTTGTTATCCATGAGGGCCTGTAGCACCATGGAGAAGTACCCCTTCCTACTGATGTAGTCCATGGCATGTTGGGTAGCAGCAAGGATGGGGATGCACATGCCATCTATGGCCCCCCTCACAGCTGGGGAAGCCCATGGCAGCGAAGTTGTCTATGATGGCATACAGGTTTCCTGTAGTGACAACCCTCCATAGCAACACATGGCTGACGGACTTGGCCACCTGCCGAAACACAGTCCTGATTGTGGATTTCCCCATGCTGAATTGGTTCCCCAGAGAATGGTAGCTGTCCAGTGTGGCAAGCTTCCTCAGGGTGATGGTCATGCTGTTCTGCATGGGGATGGTGGGTCTCATGTGAATGTCCTGTGATCTGAGTTCATGGTGAAGCCACTTGCAGAGCTGTGATACTGGAACATGTTTCTACACACTGAGAGGCCCTGGGTGAGAGGCCTGTTCTCTCCTAGATACAATCACCTAACCTCAGGAAAATTCTCACTAGCAACCATAGGCCATACCACTGTAATACTAATCCTAGAACTTTTCCAGCCACTTGCAGAACTCCCTCAGTTAGCCTGCTGCATGCGGAAGTTGTGCAGCCTCCACTGGTTAGCCCATCCATACAGATTGATGTGGTCCCCCCCCAGTCCAAGCTCATCTCGCACCACTAGAAGTGGCATTGCACGGTGTCCCGAGGATTGGGAGGTATACTCAGAAGCAGGATCAGGGCTTTCCATTGTTGCTGCACAAATGAACCTACCATACTAAATACAAGGAATTGACCAAAGTGCCAAAACTTATGCAGTTAAATTATTCCTTTCACAAAGCATGATTTCTATCTCAAATGTACAGGCACTCCTCAAGTTATCAACACCTGACACATAAACATCCCTGCATACCAACAAAACTTCACCTACAGCCTCAGGCAGGGGTGTCCTTAGGATTTATGGGGCCCTACACCGGATTGTTAAACTGCAGCCCCTATGTCCAATGGAAGCCCCAGGGGTGGGCCTGATTTTTTTAGAGCTATGATTTTTATAATCTTCAGCAACACACTAATGAAAATGTTTAAAGCATATTTAAAACTAACACAGTAAATTCAGAAACTAACGGTATATGCCTGGGGTTGGCACATGCCTTGTAAAAGACTCCATTACCACTGGAATGGCTCTTTCACAAGTTCAATGTTCTGGTAAGAGGGCTGATGGGCTTTCTGCTTTTAAGTTAACTAGAGCCTTGCCCCAGGAAGCAAAGTCACAAAACAGGGATAGAAAAAAGTGGGTTGGCATTAAGATCTAGTGGTGTCCCAAATTTCTGGGTGCCCCTACACAGCAGCATATGGGTAAGGATGGCCCTGGACTCAGGTGAGCAGGCAAGAGGCACAGGTGTTGGTGAGCAGCACAAGTGCTGGACAGGGGACTCCAGAGGAGTAGTGAGTGGTCACACAGACAGTGGCTGGAGAGCTAAGAACAAAGCAGACTGTGAAGAACTTCGAAAAGGTCTCACAAAACTGAGTGATTGGGCAAGAAAATGGCAAATGCAATTTAATGTTGATAAATGTAAAATAATCCCAACTATATATACGAAGTGGTGGGAGCTAATTTAACTATAACCACTCAAGAGAGAGACCTTGGAGTTACTGTGGATAGTTCTCTGAAAGCATCAACTCAATGTGCAGCAGCAGTCAAAAATCAAACAATGTTAGAATAGAGAAGAAGAGAATATTTTATTGTCTCTATATACATGTGTACAAATGTGGTTGCCTCATCGCAAAAAAGATATATTGACATTGGAAAAGGTTGGGAAAATGGCAACAAAAATTACCATAGAATCATAGAATCCTAGGCCTGGAAGGGACCTTAGGAGGTCATCTAGTCTAGCCCCCTGCTTGAAGGAGGATCAGCCCCCACTAAATCATCCCAATGAGGACTTTGTCAAGACAGGACTTAAAAACCTCTAGGGATGGAGATTCCACCGCCTCTTTAGGTAACACATTCCAGTGCTTCACCAGCCTCCTGATGAAATAGTTTTTCCTAATATCCAGCCTACACCTCTCCCTCTGTAACTTCAGATCATTGCTCCTCGTTCTGCCATCCGTCACTGTTGAGAACACCCTCTCTCCTCCCTCTTTAGAGCCCCACTTCAGGAAGTTGAAGGCTACTATCAAATCACCCTTCAGTCTTCTCTTCTGCAAACTAAGATAAGCCCAAGTCCCCTCAGCCTCTCCCCATAGGTCATGTGCTCCAACCCCCTAATAATTTTGTTGCCTTCCGCTGGACCCGCTGCAATGCATCCGCATCCATGCTATACTGCAGGGCTCAGTTTGGAACGGGTGCCATATGAAGGAAGTTTTAAAAGACTGGGACTTTTCAGCTTAGAAAAGAGAGACTAAGGGGTTATATGATAGAGGTATGGAAAAAATGTATTTTTTTAAATAAAAACAAGTTATTTATTTAGGGGTCACCAAATGAAATGAGTGGGTAGCAGGTTTAAAACTAACAAAAGGAAGTTTTTCTTCATGCAGTGCATGGTAGGCCTGTGGAACCCCTTGCCAGAGGATGATGTGAAGATCAGGACTTCAGCAGGGTTCAAAAAAGAAGTAGATAAATTCGTGGAGGTCAGGTCCATCAATGACTCTGAGCCAGGATGGGTAGGAATGGTGCACCTAGCCTGTTTGTTAGAGGCTGGAAATGGATGGCAGGAGAGGGATCATTTGATCATTACCTGTTCTGTTCACTCCCTCTGGGGCATCTGGCATTGGCCACTGTCAGAAGACAGGATACTGGGCTAGATGGACCTTTTGTCTGATCCAGTATGGCCATTTTTATGGAGAAAAGTGGCACTTTGAAGGAGAATCTGCTACTTCTTTCCAGCCACTGGCTGCCTCTGTTCCTTCAAGGTCCTTGAGCAGCATGAGTATGGTCCCACCAAGGGGCTGGACACAGCCCAGTGGGTGGTTGTTATGTCCAAGGGATGGGGCTGGCCACAGGGGCCAGCACAGAGCCTGTGGGTGGGGTGGGACTGGTGGTTGGAGAATGCCTAGAACTCCCCTCAGAATTACCACCTACCTTCTTATCTTCCTCTAACTAACCCTGCCTCCCCTCAGGCACCAGGTTAAGTAAAAACATAACTAATTCTACTATTTTTCATTGCAAATATACAATATTTCAGCTACATTATGGGTTAAATAGGTTTTTGTGGGCTAAATTTATAACATTTGTAAAGGAACTGTGTTCTGAGTTTCAAACAACCAGCTTACAAACAAGCTTTGGGAACTCAACCTGTTCATAAGCTGGGGTCTTCCTGTACAGGCTGCATGGAATTTAACGTCCAGTACTAATGTACAGAACACCATCAAATGGGGATGAACCATTTTCCTCTTCACAAGAACGGTGTCCAACTGAATTATGTGGCAATAGCTAATCATGACCTAGAGGATAACAGGAGGTACAATTCCTCGTGATTCATTTATTTAATGAATTCAGGAGCAGATCCTCAGCTGATATGAAGTGGAATTTAACAAGCTTTACACTTGCTAAAAATCTGCTCCTTGTTCTGTTAATTCTATGCAGGAATCAGCCAGAATCAGTTCCAGTTTTCTCAGGTGTATATGTCACTTGCCCAGTGCTTGCTGTGAATATGTCTTGGTCTATAGCTGATTTGCAAGCAGGTCCTTGTGACTTCTTGTTATCTGGAATTTCTGTGTTGCTTAGCTTGATTGGACAGAAAGGCCCTGTGGGGGTTTGCAGGAGGACTCATTTAATGTAAATCAAAAAGGTAGCTGGTGTGAAACAGGTATAAGCAAAGAATCAGGTCAGTGGGATGTTGGTTGTTTATTTTCAGGGAAACGTCTCTCAAAATTTTCCATTTTCTCCCCCTTCACCAGTTTTGATTAGTTGGTAGAGTCCCATGGATATTTAAAAAACAAACAAAAAAAAAGAGCAAGAGAAGAAAAAATGTTAGTTTCAGAATAAATATTTTAATCTTCCAAGATAAAATATTTTAAATTACATACTGTGAAATCAAACAATCAGGATGTTTTGAAAAGGTATTGGAATAAAATAGGGTGCTTCTGGAAACTCGATCTTTGCAGCTTTTTAAAAGCAGGTTAGAAAAGCACCTGTCAAAGATGGTTTTGATGGTATTTGGTCCTGCCCTGAGTGCAGGGGATTAGATGTGATAGCCTCTAAAGAGTCCTTCCACTTCTGTGAAAAGCATTTTTGAAATTTTTATCCACTTTAAAAACATTTTTGACTGTGTTAGCTACTAACATTTCCACTTGCTGTTGAGCAACTGTTTATCTTATGCAAAATGAGAAATGCCTTGTAACCATTATCAAAACATTCATATGTTTAAAGTTAGACATCTGCATAAGGCCCTTACGGAACTGGGACCTACGTTACATGGGTGCCACTCACTAGATGTAAATGGGAAGCAGAACACGGTTCAATTATTCATGGCAAATAAGAGCAGTAGTGAGGATTTGCAATCATTTTTGTTTAGAGGATTTGCTGGAGAAAAGCTGACTAGAAGTCACTATGTTGATTTCTGTGATTAAGGGTCTTATCAGACTGCCCGTTAGTGATGCAGAAAAACTGAACACTGAAAGATAAACATGGAATCAATGGGAGATCCGGTAATCAAAATTAGCTGTCCTACCTGCCAGTTGAGCATCCCATGCACTGGACCACACTTGATGAAAGAAGTTCAGTAAATATAGCCATTTGTTGTGCGTAAAAAAGATACCAACTCATTCTTGCCTGAAGTCAGTCGTCCAATGAGTCAGCAAGCTTTCTTCACAACAACTTACATTATTATTTTTAAACAGTTAATTTAGTAGCCATGAATGATGCTAGCTTGATGGCTCATGCCTGCTGTTCATCTACTGAATGGATACTCTCCGAACCACAGAGTGGCTGTATCAGATAACTCACACTGACCTGCTATTGGGCCTCTGCCCTGATAACATGTACCAATGTTAGGGATAAGAAAGGAGTTCTCTTGCCCTGTCTCTTTAGTCTGAGCAGGCTGTCAACAGAGGTGCCAATTACTGAAAAATGTGCTGAGGACTTTATGAGGCAGACTCTTAAGGCCATGGTTTTCGTGAATCGCCCTTGCCAACATGACCATCCCTATTGACACTCATGGAATTACTTGACTGGGTAGGCAGTCATGTGGCACTTTAAAGACTAACAAAATAATTTATTAGGTGACGAGCTTTTGTCGGGCAGACCCGGTTCTTCTGATCTGAAGATAGTGGTGTACTGGAAATGGCATGATGGTTTTGTAACAGAAAAGTAAAAAAAAAAAATTGAAATAAAAACTGACAAATCAGATACATAGGACAGAAAAAAGAGGGGGTGAAG
This sequence comes from Carettochelys insculpta, assembly GCF_033958435.1. Taxonomy (NCBI): domain Eukaryota; kingdom Metazoa; phylum Chordata; order Testudines; family Carettochelyidae; genus Carettochelys; species Carettochelys insculpta. Next base: position 43,308,194 of record NC_134137.1, read on the forward strand.
GGGGCTGTAGGTTGTTGCTAATGCGCTCTAGGGGTTTGAGTTGGAGGCAATATGTAATGACAAGTGGTGTTCTGTTATTGACCTTCTTGGGCCTATCTTGAAGTAGTTGGTTTCTGGGTATTTGTCTGGCTCTGTCAATCTGTTTTATTAGTTCTCCCTAACACCTATACTGGAACATATTTCTACACACTGAGAGGCCCTGGGGGAGAGGCCTGTTCTCTCCTAGATACAATAACCTAACCTCAGGAAAATTCTCACTAGCAACCATAGGCCATACCACTGTAATACTAATCCTAGAACTTTTCCTTGCAACAAACTCTATTGCCAAGTTTGTCCACATATCTACTCTGGAGACACCATCACTGGACCTAACCACTTTAATTACAGGATTGGGGCACCTGTTATATATGCCATCATATGCCAGCAATGCCCCTCTGCTATGTGTATTGGACAAAGTGGACAATCCCTTTGCCAAAAAATGAATGAACACAAAGCAGACATTAGGCATCTAAATACACACAAACTGTCAGTGAGCATTTCAGTGGACTGGGCCCTATTGTTAAAGACCTGAGAATGTGTGTCCTACAACAAAGAGACTTTAACAGCAGATGACAAAGGGAGACATCTGAACTGAAATTCATGCTCAAATTTGATACGTTGAGGCTAGGACTTAATAGAGATAGCAATTACCTCACATATTACAAAGACAGCTTCTCTATTTTTGATATGCATCATGATCTCAGGCAGGACACTTAGGAACTTGCTCCCCTACTCCCTGCCACTCACTCCTCACTTCTGTCCTTTGTATCTGATTTGTCAGTTTTTATTTCAATTTGTTTTTATCTCTGTGCTATAAAACCATCGTGCCATTTCCATACAGCACTATCTCCAGATCTGAAGAAATGGGTCCGCTCCGCAAAATGTATCACCTAAGAAATTATTTTGTTAGACTTTAATGTGCTACATGACTGCTGGTTTGTTTTATTAGAATACAGACTAATCACAGAATCACGGAACTCTAGAACTGGAAGGGACCTTGAGAGGTCATCAAGTCCAGTTCCCTGCCCTCTCGGCAGGACCAAGCACTGTCTAACATGACTACCTCTCTGCTACTATTGAATGGGTGAGACTCACTTTAACAGATAAGAGCTGGCAAGACCTGTCCCTTGTTCCCTGGGAACTGGACTGAGTCCAACCACAAATTTGTGTCAGAGGAGTTGCCCACTGTTAACCTCCTCTTCAATGCTAGATAACTGCACAGAAAGTTTCACCCCCTAGGGGAGGGGAAGTGGAAGTACTGCGGCCAGCTTCCACTGGGATTCTGATACGGGAGTTAGAACTCCTTTAAGCGCTCAAGTTAGAAAATACCACTTTAGTTCCACCTAATTCTTGATACTAGAGAAATTAATATACACATTTTGTAGACTGAACGCTTGGAGAAAGAGCTCTGCAGTACTCTATGCCAACCCTAATCATCTAGTCCAAGGAACTTTTGAATTCTGCCTGTGGTCTCTGATCCTTTATACCCTACCCCGCAGGGCAAGGATTGGAAACACCTCGTGAAGTTGCATCTCAGGGACAGGTGGAGATTTTGCTCCTGGTGTGTGGATTCTGCTAGGAGGAAGTGAATTGGAGCTCTATTAAGTGCTAGACTTTCATCTTGCCAGTCATCACAGTACTAAGGTCCCCTCACACAAAACAACAAGAGAGGCAATACTTTTAAATGTCCACACAAATGGAAATCAGTAATGGCTTTTTCTTGCTATTTTTCTGTATGCTAATATGTATGTATGTTTCTTTTCTTCTTTTGAACCAGTTGCCATCAAGAACATGTGATTTTTGCCAAATGTTCTACTGGCTTTACATTGTAAATTCATATAAATTTCAATAATCTGCCCACCAACTCAGAAGAAGTTGTCATCTTTTCTGGTGACCAGAAGAAATTGTCAAGAGAGAAAAATTTTCTCCCAAACCAACAATACTAATAAGCAACTTGGAAGTATTATAATACTAAAAGATTGTGTGAGAAATTAAGCCAGATGGGACTCCAGCTGCCACCTTAAAAAAGAAAACATTAGAATCCAATTAAACTGTAGTTTGAGTTATATTTCACTAAAGTTTTACAATAATTAATTTTAAAACCATGGCAAAGAGCTACCATCACTTATAATTTAGAGCTGCACCCTACTACTTAGCCTTATGCTTACTTTTAATTATGGAAAGTAGAAATCTTCTACTGTTACCCACGGTTTTCAGAACTCAAAACAATAATAACTTAACTGTTTCTCTCCAGGTGGTGACAGTAATAAACCAGTGGGAACACAGTGCTTCTCTCGATACATGCAAGTAGGCGCTTATCAATCACTTCTCTAAAGATATCAGATTTTAAGCACATATATGCAATAGGTTTGGGTGTCCCAGTTATAGTTACTCACAGCATGAGGTAGTCTTGAGTGGTCACCAGTTAACCTTCCAGGGGGCTTCTTTCTGTCCCAAGAGTTCAAATGTCAGCTTCTTCCCTGAAGAAAAGCTCCCTCAGACTGCTCCAAAGTGTTTATTGTTTATCCTAATATTTTACAGCCAACTCTTAACAAAGCACATGTCCTGCGTTGATTCCCAGCAGTTGAACATAACCACCTCTCCATGGTTATCAGTTCTAATTTCTGCAAACTTCTTATTCCAAAACACTTCCAGCCATGACAATGTATCGGGGACACTTAAAACCAAGATCAGTGTTCACGCAATTTCTTCCATAACTTTCTAACTTGTCCTCCCATTCTGATTAACAAACAGCTGTTGTGCAGCTGCTTGACCTTTTTCCATAAAGGCCTTAGATTATTCGTAGGTATGTAATCATTGGTTTTCAGCTAGCAGCGGCAGAAGGTATAAAATGGTTGACTGCAGTACTGTTAAGTTCTGGGGTAAATGCAGGAATGTCAGTCCCATGAAAGCTCATCACCTAATACATCATTTTGTTAGTCTTTAAAGTGCTACAGGACTGCTTTTTAGTTTTGTGAAGACACAGACTAACATGGCTACCTCTCTGCGACTAAATTCCGGGGTAACTATTGTAGTGCTCTGCTGCTGATAATTACATGCCTCTCACAACAGCAGGATAAATCCACTTCAGGCTGCCACAGTCTAGCGCAAGGGACAGCAAGTACCAGCACAGGTGCCAATGACGGCACGCAAGCCAATTTTCATGGGCACATGATGTGGGAGCTCAACCCTGCCTCCCCTTCCCAGTGCAGCCAGGAGCTTGTCAAAGCCTCAGTACTTTGCCTCAGATAGGTTGCTGAGCTCCCCCCGCCTCAAATATTTTGTTTCAATTTTTTAAATTTTGAAATGACTTGTCTGATTTGAAAACTATAGTAAACATCAAGCGACATTAGTGACTTTCTTTCAAATCATTTTGTGGGAAATTTAGCATTTCATCCTGACCTGTAACAAAGGCCAATTCTAAATTGTTGCCTTTCCTGCAAAACAGAAATTACTTTCCTCATTGCCTTTGTAACAAGTAAAAATGACCTGGCAGGTTCCATCTTTGGTCACACCTGATGCCCACATTTCACATCTGTGATGCAGTTTTCTACTGCACCCAGTCCCATAAAGTTGAACTCCAAATTCACCACAAAAATCGACTTTGTGACAGTTTATGAACTGTAGTGAAAATGTTCAAAGGTGGTGTTACCCTTGGGGCTTTGAGTAACATGGTGTGTATGACACACCACCCCACATCAGAAGAACAAATCTGACCCCTGCCTTGGTATCTCTCTCTCTTGAGTAGAGGCCCAAAAAAGAAAGAAAACAGATTCAAGTTAAGGTGTATACAAAGTAAATTGTATTAGGGGATTTGTTACAATAAGAGGGAAAAATGTGGAAAACCCATTGTGGACTAGTAACTTTTAACTAATCAATGGAAGTGAACAGCAAAACCCCTTAAATCCCAACTGGGTTACATGTGAAAATAGTTATATTAAGTAGTAATAGTAAGTTAATAGTAAGTTATATCCCAAATGATGGCAACTTTACCACTTTGTTGGACTGGAAATGGAAGGGTTGAAGGGTTATTGCCCAGGACCTTCTACCTTTCAGCTGCTTTGCAGCCCACAGGGAGGAATGCTGGGGAGTCCCATGTTGGTGGTGCTGGAACCCTGAAGATGACTGCAGGCAGATGACAGGCAGGATGGTAAGTGGTGGGTGGGATGTCCTCCTCCAAGATGGTAACCTTCATTGATGCTGCTGCTCAGATTGACAGCAACCCTCTCAGGCGGCCCCCGCACTTATAAAGCCTGAGAGTCAAGAAAATTCCTCACAGGCCAGCAGAAAAGGTGGGAAATTCTGGTCATAGCCAATTCTTGTTTATCACTTGGAGGAGGTCCCCCTCGTCTCTGGTCTGATCTGTTTATGCCATTATGTTATACCACCTCCATTTTGTTATTACATAAATCACCATATTGATTAATATGTTAGCCTATTTACATAGCTGGTATTTACTGCCATGAGGTCAGCCTACAGAGAAGATCTAAATTTAGGGGTCTAATTCCATATTTATGCACCTAAAGAGGGTGATCTGATTTTTAAAAATACTCAGTCACTGTCATGAAGTCCTTTTCCTTCAGATTCACCTCCATATATTCACGGTACCATAGAACTAAAATTATACTTTTCATATAGATTAAACATCCACAGGAACCAGACTGAGTATTGTTGCAATGTTCCCCACAAAATCAAGGGAATTCAGGACAGAAGTATCCCTTGCACTTTGTTCTGTTAGGCGGAGGGTTTATCTGTATCCTTTACACTATATCACAGATGCATGTATGCAGCCCATGATGGATCACTGCTCCTGATCATTACAATGATCTACAGCTTTAACTGTAATGAAGATGGCAAACAACCCTATCCATTTTCATCCCTGGGCAATGTTTTTTTCAAAGGCATAAATGATTAGGTATATTCCAGTACAACAGAAATGCCAGAAACACTATTCTGCAGCATTGGAGGGATTTGGCAGTGAAATTAAGGCAATCTCTTTACTAAATATCATATCCTGAAATGGGGGTGGGAGAAAAAATCTTGTAGGCAGGTCACTCTCATCAAGTAGTTCAGTTTTAAGTTAGTTTGTTGCTGTTGTTCAGAAAAACTGCTACTATTAATATGGATTAGAATGACAAATTATCTCATTTGCACAAGAGCAGCATCAGAGGCACATCAGAAGCACTTTTAAAAACCTACACAAGTGGGTTATAAAGACTTGATAATTTAGGCTATGGCAACACTATAGTTGCTATTTTGGGATACACGTGTCCCAAAATAGCCACTCCATGGCTAAACACCATGCTCAAAATAGCAGCGCTATTTTGAGTGCAGTATTCTGTTTCTGCTATCCCTCGTTGTGAGAGTGATAGTGGAAGCTCCAAAATAGACAATTATTTTGAACTGTGGTGCTGTTTGGATGGCACTAAGTTCAAAATAAGTTAACTCAAAATAATTATGCAATTTATGCAATGCAAATTGTTATTCTGAGTTACAGCTACAGAGTAGCCGTAGCCTTAGGGTCTCCAAAGCACTGGGCTGAAAGGTGCCATACAGCAGTGGATTAATTTCACACATCCGACATTAGACTGTCATTCTTTCCCATGGTTCTAAGTACAGGTTGCATTTCTTTCAATCAGGAACTAAATCCTGCTGTTGTTGGTTTCTTTATTGCATAGGAGTTAATATATGGCTAAAAATAGCAAAGCTTATGAAAAAAAATACCTTTTAGTAGGGAGCCATGGAAACCATGCTCAGTGCAAACCACATATAGGGTATTGTCTTATGCAGCTGCCACATCTAGAACCCTTGCAAAATGGGAGCATGGACAGGAGAGGAGGGGAGTTACTAAGAGCACCTGAAGCCACTACGGAAGGAGCAGGCAATCAAGCGTAAGCTTAGAGAGTTAGAAGCACCATTTGAAGGAAGAGTCTGACTGTCTCATGACCTCTACTACTCAGGTAACTCTTCAGTGATGGCAAGCAGGTATCAAACAGTCCCACTCAGCCTGGCTTACCCACAGTCTCTTATAGGGGTTGCCAGGCTTCCAGTTTTTGACGAGAATGTCCAGTTGAAAGGGGACACTGGCAGCTCTTAGTCAGCAGTGCGGCAAGGTGTCCCTCAGGCTTTCCCTATGGCTCCTAGGTGTGCTGCCCCCACTCCCAACACAGCCTCTGCAGCTACCATTGGCCCAGACTGTGGAGCCATGCCTGCAGGTACAGGCAGCGTGCACCGCACAGAGCCACCTGGCTGCACCTCTGATTAGGGGCTGGACATCCCACCATTGCACCACTGGCTGGGAGCTGCCTGAGTTAAATGCCTACTGGCTGAAGCCCACACCCCAAATGCCCTGCCAAAAGCCCATCCCCACCTTCCCTCACTCTAACTCCCTCCATGACCTTGCACCTCTCTCCGCACCCTAACTCTCTGTCCCAGGTCAGAACCCTCTCCCATACCTGCTCCTGAAGACCACACCCCCAGCCTTGACCCCACTCCTGAGCTCCAACCCCCTTCTCCCCTGCCCACCCCAGAGCCACACTATAGAGGTGGAGATTTCAGCATTATTAAGACTGTGGGGTAGTTTAGAGGGTAATAAAATCAATGCCCCTTGAGATGTCCTTTCCGGTCATTGCTTCACCCTCACTGCTCTCCAAGGCTACGTCTACACGTGAAGCCTACATCGAAATAGCTTATTTCGATGTAGCAACATCGAAATAAGCTATTTCGATGAATAACGTCTACACGTCCTCCAGGGCTGGCAATGTCGATGTTCAACTTCAACGTTGCGCGGCACCACATCGAAATAGGCGCTGCGAGGGAACGTCTACACGCCAAAGTAGCACACATCGAAATAAGGGTGCCAGGCACAGCTGCAGACAGGGTCACAGGGCGGACTCAACAGCAAGCCGCTCCCTTAAAGGGCCCCTCCCAGACACAGTTGCACTATACAACACAAGATACACAGAGCCTACAACTGGTTGCAGACCCTGTGCCTGCAGCATGGATCCCCAGCTGCCGCAGCAGCAGCCAGAAGCCCTGGGCTAAGGGCTGCTGCCCACGGTGACCATAGAGCCCCGCAGGGGCTGGAGAGAGAGCATCTCTCAACCCCTCAGCTGATGGCCGCCATGGAGGACCCGGCAATTTCGACGTTGCGGGACGCGGATCGTCTACACGGTCCCTACTTCGACGTTGAACGTCGAAGTAGGGCGCTATTCCGATCCCCTCATGAGGTTAGCGACTTCGACGTCTCGCTGCCTAACGTCGAAGTTAACTTTGAAATAGCGCCCGATGCGTGTAGCCGCGACGGGCGCTATTTCGAAGTTAGTGCCGCTACTTCGAAGTAGCGTGCACGTGTAGACACAGCTCAAGTGAGCAGAAAGTAGGGAACAGGAAGTCCAGCATTTTGAATTCATTTCCTTATGATCAGCATGGCGATTGCATCTTGCCAATTTAGGGAACCATCAGTAGAGCTGGGGTCTCCGTTTGGCTGGTGAGATAGCCCCTGCCCCACCATTCCCTGTGGCAGCTTGGCAGTGAGAACCAGACAGTGGCACACAAGACAGCGGGGGCAGCATGTCCTGTGTGGGGTGAAGGTTTCTTCCCTGCACAGGATATAGCAGGAGAGGCCGAGAAATGTTTTTTCTGTGCTTCATATTTGTACAGGGTAGCCTCCCTCCCATGCAGTTGGGGAGAAACCTCCCACCTCACCATGTGGCTAGCCCCTTCCCCAGGTGCCATGCAGCTGGAAGGCCAGCCCCCGCCCCTCCACACCATGACAGCCACGTTTGTAGGAGAGGCTGAGAAACTACTTTTCTGCGGTTCAAATTTGTGCAGGACAGCTCCGCTTCCCGACAGATGCCAGGCAGTCGGGGGTCTAACCCCCACCCAACCACTCCACATGGCTAGTGGTGCAGTGCAGACCAGGCTTTCCAGATAGAAGCATATCATGGCCTGCATGGGGTGAAGGATCCCCTGTCAGGAAATATTTTGGGGGGCTGTTGCTGGGTGGGGGGGCAACCCCTATGACAAAGATTTTCAGTGGCTGTTGCCGGAGGCTGGGCAGGGAAGACTCCCCCTGCAGCAATGATTTTCCAAGGCTGTCTGGCCCCTTTAAGGCAATCTGATGGGGGAGAAGGTTCCCTTGGTGGGGTTGCACCTATATTCTCATGACTTGCACCATGTTAACAGGTGCCTCAGCTGGTCCCTGCCAGCTGAACTTTGGTGGCCAGCCCCAGCCGCATCTGTATTCTGGGCTGCTCCCCCACCCCTACCTAGGCGCAATGCTACAGTACTCTCCCTCCCCAAAGCATGTGGCTTGGAGGAGCCACACTGTCTCCTGCTTGCTGCATCTTTTCCAGGGGAAAACAGTTCTCTGACATGCTGCTTTGGCCCATGAAAGATGTTCTTTCACCAGGGAAAAACTGAGGTACCTGTTAACATGGCACAGTCAGCTGGAGCGCAGCAGACACCCTAATAAGTGGGACTGACAACACTCTCAAGGGTTCAACTTTCCTCCACCTCACTGTCCTCTGCTATTTCCTCAACTTTGCCAGTCTGCTGTGCTCTGGGCACATTGCCACCATCAGAGCTGGCTATTTATGTGCCAATCAAAGTGTCCTCAGAAAAACGGCCACTTGTTTTCAACAGCAGCAGGGCGTGAGGGCAGTGAGCTCCGGGGTGATGACATCACACACTCACAACCACTTGCAGTGCATTTTTCCCCGTAACACACCGGCAAAATAAATAAATAAATACATAAATAACCCAAAATGCAATGGGGCTCCAGAAACTGTGGGATAGGTACCCACAATGCACTGCTACAATAGTCACACTTAAGGCAACGTAAAGGGGACATTTTATGGACACACAGCTTTGGCTTTATGAAATCTAGTATTACAAAGTCAACTTTCACAAATTTGACTTTATTCCCAAGGGGATACATACCTTGTAAGTCAAGAAAAGCTTTTAAAAGTGCAAAACTGCAAGTTTATGGTCAAATGCAGCTCCAGCTCCAGTGAATTAATACAATCCTAAAAATGTGGGCTGAGAATTGCAGAAAAAACATTTAAAAATGTTATCGTCAACTTTAAGGACTTTTCGAGGCTTTATGTCAATGTTCATAAAAATTTTACTGCTGCAATATAGGCAGATACAGGCTGCTAGCTTAATAAAAATCACATGCTCAGCAGAAAATAGATTAAGTAGAGCTAAGAGATACTGCAAAGGCTGTAAAGATGGAATGTCATAAATAAACAAATGAGGGGCGAGATGACACTCTAAAGGATGGATCTGTATAAACAGGGTTTGAAAAAACAGGCAGAAAACATGAGCGACTGAATGGAAGGAAAGTGGTTCTATTTGTAGAGTTGACATGCTTTGCAAGGCTATTCAGGACCTGCTTCTACAACATATTGAAGAGGCATGAACTCAAAGCTCAATGTCTCCAGGCTTTAAAGATGTACTATTTCCAGATGACTAGCTAATGATGATAGGAAAAGCAAACTGGGAATTAAAAGGGGTTATATCTGGAAGCTACTAACCTTCCTAGGAACTTAGAAAACAATATTAATAATAAAAAGTTAATCCTAACATCTGGACATATTCTTAGAAGGGCTCCCCCCGGCCCCAACAGTCTTGAACTTTAAGGTTTTTTATTCTGTTTGTTTTCAAATGCTGACCCCAGTTACTACCACTCTAACAAGGCTTAGATGGTTCATGAGTGTAAGGCAAACACGCATCTCTAATTATTGCACCACAGAAACTGGTTTTCTAAGTGATTTCTAACAGAGCTGTGCATTAGGGGAGCTCTTTAGGGCAACATCTATATTTGTTAAAACTCACAAGCATAATGGAAGCCATGTTTAAATAAAGACTGTAGTTTAAATACAGCAAAGTGCAATTTTAGGAGAGCCTACCATATAGAATATCCATAAAACATGGCATTTCTATTGCCCATGTATGGGGCATGCTAATACAGCAAAGCACTGAACATCAAAACATGTTATAAAAAGGTTGGCAACACCTTCAATGAACATAAATAAGTAAATGACATTTATGTATGACCAAAGTGAAAAATATTAGTAGTCGATATTATTTATATTACAATAGCATCCAGCACCAGTAATGGTCCTCACACAGGGTTTGATTGCAGAGCATGGCCCAATGGTCACAGCCACAAGCCCTGACAGCCCAGGAGGTTGTAGGGAGGCCCTCCAACTCCCCCAGGGTCCAATTCAGGGTTCTTTGGTCTACCAGTGGCCAGTAAACAAAGGCTGCCCTCCCTAGCCCTTTTTCTCCCCCAGGATCAGCACAGTCCCAGGCTTTCTCCTTAGGGATAATGCAAACAGAATAAGTAAGAAGAGTTGACCAATGTCCAGGGTCCACAGGTAGGGGAGAGAAGGAGGAGGATTTTCTCTGGGATGGGTCCTCCCATCCACAAGGGAAAGCATCTGTGGACAGTTGTATTAAAGCCCTTGGTTGTCCCAGTACATTTCTGGTGCTATAGGTACAAACCTGCTCACCTCCTCACTGCCACTGAGCTGAGCCAGCCTTTTAATTTCTCCAGCATATGGAACCTTTGCTGCAGCTTTGGCAGGGCTGTCAGAGCCCCAAATAATACCTTAACCCCTTGCTGACCAGTGTGGAGTTTCCACACCTGGTCACAGGGCCCTAATATAGACTGGGCCTGCAGTGGAATAGGCCTTGTTCAAACACAAAGCAGGAGCGAGTCCTTACAGCATGCACTCTACAATCTAAAGAGACAAGGCAGACAAAGCAGAGAAAAAAGGAGATACATTTCATGGCTGGGGAAATGAGGCAAAGGCAGATGAAGGCATTGATCTTGCAATGTGATGCACGCTCTGGCACTGAGCCAGCAAAGCTCTTAACCATGTGCATAAGTCTAAGCACCTGAGTAGCCCACTGAAGCCAACAGAGGAATTCCAAAAGCAGGTAACCCTTGTAGCAGGCCAGAAAGCTGCACTTAAAGGGGGTGATATCGTCTCAGAAAGGCTAGAAATGGAAGTAGGCTACAGTAGTTAAGACAGGAGAGAGTAAGAGCTCAGATGAGAGTTTTAACAGAGTATAGACAGTAAGAAAGGCTCAGCTCTGACAAATATTATGAATTAACCTGGTACTTACTAGGAACTGGTCCAATGTGCAGTTTGAATCTGGGTCTCTGTTCTGACTTTGAAATTCCTGTTCCCTATGCAGCAGTGGTTTATTCCATTCTAGAACTAAATAGGAGAGAATCTGGATTTCAAACCTCACTCTCAGAGTGGCAAATTGTCTGGATTCAGCTTCCGTTCCAGGCCCATCTCCAGTAGCTAGAGATTTTAAGGCTCAGGTCTTCCTCCACCTTGGTACGCTATTTCCCACTCTCCTGCCTGTCTGAGAGTCAAAGGGCCACTCTTTAAGAACCAAAAAAAGCATACGGATTTCTCATTTTTATTTGTAAACCTTCTGCTTGATGGAGCCAGCAGCAGACTGGGCTACACTCATTATCCATTAATGAGTTAATGAGTTAATGAGTTCCTTTCCATTAATGCAACAGAGAACTGGCTCAAACTGGCCCCCAGTAACCTGGGAAAGCTACACACCACTCTGGGGCACCTCTGAGAAGCAGACTTCCCCGTTCGCAAGCACAGAGTCTGAGTATAGAAAAGATGTTTTTAATAAAAGGAAAAGCAGCACCTGGCATTAATTAAGAAAACTGTCACAAGTAGGATCCATAAACATAAAACTGTGAGCAGGGCATCCGGAGTGTGTAGGGCACAGTTTTCCGCCTGAGGTTCGTGAGTTCCACAATCAAAAATTCCTTTCCTGTGCCACCCTCATGGCGGCTGCTCTTGGCAGGTGAGGACCCAGAGCTCAGAGAGGCATCTGCAAGAGTTCACCTCTTACCTGAGGAAGAAAGTGCCTTGCTTGCTCCACCCCCTCAGCACATGGCATAGCTGACTAGCTACTGCCCACCAGTCACCTTCTGCAGCTATGTATGGGTCACTCTCTTCATAATTTTTAGCTCTTAGCACACTGGACATGAGCACGACCCCACTACTACTCATTTGAGTAATAGGTGAGTATTGAAAACAATTAACAGACTCCTAAAGAAGCCTATTTAGTACTATTTTTGAACAGTGGGAAAAGAATAGATTAAATGTCTCCATTACCCAGCTAGAACACCTGACCTCATCCCCTTCATTATCACAGGATTTTGGCAGTTGAGCCCCTGGTTTAACTACATCCTGTACACTAAGGGTGATGTCCTCACTTGAGTTGTCAATGCTGATTGATGGGGATTCAGCAACATCCTGACCGAGTACATTCGTCTTCTTTAGGTTGATGGTAAGCCCAAAGTCCTTGCACGCTTTGGAGAACTGATCCAGCAGTTTTTGAAGCTGGTCTTCTGTGTGAGACACTACAGCAGCATTGTCTGTGAACAGCATGTCTCTGATGAGGACTTCTCGCACCTTAGTCTTAGCTTTCAGCCTTGCAAGGTTAAACAGTTTCCCATCAGATCTTGTGTGCAGCAAGATGCCCTCTGTTGGAGATCCAAAGGCATGCTTCAGGAGGAGTGTGAAGAAGATCCCAAACAATGTAGGAGCAAGCACGCATCCTTGTTTGACGCCGCTCCTGATTCTGAAAGCATCCGATAATGCGCCGTCATATTGGATGGTTCCTCTCATGTCTTCGTGGAACGACTGGATCATCTTGAGTAACCGTGGAGGACAGCCTATCTTGTGGATCAGTTTGAACAGACCATCCCTGCTGACCAAGTCAAAAGCCTTGGTCAGGTCGATGAAGGCTATGTAGAGTGGCTTTCTTTGCTCCCTGCCTTAGAGAGAACACCATGTCAACGGTAGACCTCTCTGCATGGAATCCGCACTGCGATTCGGGGTACACCCTCTCAGCAATCTTCTGGAGTCTGCCAAGGATGACGCGAGTGAACAGTTTACCAGTGACACTTAGGAGGGAGATTCCACGGTAGTTGTTGCTGTTGCTTCTGTCTCCTTTGTTCTTATACAACGTTACAATGTTAGCGTCACGCATATCCTGTGGAACCTCACCCTCTCTCCAGCACAGGCACAGTAGCTCATGTAGGGGTTCCAGGAGGGTGTCCGCGGCACATTTGATTACCTCTGGTGGTATACCATCCTGAACAGGGGCCTTTCCTGCTGCAAAGCTGTCGATGGCTCTCTTCAGTTCATCCACAGTCGGTTCTTGATCCAGTTCATCCATTACTGGTGGGAGCTCGATGGCATCAAGGGCTGCGTCAACCACAACATTCTCGCATGAGTACAGCTCGGAGTAGTGCTCAACCCAGCGCTCCATCTGTTTGGCTTTGTCAGCGATGACTTCACCAGATTTGGATTTCAGAGGTGCCATCTTGTTCTGGGTGGGTCCTAATGCCTTCTTCATACCCTTGTACATTCCTCTGAGATTACCAAAGTCGGCACAGGTCTGGATACTGCTGCATAGCTGGAGCCAGTGGTTGTTGGCACAGCGCCTGGCTGTCTGCTGTACTGTTCTTCTGGCCTCTCTAAGTGCTTTCTGGGTACTCTGGCTCGGTGAGCGTTTGTACTCCAGGAGTGCAGCGCGCTTCTTTTCAATGACTGGAATCATCTCATCAGAGATGTACTCGGTCAGGATGTTGCTGAATCCCCATCAATCAGCATTGACAACTATACATTAGAGGTTGTCCACGAGTTCGTTTACCTCGGGTCCACCATCACTGACACCCTGTCGTTGGACACTGAGCTAAATAGGAGGATCGGAAAAGCGTCCACAACTCTGTCCAGACTCAGCAAGAGAGTGTGGAATAACAAGCTGTACACTCACACAAAAATGCAAGTCTACAGAGCCTGCATCCTCAGCACCCTCCTTTATGGCAGCGAGACTTGGACCCTGTATGCCCGCCAGGAAAAGAGGCTGAACGTCTTCCACTTGCGCTGCCTCAGGCGCATCCTTGGAATATCATGGAAGGACAGAGTTACCAACACAGCGGTCCTCGAGCAAGCTGGAATCCTGACCATGCACACCCTCCTCAGGCAGCGTCGGCTCCGCTGGCTTGGCCACGTCCACAGGATGAACGATGGAAGTATTCCAAAAGACATCCTGTATGGTGAGCTAGCCTCTGGCAAAAGACCCCCCCGGACGCCCCCAGTTGCGTTACAAAGATGTCTGGAAGAGAGACCTCAGAGAGGTAGACATCGAGCTGGACAACTGGGAAGAACTAGCAGACGACTGCAGAAGATGGAGGCAGGGGTTACACAAGGGCCTTCAGAAGAGTGAGTTGAAGATCAGACAGCTAGCAGAGGAGAAGCGAGCGCACAGAAAGCACAATAAGGACTTGCCAGGCACCCACTACACCTGCAAGAGATGCAGCAAGGACTGTCACTCTCATGTGGGTCTTTATAGTCACAATAGACGCTGTAAATGAAGTCTTCAATTGAAACTTTTAAGGGCGCGATCCATAGTCTATGCAGACTGAAGGATGCCTCACTTGAGACAGGTCAGACACAGTATACAGCTCTGCTCCCCTTCATTCATGCAATAATGACAACACCCTGATAACATTTAACTACCCCTCCATTCAGTACTATAGGTATTTGTAACCTAATAGCAGTCAAAAGCCGCGTCTACACATGCATGCTACTTCAAAGTAGCAACACCAACTTCGAAATAACGCCCGTCACGGCTACACGTGTTGGGCGCTATTTTGAAGTTAACATCGACGTTAGGTGGTGAGACGTCGAAGCGGCTAACCCCATGAGGGGATGGGAATAGCGCCCTACTTCGACATTCAACATCGAAGTAGGGAACGTGTAGTCGTTGCGTGTCCCGCAACATCGAAATTGCGGGGTCCTCCATGGTGGCCATCAGCTGAGGGGTTGAGAGATGCTCTCTCCAGCCCCTGAGCTCAATGGTGGCTGCGTGGAGCGGCCCCTTAAAGGTCCCCGCCCCCTCCCTTCCTGTGCAGGAAGCTGAGAGACCGTGCAGGCAGCAGCAGTAATATGCGGCTAGCCTGCACACTCCTCCGCAGCCACCCACACCCCCACCTGACATGATGGCCACCCGGCAGCCCCCCCAGCGCCCCCAGGGGACCCCCCCAAGGGGAGCCAGGTCTCACAGCCCAGCAGCCAGGCAGGGAAGCAGCAGCGGGGCCCCTTCTGGACGGAGGCCGAGCTTCAGGACCTGCTGGGGCTCTGGAGCGAGGAGGAGGTGCTCCAGGTAATGGGGAGCAAGAGGCAGAACGTGGATGTGTTTGCTCAGCTGGCCGAGGGCCTGGCTGCCCAGGGTCACCCTGCCCGCACTCTGGATCATGTCCGGAGTAAAGTGAAGGAGCTGCGGCAGGGTTACGCCCGGGCCTGGGATGTGGCCGGCCGATCTGGGGCCACCCCCATCACTTGCCCCTTTTACAGGGAGCTCAGGGACATCCTGGGCCCCCGGCACACCTCCTCCCCTCCGGCCACTCTCGATACCTCGGCTGAGGAGCTCCAGCAGGCCCCGGAGGCGGAGTCCGCCCCGGAGGCAAGCCCCGCACCCCGGAGGCCCCCCCAGGAGTCCACCCCCGGGGCACCGGAAGAGGAGGAGGAGGAGAGGGACTCCTCCTCCAGCGACACTGGCCTCCAGATAATGATGCTGTCCAGGAGCTCCAGCCGGGCGTCCGCCCCCTGGGTGTCCCCCGATCGTGGGAGTGGACTGTCAGGTATGTACCCCCCGGTGCACATCCCCGGGGTTGAGGGGTGGGGGTAATAGATATGGCCAGGGCCCTCGACATGCCCAGATGACCATGGCCCCAAGGACAGCAGTGGCATGTCCCTCACAGGAGTGCATCAGCCCCTGCCCCCCAGCACGACAGTGCCATGCCCCATCCCCGGGGCTGGGGGAAGCGGAACCTCTAGGGTCCCCCAGGGGGAGGGGGTGGGACACCCCACAGCAGCTGCAGCAGCAGCAGTAGCATGTGATGGAGTGGGGGGAGTGCAAATGCGAGACTCAGGCTAGATATGAGAAACAAGCTGAATAGCTCCCAGTGGCTAAGGATGATCCTGGGGCTACAACTGGCAGGTTACACCTCTGCCCTGAACAAAGAGGAGGGAGGAGCCGAGCTGGGTTTGAATCGGGGGCGGCAGTTAGAGGCTAGGGGAAGGGAGAGCTGGAAGGCAGCCAGCCTGAGGAGGGGGAAAGCTACACCTCAGAGGGGCACCCCTCGGGGTCTTCTCCCCAGGACGGGTTGGAAGGACTGTCTCTGACTGCTGTACTGTCACTTCTGGGAGAAACTGGGCATCTGTTGCCTAATAAACCTCCTGTCGTACCTGCTGAGTGAGTGAGAGTCACACCTGCCAGTGGACAGGGTGCAGTGCAGGGGGACCCCTGAACCCCATCACAGCAGCATCTCCCGGGGACGGGGATGGGGAACCTGCAGCCGAGGGGAGGTGGGGCAAGGGCCACGGCTCAGGGCCCACACTAACGGCTGTCTCCACTCTTCTTCCCCCCCTCCTGTTTTCCGCAGCTGCACCATCAGAAGGATCAGAGAGCACCGGCGAGGCATCAGTGGTCCCGGAGAGCCCTCTGGGGCCATCACTCCAGGCCAGCCCCTCGGCGGAGCAACGACCAGCCCCATGGCAGGGAAGATGGCGGACGCAGCACCACCAGCCGCCGGCGACGGACCCCCAGCTGCTGGCACTGCACCGTCGGCAGCTGGAGGTCACCGAGCAGCAGCTGCGGGTGGAGGAATGCCGCCTCCACCTCCAGAAGCGGGCGCTGGCCTGGCGCCAGGAGGCATGGGGGGACTACATGCAGACCCTCAACCGCATCGCGGACTCCCTGGCCCCCCAGGCCTCGCCAGCCACCGCAGCGCCTGCCCTGCCTGCTCCACCCGCTGCTCCACCTGTTGCTCCAGCCGCTGCGCCATCCGCCGTCGCACCGCCACCCGCCACTGAGGGCCATTACACCAAGGGGGACCTGGGGCCAGATGACACTTGCCGGCCGTATCTCCCGGTCTGCCCGGCCCCCAGCCAGCCCTGGCCAGGGCTGTGGCCGAGGCGGGGATCCTGGCTGCCCACCCCCAGGATGTGGCCCCCTCCTTTGTATATATTCCCCCCAGTTTTAAGTTAGTTTTTTGCTGTAAATACTTTGTATTTGTGACCCCTGTTTTACAATGCTGATCCTTCCCCCCCCATGTAAATAGTTCTCCCCTTCCTTGTCTTCCCCTTTCATGTTATCCCTGTTTTTATAATATATACATATATAAGTTAGAATTTCCCTGTACATAGTTAGTCGTTGAGATAGTAATAATAAGAGTTCAAAAGATGTTTGATTTGACAAACAACTGTCTGCTTTTATTTTTACAATAAATAAAAATTCTTCTTCCACAGCCCAGCCCTGAAAGAAGGCCTCCCCCTTGCTCTCCACCAAGTTGTGTAGGTGGCCAAATGAGCGCTCCACCACCTGGCGCGCGTGGTTCAGGTGCTGGTTGAAGCGCTCCTGGCTGGCTCACAGATGGCCTGTGTACGGGTGCATGAGCCAGGGCCGGAGGGGGTAGGCCGCATCTGCGATGACGCAGAGGGGCATGGTGGTGTCTCCCACAGGGATCTCCTGCTGGGGGATGTAGGTCCCCGCCTCCAGCCGGCGGCACAGGCCCGAGTTCCAGAAAACCCGGGCGTCGTGGCTGCTGCCAGACCAGCCCACATAAATGTCCAGTTAACGGCCCCGGCTGTCCACCAAGGCCTGGAGGACCACTGAGTGGTAGCCCTTACTGTTTATGTAGCGTCCTCCACTGTGTTCCGTGGTGCGGATGGGGATGTGGGTCCCATCCAGAGCCCCGAAGCAACTGGGGAAGCCCAGGGTGGCAAAGCCCGCGATGGCGGCATCCGGGTCCCCCAGCCTCACGAGCCTGTGGAGGAGCATGGCGTTGATGGCGCAGACAACCTGCAGGGGAAGCACATGGGAGAGCACCAACGAGGGGTGTTCAGGGTGTGTGTGGCCTCCCCTGCCAGGGCCCCCCTCCCCTCCCCTCCCCTCCCCTCCCCTCCCCTGCCAGGGCTGCCTCCCCCTCCCCCCGTGGGTCCTCTTACCTCCATGAGGACAGCCCCGACGGTGGCCTTGCCGACGCCAAACTGCTGGCCCACGGATCGGTAGCTGTCTGGAGTGGCCAGCTTCCAGACAGCGATGCCGACCCGTTTCTCCATGCTGAGGGCATGCCGCATGGCGGTGTCCTGGTGCCTGAGTGTGGGGGTGAGCCACTGGCATAGCTCCAGAAATGTCTGCCGGCTCATCCGAAAGTTCTGGAGCCAGCGGTCGTCGTCCCACTCTCCGAGCACCAGCCGCTCCCACCAGTCGGTACTGGTGGGGTAGCTCCACAGCCAGCGGCATGTGCGGTGGGGTGGCGGGGGGCTGCAGGGTTGGGGGTTGAGTCCTCCTCCCCTGCGGGCAGCTCCTCCTCTGTAGCAAGGAGGTGCTCAGCTGCCTCCTGCATGGCATCGAGCAGGGCGAGCACTGCTCCTACAGGGGCGGCTGTGTGGACCTCTGGCTGCTGCTGCTGCTGCTGCTGCTGCTGCTGCTGCTGCTGCTGCTGCTGGGGGTCCATGACTGCGTCGCTCAAGGTGTGCGTGCCTATGGCTCTGCAGATCGCGTGCTGTGCAGGCTGCGTGTGTCTGGGAGGGGCCCTTTAAGGGGGCGGCTAGCTGTTGCCCCGGAAGCGCTAGTCTGCCCTGTGACCCTGTCTGCAGCTGTGCCTGGCACCCTTATTTCAATGTGTGCTACTTTGGCATGTAGACGTTCCCTCGCAGCGCCTATTTCGACGTGGTGCTGCGCAACGTCGATGATGAACATCGACGTTGCCAGCCCTGGAGGACGTGTAGACCTTATTCATCAAAATAGCCTATTTTGATGTCTCTACATCGAAATAAGCTACTTCGATGTAGCGTTCGTGTGTAGACGTAGCTAAAGTTGATTACTTTCAACACCACCACTCTATTTGCTTCTGGGTATCTAAGCAGAGGAGGTGTGGTCATGTAAATAGAGTTTGCTTCTGAAATCTGTCCCCTTCCCAGATAGCTGTCAGAGGTGGATTCCTTCAGTACATTCAGACCCTGCGTACATATTCTACAGAACATTTTTAAGAGAAAGGCTTCCTTTGCCACTCTCACTCTTTGAGACAACCACCTACTAATTCACAGCCCCAGTTCTATGGTTATCAAAATGCTTCATTCTGTGAACCCCTTAGAAAAGTTCCATGATCCACTGGCAACCACAGTGTGACAGCCATGACTGTGAAGTATGATCTCTCTAAGCTATGCTTTTTCAGTGATCATGCAGTGTTTGGTGATCCTTAGCACCATCACTTTCAAAGTGCATGAGTTCTATCAAAATCTGGTCCCTTAAAGATCAGTCAGAATGGACACCCTAAAACTGAGTGGCCTGCCAAATCATTCATCATTTTTGGAAACCTTGTCAAAGCCAAATTGCCCACTGTCATCTTCCCAAATAGGACATTAACTTTAGAAGCGGAAGTGACATTAATGGAGAAAGATGAAGGTGGAGAGGGAGATTACATCGGCACAAATAACAGGTGGGCCCATTAATCTCCCTCTCCAAACACATGCACATGAAATAAACTGTAGAAAAGCTTAGAGAGAGTTTTTCTTTAAAAGTGTTCCTGGTGAAAAGAAGGAAGTTACTTGTCAGTTCTGTCCCCTACATCTTTAGCATGCTGGGCCTGTCCACATTTACATATTTATTCATAATCTACAAAATCCTGCCCAGATTTCAAACTCATCGAATGATTTACCAGAATGCTTCCTTTTAACAATTTATTCAAAAGCAAAACAAATCTGGAGACTTTAATTAAGTAGAACTCAGTTTAAATTAAAAGAGAAATCTCATTTCCCTTGCATGAACTGTAATTGCAGGTGGAATGTGTAAAATATCAGTGTTTCATGTGAACACAAAGCATACTTGTGTAAAAATATTAAACATATTTCAGACGAGCTGTTAAGATTTCATGGCTACAAAATTAAATTTCAATAGGACAGCAGTAATTAAAGTGGGATTTGGATCTGGTATTGCATATCTTAAAGCAATTGCATAATTACAAAACTCCTTAGGAAAATGAATATACCTTCAGGTTCAAAAATCCCCAGATGTGATGAAATACCTGAAAGGATTTCATTTTTTTCTTTTTATTCTCCATTGTTTGTAATATTCTTTCTGAAGTTACCAAATGCAATTTTTCACCTCAGCTAATTTTCACAGAATTACAGAAACCAGATACAGAAAAGGTTTTTTGGGGCACATTTCCCACACTAATGATGCAGAATTGCTCCCTACATTCACAGGCCCTTTGTCCAATCTAGCTGCAAGTGACTACAGCAAAGGGGTTTCTCTCAGGGCTACTGGAATCCTTCATGGTAAAATCCAAACTTAGACAAACGTTGCCCAGTTGAGAGACAAATCTTTAAGGATCATGGTCTAGGTCAGTGGTTCCCAAACTTTTTGGCATCACACCCCCCTTTGGATTTTTAAGAAAACTTCACGCCTCCCACCTCTTCTTTACCATCATCCAACCCCCTTTTAACAAAAAATTCAATCTGTAATTTCAAATAAACACAAAAACTTGATATCAAATGTTATTTAAATTTAAAAATAAACACAAATAGTTTCTCTTGGCCCCTTGTGGGTGCCTGGTGCAGCCCCAGCTGGCCAGCTGCCTGAGCCCCGTGCCAGTCGCCAGAGCTGACCACAACAGACATCTGCCTGCCTGAGATCTGCGCTGCCTGAGCCACCCACCTGAGCCCTGCAACAGCGGTGCCAGCCACCGCCCTGCCCAGGCCAGCCGACTGCTTACCTGTCAGCTGCCTTAGCCCTGCACTGCCGGGACCAGCTATCCGCCCACCAGCCACCTGCCCCAGTCACAGGCCAGCTGCCCAAGCTGCCCACCCAAGCCCCATCCTGCCAGGTCCAGCTGCCTGCCTGCCATCCCAAGCCGCTCAAGCCCCATGCTACTGGGGCCAGCCATCCAAGCTCCACATTGCTGGGGCCAGTCATCCCAGCCCCACATTGCTGGGGCCAGTCATCTGCCTGCCAGCCCAAACTGCCTGAACCCCATGCTGCCAGGGCCAGCCGCCAGTCCAAGCCACCTGAACCCTGCAATGCCAGGGCCAGCTGCCCAAGCACAGTGATTCCCACAAGCCGGACGGCTGCCTGAGCCCCACAAGCCCTGTGAGCTGCCCTCCCGAGCCCCTCCCATCCCACAAAGCTAGGCACCACCATCCCCCTGTTCTTACCCCGACCCCATCCCCCTCTCCTGAACCAGGCATCCTCAGCCTCCCATCTAATCCCTTCTTCCTCCTCCCTCCACAACCTACACCCACTCTTCTTTCCAGGAAGCAGCTAGCTCCACATGGGTCTTCGCTGGCTGCCTGCTTTTTATAGTGGCTGTGCCAGGTCACCCACATAAAACGGAAGGGTCTGAGAGCCAGAAGCAAAGGCTGGATCTTTCTTCGGTGGACACAGGAGATCTGTTTATTTTCAGCTCTTAAAATAACTTCCTCTGTGATCTTAGGATATTACTTTTTCTCTCTGGGCTTGCCTACACTTGCCCCCACTTCGAAGTGGGCATATTAATCAAGGGAATGAGAGATTACTCCTGAAGTGCTGTGATGAAACCGCAGCACTTCATTAGGCTAATTCTCCCTCGCGACAACTTCAGAGTGTCCAACTTCGAAGTGCTGCAGTGCATGTAGCTGCAGGCACTTCCAAGTGCCTTTATTCCTCAGAATTTTGGGGAATAAAGGCGTTTTGAAGTAGGACACTTCGCTACATGGCAAGGCGGCACTTCAAAGTTTGACACTTTGAAGTTGCCGCGGGGGAGAATTAGCCTAATGAACTGCTGCATATTCACCACAGTACATCAGTAGTAATCTCCCATCTCCCTGATTAACATGTCCCCTTTGAAGTTGGGAGCAAGTGTAAACCCAGCCTCTGTATCTCTGTTTCCCTTTCCATCCTTGGAGTGAGCTTTGCCTATGTAGATGTCAGGGTATGGACCCTCTCACTGGCCGCATCTACACTAAGAGAAATCTTGGAAATAGCCATGCTAATGGCCATTTCAAAGAATACTAATGAGGCGCTGAAATGCATATTCCGCACCTCGTTAGCATGTTGCTGGCCACACCACTTTGAAATTGCCGCTTTTCACTGCCGTGCAGCTCGACCAGATGGGGGTTCTTTTCAAAAGGACCCCTCCAACTTCAAAATCCCCTTATTCCTATCTGTTGATAAGGGGATTTCGAAGTTGGTGGGGTCCTTTCAAAAAGGACTTCTGTCTGGACTAGCTGCGCGGCAGCAAAAAGCGGCAATTTCGAAGTGGCGTTGCCAGCGGCATGCTAATGAGGTGCTGAATATGCCTTTCAGCGCCTCATTAGTATTCTTTGAAATGGCCCTTAGCGTGGCTATTTCCAAGATTTCTTTTAGTGTAGATGCGGCCACTATGTTTTGTACAGTGCCTAGAACAACAGGGTCATGATCTCAGTAGTTGTCTCTAGGGCTGCTGCAACATCAGTAATAATAATGCTGTGTGATGAACCTCAAAGTAGATGCAGGCTGACCTGGGCTTTCCCAAAATGGGATTCTCTAAACTTACTGGACCCAACGCCAGTTCAAGGGCTTGATCCCAAGCCTTTCCAAGTTAATGGGAATCTTTCCTTTGTACTAATTGGCTTTCGATCAAGCACCAGCACTGGGAAAAGGTGAAGGACTATTAAGGCTGTCAACAGTGGGATTGGTGGAGCTGACAACCAGCTCCCCTACCAATATTCTTGCTTATGCAACATGGTGACTTTAATGACTCTGGCTGTTCAGGGATGTCAGTGTTATATTTCCTCTAGGCAACAGCATGCCCATGTGGTGAGTTAGTGACTCTGTCTGCATGAATTCTGGCTGATGTTTTGAGGATGATCTAAAAGGGTTCCATCAGGGAATGCCACTGTGTTGTTGTGGTATCCACCATTTGCTGACATGGGCTGAAGCATCTATGTATGACACTGCGGATAATGGAAAGATCACTCACATTGATGACTGTGCTCTGACCTAACAATGGGTATACTAAAGAGGTTCGATGGAGCTGGACCCTCCAACTTGTCTTTAGAGAGGGGAAATGGAAAGAGCGCAAAATTCCCCAGGAGGTGACAAACAAGGGCTTGAAAAGGACTCATAGGAAGAACAAAGGGGGTGATTTTTGGAGACACAAAAAGCTTTGGGGAAGAGAGAGAGAGATGGGCATCCTTTTGGAGCTGGCGATGTGATTTAACTGCCAAGGCCCAAGAAAGGTAACTGAACTGGACAGGTTCCATGTTTTACAAGAGAAGTCAAGAGCTATACAGGAAGGATCCTCAGATGCTCCAGAGGGCTCTGCCCAAACCCAAGGAACTCCACAGAGTGGTAGGAAATGTGAAGCAGGAGTGGTCATGATTTTTTATAAATCTGTTTGTCTCTTGTCCTACTAAGTAAAGAACAATAATGTTTAGAACCCTGTGCAAAGCATAATCCACCTGTCTTTTGGGTAACATGACCACATGTAAACCAGAAGGCTTGGAGAAAACAGCACTAGTTTCAGGGACTATGCAGTGAAACTGAGAGAGTCCCCAGGGTCAGGAGGGTCATCAGACATTGTCTGCACCTGGACTGTATGCCTTGTGGCCCAACATCACAGACCGCTCAGGCCCAGCAAGCCCCGGGCACGTGTGATTCAGTGCTGCGATCTCCTCAGAGCAGTCTAGCATTTGTCCCACAGTGAGAGCTTGACTAGATGTGCCCCAGCCCATTGTTGTCCCCCCACACCATTCTGGAGCATTAGTCCAGTGCCACTTGAAGATGTAAGGTATCCCTGCTTGAATCACCGTCACCACTTCCTACCACAGGCAGGTCTGCTTGGAAATCTCCAGTCAAAATAATGAGCAGAGCTGACTCCACTTACTCTGCTTCAAGGAGGTACCAGCGCTCAGTAGTAGGAGCCCAAAGGAGAAAAATAGCAGCTCTAAGGTAAAATGCTGGCCATGCAGCACATAGTACATGTAATAAACCAGTAACTCCAGTCCCTTGATCAGCTTGGTTGGTATTCTCTCCAGTTTGTTGACATCTTTTTGGTATTGATTGGAAGAGTCAAAAACAAATGCAAAATACTACACCCAGTACTGAAAATATTTAATAGCTGTGACAAGGGCCCCTCTTACCCAGACCACAGTTCAGGTTAGTCTATTTGGTCTTTCCAGTCTATCACCCCTTTTCTCACAGGGGCTGGGGCTTGCAACTAGTCTCCCAGGCAGGGACCCTGACCACTGCTCCTGGGGATCCCTCCTCTGCTGTCCCAGCCCCAAAGCTGCACTGCCTTGTTCTCAATTTAGGCTCTCTAAATCTGTATTTCCTACACCTCTCCCCCAATCCTCCCTCTCTCTCCTCCCCTCCTTCCAACAGTGGGGTTTTTTTAAAGGTCTCTTATCAAACCAGTAGTAAAGTCAGCTGGCCCCAGTTTGGCTGAGCCAGCTCCCACCCAGCTGCTTGTAATTGCCCTGCTTGTATCTAGCAGGTTCTTCTGCCTGTTTGGGCTGCTGTTCTCCCCCTCTGAAGGAGCCCTCTGACCTGGCCCTGCCACACGGAGGAAACCAACACCCTCTCGGCATTGTAATATTTTTATATGCTATTATTTTCCTCACCCTTTTTTCTGTGGGTTGGTTGCATTTTCTGAAGAGGTGACCTAGACCAGCTCAAAGGAAAAGTTGCACAGCGTTACCTGAGTGAAAAGGAATCATCACATAAAATAATAATATTTTCCCCTTTATTTACTATCAAGCCCTGAGCTAATAGCACAATATAACTTTCATTTCTCAGTTTCATTACAACATGTCTGTAACACCTTGTAAACAGAATATGGATTCACACCTCATGCAGAATTGCAGTTTGGTTTTAACAGTCTGAGGGTTTTGCTGAAGTTGTTTAGCTACCTGCAGCATCTCTGGATTCCCCAAAGATTCCCGGTCTTAGAGAAAGGTCGAGCTGATAAATGCTTGATTCACCTCGGTTATCTAAAACTATCTATAATTCATAAATGGGGAGGAGGGACAATCCTATGGGAAAGGCGTAGGAGTGGAAGAAGGGTTTGTATATTATTCCTTGCTCTACCATGGACTTGCTTCTGGGACCTTGGGCAAGGTAGTTAGAGATACCGATACAAGGGCATTTAGGTACCTGTTTCTTTCGAGTCTAAATCCAATACTTGGCTAATCCCAAAGGTGACTGAATATCCTCCAGGTGGGGGCATGTGCAAACCTATTCAAGTCCTGATGCCAGCCCAGCTCAGGCCAAACCCCAACAGCAGTTCTCAAACTAGGCATAGCTGCTAGCAGAGGGTACATGGCACTGGAACTCACATCAGGCCTTCCACACTCATTTTATCAACACACTGGAGTCATAATCTGTATCAAAAAAGTGTCACGTAAGGTATCATATGCAAACTGGTGACAAAATCATTGTGTGGTGTATGTTTGGGGTATATACAAAGAGTTGTAGATGTAGGCTGGAAATACTGTATTAAAATGTTTGGGCAGGCAGTACATAAGCCCAGCTTGCCCTACATGCAGGAATGAGTATCTGGCTGTCTGGCCACGTGATTACAGGCAAAAGACAAAGCAAACGCATTTATTTATGAAGTAAACAAAGCTCATCAGACTAACAGAGCAGAAGACTGCTAAATTATCAGAGACAGAGTCTGTACCCCAGGACAAAATATTTGCAGATTAGAAAAAAAACAAAAAATGATAGTAACTAAAACCACTGGGCTTTACATGTGGAAGCTAAAAGGCAGGAGAATCAACTTTTTTTTCCCTGATCATTTTGTGAAGTGTATGTATATAAGCAAATCCTTTTTTCTTATGACCTCATATGTTTTGAAGACACTGGGCAGTTGACTTATTTTTATTCTGTTCCACAAAAACAATGAGAAATCCTGTGGCACCTTAAAGATTAACAGATTTTTTTTGGAGCATAAACTTTCATGGGCAAAGACCCACTTCATCAGATGCACTAGAATGGAGATTCCAGAGCCAGGTCTAATTGTACAGGCTCATGAAAAAAGGGAGTACCGGTCAAGAGGAAGGCCAGAGTTGATGAGATCAGTTCAATCAAAGAGGATGTGACCCTCTTCCAGCAGCTGATGTGCAGGTGTGAGCACCAAGAAAGGAGAAACTGCTTTTGTAATTGGCCAGCCACTCCCAGTCTTTGTTTAATCCTTGATTCATGGTGTCAAATTTGCAAATGAATTGTTGCTCTGCAGTTTCACTTCACAGTCTGTATTTGAATTTTTTTTTCTGTTGAAGGATGGCTACTTTTAAATCTGTTGCTGAGTGTCCAGGGAGATTGAAGTGTTCTCTTACAGGTTTTTGTATGTTACCATTCCTGCTATCTGATTTGTGTCCATTTCTACTTTTACATAGAGACTCTCTGGTTTGGCCAATGTTTATGGCAGAGGGGCATTGCTGGCATATGATGGCATATATTACACTAGTAGACATGCAGGTTAATGAGCCACTGACGGTGTGGTTAGGTCCTGTAATGGTGTCGCTAGTGTAGATATGTGAGCAGAGTTGGCAATGAGGTTTGTTGCAGGGATTGGTTCCTGCGTAAGAGTTACTGTGGTGCGGTGTATAGTTTCTGGTGATAATTTGTTTTGGGTTGGCAGGCTGTCTATAGGTGAGGACGGGCCTGCCTCCCAAGGTCTGTGAGAATGAGGGATCATTATTTAGGATGGGTTGTAGGTCACTGATGATACACTGGAGAAGTTTTAGCTGGGGGCTGTAGGTGACAGCCAGTGGTGTTCTTTTGTTTTCCTTGTTAGATCTATCTTGTAGCAGGTGGCTTCTGGGTACATACCTGGGTCTGTCAATCTGTTTCCTTACTTCCTCAGGTGGGTACTGTAGTTTTAGGAAAATTTGGTGAAGGTCTTGTAGGTGTTTGTCTCTGTCTGAAGGATTAGAGGAAATGTGGTTGTATCATAGTGCTTGACTGTAGACACTGGATTCTGTGGTGCGTCCTGGATGGAAGCTGGAGTCATGTGGTTAAGCACACTGGTCCATGGGTTGCCAGTATAGGGTGGTGTTTAAGTGACCATCACTTATTTTCACTGTACTGTCCAGGAAGTGGACCTCTTGCATGGACTGGTCCAGGCTTACGTTGATGGTGGGGTAGGAAACGTTGAAATCATGGTTGAACTCTTCACCAGCCTCCTTCCCATGATTCCAGATGATGAAGATGTCACCAATGTAGTGCAAGTAGAGGAGGGGTGCTAGAGGATGAGAGCTGAGGAAGCTTTGTTCCAGGTCAGCCATAACAATGTTGGCATACTGTGGGGCCATGTGGGTGCCCATAGTGGTGCCACTGATTTGAAGATATAAATTGTCTTCAAATCTGAAATAGCTGTGTATGAGGACATAGTCACAAAATTCCACCACCAGTTGTGTCTTGGCATTATCGGGGATACTGTTCCTAACAGCTTGAAGTTTATCTTCATGTGGGATATTGGTGTAAAGGGCCTCTACTTCCATACTGGCCAGGATGGTGTTTTCAGGAAGGTCACCAATGAATTGTAGTTTCCTCAGGAAATTGGTGGTGTCTCAAAGATAGCTGAGAGTGCTGGTGGTGTAGGGTCTCAGCAGAGTTCACATACCCAGACAATCCTATAGTGAGAGAGAATAAACCTGGTTGGGGTTCAAGGGGTGTGTTTGTGTAGATTTGTTCCTTTGTACTTTTGTAGGGAGTGCCTTGAGCAGATGGTGTAGTTTCTTTGTGAACTCCTCAGTGGGATCAGAGGACAAAGGCTTGTAGAATATGGTATTAGAGAGGTGCCTGTTCCAGACAAATTGTTCCACATGCTCCAGTTATCTGTTAGCCTATAAGGTACCACAGGACTTCTTGTTGTTTTTGAAGATACAGACTAACTTGGCTACCTCTCTGGTACCTGTTCCAGATAGTAACCACAGTACACTCTCATGATTGGTATCTCTTCTATACAAAAAGTGACTCCAAAGAATGGGCATCAGCTGTAATGAACATTTATACAAACCTTGACTTCTGATATACTGCAACAACAGCTTTTATTTACTTTAAAGACTAACAAAATCATTTATTAGGTGATGAGCTTTTGTGGGACAGACCCACTCCTTCAGATCTGGAGAAGTGGATCTGTCCCACGAAAGTTCATTGCCTAATAAATCATTTTCTTAATCTTTAAAGTGCTACAGGACTGCTTTTTCGTTTTGTGAAGATACAGACTAACACAGCTACCTCTCTGTGTTTATTTACTTGTTTTGATTCTATTCATTAGTACACATATCTACATTTTTGTATGTTCTCCTCACCCCACTTTTAGCCTCTTCTGTCTTAAGTGCTCCTTTCAAAGAGGCACATGGGAAGTGTGGCTTTAATAACGATCGGTCTAATTGTACAGGGCTCCGAGGGAGCCGGGAAAACGTCTAAAAGTAACCTAAATGTTAGGAGACCTGTATATGATTGAGGGAGCTTGTGGAACAGCGCTCTGAATAAGATGCAGTTTGGCAGGGAAAAGAGTGCGTGAGAACTGTCATCCTTCTGCCTTGAAATATAATCCTACTGGATAATCTTCTTGAGGGCAAAAATATTCTTTGTTTGGTCTACACAGACCATTTATGTGTAGAAAGATGTAGCTGGAAGTAGAAAAATGCCATTGACCAATGGGCAGCTCTACTACTTCTCCATTTCCTCTCAAAGCTCTTTTTCACCTCTTAGGCTAAGTCTAGACTGCAGGGTTGTGTCGACAGAAATTTGTGTCAGAAGATCTCTTGTGACAAAACTCCTGTTGACAGAGCATGTCCAGACACCAAGGTGCATGGGAAGAGCAATCCGCTCCCCCAACGGGGAGCACCCAGACAGACTGACGGCTCTGTTGGCAGAGAGAGCACCCAGAGCCACATCAGCCAGAGTTGAAGGTCACCAGTTCCTGCCAAGAGCCTGGAGCCCTGCAGAGATTTGCACTCAGCCAGCCATGCCCTGCCCCTGGCGATGGCTTGCCTGTCCCTGCGAGAGACAGCAGAGCTCTTTTAGTGCCCACTCTGCTTGCCCTACTTTTGGAATCCCGGGGTGCTTTTGCCCACCTCTTGGAATCCCAGGGTGGATGCTGAAACCCCTGAAGCTGCTCCACTGACAGCCCTGGCGGGGGGCGTGTTTCAGGCTGCCTGGAGTTCTGCCATGTTGTGAGAAGCAGCTGTGAGGGCATGGGGGAGTGCTGAGTGTTGTTCAGCTGCTCCCACTCGCTGGGCTTCCTGCTACCAGGTTCCATGGGGTCCCTGTGGCTTTAAGAAGGGACAGAGGCAGGAACCACAGACTGCTGATTGCTGCGGACAGGGTGTCCACTAAGGCACATGTGTGGTGTCCCAGCTCCTTTCCCTTTGACAGAAGGCTCTCCAGAACATCCAGACCCACCTTTTGTCGACAGATCTCTCTCTACAGAGACATTCTTCCTCATGGTGAGTGGGGTACGACTGTTGAAAAAATGCTCCATTCTGTCACCTTATTATCGACAGAACACACTTCACAATCTGGCTGCTCCCCCGTTTTTGTCAATAACACGGCCGTTTTGTTGCCAGAACCTTGCAGTCATAGCCTTAGAGCCAGCTCACATTCTGTAGATTTCCCCAAACTCCTACTGACTTCACTCAGAGTTTTAAGCACATATAGAATTTCAGAGAGGGACTCAAGTTTGAAGAGCTTTCTCTTTGTTCTTAATTCTCTACAGCAATAGGGGGATATTGATTCACTTGTTAAATACTTTAGGGACTCGTACCAGCTGCTTCTAAGGAAGGAACAAGAAACTGTATGTTCAAAAGCTATGGAGAAACATTCACCACTTGTGTTTAAACTTCTTTTGCTGTTGCTACTACTAAATCTAACTGGTTAGGCCATGAGGCCAGAACAGAACCCATGAGTCCAGAGGAAGATACATCCTCGTTACATTATATTATGCTTTGCTCTACTATGTATTTTGTAGCCTATTCTTTGTCTTTATTCTAATACTTTCTTGCTTTCTAAAAATGCCACTACACATTGAGCAATGGTTTTCACTGGTTTTCCTTCAATGAGTCCCAATTCAATAAAGACATTGTATTACAATGGCCCTCTGTGGGATGAATGAATTGCTGAGTATTATGGGAGGGGGCATGAACACCTCTGAAACTTCCTGTTTAAATAGTGTGATTTTCCTCTCAAATACACCGTTGAGAAGCACTTAGATACATCAGAAAGTTCCCAGCCTGTAGTCCTGTAACACATCAGGGAACTTCAGTACCCAGAAAGATAATGAAGCAAATAATCAAGCTAAGCACCTAAAGTAAAATAAGGTGCTAAATAAGTAACGAACAACATGGATTTGTCAAGAACAAATTATTTCATACCAACCTAATAACCTTCTTTTTGACAAGATAAAAAGCCTTATGGGTGGGAGGAATCAGTAGATGTGATATCATGACTTTTGAAACAATTTCACGTACCTTCTCATAAACAAAGTAGAGAAGTATAGACCAGATGAACCTAGAATCATACAACACTAGAATTGGAAGGGACCTTGAGAGGTCATCGAATCCAGTCCACTGCCCTCATAGCAGGACCAAGCATCATCTAGACCATCCACAATAGGTGTCTATCTAACCTGCCCTTAAATATCTCCAGTGATCAAGATTCTACAACCTTCCTAGGCAATTTATTCCAGTGTTTAACCACCCTGACAGTTAGGAAGTTTTTCCTAATGTAATCTAAACCTCCCTTGCTGCAGTTTAAGCCCATTGCTCCTTGTGCTATCCTCAGAGGCCAAGGAGAACAATTATTTTCCCTCTTCCTTGTAACCCTCTTTTAAGTACTTGAAAATCGCTATCATGTCCCCTCTAAATCTTCTCTTTTCTAAACTAAACAAGCCCAGTTCTTTCAGTCTTCCCTCATAGCTCATGTTCTCCAGACCTTTAATCATTCTTGTTGGTCTTCTCTGGACCTTCTCCCATTTCTCCACACTTTTCTTGAAATATGGTGCCCAGAACTGGAAACAATAGTCCAACTGAGGCCAAATCAGCACTGAGTAGAGTGGAAGAATGACTTCCCATGTCTTGCTTTCAACACTCCTGTTAATACAGCCCAAAATCATGTTTGCCTTTTTTGCAACAGCACCACCCTGTTGACTCATATTTAGCTTGTGGTCCATTATGACCCCTAAATTCCTTTCCACAGTACTCTTTCTAGACAGTCACTTCCCATTTTGTGTGTCTGAAGATGATTGTTCTTTCCTAAGTGGACTCCCCTGTCTGCAGCCCTCTGTCTGCTTCCCTCCCCTGGTTGCTTTGCCTCAGGCTTTTTCAAGCCTGCAAACCTAGGTTAGGCCTTCCCCTTTGTTAGACACACAGGGAAAGGCTGATCTTGAGGCTGTTCAAGGGCAATCAAGGCAACAAAGGGTCTATCTCTGCCAGACACACAATCCCAATGGCCACAGTAACTGAAACTGAAATCACCTGCAATCAGAATTTAAAATTTAAACATTCAAGCAAACACATTCACACCAGATACTTGTGTGGTCACCAGACAGCCTCCTCAGTGGTGGGAGCTCTTTCTCTCCCTCTTAAAACTCCCCTATCTGCCGTCCCCTCTCCGCTTCACTACTATGTGATGCGGACACAACTGGTTGGACAAGTGTACTCAGAAAATAGTTATGAATGGCTCAGAATCAATTGCGCTTATACAAAATGGGAAATGACTACCTAGGAAGGAATATTACAGAAAAGGATCTGTAGATTACAGTTAGGGGTCAGCAACTTGCCGCTCCAGAGCCACATGTGGCCCTTTAAGGAGACACTTGAGGCTCTGAGTGCTGCCACTGCTGACTCCTCTAGCGGCTCTGGATGGTGCCCCTGCTTAAACAAAGCTCACCATTAAAACAGGCTTTAGGGGGGTTTGTTGTTGCTGTTGTCGAAGGGGCATCAGCTTCTGGAGCCACAAGTGGTGTCAGCGTCAGCAGGGAGCCCAAGAAGGAAAGCCGGCAGCTGCCTATGCTCTTGTTGTACTTTTCTCTGCTAGCTTGAAGACCCCTTTAGTACTGTATTTTTGCTATACACAAACAGTGGACACCAAATGTCTGATCTGTGCTGTTTTACTGCACAGACATGTTCTTGTCACCTACAGTCCCATGGGTGCAAAACTGTATGTGAAATCATTTCAGACAAAGCTTTCTCAAAGGAGCGACTCAGAGTGGTGATTTGTTTCCTTTTTGCTGTTGAAATTTCGTCTAGCAATACTTTGTCTCTTGTTGGCAATATGGGGAAAAGGGTATATAGGGAGATCCATGAAACGCAGGGGCTATGGTTACACTAGTGAGCTTTGTTGACAAAACTGGGGGTTTGTCGACAAAACTCATGGAGCGTGCACACACAAAATGCGTTTTGTCCACAGAAACTGTTGACAAAAAGGCTGTGTAGACACTCCAGGGACCCTTTTGTTGACAGAGCAGATCTAAAAATTGATCCACTTTTATGTGTAAATGTGACCTGTCAACAGAAATTTTGCCAGAACATCTCTTCTGATAGTAACTTCTATAGGTAGATCACTGCAGTGTAACCATAGCCAGGCTGAACTGTGATCTAGTTGTTCACCTTTAGAACTCGGCCTTGAACCGGTCAGAGAAAAAAGAACTTGGAATATTTTCATGTAAGAGCCAAACAAAGGTTCTTTTAATTAAAATTCAGGACTCAGTTTCTACTGGCACTGGCTGGAAAAGAGCCCAGAAGAAGGAAGACATTAGGATATAACAAAAGATACTCAAAAAAGTCTGACTCCATTGGTAAAATTAATTTGAAATAAGGCAAGGACATTTGAGCAGCAAAGGAGGACACGGTAAGAATTTGCACTGAATGCAGAAGAGATGCATCCCTAGCAAGGCTCATGAAATTGCACAATATTAAACCCACAGACCAGATTTGTGGCTGTATCCAAGCTTCAGTGCAGCTTATGGACAGGAGGAGGTAAAGCTAATCTTGGAGATGGCTGGAAACCAGTCCAGCCATTGGCCTACCTTTGAGCAGAGCATGGTAGCGTTGTCAGGTGAAGTTGGGCTGGAGTACCTAGAAATCACCAAGCTGGCTGGTTAAGCCACTTTTTTTGCCTCTTTTGAACTACCAGAATGACTCAAAATGGACAAACTGGAGGAGACAAGGATCTATAAATATAACAGTGAAAAAGAATTAACGTGGTTGTGGTCACAGTTGCCTGTAAGCTGTGCACTTCTGTGGTCACCCAGGAGAGACTGAATGCTTCCCAGCTGACTAGCAGAGTGTCCAAAGCCAGTTTTTTTGTTTCTCCTGGTAGGTAGTGCATTTTCCCACGCGCCTTGGTGCGCATGAAATTTAATCCTGCACTTGGATGGAAAAAATCTGCTCATGGATAGAAAAAATTAGAGGGAACATTGGTTGGGGTAATATTTTACTTATTTGAATCCACTGGTCCAAATATTATTTCCTCAGGAAAGATAAGAGTAAATACCAGAAGAAAATGAATGCTTAACATAGACGATGATTTCCCTTCTGTTGAGATTGTTAGGAGGCCTGGACATCAGGTGACATCTAAAACCATCCCTGAATAAACGGTTGTTTTGGGACACATAATTTCCACGCTCCACCCTTCCCAGCTTCCTAACTGTGACGACACAGGGATTTATTTTCAGCAATTAAGACACACAGAACACTGAAGATGTTTTTGCACTAGCTGCCATTTATGTATTAGTCCTAGCAGAGACGTACGTGCACTGTTCTCGCCAGGAGTAAAAAGCATTGTATTGCTTTTCCATCAATTTAATCAAAATGCAGAGCCTGGCATCACCCCACCTTTACTTCCGGTACTTAGATGAGTTTTGCCACAGTTATATGTATGACATTGAGTCAAAAGTCAAAGAGTAACTTCTGTTCACAGATATTCTTTCCTTTATTTTGCTTCCTCTGTCTGAATTATTCATAGGTTTTTCAAACCAGAAGGGACCAATATGATCATCTAGTTGAACTTTCTGTATAATACAACAAACTTCATCCAGTGATTCTTGTACGAAGTCCTCAAAGTCTGGCTAAGCGAAGACATGATGTTAGAAAGGCTATGTCTACACTACCAGAGAAATTCAATTTTATTAGATTTGATTTTATAACGCTGGGTTTTATAAATTTGATTTTGAGTATCCTCACTTCCCCACAAAGGCCACACAAAGTCGAGTTAGCGCTGCCACTCTGAATTGCCAAACATCAACTGTTGCAGCAGTGCATTTTGGGAACCTATCCCACAGTTCCCTCAGCCTTGCATTCTGTGCCATCCCCCCAGGACCTGCTGTACCCCCACCGCTGGCAGCACTCGCTCTGCTGCCTGGGCTCCTGGGTTCCTGCAGCTTGGGGAACCCAGGAAACTGACCAGCACTGCTGTGCCTGGCTTGCCGGAGCTGGGAGCCAGATGCAGCAGGGAGCAAGGTGCAGCAGCACCCATCAGTCTCCCAGCTCCCACAAGTGGCAGGAAACTGGGATCCAGGTTCAGCAGCGCCGGTCAGTTTCCTGGATCCCTGCCGCTCGTGGGAGCTGGGAGCCTGCTGCAGCCGTGCCAATCAGCCTCTGGAAGCTAATGAGTTCAGCTCAAAGACATGTCGCTTCCACACCAGCCTTCATTTGAACTTTTAAATTAGAATTTGATGCTACACCCAGCCAGCTTCAACAATGTTATATCGATATTAGTGCTCCCTAAATGTACCTAATGGTTTTTACAGTGAAGACAGTCACTTGGTACAGTCAAGCTACCTCCCTCAAATTCGAATGCATCTGGTAGTGTAGACGTAACCAAAGTCATTACCACCTTGATTTAAAGTCTTCAAATGACAAAGAATTTGCTGCATCCCCTTCTTTGGTTGTTATAATGGATAAAATAACTGCTATGAAAGACATCCAAAGATAGGTAGCAACAACTTTCAGTTGCTACTTATCAGGGCTGCATTGGAAGCAGGAAGTGAAAGCACTAGAGTAAGTTCCCAAGCCCCTACACCATCCATCTCTATGGGGTTAGCTGTACAGAAATGGTGTGTAATAGAGAAGCTGAATGGGGAAGAAAGTTGCAAGTGTCCCCCAGTTGCTGAAGGCTAAAGAACTGTGCAGAGACTTAGACAAATACTGAGCATGTTAGCTTTAGAGAGAACAAGAGAAGGTACCTTAATAGAGTTATTCCCGCAAATCATTTATGATCCTTTACTTGGATCATGACAGCACAAAATTCCACCTCTCCAAAGAGCCAAATAATTTAAGGAGTTTCTAGCAGGACATAGACCCTTTCGTAGAATCATAGAACAATAGAGCTGGAAGAGACCTAAAAAAGCCATCAAGTCCAGCCCCCTGCTCTAAGCAGGACCAAACCCATCAGATCAGCCCCGCCAGGGCTTTGTCGAGGCAAGACTTAAACACCTCCAGGGATGGAGACTCCACTGCTTCCCTGTGTAGACCTTTCCAATGCTTCACCACCCTCCTAGTGAAAAAGTTTTTCCTAATCTTCAACCTGGACCTTTCCAACCACAACTTGAGACCATTGTTCTGTGTTCTGCCATCCGTGACCACTGTGAACAGCCTCTCTCCAGCCTCTTTGCAGCCTCCTTTCAGTAAGTTGAAGGCTATTATCAAGTCCCCCCTCAGTCTTCTCTTCTGCAGACTAAACAGTCCCAATTCCCCCAACCTTTCTTCATAAGTCGTATGCTCCAGCCCCCTAATTATTTTGGTCGCCCTCTCCAGTGTATCACATCCTTCCCATAATTGGGGGCCCAGAACTGGACACAGTACTCCAGATGAGGTCTCACCAAAGCCGAATAAAGAGGAATAATCACTTCTCTGGATCTACTGGCAATGCTCCACTTGAATGCAACCTAATATGCCATTAGCTTTCTTGGCTACAACGGCACACTGTTGACTCATGTCCGTCTTCTCGTCTACTACAATTCCCAGGTCCTTCTCTGCAAAACTACTACCGAGCCAGTCGCACCCTAGCCTGTAACAATGCTTGGGATTCTTCCAGCCCAAGTGCAGGACTCTGCACTTGTCCTTATTGAACCTCATCAGATTTCTTGCAGCCTAGTCTTCCAATTTGTCTAGGTCAGTCTGGACACTGTCCCTACTCTCCAGCATATCTACCTCTCCTCCTAGCTTAGTGTCATCCGCAAACTTGCTGAGGGTGTAATCCAATCCCTCATCCAGGGAGAATGGCGTAATTTCTGAAGAATACCACGACATTTCTGTAGACCCCTATTGGTTTTACCTTGTTGACTTCTGTAGGGCTTTTCCATAAGGGTTGAGCCCAAATCTTATAACAACACAAGAAATTTAGGCTGCAGCTGAGCTAGACCCAGGAAATGGAGCCAAGATTTTCAAAAGTAACTAGTTATAGGAGGCCTTCAGTTTTTGGGTGTTCTACTCCAAACATGTTAAAAGGGATTGGTTTTCAGAAAGTGCTGAGCTCTCACCCACTGGAAATTAGGCCTTGTTAAAGACTTGGACAATCTCAGCCCAGTTTCTTTCTGGTTTTAGACAAACAATGAACAGGGCGGCTTTGGGTGCTGAGACTCCAGTCTGAATTCCCCCTGAAAATTCAAAGGCTTTCTTTTGACAACATACTGTAAAAAGCAGCCCTATAGTAATCTGGCTTGCCTGCCTTCTCCTGAATTGCATAAATTTCAGCTCTGCACAAGTGTTTTTTCTGGCTGAAATAGTGCCCCTGCTATTCCTTTGGCTTTAATCTTCTCATCTGCATATCTGTAATATTAAAGCAAAATGTGCTTTTTATTGTGGCATCTGAGTGCATGTAGCCTTCTAACCACTGTGAGGTCCATATAGATAGTATTTTGCCATAGAATGTCACAGCACATATTAATCTACAGTGGCTCAAAGTACAATGGTATAATAAACTGCACAGAATCAAATACAAGGATGATATGTTTAAAGGCCCAATATAAATCACCCAGGAATACAGGAATTAATGTTATTTTCCAATTTCTTGTAATTCGTAAAACATCTAATAGGTTTCTCCCTGTCTCCCATGACAGCAAACAGTAAAACTACATGCCCATCATGCTTAGTGAAGAAAAGTATTAGAGCTAATTTATGTTAAAAAGGGCTGCTTGTATGGATTTTACTTAGGTTTGCTGATTTATAATATGAAATGACTGCTGAAATCAATTCCTAGGAAGAAAGCTTAAAACAGTGTAAAAAAAATCTATCTGAATTCTCAGTCCCCAGAACTTTCATGAATTTAGGAGATGTGAGGCAGTCTTTGAATACAAATTGATTTTTCCAGCTGGTAGACTGCTAAATATATCTAGCAGGCATAGCTACATACTCTCTTTCTCTCTCACGCACTCATGGGCATAGTATTTTACAGAAGTAATGATACAATTGTTTTATGGATTAATTCTGATGGCATATTAGTAGCTGTCTCATGAAAAAAAATTAATGTGTGCCATATTTAGTAGATTTTTACAAGATGTTACATTTTTTATAGCTGTTAATTGACTGTGGGCTAAGTTCAGCACTGAGTTCCAATGTCTCCAAATGAGCTGTGCCCCTTTAGGCCAGGGATGAACTTGGCCCCATGTGTCCAAAATAGCATCAGACATATTTGCAGACTGTATGGGATGGAACTGCTGGCTCTACTGACATCATTAGCAAAACTTCCACTGATTACAGCAGGTCCAGGATTTCACCCCATGTTGTTTCCCCTCCCACCCTATATGTGCCTTGTCTATTTAGATTAGAACTTGTGTCCCTTATTATGTGCTTGTACTGTGCTCAGCACAATGGGGGCCTGATTTGAGTCATGGTTCCAACAGCAACTGTAATGAAAATTAACAAAATAGCTTCTTAGGGTTTGCCATCACTGTTTCATTCTAGGCAAGAATTGAAAATACAAATGGTACGGAATTTACAAACACTTCAAGTTGCATTTACCTTTGAAAATAATTGTGACCTCCTGTTTATAAGTCTTCTGCTGTGTGGTAAGGTTGTGATCCAGTCCTTTGGAACTCATCATTAAAGGGGCTTTGGTAAATTACCAGCTCTGTGATGCTGTAGGTTTGGTCACCAAAGAGAATGGCAGAATTATGAAGACCATGAAGTGAATATTTTCTTATATTTTTGATTGAATGCAACAAGCCTTTTGGAAACTTGTTTCTATCTTATTTCCACCAAAGGCTGGTCTCTCAGACTATTTGAACAGGAAATTCAGTCCCCATATTGCACCTCTTTGAAAGTCTTCATGCACAGTTCTCAAAGCCCTTTATTTTTTGTAGTTTTTGACTCACCTCTCAAGCCCTAATTGTGCATTTGTCATCGCATGTATAGCTGCTGTGAGGGGGAGGCATTATTTAGTGGTTAGTGCAGTGGCCTTATAAACCCAGGGTTGTAAGCTTAACCCTTGAGTAGGCCTTTCAAGGTTCTTGGGCAAGTTAGATTTAAAAAATAAAAATCAGTGAGGGAGGGTGAGCATAGGGAACTGGACATGATGACCTCTTGAGGTCTCTTCCAGCTCTATGAAATATGTAAAAGTAAATGTGCGCATTTTTATGTGTATTCCAAGTTGCTTGGTAGAATCATAGAATACTAGGACTGGAAGGGACCTCGAGAGGCCATTGAGTCCAGCCCCCTGCCCCAGTGGCAGGACCAAGTACTGTCTAAACCATCCCTGATAGACATCTATCTAATCTGTCCTTAAAAATCTCCAGCGACGGTGATTCCACAGCCTCCCTTGGCAATTTATTCCACTGTTTGACCACCCTGACAGTTAGGAACTTTTTCCTAATGTCCAACCTAAACCTCCCTTGCTGCAGTTTAAGTCCATTGCCTCTTGTTCTATCCTCAGAGGCCAAAAAGAATAAGTTTTCTCCCTCCTCCTTATGACATCCTTTTAAACACCCGAAAACTGCTATCATGTCTCCCATCAATCTTCTCTTTTCCAAACTAAATTCTTTCAGCCTTTCTTCACAGGTCACATTCTCTAGACCTTTAATCATTCTTGTCACTCTTTTCTGGACCCTCTCTAATTTCTCCACATCTTTCTTGAACTGCGGTGCCCAGAACTGGACACAATACTCCAGCTGAGGCCTAACCAGCACACAGTAGAGTGGAAGAATGACTTCTCGTGTCTTGTTCACAACACACCTGTTAATGCATCCCAGAATCATGTTTGCTTTTTTTGCAACAGCATCACACTGTTGACTCATATTTAGCTTGTGGTCCACTATAATCCCTAGATCCCTTTCTGCTGTAGTCATTCCTAGACAGTGTCTCCCCATTCTGTATGTGTGAAACTGATTGTTCCTTCCCAAGTGGAACACTTTGCATTTGTCTTTATTAAACTTCATCCTGTTTACCTCAGACCATTTCTCCAATTTATCCAGATCATTTTGAATTATGACCCTATCCCCCAAAGCAGTTGCAACCCTCCCATCTTGGTATCATCTGCAAACTTAATATGCATACTTTCTATGCCAATATCTAAATCGTTGATGAAGATATTGAACAGAACCGGTCCTAACACAGACCCCTGCGGAACCCCACTTGTTATACTTTTCCAGCAGGATTGAGAACCATTAAGAACTACTCTCTGAGTATGGTTATCCAGCCAGTTATGCTTCCACCTTATAGTAGCCTCATCTAAATTATATTTGCCTATTTTTTATAAGAATATCACATGAGACCGTATCAAATGCTTTACTAAAGTCTAGGTATGCCACATCTACCGCTTCTCCCCTACCCACAAGGCTCATTATCCTATCAAAGAAAGCTATTAGATTAATTTGACATGATTTGTTCTTTACAAATCCATGCTGGCTGTTCCCTATCACCTTACCACCTTCCAAGTGCTTGCAGGTGATTTCTTTAATTACCTTCTCCATTATCTTTCCTGGCAGAGAAGTTAAGCTGACTGGCCTGTAGTATCCTGGGTTAATTCTTATTCCCCTTTTTATAGATGGGCACTACATTTGCCCTTTTCCAGTCTTCTGGAATCTCTCCTGCCTCCCATGATTTTCCAAGGATGATAGATAAAGGCTCAGATATCTCCTCTATCAGCTCCTTGAGTATTATAGGATGCATTTCATCAGACCCTGGTGACTTGCAGACATCTAATTTTTCTAAGTGATTTTTAACTTGTTCTTTTTTTATTTCAACTTCTAACCCTACCCCTTTCCTACTAACATTCACTATGTTGGGCATTCCTTCATCAGACTTCTCAGTGAAGACAAAAACAAAGAAGTCATTAAGCATCTCTGACATTTCCAAGTTCCCTGTTATTGTTTCTCCTTCCTCACTGAGCAATGGCCCTACCCTGTCCCTGGTCTTCCTCTTGTTTCTAATGTATTTATAAAAAGCCGTTTTGGTAGAGGATGCTTTATCTCCAATGAATTAAAAGTGATGGAAAACAGAATGGCTTTGAAGAAATAATCGTATTCTAGTGGTATTATAACAGTGATGCAAAATTTTACTTTTCCTGCCAAATACAGAGGTGATCCTTAGAAACCTTCCAACTTTATGTAAGATAAATAGATATGGATACTTCAGTATGTGCAGTATTGCCTTATCCTTACTTGAAGAAATATGGAAGATGCTGAAAATACTTCCGTGAAGTAGAAAGCTGTATTTAGTATTCTAAGGAAACTGACACTTTTTTAAAGACTACTGTTGTTTGATTTATGTAGGCTTGTGGTTTTAAACTTTTCTAGTGCAAACACAATTAAAAGTTCTGCATAGGCAGAATAAGTAAACTTTGAATTTATTTTATGTTAAAATTGTCTTCTTTATTAATAAATAAAAGTTTGCAGCTTTATGGCCTCCTCCTTCCTGGGATCCAAACATCTTTTTAAAAAATTAGCCAGTGGAGCTTTGTAACAGCTCTGTAAATTACCTGTGAAAAGGAAATATCAGCACAGGAAGATAAGAGTCCTGTCTGACAAATGGTTTGTCATTGCACACCTACCATAGACTGCAGACACAAATGGTAGTAGACAGACACCTCCCCAGTTTTTTCTTCACAAAGTAAGGGAGAAAAACAGGCACATCAGCTCTGTCCTTCCTATTACATTCCATAGAATCATGGAATATTGGGACTGGAAGGGACCTTGGGAGGTCATTAAGTCCAGCCCCTGCCCTCAGGGCAGGAATAGGCTTTATCTAGATCATCCCTGATAGATGTTTATCTAATTTACTCTTAAATATCTTCAATGATAGAGAGTCTGAAACCTCTCTAAGCAATTTATTCCAGTGTTTAACCACCCTGACAGGAAGTTTTTCCTAATGTTCAACCTAAACCTACCTTGCAGCACTTTAATCCCATTGCTTCTTGTCCTATTATCAGAGGTCAAGGAGAACAATTTTTCACTCTCCTCCTTGTAACACTGTTTTAGGTGCTTGAAAACCACTATCATGTCCTCTCTCAGTCTTCTATTTTCCAAACTAAACAAATCCAGTTCTTTCAGTCTTCCCCCATAGGTCAAGTTTTCTAGAACTTTAGTAGCCATTTTTGTTGCTTTTCTCTGGACCCTGTCCAATTTTGCCAAATCTTTCTTGAAATATATTGTCTAGAACTGGAGACAATAGTCCAACTGAGGCCTAACCAGCTCAGAGGAAAGCAGAAGAATTACTTCTCATGTCTTGCTCACAACACTCCTGCTAAGGCATCCCAGGATAATATATATATATTGTAATATATTATAATTCAAAAGGATCCGGACAAACAGGAGAAATGG
Organism: Carettochelys insculpta; assembly: GCF_033958435.1. Taxonomy (NCBI): domain Eukaryota; kingdom Metazoa; phylum Chordata; order Testudines; family Carettochelyidae; genus Carettochelys; species Carettochelys insculpta. Next base: position 43,350,087 of record NC_134137.1, read on the forward strand.
TCTAAGGTAAATAGGATGAAGTTTAATAAGGACAACTGCAAAGTACTCTACTTAGGAATGCACGATAAGTTTCACATATACAAAATGGGAAGTGACTGTCTAAGCAGAAAGACTGCAGAAAGGGATCTGGGGGGTCACAGTGGGCCACAAATTAAATATGAATCAACAATCTGACACAGCTGCAAATATATATATATATATATACACACATATATATATATACACACATATATATATATATAATATAAGATATATTCTATATTATTCTATATATATATATAGAACAGAATCTATATATATATAGAATAATATAGAATATATTCTATAGAATATATAGAATAATATATATATCTCTTATATATATATATTTGCAGCTGTGTCAGATTGTTGATTCATATTAATTTGTGGTCCACTGTGACCCCCCAGATCCCTTTCTGCAGTCTTTCTGCTTAGACAGTCACTTCCCATTTTGTATATGTGAAACTAATCGTGCCTTCATAAGTAGAGTACTTTGCAGTTGTCCTTATTAAACTTCATCCTATTTACCTGAGACCATTTCTCCCGTTTGTCCGGATCCTTTTGAATTATGACCCTATCATTCAAAGAACATACAATCCTTCTCAGCCTGGGTTCATGTGCCAACTTTTTAAGTATACTATCTGTGCCACTATCTAAATTTTTGATGAAGATATTGGACAAAAACCAGTTCTAAAACTGACATCTGTGAAACCCCACTTGCTAGGCCCTTCCAGCATGACTGTGAACCATTGCGAACTACTCTCTGAGAATTGTTATCCAGCCAGTTATGCACCTACCTTATAGTAGCCCCATCTAGGTTGCATTTTCCCAGTTCATCAATAAGGTCATGCTGGACTGTATCAAATGTTTTACTAAAATTTAGGTATACCACATCCACCACTTACCCCTTATCCATAGCCATCCCCTTCCTGTAGGGTTTATGGAGAGAACCATACTGCTGTATGATGCAGCATTCCTCTGTGATCTCTCACAAGCACAGTTCCAGCATAGTGGGCTGGCCCTGGCATCACAGCTTTTCAAACCTGCAAACGAGAAAGGAACCTTCAGAGCATGGTTTTCTCTACCTCTAGATCAACAAGCAGTGTGGGGTTTCAAATCCTTGAAAATTCAGCTTCTCTTTTAAACACCTTTTTTCCCTTTCCCCATCTCCAACTGCTCCCATGATTTTACACTATCTGCCTCACCTCTCTAAGGCTTTGGTGCAGGTCCACTATACACTTTCTGCCTCTCCCACACAAAATACTCCTCTTAAAATATTATGACAGACAATCCTTGAGCGCCTGTTCTACCAAAATTGCCATGACATCACAGTGGGAATCATTTTAAATCCTGAGTGCTAGAGCTAGCCTCATTATTAATAATGAGCTATTTAAGCTATGAATAAACTTCCATTTCAGCTGTTCTTCTTCATTATAGTGACAATTTTGGGTCCATTCAGTTTCAATTATTGAACTATAAAACACAGATTTAGTGTAAATACTCCAAGCAGTGAACAGAAGGATTTAATCATTGTTGTATGTTGATCTATGATGCTGTGACAAGGAACATACAAACTCAGCCCCTTCACGTTTATCTCCAATGTCTTGAATCGTTTTATTCCTGGATGTTGCTCACTTGATAAAGGAAGCTGATTTTTACATCAATCATCATCAAGGAGGAGAAAATCTAATATTCAACTATCATGGGATGCTTCCTTTAGCTTCTTCACGTAAACTGTATAATGGTGGTGGTTTGAAAGAGCTTTTCATCTTCTGGATGTGATGGAATTTGAAAGTCCAAATGATTAAGTGAGAGGCTCTCAGCAGAAATGTCAAGAGTGAGCAGAGACAAAATCCTCAGCCTAGACAAATCTTAGTGCATTCTAAAGTGTGTCAGTGAGAACATAAACAGACACCCCCAGAAACACTGTTACTGCATCATGAACAAATCTTTTGACGAGCATCGGAGGGGTAGATGTGTTAGTCTGTATCTGCAAAAACAATACACATCCCAGGACCCTCCCTCAGGCACTGAGGGGAGTGGGGAGCCACCTCCCCAGAGAACCCCCCTCCTGCCAAAGGGGGAGCTAGGTTCTTGGGGCCATGCCCCAAACTTAACCTATAGGCTCTTGGGTGGGGCTGAAGACCCATCCAACAGGCCCTGGCCAGGGGGCATAGCCACTAGACCACCCGGTCCCAGGTGCGAACCGCTCACAAGGAAATTTCTAACTCACGTATACAGCATCCACATAAGAAATTTACCAGCTCAGTACTTTGATGCATGCTACTATTTGTTCTGACATAGTCTGAACTGTGGTTGTGTAGACAAGCCCAGGACAAGGTGATGTTCTATTCTAGATCACTAAAATGGGTGACATGATCAGCTTCTGAGACCAGGTTTTAGACTGTTTCTCAGTTGATGTCATGTGGCCACATTCAGTCTTTTTGTAAGAGAGAAGACTGCCATTGATGCTGTGGTTACTGATGCCAGGACCAAAGATGGCCTTAGGAAAGTTAGAGGATTAGATTATTTTCTGTGATACTGCAGTGTGAAAATAGTAGCCCTGCTTCACAAGGAAAGTGGTCCCCTGAGGCAGGTGCATGCCAAGGGAGGTCTGAGCTATGTGGGGCATGTTTCTTGGGATCGTTGGGATTCCCAATTTGTTGACTGAGGGCACAATCCTTTCATTTGGGATGGGTGAAGACCAGAGAAGCTGGAATGTGCCAGCTAGATCTCGGGTGCTGGAGAAACCCCTAAGCAACAAGCTATGTCTCCAAAAGGACAAAAGTTTATTGTCCAGACTGATAGCTGGTCAACACTCTACCTAGCACCATCTAGAGAGAGTTCTTGCTATCATTACAATATGGAGATTTGTGACAGAGTTCAGTGCTTCTGGCAATAACTTTTCCCTTCTGCGGCAAAATCATACAGCTAAGCAGACAGTTGCTCTGTGAGATATGAACAAAATCCCTTCGACCCAGGATGTGACTAATACAGGATGATTATAACCTATTTGTTCATGGAAACACTACAGGTTTGGGGATGAAACCATTAAACCACTTCAGTGCCATTTTCAAAGGTGACTTTGACCCTTAGGTGGTCATCCGTCTCAAAATACACCTACAATGCAAAAACCTGCTACGGCCGTGAATTAAAATCCAGTGAGGCTTGTCTGCATGGCTCAAAGCAGCCATGGACGCTGGAGCCTGAGACCCTCCCCCATGCCAACTTTCGCTCTGAAACATCCACACTGCTCTTTAGAGTCACATCACATGAACCCCACAAGCCAGAGTAATTTGACCCAGATTCTGCGACTTGCTGTGGTAGGGGTGGGGGGTAGAGTTGGGGGCTTTGCAGTGCAGATGTACCCTTCAACACTTTTGAAAGTCCTACTAGAAGCTTTAAATAGCTTGGAAAATCTGGCTTTACATTTAATTCAAAGTCAATGGAATTGAAGCTCCGAATTTCTGCTGCAAGTTAATGGGAGTTGGGCACTTAACATCTTATATTGCTTTTTTAAATTCTGCTAGGCACCTCAACACTCCTGTAAATCTAGTTCTGACTCACATCTGATAATAGCATTAGACACTTTTGAAAAAAAAAAACAGCAAACCCAAATTTCCAAAGTGTCTGACAGAAAGGGGCATGATTACTGCCTACTACAGCAATCTCCAAGCTTACACATGTGCAATTTCTGTTCACAATATGCCCTTATAACAGCCACGCAACCATGTGTTCATGCACAGCTATAAAATATATAATCAGAAGTCATAGGGATGCCAATCACTCTTGACACTGATGTATTCACACTGTAATCCTTTTCACAGGCTGAATGTCTTTAATTCTTTATTACCCAGATGCAGTTCCTGAAAAGAACTGACAAAAAAGTTACCAATGGAAAGATTCTCCCTAGCAGTTAGAATGAAAGATAGACTTTCCCTGATAATCATCTGTGATTCCCAATTTACAAGAGTACATCTGTGTAATTATATATCTACCCACGTACTCTGGATGTATATATGTGTCTATATATATGTATGACACACACGCATATACAGAGAGAGGGAGGGAGAGAGAGAGGGAGAGAAGTTATTACTTTTGATGCACAGAATATAGGTTTCAGATGATGTAAGACTCATCATTTGATTCACAAGAAGCTAGCGATCATGCTCTGTGATGCATTAAAAATATATATATTTGTAGCAGCAGGACTGTATGGGTTTGACACTAACTACAAAAATGAACACCAAATGGTCCTATTGTCACAGTACAATAGGACTTCCTAACTATATGGCAGTGAACTATACTAGAGAGAAATCAGATAATCACTGGGCTGACCAAAGCATATCTTCAGTGAAAGGCCTCTTATTTTCTGGCTATTCAGGTTCCACACTTTGAACCTGAGTGAGAGAGAAAATAAACCTGAGAGATTGTGCAAACTGAAGCCCCAGAGCACAGTAGGTATTGTGTTGACGTATGTGTCATATCCTTTTGCAATGACGCCTGTATACTGCATTGCATGACACTGAATGGTCTACCCATAAGAGCCACTGGATCCTCATGGGAAAACCTATGATGGTGAAAATAAGGCAGAGGAATGAAGACACAGCCGTAAGATTCTCCAGTCTTTTTGCATACACAATGGTGTGCTGGAACCACAACTTGCTGCTCTAATTATTCGTATCTCACCATTACCTCATGCTTCCCAATTTGTTCCTTGCATCCCTTTTATGCAGGGATGGGCAACCAGCAATAGTGGGGTGGGCCACATGAGTGGCCCTCCTTCAATGCAGTGAGCTGCGGCAGCCCATAACCCACCGGGATTCCGCTTGTGGCCTTGTAGCTCCCTCCCACCCCTCTCCCCCATGTGCCTCTCACACACTTGGAGATTGGACACTGGAGTCTGGCACTTACCTGCTCCTCCCGCTTCCTCCCAGCACTTTGAGAGCTGCAAGTCACCTGATTTGCCTTCCATCCCTGCTTCTCCCCCTCCCTCCAAGAGCTGGGAGGAGCAGGTAAGTGTGGGGCTTTGGTGTGCATGGGGACAGGAAGCAGCCAGGGGTCCACAGAAAGCAGGTGGAGCCCCAGTGGGCCACAGGCAACCCATGAACTGCAGGTTGCCTCCCATTGCTCTGCTGTCTCTTATAACTTAGTTTGTAAGCTCCTTGTGGCCTTTCATTGTGTAGAACACTGTTAGCCGGTGGCCGGGTAACGTGCGGTGAGGTACCAACTATGCCCTTGCTACCATCTGTGTCTTTAACTGTGAGAGCACAGAGCTCCTCGCTGCAGGCAGCGACAAGCCAGGCTGACGGATTCCGCTGGGTCCTAAACAACCCAGTTTTTTTTACTGCTGGAGCAGGGAGCTCCTAGCACTCTCAGCTATGGCCAGGCTGTGGTAACCAAACGGTTAAAGTTCTTTTATTGTGCCAGCTGTGTTGCAGTGACAAAGAGTAACAGCAGTCAGGCTCAGATCTTAACTAGTTACAAGTTTATTTAAGCTACAGTTATAAGCGTGCGGTTACAAAAGGCTATTATCTACTTCTTATATGCTAGCAGAGTACAGGTGTTAACAGGTTACGTTACAATCCAATACAAAGATATCTGTTACCATCTAACACAGTGATATCTTAATACAACAACATCTAGTTACAAAGCTCTAATTCTTTATCTGTGTACACCAAAAAGGAGACCTTAATGTGGGTGTATCTTACCCTCCTTGTGTCTCTTGATACCTGCGTAGCCAAGCCAGGATCGGTCACTCAATTCCACGGAAAGACGAATACGAGGTTGGGTGTCCCCAGTTGCGGACCTCGGGAGGCAATCACCTGACCTGACCAGCAGGTAGTTGATGGGAATGCACTCAGAGTCAGAGTGCTGCTGGGCCCATCTTTATACCCCTTAGGTCACGTATTGTCTTTCTTACCTATGGTGTCAGATTGTACTGGTCTGTCTTTTGTGATGCCACTTTTTACAAGGGCAGTTCTTACTTAATTTGCAGTTGTAAGACAGGAGATGAGCAATTTGGGAGTACAGGACAGTCTTTTACAAGGGCAGAGATTTCTCTTCTGGGATGGTATGTGTGTGTGCATCAAATCCATCAACGCCAGCTGGGGTGATTTCCTGAGGCCCCCCCATTAACGGTTAGCCTGGTACCCTCTACCTGTGTTTTCTGTTTCTCAGGGTCACGATGAGCCAGCACATCTGGGCCCCTTTAGGAAGGCATCAAAGACTGTGCTGTTTAACTGCTGTTCAGTGCCCTGTGTGCTCTGAGGCACCTTAGAGGGGAGGCAAAAGCTGGTCTGTAGTGGGGAGATTTTGTCTGGCTACAAACACCTAACACAATAAGTTTTCCAGTCCTGAATGCTGCCTTTAGGTGCAACTACAACATAAATACTAAATAATAGTAGACCTTGTAAAGCTCTTACACAAGTCTGAACATTACTCATGCAAACTGTTCAGTGAAATCCTTAGGATGGATTTATGGAAATCCTTAAGAGACAAATTAATGGGGCATGATAAAAGTACAGAAAATGAATCGTCTGGAGATGTCAGAGTGGGCACCTTTGTTCTCTCCCCATCTTTGTAACACAAGAACGAAGGGGCGTGGGGAATCCAAAACTGATAAAATGAATTTTTCCCACATAGTTTAGAATTAGAATGTGGATTCATTGCCACTGGAACACAGGAAGTGACTGAGACCAAGAGTTTAACAAGATTTCAAGAGGGGTGTACCTATGTGTTTCCAATAGGAAAAATTATCAGGATTCTGACAAAATTTTAATGTTAAATGTCATGCTTCATGGTTTATCTCTAACTATTTGAAACCAGGATAAGACCTAATATTGGGGGCACAGATTACTCCACAGTGACCTATTGCAGAGTGCTTATGCTTTCCATTAAAACATCTGGTACTGATTACTCCCAGGAATTTTCAATTAAGGTTCCACAGACTGGCAGATGAGGGAGGACAAAATAGGATTCTAAAATTTCACTCATTTATCAACAGACTGGTCAGTCATCTGGCTTGTACCCTCCTTCCAGGCACACAGCAAACAGTTTATCAGTCATCTACCTAAACTGCATAATCTAAATGAGTCATAGGCGGTCCGACCTACAATTACAACAGCGCCAAATGTCCCTACTCCTCATTTTCCAAAATTAGGAGTATGTACATTTTTGTCCAGTCTTAAGCCTTACTAGCCACTTTGTTTCATTTTGAAGTTGTAGGGCATTATGTACCAATTAGTGCCAAGAAGATCCTTCTTCAGGAGTTTTACTGGGCATGATTCTCTTCAGATGGGCAGCTCCAGGAGCAAGGTGCTGCCCCACTAATCAAAGTACTTCTGAGTCTGAATGAGTAAGGGTGGAAAACTTTTTTCTGGTGTGATACTCAGCAGTTAATCCAATTGAAGCCGTGTGACAAAAATCAAACCAACATTATTTTTATTGACTTCCTCTGATTATTCACATAATTCTGTGCCTTCAACTAGATTCTATTACAAATTGCAACCAAGGCAAACAGGAGTTATAAGCTAAACCTCCAGGTATCTCTAAAGAAAAGTCAAGACATACAAGAAAAAATGGGTGAAAAATACAGTAGGTGAATAAAATAATTATATTTTAAAACAGAGACCGCCACTGTGTGCAGTTTACTGGGAACTTATAATAGATCTCAAGGCCAACAATCTATTTTGGGATAATTGCTATAGAATTACTTCTTCTGTGCATTATCTCTATTATCCTTTTAATAATAAGGTGGTTAATGATTGTATGTGGGATGCTACACTTCAGAAGAAAAAGCCAAATCCCTCCTCCACCGTACAATTTTTTATATTCTACAACTGATTCTGTACTGAGCTCAGCCTCACCTGGGATCAACTCTAGCTTATTTATCATGTTTTCAGTAACTTTTCTCTATCCTGATTTCGAACAATTCCCTTGAGATAGTTTTGCCCTCCCAGAGAAAAGCCTCGAGAAAAGGTTACGCCAGGCTATAAAGCTAGGGATTTCTAATGCTAAAGAGGATGCCGTCTCCTTGCCAGAGCTGGACAATACGCATCTGAAATTAACATTTGAGAGCAGAAGTGATTTAAAATATTTTCTGAGATGGCTGCAGATAAAAGTCCTAATTAGTAAAAATAATGTTGTGTTCAATTATTGTAGTCTAGCCCCTGAGAAATGGAAAATACAACCCTACATGCATAAGTGAGAGCAGAGAAGTTGCTGCTCTTGCCTCATATTTACAGTAAGCGAAACGATATATTTAAAAAAACCAGAACAAATCTTTGGTGCTGATTTTTATATTATCCAGGCAGTGCACTAGTGGTTACAATAACCAGGTGCAGAATGAGGTGCTCCTCTACCTCAGTCCCAAAAGAAGTTTTTTTTGCTTTCCTTAGAGAGAAAGAGGAAGAAAGAGAGCATCTTCTCCTAATCCACATGTACAAGGCAGGAATGGAGAACATATACTCACATGGATTGCCTGTTTAAGTGGCTGTGCTAAAGTATGTGTATACAGCAAAGTTATTTCAAAATAATGACCTAGATTTCACAATAACTTTGCTAGCATCTATACAATGCAACTGCTATTTTGAAAGAGCAGAGGGCTTATTTCGAAGTAGGTAAACCCCATGGGAAGAAGGGGTTTTCAAAATCAGAGGACCATTTCAAAAGGCCCCCAGCTACACAGGTGGCATGCGTTTCAAAACTGGCAGTTTTGAAGCACGTGTGGCCACCATTATGCTAATGGGGCACTACATATTCACAGCAGCACCTCATTAGCATATTCCAAAGTGCCATATTACCATAGCCCTTCTGAAAGGAGAGTCCAGTGTGGCCATGGCCTGTGTGTGGAATAGAGCCTATTTCAAAATAATCCATTGGGTGTTCAATGGCTCTGTTTCGAAATAGGCCCTATTGTGTATGGAAACTCTATTTCAAAATAGCTGAGTTTTATTTCAAAATGCATTGTATGTGTAGCTGCACTATTTTGAAATAAGCTATTCTAGAAAATCTCTTTCAGAACAGCTTATTTTGAAATAACATTGCTGTGTAGACATAGCCCCAAGGTGCAGATATCATGAGGATGGAGCTTTGTAAATAACTGGGTAGGTAAGTTATTGGCCAAGGTGCCTAGATAGGACAATCAGAATGGTCCTACGTTAAAACTGGAATGAACCACTCAGTCATCTGTGATTTTCAACAAGTCAGTTGACTCCTTTCTTCCTCAATCAACTCAGCTGTATGAGCTGATAAAAAGCTGGATTTTGCTGAGACCATAGACACTGGATCCACAGCCAATAGAATTCAAAGGAAGCCTTTCCACTGTCTCGAATGGGCTTTGGATCAGGCCCCAAATAATGCCCTGTGAGCTAGACTAATCTCCGTTTTGTGTCTCACGCAAAGAAATGTTCGATGGATTAAAAAGCACAGAGCGTTAGTTAATAAAAAGGCTGAGCAGCAGATGACCTTTCCAACATCATCTCCTCCTCCGCACTTCTTTTGTTTACTTACATCTGTTTATCAGGGCTTTAATATTTAGCTGTTTTATAAGAGTATTGTGCACAGCACAATTTATCCTACAAGGACAGAGCTGACAGAATGGTAATTAAGAGCAGAATAAACTCCAAGGGCAAGAGCAGAGTGCTTGAATGACTGATTATTCTTGATAAGATCATTTCCCGGCTGATAGTTGAAGCTGTACTGTTTAAGAGCATTGCGTGGAATTGAGGTGTCTGAAACAACAGCAAACAGTGTCTTTTTCAGTGTAGGCACACTACATAGGCTGTTCATTTATGATGTACAGTCTAGCCCTATCTGTAACTTCCAGCAAGTGAGGCTAAGGCTATACTTACAGGGCGTTCAATGCACCATGATCGATCCTCTAGAGATTGATTTTGCCATGAGTGTGAAGATGTGGCAAAATCGATCACTCTGGACTTGGCCATCGACCCTGGTACTCCACGCTATTGCATGGAGTAAGGGACCTCAGCATGAGCCTGAAGAGCCCCCATCTACACTAGGGAACAAAGTCCATCCCAATAGGTCAATTCTAGCTGTTCTAATGGCGTAGCTAGAACTGCGTATCTGGGATCGACTTTGTTCCCTAGTGTAGGCCAGGCCTGATTGATCAGCAATATAGCTTTATTGATATAGTTCAAATAAACTGGCTGGTGAACTGTGAATCTGCATGTTTATTGTGACCAGAAAGTAAATTTCTTTGTTGCAGCAAGGCTCAGCATGGAGGCTACCACAGATGTAAGAATTTAAGATCTGCTGCAAAACAATTTGTTTGAATAATGATACTTTACTGTTTGGCCAGGATGTTCGAATGCTTTGAAATATTCAGGAGGGAATACTTCTTCACAACACCCTGTTCAAGTATGTAAAGACTGTCCCCATTTTACAACTGGGTGAGCCATCACTGAGACCAATGTCTCAGCCTGTTTGTGACAGAACTGAGAATAGAACTGTAAAGCAGAAGCATCCCATCTAGGGGCTCGTGGCCACCCTATCCCTGCTAATGGAGAGGGGGATTGCCAGGTAGACTGTTGCAATGGAAAAAGAGATACCAATGTGGAAAATATCAAGAGTCAGTGGTCTGGAACCCTGCCTCCTAGCCTCTTGTGTCAGTCGTTTGACTCACAATTTATCTGAACAGAGATTAGGAAACATAAATCCAAATTTGAACAAAGGTTAATTCATCTCTACTCATAACTCAAAGCTGGAAGAAAAAGATAATATTTAATCAAAGTAGCAACCTGGATTGCAAGCTTCCGGCTAATTCTGTAAGTGACAGTCATGACTATCTGGTCTAACCTCCTGCATGTTGCAAGCCACAGAACCTCACCCACTCATTCCTAGAAGAGACCCATAACCTATGTTTGAGTTAATCTTCACTTAAAGACTTCAAGATAAACAGAATCCACCTCAGTCTAGGTCAAACCAGCATGTGACCTGCACCCAATTCTCTGCCAGTCTGACCTGGGGGAAAATTTCTTCCCCAACCCGTAATGTAGGATCAGTTACACCTTCAGCTTGTGAGCAAGACCCACCAGCCAGACATTTGGGGAAAAAATCACTGTGTAACTCAGTGCCTTCTCCATTTAGTGTCCCACCTCTGGCCATAGGCAGTCTCATTGGACCATAAACTAATTATCTTTGGGCTTGAAATAAGGTTTTTTGCCTCTGCTACTCTTGGAAGGCAGTTTCAGACCTTCCCTCCTCTGATGGTTAGAAACCTACATCTAATTTCAGACCTAAACTTATTGATGGCCTGTTTACTCACATTTGCTCTTCTGCCAACACTGGCCCTTCCTTAAATAACTCTTGTGATGTTTGTCCATGTGAGGTATTTATAGAGAGCAATTGTATCTTCGGGCAGCCTTCGTTTTGTTAAGCTAAACAAACCAAGCTCCTGAAGTCTCCTCTTTTGAGCTGGGCTCTTCATTACTCTGGTCATTGTGGTAGCCCTTTCTCTGCATTTGTTTTGATTTCTTTCTTAAACATCAGAGGCCAGAACTGCACAGGGGCTGCTGATGGAGGCAGGGATAGCTCAGCAGTTTAAGCATATGCCTTTGCGTTCCAGGGTTGTGAGCTCAATGCTTGAGGGGACCAAATAGAGTAAAAAAGGAAATCTGTCAGGGATAGCCATAGGTCCTGCTGTGAGTGTTGAGGACTGGACTCCATGACCTCCCAAGGTCCCTTCCAGTGGAAGATAGGTGTTTGTACATATTATATGAGGCAGAACCAGTGGCTTGCATATTGGTTCTAACATGCCCCCATCTCTAATGGTGTGATCTCTGTTGGTGCATTTTAGATTACATAAGGCTTTTTCACAGCCATGTCATATTGGTGTTTCAGAGTTAAGGTTAAGATTTTGCCACAGGTGTTTTAAGCAAACAAAAACTCATAGTAGCCCATGACCTGCCTGGGGAGGGGGACCTACAGTGAGACCCTCACCAGGGGCTGACAGTAATGTCTAATTTTTTTTCCATCCAGGTACGGAATGAATTTTCTTATGTGCATCTATATTGAGATAATGTTCAGATGTGCAGCACCAGTGGAAACCAAAACTCTAGCTAATATATATTTTTTAAAAAGTTCCCAGAGTGTTGGGAGATGAATGTGTAAGAGACAGTTTGTGCCAGGGTGTGCCTGTGTGCATGTATGCATGCAAGAGAGTAAGAGAAAGAAAGAGAGTGTGTGTTGGGAGACTGTATGAGAAACAACGTGTTGCCCCTTAAACAGCTCAGCACCCAACAGTATGGAGGCTGCTTGCTCAGTCACAGCAGCAGCCTCCAACAGTTCTGTCCTACTCATGAGCCTTGTTGTCCCTTCCCCCAGCTCTGCTCCTGCAGTTTGGGCTGATGTAGCCCCAGACACTGGTCCAGACATGTGGGCTGCTGCTGCAGGGAGGGCTGATGGCTGCAGCAGGTAGGGACTGACCCAACACTGGGGAGGGGCTGACAGCTGCTCCAGCTGACCTTGCAGCGGGCTGAAGCTGAAAAGCCACAGAGATTTGTTAAATCCACAGAACGTGTAACCACTGCGACAGAATTATATCTTTACTCAGAGTCATCCTACGATCAAACAGTACAGGCAGGTCTCTCTCCTCCCCCAGCAGTTCTAACAGATATGTCTGCAGCTTATAGCAAAAATTCTGGTTGTTAGTCCTCAAGTGCATGGCCTTGTACTTTGCACTATTGAATTCCAACCCATTTCTATTGCTACAGCTTTCCTCTAGACAGTGCAATTAAATTGTGTCTGAACATTGGCTCCAGCTCCCATTGAGATCCATCCAGATTGCCTTTGATTTCAATGGGCGGAAGACTGGGTCCTTGATTCTTGATGTTGAAAAGCATGGGCACATTCCGGCTGCTACCAGCTAATCTATTTTTCCCTCTCAGTCTGAACGCAGTGAAAATGGGGGGGGGGGGAGAAATCAATTTGGTATAAATACAACCTGGAACTGAAGCCCTTTTCTCTGTCAAATCACAAATTCCTAGTAACAGCTTTGTGAGACATTTAATTTCACTGGAGGAGGTTCAGTAATTATTTGTAGTTTATCACACCTAAAGAAAGGTTTCTTGATGTACAAACTAATTATGTTTTGAAATAGACTGATTGTCCATGTAATAAATGCTCACATTTTCTCACCATTGAGAGATTTATGTTACTTTAATCAAGACCTTGTGCATAGAGTAGGAATGTTAGTAAATCATCCAGAACGAAAAAGTCTGGATTAAATTATAGAACATTCTGTGCTTACAAACCATTCTGAAATGAACTCAATGGAAAACAATACACAATGTGCAGGAAACTTATCAATACATATGTTTCATTTGTTAGAAAAAGGGATATAAAGACATACACAAATTTTCATGAATTCAAGATGAAATATTATCCACTTCTGCAAAGGCACGTCATGCACTAAAGGCTAGAACCAAAGTCTACAGCTTTTGTCCAAGGGCAATAATTAGAATGAATTAAGGAATGAAGAATAGGTGGCCGCATGTGACATTCCATTTATGGTTAGCAATAAGTGATATAATTCTGTCATGCCATTAGTCACCATAAGCTTCTCTCATCAATCCATAAATTAAATGTCACACAGAGCAGCATATTTTTCATTGTTACACCCGACATGGCTCTCTCGTAATGTGCATAATTAAAGTAAACCTGGGGATCAGAACATGCAATAAAAGTAATAACATTAATAAGGTGTAACTTATTAGTGTCTGTTCACAAAAGCTCCTTGGCATGTTAATAACCAAATGGGCAGATAACAAAAAAATTATGTTCATTGATATGGTGTGAAAAAAAGAGGAAGGCATGGCCAGCCAGAGGGAGGTGAGGTCTGAATACAGCACATGGGACACATCAGGGACAGAAGAGGCATAGGAGAAAAAAATACTGTAGTTCAGCAGTCCCCAACAAGAAGATGTTCCCTTTTGTGGCACATAGCCAGTGACTTTAGATTAGCGCACCTCAAAGCTGCTTTGATCTGTGCTAGAGTCCAGGACAAAGTAACACCACTCTCTAAACAAATAAGCTACATCAGGCTCTCCTATGTCCCACCTCCTACCCTCAGGGTTTTGTCATGATGAATTTGATATTTCTGAAATGCTTTGGTGATCCTGAACAGTTTGTAGTGTTTTCCATGTATTATAAAGCCCCCATCATATACTGTAAGGGCATATTAAATACTTTAAAGATTTTGAGATGGTAGGGCAGAGTTATTATCTCCATTTTACAGATGAGAAACTGAGGCACAGAAAGGTTAAAGTCCAGCTCCACAAAGGAAGTTGGGAGCCTAAATGCTTTTGAGGCTCTAGGCCCAAGTAACGTGCTCAAGGTTATGTAGAAAGGCTGTGGCAGAGGAGGAAACTGAATTCAAGTACCCTAAGTCCTAGGATAGTGCCCTCACCACTGGAGCATCCACTCTCTCTACTAGATAATATATATATCTATATTTCTCAAAAGACACAATTCCAAAGTTCTCACGGGTGTGCTGGAAGGTACTGGTAGCTGTCAGCAAGCAAATATTTAATTTATGAGGTATCATGAACCAGTCTGCAGTGATGGGCAGGGTACTGATCTCCTTTCAGGCTAACTGAGGGAGCAATGAAATGACCCTTTCTTTAATTCATTTGAAATGGAAGTCAGTGCTCAAGGCTTAGAAAAGGGAGAGAAGTGTAGGTAGCATGGCTCTGGAAGGTGAGAAACCCTTGTTTGGCCAGAGTACTGTCTGGAAAAACAGGATTGAACATAGTGAAGAAGAAAACTGCCTCCAGTTGCTTGCTTCTGCTCTGTTCAGGGAAATATGACTTTGTGCACATCTTTTGTAAACAAACTGTATTGCACCAAGGAAATACCTGACTCCTACAAACAGCTTTTCCTCCTAAAGGAAATAACCCAGAAAGGCCTCAGATATTGGCTGCGCTCTCAAGCCAAAAGGCAAGAGAATAGCTGAGATTCTCTAGTTCCTACTAGCAGGCTTGCCGACCCAGGGGAAGCAAAAGGGGCTATTGCCCCAAGGCCTGGCATTTCCCAGCAGTGCTGCTCTGTCACTCTGCATGACTGTGAGGAAGGGGTGTCCCAGCACTGAAATCTGAGAGGTGCAGAGGGCTGTGCCTTAGGCCCTGACCTTTCTGCCCTGGTCTCACCCCTTTCAGGGGCTTAGAGCCAGGCCCCTATCCCATCTTGTCCCAGGATCCACAGTGGTTGCAGCCTACTAGCTCTAAGAGGTGTAAGACACTAAGAATAACAGCCTTTCCTGAGGCACCATAACCCCCATTATGAGGAATAATTTGGCCACACAGAGTTTGTTAAAGTAGTCACATGGCTCAGCTTCCTCCAGAAATGCCACCTAGGTATTCAGAAGCCATCATCACAGGTCTTGATATGTCTTTATAACCCTGTTGGTGCTGGGACTCAGCTTTCAGATTTCAAAGTCCAATACCAGGTATCTGCCAGCTTTCTAGCAATTATTAGTAACGTCACAAATAAAGTTGTGCTAACTCTTCCAAACCTAATAAAACAATCAGCCAAGTACAATAAAGTACATGAAGAAAAGATATCTGTACGACATGTTCACCATGGCCTCTTTCAGGGACATAGAACACCCAAGCATGGTTTTACAGGTATCTGATGTTTCCTAGCAAACGAAGAAGGTCCTGTATTATTAAAAGGATTAATGTTAATTTAAGTCCCCATAAGTGTGCATTTCTGGTGTGTATAATTCTATAGGGCTTGGTAGAAATGAAGCACATGACATTGTATTTTATAGTGATTGGAGGATAGGACTGGGCATTAGGACTCCTGAGTTCAGTTCCCAGCTCTGTCACAGAGATTTGCTGTTGACAGCTGGGGAGCTGCTGAGTTTGCTCAGCTTCAACTTACTCATCTGTAATGCAAGATCACCGGCATAATATGAAATTTAATTCACACTTTGATAGCTTTGCATAAAAATATCCTGCAGAAGTGCTGTGCATTACTATTATTCAAGAGGGAAAAGAAGAAGAAAACAAAAAATCATTTAAAGTATTTCTGAGCTAACTGAGGAGCATTTTTATAAAAAACATTTACAGCTAGAATCAATTAAACTAGATGCTTGCTGGCGATAATTTATCGTTTGCTCATTATGTTGCATACAAAAACCATTTACTGTTTTCCCATTAAAACCAAATCGCTGTCTCATGGCCATCTCTGGGGAAGCCGGTAAAAAAATATTATGCAGAGTGGTACATTGCTACAATTGTTTTAGACTTTATTCCTGGAAAAGATATTAGGTTGAATGCTCTGCGGATGTAAAGCAGCATAGCTCTTGGAATTAATGGAGCTATGCCGAATTATACTAGCTGAGCATCTGGCCAATGATATTTGTAGATAGCACACTGCTCTGTTTTCTATTCTGAAGAGGGGTATCAGCATGAAAGTTTTGCAGGGTGAGGAAGGTACAATCTCTTAATCCAGACCATTTTTTTGCAATAACATCTGTTATTTATTTGGTGCCATTTAGTATATTGCAAAGCAAAACAATTGCTCTTTAGAAGAATTTGTCTAATCCATCTCTGGCAGGGAAAAACGTGAGCCCCATTGGAAATCATCCCAACCTGCCCTGGAGCTGGGTGGCAAAAATTTTACAATGGGTTTCTGCTAGCATCTCTCTGGCATTTCAGTGCTTTGACATTTTGCAAGGAGAGAATCATTAAGGGACGAAGCAGGCCCTAGAGGATTATTTTGTTTCATGAGCACTACATAATAATCAGGATTGACCAACAAGGCCTATAAATATTCACTCCTGGTCGATATAATGAAATATGCAATCCCAAAGAACTGCAAACCCACAGGAAGACAGTGATTACATTCAACAGCAGATATCTGAACATGGGCCATATTGTCACATACCTACAGACGAGCTTAAGAAAACCAAGGTTTCTGATGGCCCAGCTCTAATTCACTGGGCCTGACAGCTAAAGACCATCAGAGCCGGGAGTGGTTAGCGTCCAGGGCATATTGAAAGCCCACCATGCGCTCCATCAGAGGGAGGAGCCACGTAGGGATTCACAAAGGTATTTAGGCACTTCACTCCATTTATTTCAATGTGAATAATGTGCCTAAATAGTCAGTACATATGCGAGGATATATTAGAAGACAGCTAACATGTAAGAGAGACTGATAGTATCCACCATTTCATGCTCTGGGATGAAGATAATTTTACTCCTGTGCCACAGTGGAAATGTCCATCACGAGAACAAACCTGGTTTGCTCAGGAGACAATTTCTAAGATTCAAGGCAGTACCACAGGATCTAAGACCTCTCTCAAAGGCCTTGCCCTTCTGTACCACATGCAAAGTGCATTTCTTCAACCTGGTTTCACTGCTGAAAAAACAAACTCCAGAAACAAAAAATGAGAATGGGGTCGTTCACTGGCTCTTGGGAGAGCCTAACAGTTGGCATTGATTATTATCTTTTTAATCGCTGGCAGGCACTCAGAGTGATGAAACAGGCATTGCTAAAACCAAAGGGAACAAACACACAATCAATGAGGTGATGGCTAGATGGGTGCTGCTGCTGCCAGCTTTATGCAAATGAAGGCACTTGACAATGCAAATGACTGTTCATTTGCACAGTCTCACACCTTATTTGCATACTTGTGCAAGATTGCTGTCCCAGCACAGGCTTCTCTTGGCACAAAACAAGCCATGTAGATGGGGTGCTGTCGACCAGAAATCCCCCTTGTTGGCAGCCCCTTATTCCTGAAAAAAATGAGAAATAAGGGTCTGCCGACAAGGGCTTTTGTGTTGACAGAACCCTGTCTACACGGCTTGTTTTGTGATGACAGAAGCCTCTGCCGGGACAGCAGTCTCGCACAACTATGTAAATGAGTGGCCAGTTGGATTGTCAAGTGCCCTCATTTGCATGACTCTGCTGGCAGCAGCACTCCATCTAGACATAGTCTGGATATCAGAGGAAACAGGACAGATTACTGCTTAAGCACATGCTGTTTCACTCTGATGCAGTACAGATCAATGTGGCATTTATCTGCACTGGTGGAGTTTGCTTTGCTTTCAGATTTTTCCACTCTAGTTTACACCATGGGCCATATATTGTCTAGGAATCCCTTCCAGGTTCATGTAGGACGGTCACATATAAGTAAATGTCAAGTTAAACCGAGACAAGGCAGAAAGAAAGTTTGTTTTCTTGTCCTCACTCATAATACGATCAGATAATATGAAGCAGTAGTAACAGAGAGGGAGCTGTGCTAGTCTATACACTATCAAAACAAAAAGTAGTCAAGTAGCACTTTAAAGACTAGCGAAATAGTTTATTAGGTGAGTTTTCATAGGACACACCCACTTCTTCAGACCATAGCCAGACCAGAACAGACTCAATATCTAAGGCATAGAGAAGTGTTTCTCAGCCTTCTTTATTTTAAAAGAAAGCACCCCTTTAAAAATTATATAACACTGATGGTCCCAGGTCATCAGCAGGAAGGACTGACTCTGTGATGGTAGGGACTAAAGCCCAGTGTTCTACCACATGAGCTAAAGGAGGTCTGACTCTCATCCAAGGCTGTAGAGTAGAGACTTCCCTCTGCCTAGTACATGGTCTCAGTCCCTCTGGGGTTACAACTGTAAGTATCCCCAGGCTCTCCTTGCATACACCTAAGAGGACACATACCACTCGTTGAGAAACATGGGCCTAAGGTAATCCGAAGTCTTGAATCAAGTGCCATTTAACGTGTCCAGATCCCTGTACCTTTTTCAGGAGTCAGATCTGTTTTGCATACCACCAAGTTACGTAAAAACTACTTACAAACACATGCAAAAATATCACAGAATACTACTAATGAAAACTTGCTGAATTTCTACCATCTCAGTATCAAATAAATTAAGTGGAATAGAAATATTCAGAAGGAGGAGGAAGGAGTGCGGGCTGGGAATAAGGACTAATATCTCCCCCAGCCCCACTTGGAGGAAAGTCCTTGCCCTGGTGTTGCTGCAGTATCTCCTGAGTAAGAGGCCTGCCCATTAGGATGAAGAACTTTCAGCTGCAGGTGTTGCCTGCAGCCATTACCGAGGGAAGGCCAGGAGGCAGCTGCAGCCAGTGGGCTGCACCGAAGGTGCAAGCTAAAGGAGGCTGCCCTTTGGGGCAGACCGAGGGCAAGAATGGATGTTGCGGTGGTTGTGTGATACACTGTAATTTTTGTGTGTGTGTTTGTGGGATCTAGTGAGAGCAGCACACTTGTGTGGAGGCCTGTTCAGTCCCTGGAGAGAGCAGGGAGGTCGGGGAAGGTTCTTGGTGAGAGAAAGTTCCCCCTTCCTGCCCATACTGAAGGTCAAGGATGGGTGGTGTTTATTTTATTTTATTGTTTTGTTATGTGTTTGGCGCAGATGGGGCAGCTAAGGGGAAGGGTTTAGTTAGTGCTGTGGCAGTTGTAACAGGTAGGGGGAGATATGATAATAAGACTGGGACTGGCCAACTAAGATGAATGAGGTTTAGACAGGTGTGTACTATTGTTCTGGTCCTGTTCCCAGCCTCCATGACTCTGGGAACCTTCACACCTGGCCATCAACCTAGAGGGTGCTGTTGCTGAATGCCAGGTCAGTATCCCACAAGACAACTATCATCCATGATTTAATCCTGGATGAAGGTGCTGACCTGGCTTGTATTCCTGAGACTTGGCTGGGAGTGGAGAGAGGTGTTGATCTTTCCCAATTGTGCCCAGCTGGGTTCTCAGTACAACACCAGCTGTGGCTCAGTAATCAGGGAGCAGGGGTGGCAATTGTCTATCAGGATACAATCCCACTAAGCAGGGCCTTGGTTCAACAAAGTTTTAGATTTGAGTGTTTGTACCTGATTTTGGGTGGCCAGGATAGGTTGTGTATTCTATTTGTGTTTCCTCCACCTTGCTGTACGGCAGATGTTCTGCTTGAGCTGGCCGAGGTGGTCTCAAATGTGATGTTGAGAACCCAAAGACTTTTGGTCTTGGGGGACTTTAATATTCATGCTGAGGCTGTCCTATCCAGTCCAGCCTGAGATTTTATGAATATTATGACATTAGGACTACCCCAAGGTAACTGTCCCCATGAATGTTACCGGTCATACCATTGACCTAGTCTTTTGGATTAAGGGTGATGGAGTTCTTGGGACAAGGGTTGTGGTTACACTCCCTTTGTCATGGACTGATCACTACTTTGTCACATTTAGACTATATGTTGACCTTCCTCTCTGCAGAGGTGGGGGACTGTTTAAGTTGGTTCGCCCTTGGAAGCTGATGGACCCAGGCAGCTTCTTGAGGTCCCTGAGAGATCACTCAGCTGTTATGGCAAAAGGTCCTGTCAACGTCCTAGTCAATATATGGAACACTGAGATAGGCCAGGCAGTTGCCATGATTGCTCCTCAGTGCCCTCCTCCAGCTAGTCTAGCCAATTTCATGCCCCAGTTCTCTGGGGAGTCGATGGCAGCAAAACAATCTGTGTGATAGCTAGAACACCACTGGAGGAGAACCAGAGCTGAGGCCAACCAATTGTAGGTTAGAGCCGAATTGTGAGCTTACTCTGTAGCTGTGTTAACAGCCAAGAAAAATTATTATTCTATCCATATTGCATCTGCACAAAGCTGTCCAGAAGAACAGTTTTGAGTGGTGCGGGGCCTGTTATAACCTGGCACTTATGACAAAATGGAAGCATTTCAGCTTCCAACCATAATCAGTTTGAGAAGCATTTTGCAGCTAAGATCACTCAGATTTGATCTGACCTGGGCTCTGGTTGCTGGTTGTAAGTCGGGTACAGAATGTCATTCTCCTTTGGAACAGTTTCAGCTATTGCAGACAGAGGACATGGACAGGGTCCTTTGAAGAGTGCATCCAACCACATGCTTGCTCAACCCCTGTCCTTCCTGGCTTATTCAGTCTAGCTAGGAAGGGATCACTGGATGGGTCCAGAGGATTATAAACGCTTCTGTTAGATCTGGTATAGTTCCACCTGCCTTGAGGCAGTGATAAAACCGCTACTTAAAAAGCTTTCGCTTGACCCACATAATCTGAATAACTATCACCCGATTGCTAATACTCCACCCTTGGACAAAGTGCTCGAGTGAGTGGTGGCCTTGTACCTTCAGGCATTCGTGGTCTAAACAGACTGTTTAGACCCATTTTAGTCTGGCTTTAGTCTGGGTTTTGAAACTGAAATCACCTTGGTTGCCCTGGTGGATGACCTATGAAGGGAGATAGGAGGGAGAGTGCATCCCTGTTAATTCTCCTGGGCTTCTCAGCAGCTTCTGACACCATTGACCATGGTATCCTTCTGGAAAGCCTGGGGGGAGTTGGGTATTGGAGGCACTGTTTTGCCATGGTTTTTGTTTTACCTATCAGCACATTTTCAGAAGATGGAACTAGGGGGCTGTTATTCAACCCCATGGCAATTGTGCTATGGGGTCCTGCAAGAGTCCATCTTGTCCGCTATGCTGTTTAACATCTACATCAAGTCTCTGGAAGAGGTCGTAAGGAATCCTGGAGGACAATGCCAGCATCAAAGTTAGACTCGAGACTCACAGTTTGTCAGACCACTCTGTTTATTAGCAAAGCTGCTCTGCTAACACATTCAGAAAAAGGTGAGCCCCCCCACCTAGGGCTCTGGTCTCTCCATTTATACAGACAAAAGAAGGCAAGTTAATAAACAAAGAAAAAGCAGACACCCACCCACCCCACATAGCCCCTGAGACCAGTCACGTATCTTCATTTCCATATCACCTTCAGCAGTCTCCTGTTTATGACTCTTTGGTTACCTAAATTAATTACCATCTAGCACCTACTGCTCTGGTTCCTGCTTTCCCAGGCACATCTGGCTCCATCCAAACCCACGCTACATTCCTACACCCAGCACCAACATAACTTCCCCTTCTTGAGCTCAGAAGCAACATTGTATCATAGTGTGATTTTTACAATATAACTCTTATACTTCCACACCAGCAACATGCAGATGATGCCCAAATTTATTTCCTTGTGACACCAGAACCAAGTCTGGTGGTAAACTGATCTAAACCTGTGTCTGGAGTTGGTGATAGACTGCATGGAGGCTAATAAACTGAAGTTTTATCCAGATAAGACTGAGGGTCTGTGAATCAGGAGACCATGTGTTCAAGAATGTGGCATGATACCTGTTTTAGATGGCGTTACTCTTCCCCTGAAAGACCAAGTACACAGTGTGGGATTCCTCCTGGACCCTTTTCTAACATTTGAAAATTAAATTTCTTTGGTGCCTAGAAGTGTTTTGAGTAGCTTCGTCTGATCCGCTCGCTGCGACCCTTCCTGAGCAATTATGACTTGGCCACAGTGATCCATGCTCTTGTCACATCTCAACTAGATTATTGTAATACACTCTATATGGGACTGCCTTTAACAAGTCTTCAGAAACTTCAGCTCGTCCAGAATGCAGCTGCCTGAGTTTTAACTAACACTCTTTATGCAGAGCACATTAGGCCAGTGCTCTGGCAGCTGCACTGGCTTCCAGAATGTTTCTGGGCACAATTTAAGGTATGGGTTATGATCTATAAAGCCTTAAATGGGTTGGGTCCATGGTATTTAAGGGACTGTCTTTTCCCATATGAAGCTACTCAGGAACTGAGGTCAACTGGGGAGGCTTTGCTCACTGTTCCCCCACTTAGCAATATAAGCTTTACATCAGCACTGAGCAGGGCCTTCTCAGCCTTTCCTCCCAGGCTGTGGAGTTCTCTTCCCCAGGATATTCACATGGCACCAACATTAACATTGTTTCAGCACCAGGCTAAAGCCTCCCTTCTTTACTCGGGCTTTTATTGGTGTTTGAGTTTGTGTGTGTGCTCCTTCTTTTGAGATGTTTTATGTCGTTTTGGAGTTTTGTATTTTTAAATCTTTCTCTATATTTATATTTTTAAAAAGATTTGTAAGCTGCCTGAAATGTTTTAAATAGAGAGGTTGGGTAAAAATAAATAAATACTTTTCAGTGTGAGGCATATGAAGCAGTAGAAACAAGGCACTGTCTGAATGAATTTTAGATTGTGACTTTACTAGTGGATTTTTTTTAAAAATGTAGCCTGTTGTAAAACTAGGCAAATATCTAATACAGTTGATGTTCCCTCTAGAAGACCTCAGTGTACCCGTAAGAGTACAAGTACCCTTGGTTGAGATAAACCAATACAGAGGGTTTGCCCACTGGATCCCTTCTAGTGCCTTTGTTTTAAAGAACAGTCTGGAAACTGGTCTAAATGAATTGCACTTTGGTTTTTGGTATACAGAAGCACGGAAGTAACAAAAGCTAGTCCAATTGTTCCTTGCATAAATACCATGTACGCAACTATCACTCTGTGCTATGGTGCATTTGTGGACTGATTAATTAATACCACCAGCGGAATAGTTTGGATGAACTGTTTTCATTCTATTGGTTATTTCCAGAGTGCTCTCTTTAGGTATTCCCTGTTCCTTGTTCCTAGTGTGTGATTGGGCCCTGGATACATATCATGTTGTTTCTGCTTTCTGGTGGGATGACTGGAACTTTTAAACAACAAAATAATGAGCAGCTAATGAAGACAAAAGAATTGCAAATACACGGTTCCAAAGCAAATCTGTATATTCTTATGCTGGAGCGAAGCCCAGAAACCTTAGTGCAAACACACACCTGCTCAGGACAATGTCCATAAACAGCAAATAAGCAAGGGTATGAACATGATCAAACCAAATGTTTATTAACACAATTTGTGCTGTCTGCCCAGATCCGGATGTGACACTATCCTTCAGCTCTGTGGTTTACTCAGCAATTGAGGGATCAGTGCTGTGTTACAGTCAGAATTTTCTTCCTTCTCCCAATTTTTTAACTGTTCTGTTTAGATCTTCCGGTCGGTGCAGACCTCTATCACTGACTCACAGTAGAACCTCCTACCCTTTTGTGAAATTGCAAAGGCTTTAACTGCACAAATGAGATCAGCAGCATTCTTAAGGGGAGATTTGGCAGGTTTTCTATTTACTTTGAGTCAGATATGAGTCCTGTTTGAAATCCTCTCTTGGGAACACTATTTGTTAGCTGAATAAATATGCATTAGCAGAGGGAAGGGGGATAACTGGTTTCCATTAGGACTGCTTTTGCAAGTACTAGTGTACATGGATCGTCACTGTTTTATAGTTTGGATAATTTAGGCTTAGGCCCTGCCTGGCTATTATGTGGGTATGAAGTCGGGGTAGGATATAGGTAATAGCCAATGCCCTGTGTAAGGACCAGGCAGCTATATAGCACCTGTGTACCCCCAAACACAGGGACTGTTCCCTTTTTCTTCCCCTGGCAATTCATAGTCCTTCAAAGGGTGTGGAGAGAGGAATGGACCCACATCCCCAACTTCTTTGCATTAGCTCACAGTGCTGGCCCGCTACATAGGCTCAGCAGGGCCAACAGCCACTGTGGGCTCCAGAGCAATGTGGGAGG
This sequence comes from Carettochelys insculpta, assembly GCF_033958435.1. Classification (NCBI taxonomy): domain Eukaryota; kingdom Metazoa; phylum Chordata; order Testudines; family Carettochelyidae; genus Carettochelys; species Carettochelys insculpta. The sequence continues at coordinate 43,374,566 of NC_134137.1, forward strand.
GCAGCCTGGCTCTGTGCCTCCAGAAGGGGTGGGACCAAGGGCAGAAGGGGCAAGGCCAAGAGCAGGCAGCTGTTAGCGCCGCTTGGACTGCAGTGCTGGCCCCTCCCACAGCCTCATGGGGTGGCGGAACAGCACCTCAAAGGGGTTTGGAGCTCCACCCATGGTTGCTACCAAACTAGCAGCAGCAGTGGCCAGATCTCCAGATCCCTTTGAAACACTGAGCCCCTTTGCAACTATTCCCTTTGTCCTCGCATTGGTGGACCTGCATCAGCAAATAAGCAACATCCTGTATGGGGGCATGGCAGCTGCCCTACTTGCAGGACATGTTGCAAAGCTCCATTCTGCCCTGTGGGCGAAAAGCCCTCCCCTGCCCTCCCTGAGATACTGCTGCTGCATGGCTCCCTGTGCAATGGGCTATGCCGTCAGCACACTTAGATTGTTTCTGTTTTGCTTTATAAGCTTTGCCGTGGTTGTTTGAGGGCCATTCCAGTGCAGTAGAAGGATATTTACTAAAAAGCCTAGTCCCTAGGTATATTTACATTAACTAGACGTCTTAGTAATCTAGCTGACTGGAAACAGAGAACAAAGCATCATCATCAGGGGTAATTTTCTATCATTCATAGTTCCTTACAGACTCAGCCCTGCTCGGCTGAGCAATTCAAGTACACTGAAGTCATAAACAGAGCAAGCAGGATGCTTTTGGTAGACATGTACATTTAGGCTATTCCTGCGCAAATTTAAGCAGATGGCCATGCCCCCAGGGCAGCCCATTGAGTTTTGCTTTCTCCTTCAGACAAACAATAGAGATTTTTTTTATTCCTAAGTGAAAGCTACTGAAGTAAACCCACCTACCACAGCAACTAGACACCACAGCAACTAGACACCACAATTCCTACATAGATTAGATTGGACTAAAAAGGTATAATGTGCACAAATTCATCCACCTGTCCAACTAGGCATATCACTGCTCCTTAGGATACAGATTCTGAGCCTGGTGAGCCAACCCTGAGCCTGAGTCATTTGAGAAAATAGCCTGTGAGTCTTAAGGCCCCAGCCAATCTACTAGCAAGAGTCCAACCAGCAAACCCTGTAGGATGAAAACTTCTGAGGCAGGTTATGGTATTCTTCTAAAGACCTCCCCATTTGAATCCTAAAGTCTGGAGTAGGCCTGTAATCTTATAATACAGAAACCCACTTAGCATGAGTGGAAGGTTACCCGTGATGGGTTCCCTCCCCACACCTTACTCCTCAGACCCAGGGAAGGTCATCCCAACTCAGACAGGGCCTTGGAGTTTGGAGGGAGAGATAGTTGCCCCGGCAACCACATTCCAAGAAGAAGCCCTGTATATGAGAACTGAGCCAAGGCATTCTCTCATCTGCTATTCCAGGCTTGTACTGAAAAACAAATGTGCAAGTGCTCGATGCTGTTATTGTCTTTTGCTTTAATCTTCTAGATAATGTACCCCTGGATATGCCCATGTGAGGGAGCCATCATTGCTCCTGTAGCCGCATCATTAATCCAATGAGACACATAGTTGTCATTAAATCGCTGCTTCATTTAAGTAACTTGTTAAGGAAAGCCACCTGTACTAGAGAGAAGGTGTTCTGTAAGCTATATGCGGGGACATATGTAACCTTTTTAGATTATTGGCTTATTGTGCTCATTTTGGCTACGTCTACACGAGCCCCAAACTTCGAAATGGCCACGCAAATGGCCATTTCGAAGTTTACTAATGAAGCGCTGAAACGCATATTCAGCGCTTCATTAGCATGCGGGAGGCCGTGGCGCTTCAAAATTGATGCGCCTCGCCACCGCGCGTCTCGTCCCGACGGGGCTCCTTTTCGAAAGGACCCCGCCTACTTCGAAGTCTCCTTATTCCCATCAGCTCATGGGAATAAGGGGACTTCAAAGTAGGCGGGGTCCTTTCGAAAAGGAGCCCCGTCGGGACGAGACGTGCGGCAACCATTTGCATGGCCATTTCGAAGTTTGGGGCTCGTATAGACACGGCCTTTGTCTTGCTGCTGATAGAGCCTATCCAAGCTGGATAATACACCTGCCGTCATTTCCCTGCCACCCATCAGTATCCTATATGATAAATTGTAACCTACTGTCTGACTGTGTTTACTGAGCCTAACAAGTGACCTGACACTCCACCAGCACTGTGTGTGATAAACTCTCCTGCTTACTTCATACACAGTCTCCAGACTTTGTTCCTACGGACACCAAAGCAGCAACTTCAGTCTGCTCCACCCTGTTACTTTGCAGGAGATGCTCAGAGCTGGCCCAGTGGGGCCCAGGCAGTGGGTAGGGCCTAAGGTGGTACACTGACAGTGGGGCCTGGCTGATGGGCCGTGAATGCAACAGTCATTCGGAGCTCAGGTCCCTCACGGTGCAGGGCCCAAGGCAACCACCTTGCCCTAAGGCCAGCCCTGGTGATGCTCCTTGCTACCTGGTAGCTCTGACAGACTATTGTGACCCCACAGAGCAGGCCTGTCTCTGCTCTGTCTCATGCACAGCTAGTGCCCGCCAGCTGTCCTATTGCCCTGTGCAGGCTACTGAGGCACATCTTGCTTACATGTCACCCTTACAGTTTGAAGGTATCCAAACAGTGATTCTGGAGTCTAAGTGATACATGATTGGTATTTATTGTTTGTACTTCACACAAAAAAGGATTAGGCACTCACAGAAAACAGAGTTTTCTTGTTCTTTTTGGATAGCACCTTGGAAATGGGGTTCTGGTCTATGACTGAAGCTCATAGGTTCTAGATAGAAGGAAGCTTTCCTTCTGCATTTCTTGCCCAGGATGCTTCCCCTACCCATCATGCTGAGGATAGCTCCTCTGGGAGAGCATTTTCCCAATGACTATATAATGGGCTCATATCACAACGGCTCTGTGCCGATACCTGCTTAACTGAACGCTAAGTTTAGGTTTGGTTTAGCAAACTAGAGCACAGCTTGTCTGGGAAAAAGCCTGGTGTTTGGGCAAAGCTATGTGCTATGATGCTGCAGAGATCACATGGCTGAACATCTAAGTACAGAGTAAGTCACACATTACAGGTAGGACAGCCATTCAGAAGGAACAAAAGATGTAGGTCACAATTAAGCAAAACTCTTGGGTAGTGGTGTAAATCAGGAGTTAAGTCACTGAAGCAACAGGAAACCAGTGAAGTGAAACCAGTAAGAGAACCAGAATCAGGCCCAGATCCACTTCTGTGAAGACTGGGCAATGAGAAGGCTATAGGCCTAATTCTCCACCGCCTTCCACATTGTGCGGTTCAGTGACACGAAGGCCAAGTGAGCTCAGAATGGGAGTAAAACATCCTGGTGCAGGTATGATTTACACCACTTGCACAAGACCCCACAAACCTCAACCTAAATTAGACTGTTTTCCCTCAAAAATTCATAGGAAAAAACCTGGTATTTCCTAAGATTGACTAGTATCATGACATAAGTGACATGAACGCGCAAATCGTCAAGGGTCTGACTTTTGTACTTTGGATGCTACCGTACTGTGTGCTCCTTTGCTGCAAGGATGTGGGACTGAATTTGCAATTAGTGCTTGCCATCAGCTCTAACTCCATATTAATCTGTCAAAGACTGTAGAGCAGTTGGAGGTAATTATATATCATGCCCCATCAACAGCAGCAAATACTCCCCCCATGACATAATGCAGAGGTTTATCAGATGTCAGTCATTCAGGATGCAGGCTTATACAACAGTACCCCCACTTCCCATTTTGTTCATGGTTCAAGAATTGAGTAAATAAGTATTTAATGAAAATGGTGGCAAATTCTCTCCTTGTATGACAGGAGAGTACAAGGATGCCCATCACTCCTTCCACAAAGGACACACAGAAGAACCACATAACATGATTGAGAAAGGTCAAGTGCACAATCACTCATCTCATTCCCTTCTACTAAACAATGAACCTGGCTCATGTTTCTTCTGGGCTACAAAAGTCTTCAGAGAATTCATTGTACAGCCATCTATGCAGAACAACTGACAATGTTTTGTTACATATTTTGGCACCAATATTCATCCTTTCCAGAGATAATATTGTGCTTTGAAAGGTGGGCATGATCCAGATTGTATAGATGGGGAAACTGAGGCACAATGCAGCTCAGTGAATTGCCGCTTTCACACGCACCAGTAGCAGAGTAGGGAAGAGAGCCAACAACCCATCTCATGCTTTGAGTACTATATTGAGCTTCTTCTTGATGCACATGCAAAGGAGTGCATTGCCTAAAGAAATTCAGAATTAAGTGTGCTCGAACATCGGGGGTTGTTTTTCTGAAACCATCTGGTTAGCAGCGTGCATTTGAAAGAGACACAGGTGCTGTAAGTATAACTGCAAGGTTAAAGAATGCAGATTAAACTGTCCAAGAATTTACCAGTTAATGATTTCAGCCTGGAGATGCACTACCCAGGCCCTGGTAAACAACTTAATGTCATCATATGAAATACTCCCAGGTGTATCAACCTGCTTTTATTAGATCTTTACATAATGTGTAATGGTGCCCTCCAGGCCATCTGGGATACAAGGCTCTTTTGCAGCTAAAGAAATTCTTCCGCTAGTTTGGCTCAACATAGCAGGCTACAGAAGGAAGAAAAAAACAGCAAGACAGAAATTCAAATAAAAGAGTTGTCAAAATATTGGAAGAGAATGTCACTTAAACCTCCCAGTGGAAACAGAAGGTCTTTATTCATAAACCTTAATGGATTCAAATACCCACTTACATCAATAACCTGTTGCCTTTTCTCCCCAGTGAGGGTAAAATTCTCCACTCCAAGCTGATTAGTGGCTGTTATCCACCTCTAAGATCTCTGGAGTATATTGTGTTTGTGTTCTGTGCGCAGAACAAAATAGTGTGATTCAGAAGAGCACCTAGGGTATGTCTACACAGCAGCGTTATTCCTGAATAAGCTAGTCCAGAAGAGGTATTCTTTTAAAATGGTTCAGCTACATACAAAATGCGTTTCGAAACAGAGCCTGTTTTAAAACAGAGCCATTGGACACATTAGCCGTGTCTACACTAGCCAGTACATTTGAAATTTTCAGCCCTCTTTTGAAAGAGCGCAGAGTGTCTACACACAAAGCACACGCTTTTGAAAGGAAATCGAAGGACTGCTCCACAGCTTGCAAAATTGCTCTTCCTAACTTGTAGTAGGAAAAGCTCCCCCTTTCGAAAGGGCCTTACTAAAGGAAATGTATTTAGGTGCTCAATGTCCTGCTCTTTCAAAAGAGTAGGTCCTCCATGCTGTCAGACAGACAAGACACAGATACGTGCTGGCTGGAGGCTGCAGGGCTCTATGGTCCATGCATCCAGCAGCCCTTAAAGCCGCGCAGACCCAGAAACATGGTGGCAGGAAGCTGAGAGCGTTCCGTGAGCAGCCATCATGCATACTCCCTCAGGGACACCTCCCGAATGAGACAGTCAGGTATGGCCAGCAGCCAGCACCTAGAGGAACCTCAGCGCCCCCCCTCCCCACCCCTGAGCATTCCCAGGACTTGCAGGAGACCGGCCAGGCTCTGAGAAAGTGAGCCCCATCCTTGACAGATCCAGAGGTCGGGGATCTCCTGGCCTCTGGCAGAAGGAGGAGGTCCTCAAAGAAATGGGGACCAAACGCCACAAGGCAGCTGCATTCACCCAGCTGGTGGACAGGCTGGCCTCCTGGGGACACCCTGGCCGCACTCCTGACTAGCTCAGGAGTAAAGTAAAGGAGCTGCAGCAGGGTTATGACCAGGCAAAGGATTCAGCCAGGTGGTCAAGGGCAGGGCCTGCATCCTGCCCCTTCTACAAGGACCTATAGAGCCTCCTGGGGCCCAGGGACAGCTACTCCCTGCCTGGTGTCCTAGACACCACAGCCGACAAGCACCACTCCAGGGACAAGGAGGAGCCGGGTCCACCAGCCAGCCCCACCATACTGGGCATGAAGCCAGGGACAGAGTGGTCCAGCAAGGAGGGGGAGCTGGTGATAGATCTCCCCTCCCAGCCCTCCAGCTGCGCCTTAGCCTGATGTGCAACCCCAGACCTTGGCAGTGGACCCTCTTGTAAGTACCCACCAGGGCACGGTCACTGGACAGGGACCCCAAAGACACCAGAGGGCCATGCACACACTCAACATAGCCGGGCTGGAGGCAGCTGGCCATGGCCCTCAGGATGCCATAATGGCCACCAGTGACACACAGCACCTGCTCCCATTGACAGCTCTGCAGGCAACTCATGTGGGGCTTGGGTGGGTGGGTTCTAGCCTTGCAAGGGGGCCACCCTCATGGGAGCAGGGGCCTTGTCAGCCTCTGCGATCCCCCAGAGCTTCTCTGCCATCAGATAGGGGATGGGGGGCTGCTGTACCCAGAGGTACGGCGGGAGGCGGTGAGCCACTGGGTAGGGGCTCAGGACTCACAGGCTGTCCCTCTCTTCCTTTCCGTTCAAACAGCTTCACCACAAGAGGGCCAGGAGAACCCTGCTCCATCCATGGTCCCAGAGAGCTCACTGGAGGTGGGGGACAGTAACCAGGCAGCCCCCCAAACAACACCATGGCAGACCCGCACCAGGAGGGCCCAGAGGCAGGGCATGGAGGATTTCCTCCACACTGACTCTGTCCATCACCAGGTGGAGCTGGCAGAGGGGTGCTTCTGCTTGGAGGAGGCAGAGGCAAACTGGCAGCAGGTGGGCTGGGGGGAGCTAATGGGGACCCGCTGGAACATGGCGGGCATGTTCAGGGAGCTCCTGGCCTGACTGCCTCCTCCAGCTGTCCCTCCCGCAGAGCCCCCTGCCAAGTCTGAGCACCCTGCCAAGGCCCCCCACACCACGGCCCTGCCTCCCCATCCCAGACCCACCAGGGACCCTGACCCAGAGGTGGGAGGAGAATCCTGTGGCCAATGGGGCTTGAGGACCTCCACCCCTGCCTTGCGGTAAACACCCCCACAAGGTGAGGTGCTCCCACGTGCCCTGCCCCAATGTAAATAGTTTGCTCCCCTTCCACATTGTATATAGCTCAATTCCCAGTTGTTTATATTTACACATTGTTGTTAAATATACTCTAGTTTATTTAGTCTACATAACTGTGTGCCCTGTGCTTGGGATGGTGATGGGGAAGCATGCAGGGGGCCTGCTGGGAGCGGCCAAGGAGGTGGTTAGTTGGGCCCCTGAGCAAAGACGCAGATGCCATCCTGGTGGGTCTGGCGGCTAGGGGTGGTGACCAGCTGTTCGTAGGCTGGGCCAGAATCAGCCGCCCACCCCTGGTGGAATGCCTCACCTTTGCTCACAATAATATTGTACGAGGTGCAGCAGGCACCCACCACTTCGGGGATGGTTTGCACTCCCACCTCCAGGTGTGCCAGCAGACACCACAGCTGGCCTTTCAAATGCCTGAAAGCTCTCTCCATGACATTTTGGGCATTGTTGACCTGGGAGTTAAAGACCTCCTGGCTGGGGATGCGGTTGCCTGTATAGGGCCTAATCAGCCAAAGCTGGAGGGATAGGTGGTATCAGCCACCATGCATGGGGGCATAAAGGTGTCCCCAAGCAGGAGGTCCCTCTGGGGGATGAAGGTCCCTGCCACCATGTGGCAGCACAGGCCAGAGTTTCTACACATATGTGCATCATGTGCATTGCCTGCCCAGCCCTCATAGATGTCCTGGAACCAGCCCTTGCTGTCCACCAGGGTCTGGAGCACCACACAGTGGTACCCTTTCCTGCTTATATACTGGTTCCCACTGTGTTCCGGCACACAGATCAGTATATGGGTCCTGTCCAGGGCACCAAAGCAGTTCTGGAACCTGAGTGCTGTGAACCCACAATGGCCGTGTCCAGACCTCCCACGCGGATCACCCTCTTCAGGAGCATGGTGCTGACGGCCCAAATCACCTGTATGGGATGGAGAGTGTGTGGACTCGTGAGGGCATGAAGGGGAGTGCCCACCCCCCCATGCTCCTCCAGGCCCTGTCAGTTCCCCTTTTCCAGGACCCCGCTCCAGCTCATCCTGGTGGCTGTATGACCCAGGCAGGGCTTACATCCATGAAGACAGCCCAGACAGTAGCCTTGCCCATCCCAAAATGATGGCCTACAGAGTAGTAGCTATCCAGGGTGGCCAGCTTCCATACAGCTATGGTGACCTTCTTTTTGAGTGGGAAGGTGCACCACATCCACAGGTGCTGGTGTCTCAAGGCAGGAGCTAGCCACGGGCAGAGCTCCATGAAGGTCTGTCTCCTCATCCTAGAATTCTGGAGCCAGCTGGTGTCATCCCATTCCCCCATCACCAGCTGCTCCCACCAATTGGAGCTACTGGGATGGATCCAGAGTCAGCAGGGCATCTAGGGGGAGAACCAGTGGGTTCCCAGTTCTGGAGGGCCCACAGCCACGGGGGCAGAGGGGGAGGCCTCCAGGAGAAGGGCAGCCAGTGAGGGCCAGCAGGAGATCCAGCTGTTGCTGATGATCCATCTGGCCTCAGCCATTCTCTCTGGTGCCTGCATTCAGTCTGTGGGGCTGGTGGGAGCTCTGCAGGCCTCACCATGTGTAGGGCAAGGCTGTTGGGGAGGGGCCCTTTAAGGAAGCGGATAGCTGCAGGCCCAGAAGGGCTTGTCCGCCATGTGACCCCATCTGTGGCATTTCCTGGCCCTTTCTTTTGAAAGGGTACTTGTGGCAGTGTGGATGCTCTTTTTTGAAAGAGCATCTTGCCCTTTAGGAAAGGCAAATCGGAGGTGCAAGCCGCTGCTTTTGTGTGGATGCTCTATTTTGAAAGGCAATCTTTGGAACAGTGGATTTCGAAAGAGTGCCTTTTGAATTCGTGCTACAGTGTAGATATAGCTATTATGGTTTATTTCAAAATAAGCTCTCTTTCCTGTCTACACCTCCTCTATGTTGAAATCGGCGCTATTCCTCATACAATGAGGTTTGCCAATTCTGAAATAAGCCAACCACTTGCATGCTTATTTTGAAATAGCGGCTGCTATTTTGCAATAACTTTGCTGTATAGACAAACCCTTCACATCCCACCAATGTCCAGAGGACATAAAAACATGCTTAAAATTAAGCCCTTGCTTTGCTAAACAAAGATGGATTACTCCTGTTCTTGAAATTAAGCACATACTCAAGTGTTCTGATAACTGAGACTATGATTTTATTCTGTGGATATCTGTTACTCTCTCTCTAGTCCTCTAAATTATTGACAACCTAAAAGAAGAGAGCCAGCTTGTGAACAGCTCACTTGTACCGGTAAGAAGTTACTTACAAGCGTAGATCCCATGTGGCAAGACTATTTCAGTAACTGTTTATCTGCACGAGTAAGTTGTTCATATTCTGGCCCCAAATTTTGAAATCAAGTTTATGGAATATTTTATATTGAAGGCAGTCTTTTTTACAAAGAAGTTTTGCTTTTTGTGAAGTTTAAAGGAAATTTAGAAGTTTATTTTTGAGGAAAGTTGTTTTATTACCTTTTTTTTTTTTTAAGATTACTAATTCAGGTCTTATCTTCATGGTTTTTCTTGAAAGTCTCTGAGGCTAACCTGTGATCAAGTAATATTTATGACATGCAAAATTCCATGAAATGAACCTCATTGACAGTGGAAAATTTTTATTCAGACCCTTATGATTTTTTTCAGATTGTTTTTCTTAACATTTCATTCAAACTTCTAAATAACATTTATGAAGGAAGACATCTTTGTTAAAGATTCACCATCACTGTTCCTTTAATTAAGGACTAGGAAAGCTTTTCAACTATTAATTGTTACTGTTTTCACCATATTCATCTGGCAGCATCATCAATAAATGTGCTTCACTGAAGCTATGGAAATGCCTTCTCTTCAAATAACACGATGACAGGAATTATCAGACGGCAATGGTACACAGTCTTCATTCTTTTCATTACCATGTGAAGTGAGTTCATAGTCTTAGAAGAAATATGGTGTTGGTTTTCCAGTGGACTTTTTTTTTTTAATTTTTTAAGAAGGATTGTTGCTAACAGCAAGGACTTGTCTGTACTTCAAATGTTATAGTGGCACAGGAGCAGTACCACAACTGTGTCACTGTAATGCTTCATTTTAGACACAGCCTATGCTGATGGGAGAGGTTCTGCCATTTACATAGGTCACCCACTTCTGTGACAAGTAATAGTTAGGTTGACAGAATTCTTCTGTTGGCCTGGTACTCTCTACACTGAAAATTAGGTTGGCTTAACACTCTTCCCGCCTCAGCAAAATAACTGGGTCAGCCTACCGTAGACCAGTTCCAGGAGAACTCACTGCCTGTTTTGCTCTCTCAAACTAGCTTCAATTTTGAAGGCAGAGTTGCTCCATGGAACCCAGGCATTAGCGTTGGGCTGAAAAATATGCTTACTTGCGTGTTGTTTGTGACCACCGCTGTTTCAGAACAGGTGAAGAGGTGTAAATAAAACATGTTGCACTAAGAATATACTCAGATTCACCATGGATTTCTTTTCAAATTGGAAACTGATCTGTAAGACCTCAAAATCTACTATTATTTATAAAAAAGGTGACAGTATTAAGGCCCTAGCCTGGCAATACGCTCCACAGTATAACATCAAAGTGCAGCATACTGTTTCCGGGGAAAACTGTTTTGAAGTAACAGCCCTGGGGAACTGCCTGAGAAATCAGGAGCCTGAAGAAGTCATGTTGTGTAAACAGCCACGGTAAAGCTGGAGTTTGTTAATTAACCATGTGCCAGAATTTTATACAGGCAGAAGACCTAGACACAGTGAAGCGTGGTAGCAGTGATAATGGAGGCCTAGGCAGCAGGAGAGACCGCTCAGAGATGTACAGTAGAAAGCAGAGTACTTCTATGAGTACAGAGTTTGTTTTATAAGACAAGGCAGATAACAGAAAACGGAGGGGTTGAAGCCTCCAGAGACACTACGGCTACGTCTACACGTGCACGCTACATCGAAATAGCTAATTTCGAAGTAGCGACATCGAAATAGACTATTTCGATGAATAACGTCTACACGTCCTCCAGGGCTGGCAACGTCGATGTTCAACTTCGACGTTGCGCAGCCCAACATCGAAATAGGCGCAGCGAGGGAACGTCTACACGGCAAAGTAGCACACATCGAAATAAGGGAGCCAGGCACAGCTGCAGACAGGGTCACGGGGCGGACTCAACAGCAAGTCGCTCCCTTAAAGGGCCCCTCCCAGACACACTTTCATTAAACAGTGCAAGATACACAGAGCCAACAACTAGTTGCAGACCCTGTATATGCAGCACGGACCCCCAGCTGCAGCAGCAGCAGCCAGAAGCCCTGGGCTAAGGGCTGCTGCCCACGGTGACCACAGAGCCCCGCAAGGGCTGGAGAGAGAGTATCTCTCAACCCCCCAGCTGATGGCTGCCATGGAGGACCCCGCTATTTCGATGTTGCGGGACGCGGATCGTCTACACGTCCCTACTTCGATGTTGAACGTCGAAGTAGGGCGCTATTCCCATCCGCTCATGGGGTTAGCGACTTCGACGTCTCGCCGCCTAACGTCGATTTCAACTTCGAAATAGCGCCCAACACGTGTAGACGTGACGGGCGCTATTTCGAAGTTACTGCCGCTACTTCGAAGTAGCGTGCACGTGTAGACGCAGCCTACGTCAGCAAGCTAGGAATTTAGTTCAGGCATGGAAGAGCTGGAAAGGGGAATTTAACCTCACCATAGACACTGATATGACAGATGAAGAGATGCTGTGAAAATAAAACTGGTTTTGTGACCTGACTGGAGAAAACAGAGATGGAGAGAGGCAAAACTCTGTGCACAGAAAATCCCCCTTAGAAGTGGTTATGAGCTATTTTGATACTCACTGTAATTACAGGAAGAATGGAAGTAGTGGAAAGGTATAATTTCTTTATTTGGAATCAAGCAGTGGGGGAGGGTATACGTGAGTACTGCACTGATTTAAAGTGCTAGCAGCCAGCTGCCATTTTGGAAGTAAAAGGTTCATTGTTAAGAGGCCAAGCAGTGCGTGGGAAACGACATTTGTAAGTATGAGAGTGGTGGACGGTGGAAGCTGAGAACTTTGGGAGAAAGCCAGGAGATAGACCAGGCTGTAGAGCTCCTCACAGAGGATCAGAATCTGGAAGAGTTCTGCAGCCAGCAGAAACTGTCAATGTAATATGTGAAAGAAATCCACACTGGATAGAACATTAGTAGCTGACAATGGCACAGATACATGCAAGAACCATGTGAAATAAAACATGCAAGATTGGGAAAAAATTGTGCAACTCATGGAGGAAAATGCCACATCTGTGACAAACAGTCATTTTGTAGCCAAGTGCTTGTTCAAAGAGAAGAAAAATCAGTCCAAGCTACACAGAGTAATTGAAGACAGCACCATTTACACTTACCATTATAGTATGTAAATGAGTGAACAGAGGGCAAACACAACACAAGGAGACCTTAGGAAGCACCCAAAGCAATATTACACAGCCATGTTATTTGTGAAGACAGTTCTATGATTTCAATTAGATTGTGGTGGAAGTTTAACATTTTCTCAATCAGTCTGGTGAATCCAGATATATATTTGGAAGAGACTAGTGAGCTGTTGACATAAACCCATATCACATGAAAGCCTGTGGGGAGCTGTAAATTTAATTCAAAAACAAAGGAACATAGAAGAGTGAACTTTGGGGCATAGAAGAGATAGTAGTACTGCTGCACAAGCCATGAGCCTGATCAAAGTACAGTTCTAAAATAATAAAACTGACCAATGGGATGACTGAAGGTACTCTGGATGGACGGATGATACAGAGAGAGTGTAGGGATGTGCTTCAGAAGGACGTATGGCTGAACAATGTTTACAAAACAGAGATTGACACCAATCTGAAGCCTCAGTTAAAATGCCAAAAAGAAAAAAGTATCTGTTGCATTACTACAGCCACTGACACAATTTGCACAGGCACCAGAACTGTACAATCATACAGCCTGCAGAAAAGAGCACAGACTGGATAAGCCATCTTGTGGCAGTAAGAAAGCCACCCAGAAAACTGAAACCAATAGACCCACTGAAAAAAGCTTTGAAATGAAATGATCAAGGACAAATCAACAGCTCTGTTTAAACTGAAACTTCTTTCAGCATGTGATGTTTGCAAATGGATTCTGGCACGTGGAACTGGATGACTAATCCAGTTACTAGACACCCTTTGCAACTCCATTTGGGAGATACTGGTGGTTGTGGCTACCAATATAGGGTATGGATCAACGTTTATGTTATGCTCCCTGTCACACCTGGCCCAGGCCTGGGAAACTAATGATCCAACCAGTGGCCTAAATCTTGGTTACATGCCATGTGAGCCACATTGCACAAACTCTAAGAAGCAGATGGATACCAATAGCAAATCATTCCAGTACCAGAGGTATTCCACATGTCATGCTGATAGACCCAGGTTGCTGGCCCCAGGGATAGAACCTGTGAGCATAAGGTCTAAAGCCCTGCACTCTACTACATGAGCTGAAGGCCAGCTGGCTCTCAGCTAAGGCTGTACAGCAGTGCCTTCACTCACTCCAGATGAGGTTTCAGTGCCTCTGGGTACTACATGCTTCCCTGGGCTGAGGAAGCACATCCTGAGCTTCTGAGACCTTCCAGCAGTTCTTCTCAGCCAATGCACCAGTTGTAATGCTGACACACCTGGGTTGCTGCCCCCAGGGATAGACCCTATGAGCATAGGGTCTAAAGCCCTGCACTCTACCACATGAGCTAAAGGCCAGCTGGCCCTCAGCTGAGGCTGTAGAGCAGAGACTTCACTCACCCCAGATGAGGTCTCCATGCCTCTGGGTACTACACACAGAAGAGTGATTCAAACATCAGAGTCACTGATGTGAATTGGGACAAGGGCAGATGATAACCTGATAGTGGCAGATAGTGATGATTCAGAACAAGCACAAAGGGCTCACAACACCAAATTATTGTTACAGAGATGCACAGAAAAAGTATTAAATTAACCTTAGATGAGGTCAAGATGAGAGCAACCAAGGTTCCATGCATTGGATGTTTGTTGACTTCTGACAGACTGAAAGTAGACCGAGAATAAGTGAGGATGGTTAGAGAAATGGCAAAGCCCAGTGATGGAAAAGGAGTCCAAAGATTCTTGGCAAAGTCAGTTATTTACTGAAGTTTGCAGCCACCTGCCTGGAAGCTGAAGGATCCAGAGATAGCTCAGACATTGAGACAACTGATGGGAGTGGATGGGCCAACATGAGCAAACCTTCTGGGAAGGTGTGGTCTGGAACCTGGATGGACCACACTGAAAGTGCTCCACTTAGGGCAGACAATCCCCAAAACTGTTTTCTATTCTATAATTAAATTCACCAAGCCACTGACAAAAGAGTTTCTGCAATACCACACTGGTTAACCAGAAGCCTTCTAAGCATTGGTTCCCATCCAGACAACCAGGTCTAATATAGCAACAAAGGGTCCTGTGGCACCTTATAGACTAACAGAAAAGTTTTGAGCATGAGCTTTCATGAGCACAGACTCACTTTATCAGATGCTGGTCTTGGAAATCTGCAGGGACAGGTATAAATAAGCCAGAGCAAGGGTGGGGATAACAAGGTTAGCTCAGTCAGCAAGGGTGAGGCTTACTACCAGCAGTTGATCTGGAGGTGTGAACACCAAGGGAGGGGAAGCTGCTTCTGTATTTAGCCAGCCATTCGCAGTCTTTGTTTAAGCCAGAGCTGAGGGCATCGAATTTGCAGATGAATTGTAGCTCAGAAATTTCTCTTTGGAGTCTGGTCCTGATCTGACTCACCATATATAAGGTTCTTAATAATACCAAAGGTTCAGGCCCAAGTAAATACTTATCTCAGATCTCACCCAAGTGTCAGCCAATCCTTAGCAAACTAACTAAAGATTAACTAATCAAATAAAATGAGAGTTATAAATGGTTAATAAATGGTTAATAGGCCATATACATTTAAATGATTGTAGCATTGATGGAAAAACCACTGGCTTACAGAAGTCTCTCTGGTTACTTCCAATATATTGGAAGGTCCTCAGTCCATAGTTCAAAATACTCCTTTTAATTATGAATTGAGTGCAAAGCAGATCAGGAAACAGGCAAAATGGAGGTCTCAGTGGTCTTTTATATCTTCCACCATGTGTGTTTGCAAAGTTACAGGCCCAAGGTGGAATCAAGGGTCACATGTGTGTGGAAAATCACTGGTAAAAGATGGAGTATTAGGTCCATGTCCTCACATGGTTTTCTGACGCACAGGGAGTAAACCATTGGCTTCTTGCTATCTGAGGTAACCACAAGAAAATCTAACTGGGTGGGAGAAGTTTCTCATATGGCCAATGGTGAGATTAGAGTGTCCTTCACAGATCATCAACGCATAACTGAGTAGTCCTGATGTAAATCCCTGCAGGCGCAGCACTCAGGAATACAGAACACGTTTGAGATATAGATACATAACCAGGATTCATAACTTGAGATACAAAGAGGACAGACTGATTGTCCTCATTAAATCTTATTTGTTAACTTGTAACTTTTCCAGCGATACCTTACATGATACACAGCTACCAAAAATCTTGTACAAAGGGTAAGAGTGGTAACAATGAAATAATCCCGTTGCTCATAGGCAGCATCACAGAAGGCTCCCAGTTTGAAATACCGCAATACAAAACAAGTCCCAGTGCTGTCACGTGGCATAGCTGAGTTGAGTTTAGGGGCTACCAGGCTGCGAGGGGCATGTGTTGTGCTCATGAGCAGAGTGGTGTCTGTAACAGAGAAGGACTATGCACCAATTGAAAAAGAGTTGTAGCAATACTCTTAGGAACAGAAAAACTTAGGTTCACACTGTGGACACATAGACCAGAGAAGTGTTAGCAGAAAGCCTTTACTCAGTACGCCAGAGTGCTTACAGTGAATGGCCATGTGACTGCAGAGATACAGACAGATAGATCACATATTGCCCACAAAAAGACTTTGTGTTGGCAAACACTTCAAACCATGCATATGTAAGGCCGATGAACCTGGGCCGTCAGCAGGAGGGAATGAACCTAGGGCCTTCGGGTAGCCATGTCAAACTCACGGACAGGAGCGTGTGAAGCCAAACTGATTTTTTTTGGCGGCCCATGACAAGATGTTAATAAAACTCCTAAGTGCAGCCTGCCTGGTCACGCACCCTTCTCCAGCACACACAAGTGGTGGAAGGGGGGGGTGGGGGGAAGACAAACACCAATCCCAGCTCTTCAGGCTGCCTGAGACCTGCTCATGCGTATTAAAACCCCCTTGGCTCCCTGGGGGGTTAATATGTATGTGCCGGACACGGACAGCCCGAGGAGCTGGGCCTGGTGTTTTGTCCTGCCCGCTGCCAGTCATGCATGCCAGAGAAGGGTGTGTGACCGTTCTAAGAGGGACAGTGAAACCCACATGGCTGAGGTGGAGAAGGGCACTGCCTGGGGCAGCAACAGAGCAAGGGGAGCCAAGGAGCGCGAGGCAGAGTAAGATGGGGAGGGAGTACGGGGGTGCAGTGCAAGCCTCCAGGGGTCTTGGGGAGCAGAGCAATAGGGGCTGCACTGCAGTGGGGGGAACACAAGCCCCAAAGAGTTTGAAAGTGGGGACAACACAGTGCAAGGGGGGATCACAGTGTAAACCCCACAATGTCTGAGAAGGACGTGCAGAGAAATGAGGGGAGTGCAGTGTAAACTGCACGGGAGGGGTGCATGAGGGGGAGGAGAGTCCAGTGTTTCTCCTTCGGTGGAACTGAAAGGAGATCTCCTTTCTGGACTCCGGACAATAGCCACAGAAGCTTGGAGATCCTGACCTGGTCTCTCGCCCTCTTACCCCCTCTCCTACTGGGGCCACCCAGTCCCACCCAGTGCCCCTTTCCTCTCTCCCTGCTCCCTCTACGCGGGGAAAAAATGTTGAATTGTGATGTCTTCTACGGCCCACTGGAAGCAGGTGGGGGGAAAGGGGAATCTCTAACCTCTGTATGTGGGGACAGGCTGCTCTTAGGGCAGAGGAGGGGGTTTTGTTACCTACAGAAATTTCTTTACCCCTTCCACACTTCAGGGACACACACCTTTACCCAATCCTGATGGCTCAAGATGTGAGTGTGCAATATCTGTGCCACTGAAAAGCCTTACATAATAATATTCTTATTCTCTATTTATTTACAATGACCAAGAAAGCAGAATACATGCTAAGCACACAGGATCATGCTCACCAATCCTGATAAGGCAGGCAGACTTCCCTTGCTGGGCAGACAAAGTTAGTGTCCGGATGCTGGTTGCTGCACCTCAGGATCCAGCAGTTCTGGCCTTGGGTGCAAGTCCTCACAGGTTCTTCTCATATGGTGTTCTTTTTTCATAGAATTCTAGCGCTGGAAGGACCCTCAGGAGGTGATTGAGTCCAACCTCCTGCCTAAAGCAGGACCAACCCCAACTAAATCATCCCAGCCAGGACTTTGTGAAGCTGGGACTTAAAAACCTCCAGGGATGGAGATTCCACCACCTTTCTAGATAACACATTCCAGTGCCTCACCACCCTCCTGGTGAAACAGTAGGAAGAAGAAAAAAGGAAGGAAAAACTATTTTCCTTCTTGGACTCCAGTTTAAGTAGTGAAACTTGAGTCCTGCTTAGCTATACCTTACCCAATTATTTTAGTATAATTTTACTAACCAATCATAGAGTTACCTAACCAATCATACCCCACCACCTTACTTTGATTTACACCTAGCAAAATTAATTATACAGCAGACAGAAACAATTACAAACCAGACAGATCATACAGAAAACAGTAGAAAAGTGAGAACAATCAACATAGAATGGTGACTCCATGACTTCACTTACTGACAAGTAATTTCTTGCCAGGCGAAACACTGTTGACTAAGTTTTCTTTACCCATCTTGAGATAAGCTTTCTTTATCTGGTGGCATTAGGATGTGGTCTCCCTCTTAACAGCCTGGTGTGACACTATGGTCATGAGATTTAGATGGAATGTGAGTATGTGACTTGTAGCTCTACAGTCAGTGGCTGCTGCTCTTCATTCTGGCTGTAGAGGAAGGCCTGTCAGTATGGCTATGGAAAAACCATATTTGTTATACTGGTACAAGTTTCACTCTGCTGTCTCCACCTGGTACAAAGCTGAGAGGGAAATGCATAAAATCAGCCAAAGCATCATTCAAACCTGGTCATGATGACTGACAAAGCAAGCACTCTACAGTGGAAATGTTCCGACTTAAGTACACCCTTAGCGACATAACATCAGGGGTGTTCCACCAGCGACCTTGTGGTGATCATTCTCTCTCAGCCCTAATCTTCATTCTCTGAATCTGTACAGCTCCACCCCCCAGATACTGCTACTTTATATTAACTCTTGCTGCTCTTCCTTCCAGCCACAAAACTCAAAGCCCATCCATTCATTCATTCCTGGTGGTAACTCATGACTTTCTGTGTGGTAGGCTACACAGAGATGATGAAACTTATGAAACTGACAGCACAAAGTGCAGAGCTAGCCATAGAACGCAGGTGCCTTGACAACTGGCTTTGCATGTTCACTGCAAAACCATCTGTCCCTTCTTTCTTCGAGATGTTTTGGCTTTTCTCCAGGGTATGCGTTTATCAGTGGTTTTTATCTCTTTCTTCCCTCTCTGCTAGGTGAGTCTTTTCTCAAATTTTACAAACTATTGATAAAATTATAAAACAATAAAATTTATATCAAGTATTAAATTCTCAATTACAATTACTGTATTACATTCAAACAAGACTTGAAAATTATAAACTATATCTAAAACATAATCTATAATAATAAATAATTATGACTTTCCAATAGAAGCACTTTTTTGGTGGCCCTGAAAGCTATTAGTTTTCATTTGTGTGGCCCTCGGTAGGCTTTGTGTTTGACATGCCTGTCTTAGGAGCTAAAGTCATCTATTCTACAACATGAGCTAAAAGCCAACTGGCTCTCAGCCAAGCCTGTAGAGTAGAGACTTCACTCTTCCTTGTCAGAGATCTCATTACCTCTTGGGTTACACATAGACACCAGAATCCAGCAAGGACGGATCTATAGAGGCTGAGGTGGAGGCAATAAATGTGATACATAAAGAAAGGCTGAGGAAAAATACAGAGGAAGACAGAATGATGCAGATACTGCAACTTGTGATCCTACAAGGATGGCCAGGAACAGAAGACCGAGCACTGTTCTTTCAGGTAAGACACAAGTTGTGTGCACAGAATGGCATATTTCGGTGAGAAAGAGAAGTTATTCCAGCAGCTCTTAGGAATTAAATTATGCATAAAGTTCATCACATCTGAGAATTGAAAGTTGCTTAAGGCAAGCCCGAGGAACTATCTATTGGCCAGGAATGAATGACTGCTTGCAGACTTTGTGGAAAAGTCTGATGTATGATAGTGCCTTGATTTATGTGAAGGTTGTGTTCCCACACACCCTCGTGAACCTCGACTTTCGCGTAAGTCGGGGAGCAGCTATTTTCCCCTGGTGGAATGCACGTTCTGCAGCTGGAGAAGCAGCAGGAGAACCTGCAGCTCCTTTTGAAAGGTAAGTCCTGGGGTGGGGTAGGGGGGCTGTTGGGGAGGGTTAAGCCTGGGTCAGGTTAGGGCTGAAGTGGGGGCAGAGGCAGAGATAGAGTCACATGCGGGGTTGGTGAGCTGGAGTCGTGCTCAGGTGGTGAGCTGGGCTGTGTGGGGTGGGGGATTGAACTAGGGCCACATGCAGGGGAGTTGAGCTGGAGCTGCACACAGTGGGGTTGAACCTGGAAGGTGGGGGGTGAGCTGGAGCCACGTGTGAGGGGTGGTGAGCAAGAGCTAGGGCCAGGCACAGTAGGTGAGTGGAGCCATGCACGGGTGGTGAGCAGGGCTGGGGTGGAGGGGTTGAACCAGGCCTGAGCGGGGTTCAGGAGTTGAGCCAGAGCCGAGGGGAGTAGGATTTTGAGTTGCACTTAACTCGCATTAATGTGAGTTAAGTGCAACTCGAAATGGCACATTTTGAGGCTTTACTGTGTACAGATACGGGAAGAATCAAGTGAAAGAGACTCTGTAGCGACAAAGAATTCCAGAGAGATTATGCATAAAAGTGGAAATGGGTCTGTTTACCTTAGGAACAAAGGATGCAAGATTACTGCAGACTATTTTCCCCACTTCTGGGAGACAGACTATTCACCAGACACAGAATCCAGAGCAGAAGATGAAAGCACTTGTCATGCAGTATGTGACACCAGATATAATGTCTTCTGCCAACAGATCACAGTTAGTTTCAGGAGAGTCCCAGAAGTTCAGGAAGGACTGGTATTTTGGTCACACAACATCTTCACTGGGTAACCTCAAAGAAAAATCAAAGTAGAGTCAGTAGTAAAAACTGCTAAGAAACTGTTGGAAAAAAAGCTGTAACTGCAGAGACTGACACATACTTAATACTACTACTGTAGGTTATAGAAATTCTCCCTCACAAGGCCAAAATTCTAGTCTGGGCCAAAAGCTGATGAGACAGAGAACAAAGACATTCTTGGTGACAAGCAAAGGGTTCTTAAAGCCCGGGCACCCCAGCACTTCATTTGGTGAACTATGGAGAAAACAACAACAACAAGAAGAGAACTGTTTTACTATAGTAGACCTGCAAGAGATCTGTCAGATATGAAGCCAGCTGTGTATACAACCATTAACAAACCAGGACAAGTTCTTGCAGAAAGCTACAGTGGTGCAACCTGGAAACAAAAGATCAAGTGCAGATGGACAAGTACAGATGGACAATGGACAGTGTCTATATATTTCCTGGACCCCAGTCCTCCACTCTGGCCATGGTCCCACAGAGCAGGGCTCCGGTTGCCTTGGCTGCGGGGTGAGCTTTGGCTCCAAGGCCCAAAGTGCAGCAGGTAAGGGCTCTTCCTGGGTCAAACAGGCTCAGTCCCCAGTCCCCTCAGCCTTTGGCTGAGCCCTTAGGTCACCTGCAGGAGCTGCTCCCCACCTCTGCTGTCTCTGGGACAAATAACCAATGTCTGAACCACTCTCTAACTCCCTCCTTGTTTGTCTGAATTGCCGACCTCCTCCCACACACTCTCTCACCCAGCTGGAGGGAAGGTCTTTGTAAAAGGCAGCCTCAAGTGGGACCACCTGGTCCTGATTTAAGGTAGGTAGCCTCTTCCCTAGCTGTGCCACTCTGCCTGACTGCCAGGGCTGTTTCAAGCTTGGAAGTTGCTCCTCTGGCCTCAACCTCTCGGAATGGACAGAAAGGTGAAACCATATGCACCTCAGGAAAATAACAGAAACCTCTAGTGACAGCATGGACAATACCCAGCTACGGCTTTACAGCAGAAGAATCCTGAGCCAGAGTTTGTAGAAGTGGACAATGTCAGGCAAATGCCTGTGGAAAAACAAAAGGAAGAAGTTGTGGTGCAGACTCTGCCATGAATGCATGTGGACAAAAGGTTAGCCCTTACGGAGACAACTCTCTGTGGTGGGGGCAGGTGTGAGGTAAGCCAATGGGCGGAAAAAAAACATTTTTGAACTGAGCACAATTGCAGTCTGGGGGGAGGGCTTTGTGTGGCTGCAGCAGGGACAGAGAGAGAAATGGTTACACCTAAGCAGCTGGAATGAATCCAGTAAATATCCTGGCTGTTTCATAATCAGCCATAGGTACGCAAGTAGAAGGGACATGTGTAATGAGATGTGATCAGGCTATGGTTATTTTGAATTTGGTGTGGACCTTTTTTCCCATTGCTCTGGTTAATGACTTGATTCTTTGCCCTGTAATCTGTAACTTCTAAGAAGAATCCCAGAGAAGTAATTCTCTGTGCTGCAGCTGGTATGATTGAGCATATTCTCTTGTTTTGTGAATAACTTGTTTTTTTTAAGCAAATGATCTGAGTCCTGTGTCCTGAGAAGAGTCTGCATATATTCGTGCCTTAGACCAAAAGGTCAGCTATCAGATTACAGTTATTTGTGTCTAAGCTCTCTCCTGCAGGAGGGTTAGGAGCTTGGGGTACTCCACAGGGACACATCCCAAGTATGTCTTCTTGGGTTAAAGGGTTTTTTTCCTCACTTGGGTGGTGGTGGCAACTACCTCCCAGGGTCAGGGAATCTGTGACCTTGGGGAGCTGTTTAAGCAAAGCCCTTTTACAGGCAAGGTATTTTTTTAAGGTTTTGCAAGACCCCACTTTCTGCACTCAGAGTGTCAGAGTGGGGAGGCAGCCCTGATGGACTCTAACACTAAACTTAGAGTTTGTGGTTGAGCAGACTGAAGGAAGACAGCACCAGATAGACACCACTGAATCATGCCACCATAGCTGAGGGTAAATTAATGAGAGCCCTGTCTGGGATGGACTTCCAAGTTGTATAGATCTATAGCTAAAAAAACTGATAGGATATCGAATGCAGAAGCCAAAAGAATGACCAACATCTGAAAGGAATGTTAGGTTACATGGTCAGTTACTGATGGGGAGTTTGATAGTTTTCTTTAAAAGAAAAAGAATATAACAATATGAAAGTGCTAGGAGACATATTCAAGCAACATACAGTTCCTGGGGTGAATTGTAAGGAAGTGACACCTTATGGAGAACTGTCTAAGAAACTAGCAGGCTGAAGTAGGCATGTTGTAAGCAGTTACCATAAAGCCAGAGGGTATTAATTAGTCGCATATCAGAGGGAGATCATGAAGAGCAGAAAATCCAGACACAAAGGAGTGGGGCTTCTATGAAAAGTTCATTGTACAACTGGGCCCTAAATTAGACATAATAGAGTATCAGAGAGAGACACAATGTGGGGTGAAATGGGATGGTTTCTAAGATGGGGAAGGACAACAGTGATAGTGATATGAGACCTCACAAATCCAGCACAGACCACATTTGAAAGCTCTTATATGCTTAGGTCAAAAAGGATGATAGGAACAAAATTACACTTAGCCAAAACCCGTGGCCAGGCCTCTTCTATACTTCATAAACAAGCAAAAAAGAACGCTAACTTTTTTTTTTTTTACTATTTACAGGTAACCTTTGAAGAAATGTACTCAACATCTCACAAACTTAAGCTGCTATTAGTGGCTGTGTGCCTTGTTTTTGATCTTTGTCATACACTGAAAAGGTCAGTGACATACATTTGGGTCTGAAAGGGTGAAAACCACAGGGCTGCACATCAGATTACAAGTAAGCAGTGCACTGCATTCCCTTGGGTTTTCACACACACACACCTTTGGCAGTTTGATAATTATGGCCCAGTGCTGCCCTCAGACAATAACATGAGCAGCTGGAAAAATAACTTGAATGCTCTTTGTTGTTAGCTGAGAAAAGTGAGAGCCACCAACCTCCCAACATCTGCATTTTTCTGCTTTTTAGATACTAGAATTCCAAAAATACGGAGACATTGTTTTCTCAGTTAGGAAACACAATGCCTAATGGTAGTGTGAAAGTTAGTGGAAAGAGGATATGTTTATTACAGGTTGGATCTCCCTGTTCTGCCACCCTCAAGACCTGACCTGTCCTAAACAGCAGAGCTCACAACTTAGGAATTCACGTGGAACTGAGACCCTGGGCCGTCAGCACCTCACATTGCCCCACTTAAAGCAGAGCAAGCATGCCTTGTGGGGCCATGCACCCTGGGCAGGAGGAAAGTGGTGTGGACATGAAAAAATGCAGCAATTCATGTGATGGCTGTACATCAACCTAACATAAGCTGACTTAATTGTGCACTGTAGACGAGGCCTAACTGACAGGTGGATGTGGGGCAAAAGGCTGCTTGTCACCGAGATAATAAATGCACATTTACTGCGCTTCTGAACATTCTTATAGCTGTGTAACCCAGAGGCACTGAGACCACTGAAGGGAAAAATGAAATCTGCTCTACTGCCCTTAGCTAACAGCCAGCTGGCTTTTAGCTCAGGCAATAAGGTCTCATGGCTTTACTTCCAATAGGTCCGACATTCAATCCCGCCTGCCAGTGACACGGGTTCGTCAGCCTTACAGTTGATTAATGCATCCACGTGGAACCTGTTTCCAGAACATGCACCAAATAAACTGGTTTTCAAAGACTCTTAAGCAGCTAGCCTGAAACATATTTTTGCTGTTTGTCTTTAATATGTATTAATAAGTATTTGCATTTCCAAGTGTTATAGAACACTCATGTTAGTATACAGTAATCTAATGCAACAATGGAACTGGAATCGTTCTGTCTTTGCACATTTGCAAATATCGTAGGATGTTTTATTGTTTTCTAGTGAAGCCGAATAAAAATCAATGGATATAAAGTATCAGCATAAACACTGTCAGCCCCATCTTTATGTAGGGCCTTTAGGGGAGACTTGGATGCATAATCTCATCCTGCACTCTTGGTTTTATTCTTACTGGGGCATAAAACTGCAAGTTCCTGTGCCAGGAATGGAGGTGGGGGCAGCAGGGGGAGAGAAATGAGTCAGTAAAAAGATGGTTTTGGTAGGCTACAAAAAGAGTTTATGGGAAGCCATATCTGTTACATTTTAGCAAAAGCTTTCTGGTCTGATCATGATCTCTGATGCTAGGGGAAGTGCTGATCATCTCCTGTGAAGTGCAGAGTGCTCTTAAGACCTATTATCTTGAAAGGGACCTGAGAGCACCTAACACGTTGCTGGAGGCACTCAGATAGGAGTCCTGAAGCTATAGCTGCACTGCAATAAAAGACCTGGGGCAGGGTCCTGGCTGGCCCAGCTCAGCTGATTTGGGCCAGGGGATATCAGATTTCTGGGTAAGGGAGTGGGCTGGAGCTCAAGCGCTCAGACCTTTGTAAGGTGAGAGGGTCTGAGTCCACACCCTAGCCTGAGACAAGTTCAGCATTGCTATTTTTAGCCAGAAACCCCAGTCCTGAGTCAGCTGATCTGGGCTCCCAGAGTTGTTGCCATGGAGGTTTTATTGCAGTGTAGACATAGAGTTCTATGAATCTGTTTGTTAAGATAAAGTCAGCATGTACCAGTTATGCTACATTTTATACAGTGGGTATTTTTTTCTCGTGACTGGTGCTAATGCCTAATTCTCCCTCAAAGCAGTACAAAAAAGCAGTCCAGTAGCACTTTATTAGGTGGTGAGCTTTCATGATAGACCCACTTCTTCAGACCTCATGAGAGCTCACTACCTAATAAATTATTTTGTTAATCTTTAAAGTGCTACTGGACTGCTTTTTTGTTTTGATAGAATATAAACTAACACAGCTATCTCTCTGTTACTATTAAAACAGTACAGTGTCTTTTTAAACAGACTCAGTTTAGAAATGTTTGACTCAGAAGATATTTTCTCTCTTTATTTCTGTCTTCTTCCTTTCAGATGTGTCTCCTTAGAGATAAGTAACCTCACATTCCTGTGGAAGGAGAAGAAACAGAATTTCAGTTCTTCTGAGGAGATGTTGGCAGGCTGAGCACTGGGTCAGCTGGGAATGACTGACTCTCCCTTGCTTGCATCCTGTAGAAAAATTGTGCAATAGATCAGAAATCTTCATAGATTGAAAACAATGACCCATTATATGCACAAGGGTTTATAACAATACTGAACCCTTTTAGTTCAGGGGAAAAGGTTGTAATTACACAACCTTTTTCTCTTGCAGAGCAAACAGATAATAAGCAGAAGGAAAAAATTACAACTGAAACCTGTCAAACTGATTTTCAGGTTGATATAAAATTAAAGATTCCTATTGGCAGCCCACTCCCCACATACAGCGGCAGGGTCCTACCCTACTCCACTCCCCCATCAACACTGCCCTTCCCACCACCAGCAAGCGCAGTGGGGCTGTTTCTAGTTTGCTTTTGTTGCTGGTTTTATAGATCATATGAGAGAATAGCCACGAGTTTGGGATGTCTGCCCTATTTCTCAGCGTCTTATCCTGAATTTGGTATTGTCAATTGTGACCCACTGACGCAAGGTGACCAATGGAGCTTTGGAAGGATGCAGCACCTCAAGACGACCATGGGAATGCACAGTTCAGCTTTGACCCCTTTTGGGGGGCACAGAATGTATCCCCTGCATCCCAGTGACAGCTTGCATCCAGTCCTCCCTCACTCTGCCATTGCAGGTAGAGAAGTACTGCTCCACAGTGCTCTGCTGAGAGGAGCCCTTTGTGATCCACATCTTACATAGCAATAATGACTGCCCTGTATCACCATAATAGTTTCAAGCATTGGTGATATTCCACAATTCTTGCTCTGGATGATAACATAACTTGTGACTTTACAAGTTGCTTATAAAAGGCAAAACACCACTGATTCATCTGCTGCCCAGCAGGTCTTGCAAACAAAGCAACTATTTATTTACATAGAAACACCATGAGACTTTTCCCCTTCCATAGTAACAGAGAGATAGCCATGCTAGTCTATATACTATCAAAACAAAAAGCAGTCCAATAGCACTTTAAAGTCTACCAAAATAACTTATTAGGTGGTGAGCTTTCGTGAAGTAGACCCACTCCTTAGCTGTGTCTACACGTGCATGCTACTTCGAAGTAGCGGCACTAACTTTGAAATAGTGCCCGTCGCGGCTACATGCGTCGGGCTCTATTTCGAAGTTAACTTCGACGTTAGGCGGCAAGACGTCGAAGTCGCTAACCCCATGAGGGGATAGGAATAGCGCCCTACTTCGACGTTCAACGTCGAAGTAGGGACAGTGTAGACGATCCGCGTCCCGCAACGTTGAAATTGGCAGGTCCTCCATGGCGGCCATCAGCTGGGGGGTTGAGAGACGCTCTCTCCAGCCCCTCAGCTCACTGGTGGCCACGTGGAGCGGCCCCTTAAAGGTCCCCTCCCCCTCCCTGCCTCTGCAGGAAGCTGAGGCAACGTGCAGGCTGCAGCCTGCACACGCGGGCAGCCTGCAGCACCCTCAGCCACCCACCCAGCAGCGATGGCTAGCTGGCAGTGCCCCCAGCACCCCCAGGGGACCCCCCCCCAAGGGGAGCCAGGGCAGCCAGCCCAGCCAGAGGGGCAGCCAGTCTGGGAAGCGGCAGCGGGGCCCCTCCTGGACGGAGGCCGAGCTGCGGGACCTGCTGGGGCTCTGGAGCGAGGAGAAGGTGCTCCAGGTAATGGGGAGCAAGAGGCGGAACGCGGATGCGTTCGCTTGGCTGGCCGACGGCCTGGCTGCCCGGGGTCACCCTGCCCGCACTCCTGACCACGTCAGGAGTAAGGTCAAGGAGCTGCGGCAGGGTTACTCCCGGGCCCGGGATGCGGCCAGCCGATCTGGGGCCACCCCCATCACTTGCCCCTTTTACAGGGAGCTCAGGGACATCCTGGGCTCCCGGCACACCTCCTCCCCTCCGGCCACCCTTGACACCTCGGCTGACGAGCCCCAGCAGGCCCTGCAGACGGAGTCTGCCCCGGAGGCAAGCCCCGCACCCCGGGTGCCGCCCCCAGAGGCCATCCCCGGGACATCGCGGAAGGAGGAGGAGGAGGAGGAAGGGGGCTCCTCCTCCGCAGAATCCAGCCTGCAAATCCTCCTCCTGCCATTCCGGAGCAGCAGCAGGGCCTCCGACCCCCCGGGGATCTCCGGACCGTGGGAGTGGACCCACAGGTAGGTACCCCTCTCTGGTGGACACCCCTGGGCTTGAGGGGCGGGGGTAAGAGATATGTGTCCTGGGCCCCCCATATGCTCACATGGCCATGGCCCCAAGGACACCAGGGCCATGGCCCTCACAGCACTGCATCCATCAGCCCCTGCCCCCCGCCCCGCATGACAGTGCCATGCCCCATCCCCGGGCCAGGGGGGAGCGGAACCTCGAGGGGCCCCCGGGAGGAGGGGGTGGGACAACCCGCAGCAGCAGCATGTGATGGAGTGGGGGGAGTGCAAAAGGGAGACTCAGGCTACATATGAGCCACAAGAGCCGAACACCTCCCAGGGCCAAAGGAGGATCCTGGCGCTGCAGCTCGCAGGTGACACCTCTGCCCTGAACCAACAGGAAGGAGGAGCCGAGCTGGCTTGGAATTGGGGGGCGAGGGCGGGGCCACAGGTAGAGGCTAGGGGAAGGGAGAGCTGGTAGGCAGCCAGCCTGAGGAGGGGGAAAGCTGCATCCCAGAGGGGCCCCCCTTGGGGTCTTCTCCCCACGACGGGTTGGAAGGACTGTCTCTTCCGACAGCTGGTGCTGTCACTCCTGCCAGAAACTGGCCATCTGTGGCCTAAGAAACCTCTCCTGCTGTCAGACTCTGCGGGGTGAAGTGAGAGTCGCTCCCACTAGGGGACGGGGTGCAGGGCCGGGGGACCCCTGAACCCCATCCATCACAGCATCATCTCCCGGGGATGGGGATGGGGAACCTGCAGCACAGGGCTGAGGGGACAAAGGCCACGGCTCGGGGCCCACACTAACGCCTGTCTCCATTCTTCTTCCCCCCCTCCTCTTCTGTGTCCTGCACCTGCACCATCACAAGGACCGGAAGAGAGCGCCGGCAAGGCGTCAGTCGTCCCGGAGAGCCCTCCAGGACCATCGCTCCAGGGCAGCCCCTCGGCCGAGGACCAACTGGCCCCGCGGCGGGCTAGACGGCGGGCCCCGCGCCACCTACCGCCGCCGGCGACGGACCCCCAGCTGCTGGCCATCCTCCGTGGGCAGCTGGAGGTCGCGGAGCAGCACCTCCACCTGCAGGAGCGGGCGCTGGCCTGGCACCAGGAGGCATGGGGGGCCTACATGCAGACATTTAACCGCCTGGTGGACTTGCTGGCCCCCCATGCCGCGCCGGCCGAAACATCGTCCGCCCTGCCCGCTCCTGCAGCCCCACCACCAGCTGCTCCGCCCGTCGCCGGCCCGTCCGCCGTCACCCCGCCACCCACCCGCGAGGGCCAGAGCGCCGAGGGACCCCTGGAGCAACCTGACACTCACCGGCCCCGATACCTTCCGGTCCAGCCCGCTCCCACCCAGCCGCGGACCAGGCTGCAAGCGCGGCGGGGCTCCCGGCCAGCCACGCCCAGTGCCGGGCTATAGGGGCGAGGGGCCCGGGACGTGGCCCCCCCCTTTGTATATAGTTGCACCCTGTTTGGTTGGTCCCCCCGTTTGCCCCGTCCCCCCCATGTAAATAGTTCTCCCCTTTATCCTCCCTGGTTTTCTTTTTATTATTTATTGCACACTGTTGTTTCTTTGCATTGTTTTATTGTTCTACATATTGCTTTTGTTGGACGTTTGTCCCTAGTTTTCTGTTTGTGGTTCACATATTTCTTTTTACATCCCAAAAAAAAAGGGTTCTGAAAGACAAAAAAAAAGTTTACGTTCAGCCACAAGTGCGTGCTGTCATTTGTCCAGGACAAGTGGGGGGGGGGCGGTGGGGTGCTCCATGGTGTGGGCGTTGGGGCAGGAGTGTGGGGGAGGAAGGGGCGGGCAGTAGGGGGCCTGGGCAGAGTTCATCCCGCGGCCTGTTTGTCGAAGTGGGCCCGCAGGGCCTCCCGGACCCGGGTCCCCTCGGGGTCCACCTGCCGACTGGGGGCAGCAGGTGGCTGGACGTGTGCCCTGCCGGCCTCCATAGCCCAGCCCTGCAGAAAGGTCTCCCCCTTGCTCTCTACCAAATTGTGCAGGGCGCAGCAGGCACCCACAATCTGGGGGATGTTGTTGGGGCCTGCATCCAGGCGGGTCAGGAGACATCTCCAGGGTCCCTTCAGGCGGCCAAATGAGCGCTCCACCACCTGGCGCGCACGGTTCAGGAGCTCGTTGAAGCGCTCCTGGCTAGCGGAGAGATGGCCCGTGTAGGGGTGCGTGAGCCACGGCCGGAGGGGGTATGCCGCATCTGCGATGACGCAGAAGGGCATGGTGGTGTCCCCCAGAGGGATCTCCCACTGGGGGATGTAGGTCCCCGCCTCCAGCCGGCGGCACAGGCCCGAGTTCCGGAAAACCCGGGCGTCGTGTGTGCTGCCAGGCCAGCCCACGTAAATGTCCTGGAAACGTCCCCAGCTGTCCACCAAGGCCTGGAGGACGACAGAATGGTAGCCCTTGCGATTGAGGTATCGTCCGCCACTGTGATGCGGGGCGCGGATGGGGATGTGAGTCCCATCCAGAGCCCCGAAGCAGTTGGGGAAGCCCAGGGTGGCAAAGGCGGCGATGGTGGCATCTGGGTCCCCCAGCCTCACGAGCCTGTGCAGGAGCATGGCGTTGATGGCACGCACAACCTGCAGAGAAAGCACATGGGACGGCACCAATGAGGGGTGAGCAGGGTGTGCGTGGCCCTGCCCTGCCCTGCCCTGCCCTGGCCCCCCTGCCCTGGCCCCCCTGCCCTGCTCTGGCCCCCCTGCCCTGCCCTGCCCTGCCCTGGCCCCCCTGCCCTGGCCCCCCTGCCCTGCCCTGGCCCCCCTGCCCTGGCCCCCCTGCCCTGCCCTGGCCCCCCTGCTCTGGCCTGCCCTGCTCTGGCCCCCCTGCCCTGCCCTGGCCCCCCTGCTCTGGCCCCCCTGCCCTGCCCTGGCCCCCCTGCCCTGGCCCCCCTGCCCTGCCCTGGCCCCCCTGCTCTGGCCTGCCCTGCCCTGGCCCCCCCTGCCCTGCCCTGGCCCCCCTGCTCTGGCCTGCCCTGCTCTGGCCCCCCTGCCCTGCCCTAGCCCCCCTGCCCTGGCCTCCCCCCGTGGGTTCGCTTACCTCCATGAAGACAGCCCCGACGGTGGCCTTTCCGACACCAAACTGCTGGCCCACGGATCGGTAGCTGTCCGGAGTGGCCAGCTTCCAGACAGCGATGCCGACCCGTTTCTGCACTGTGAGGGCACGCCGCATGGCAGTGTCCTGGTGCCTGAGTGCGGGGGTGAGCCACTGGCACAGCTCCAGGAATGTCTGCCGGCTCATCCTGAAGTTCCTGAGCCAGTGGTCGTCGTCCCACTCCCCAAGCACCAGCCGCTCCCACCAGTCGGTGCTGGTGGGGTAGCTCCACAGCCGCCGGCGTGTGAGGCGGGGGGTGGAGCGGGGTGCTGCAGGGGTAGGGGTTGAGCCCTGCTGCCCTGGGGGCATCTCCTCCCCTGGGGCAAGGAGGTGCTCAGCTGCCTCCCACATGGCATGGGTCAGGGCAAGCCCTGCTCCTGCCGGGAGGGCTGGGTGGACCTCTAGCTGCTGCTGCTGCTGCTGCTGCTGCTGCGGGTCCATGACTGCGGCGCCCGGGGTCTGTGTGCCTATGGCTCCTCAGACCGCGTGCTGTGCAGGCTGAGTGTGTCTGGGAGGGGCCCTTTAAGGGAGCGGCTAGCTGTTGCCCCGGAAGCGCTAGTCCGCCTGTTGACCCTGTCTGCACCTGTGCCTGGCATCCCTATTTCGATGTGTGCTACTTGGGCGTGTAGACGTTCCCTCGCTGCACCTATTTCGATGTTGGGCTGAGCAACGTCGAAGCTGAACATCGACGTTGCCGGCCCTGGAGGACGTGTAGACGCTATTCATCGAAATAGTCGATGTCGCAACATCGAAATAGGCTACTTCGATGTAGGCTTCACGTGTAGACGTAGCCCTTCAGACCTAGCTGAAGGTCTGAAGAAGTGGGTCTATCTCACGAAAGCTCACCACCTAATAAATTATTTTGGTAGACTTTAAAGTGCTACTAGACTGCTTTTTTGTACTGTTTTAAGAGGGAGAATTAGACCATAGCAGTTCCACTAATCTGGAGATATAAATTGTCCCAAATTGGAAATAATTGCACGTGAGAACAAAGTTACAGAGGTCAGACACCAAACTGGCTGTGGTGACATCATGTGGAATATTAGTGTACAGAGCCTCTATGTCCACGGTGGCAAGAAAGAAAAAAACAAATCAATAGGGCCAGATAAATACCCAGAGACCAGCTACTTCAAGATAGGCCCAAGAAAGCCAAGAACAGAACACCACTGGTCATATCTACAGCCCCCTGCAATGCATTATTAAAGACCTACAACCTATCCTTAATCAGGATGCCACACTCCAGAAGGCTCTAGGTGACAGGCCTGTTCTCTTCTACAGACAACCTCCCAACCTTATGAGGATTCTCACCAACAACCACAGTCTATACCGCAGGAACACCAGCCCTGGAACTTTTCCTTGCAACAAGGCCCATTGCCAACTTTGTCCACACATCTGTTCTGGAGATACCATCACTTGACCTAACCAGGTTATTCACAGAATCACAGGCACATTCTCATGTTCCTCAACTAACATCATATATGCCATAATGTACCAAAAGTGCCCACATGTTTTGTATATTGGATAGACTTCAAACTCTCTTAGACAAAGAATTAATGGGCATAAACCAGACATAAAAACACTCCTGATTCACAACCCTGTCAGCCAGCACTTTAATGGAGGGGGCCATTCTGTTAATGACCTGAAAGTCTGTGTTTTACTGAAGAGGAATTTTTCACAGCCATTTGGAAAGAGCAGCTGCTGAACTCTCTTTTATATTCAAATTCGACACATTAATACATGGTTTGAACCGGGCTGGCAATTTTCTACCTCATTATAGGGGCTCTTTTGCATACTTTGCCTTACCTAATTCTTGACTCCTTACCCCCTTCTACCCCTCTACTCTCTGATTTGCTCACCTTGATAATATTTTTCTGATTTGTCAACCTTGCTTACTATTTCTGGTTCTCTGTGCCTTAAACATTGAGTCTGTTCTGATCTGGCTGTGTGTAGCCAGACAAAGTCTCCCCCTTACAAGCCAGCTTGCTCTTTGCCCCCCCCACTGAGGAGCACACAGGGCACGGAAACGGCTGCTGACAGCACAGTCTTTGATGCCCTCATTGAGGCCCAGATATGCTAGCTTATCATGACCCTGAGAAGCAGAAAGTACAGATGGAAGGCTAACAGGCCAGACTGTCAAAAAGGGTGGGCGGGGGGGACCCTCAGAAATCACCCCAGCTGGCATTGATCAATATGATGCACACACACAATCACCCAGAAGGGGACGTGCCCCGCCCGCACAAAAGAATGTCCTGTACTCCTAAATTGCTTATCTCTTGTCTTACAAGTGCAAACTAAGTAAGAAATGCCCTTGTAACAAACTGGCGTCACAAAGACAGACCAGTATGATCTGGCACCATAGATAAGAAAGAGAATACGTAACCCAAAAGGAGGTATAAAAGGTGGGTCCAGCAGAACTCTAACTTTGAGTGCATTCCACCAACTACCTGCTGGTCGGGTCAGGTGATTGCCTCCCGAGGTCCACAGCTGGGGATGCCCAACCTTGTATTCGTCTTTCCGTGGAATTGAGTGACCGATCCAGCTTGGCTACGCTGGTATCGAGAGACGCAGAGAGGGTAAGATACACCCATGCTAGGTCTCTGACTTTTTTGTGCACAGCTAAAGAATTAGAGCTCTGTAACTAGTGTCAAGATATCATTGTGTTAGATGGTAACAGAGATCTTTGTATTGGATTGTAACATAACTTGTTAACACCTGTACTTTGCTAGCATATAAGAAGTAAACAATTGCCTTTTGTAACCGCACGCTTATAATTGTAGCTTAATAAACTTGTAACTAGTTAAGATCCAAGCCTAACCATTTTGTTAGCCCTTTTGTCACTGCAACACAGCCGGCACAACAAAAGAACTTTAACCGTTTGGTTTCTACAGCCTGGCCGTGGGTGAGAGCGCTAGGAGCTGCCTGCTCTAACAGTAAAAAAACTGGGTTGCTTAGGACCCAGGGGAGTACCTCACCACACATTACCCGGCCACCGGCTAACACTGTGGTCTGAAGAAGTGGGTCTGTCCCACGAAAGCTCATTCCCTAATAAATTATTTTGGTAGTCTTTAAAGTTCTACTGAACTGCTGTTTTGTTTTCCCCTTCCATGTAAGTGAGCTGTAGAGAACACATTCCTCAAACTCCTACTCCCACATTTCTTACAGTAATATAAAATGTTCACTTGGTGAAGCAGTGTGTTTCCTCAATCAGTCTGTAATTAGTAAGGAGCAATGCTCTGACTTTCAGCATTGCTCCCTCATGTGTGGTTTTCTTAGTTGTTAAGTATAAGCTCTTTGTGCCTTCACCAAGTTATTTTCATTTAACTGATGCATAACTCAGCCACAATACCATCCTGAGCCTCGTGACAACTAGTTCAGAGCCTCCCCTTCCAATGGAGGACGACTTTTCACCTCTGTAGCCACAACCGCTTCACCATAATTCAATACCAGCATGGGCGGTGGGTGAAGCTGCTGCTTGGGAGGCAAGCTCCCCAGCCTGCGGACCTGTCCATATTCCAGCTCTGCTCCTTCTAGGCCCTGTCCCCTCCTCACTGTCCCACAACTTCCTCACTGTCTCCCTCTTCTCTCTGCTCACCCATGCCAGCCAAATCCTTGAACCCCAATGTAGCAAATGACATTTGGGAGAGAAAAAACACTCTTCTAAAACTTCTTTCTAAAGAAAATGGAGCATGTTTTCCACTTCATGCCAGATTGTGAAGACTGGACGTGCAGAAGGTAGTTAATTAAAAGGGCTACATCTGGGAATAAAAAATGTCAGCCACAGTTTGTTTGTTTTTGGTTTTTTTACCCTGACATTTGTCAGAAATTTATTTGCAAAAACTCTGTAGTGAGGACAAGTCAGTTGTCCCGTAGAATACAACATTCAATATTGTGGAATACATGCTGCAGCCTTTGTCTGTTTTACATTTTCTTCATCAGCATTTCTAAGCTGATTTTTATATTTTAAATGCACTCTTAAGTCTTCATAAATTAACCATTCCAACATGGCTATGAAATGTCACTATATGTTTATACTAAAACATGCTTCCAAAGGTTTTGGGCGTATGAAAGGCTTCTGTGTCTTAGCAAGCTACTGATTTTGAGGAAGTGTTCTTTTAAAATTAACATATAGAGGTATGCATCTCATAGAACTGGAAAGAACCTTGGGTTCAGTTCCCTGCCCTATCCCTGACAGATACATATTTTTTTAATCAATTTGCCCCAGACCTCTAATTGGCCTCCTTCAGGACTGAATTCATAACCTGAGGTTTAGCAGACTATTACACAAACCACTGAGCTATCCCTCCCCTGTGAGTTCTTCATATAGGCAGAAATACAAGGGAAATTCATTTGTCTAGCTATTGGGTAGTTGTGTTCAAGGGGCAGGGTGTGGGGGTGGAGTGAAACAAGAGTTGGGCTGATTAGCAAGGACAGGAAGACTTTGGAAGGAAGTTTTTATACTATAGTAATTAAAATTCAGATGTGTATTTTATATAAGGGTGGTCTTTTGAAGAATTTATTTAAAAAACTATGTGTGGAGATCCAACCATTTAAGGCTAAAGCAGAATACTCAGATTGTACATCTAAATATTGAGGCATGGATTTTTTAGGGATGTGATTTTATAAGATTTAGCCACAAACTAATGAAATATTTAAAGCAAATTTTAAGCTAAATGCAGTAATTCACAACTGGTTTTGTGAGCAAATTCAGGGTTGGTACATGCCTGCTAAATGGTTTTAATTATTGCTTCTTGCACAGGCTCTTTCATAGGTTCATTGTTATTCTAAGAGGTCTGGCAAGCTGAAAAACTTTTTCACGTTTAAGTTTTGGGGCTTTTTTGGAAGGGGCTACTGGACCCAGTGGTTAACT
The DNA here is from genome assembly GCF_033958435.1 of Carettochelys insculpta. Taxonomy (NCBI): domain Eukaryota; kingdom Metazoa; phylum Chordata; order Testudines; family Carettochelyidae; genus Carettochelys; species Carettochelys insculpta. The sequence continues at coordinate 43,409,971 of NC_134137.1, forward strand.
GATTGCAGGGGACAAAAAATGAGAAAACAGGGGTGGGGTAGAGTCACAGGTTTAAATCGAGGGAACCAGAAAGGGTCACTGAGCAGAGAACCCTAGACAGTACTCACTGCTCCTCAAAGCTCTCTAGGGAGCCACTCAATGCTCCCCCAGAGAAACTCTGCCCAGATGTGTGAGACAAGGGAGAAGCTGAAATAGGCCCCCCAGTTACAGAGCACTCCCTCATCCAGCATCCTCCTCATGGTGTTATAGATGGCAGCCTTGGCAAGGGTGAGGAGAAGGCTGATGAGGTCCCATGACTTTGTGGGGCTGTTCATGGGGTGTGCATAAATAAACAGGTGAGGGGAGAAGTGTGGCCAGCACCTCAGGAGGAGGACTTTTAAGTTAACAGATACACTTTAGGGGAAGAATTACTTGTTTGCAAACTGCAACAGCCTGTTGTGGGAGCCTCTGAGAACTGTCAGAATAGGGGTAGGAAGAGGGGAGAAATTGAGCACTAAGACCATGGGGAGACATTGCCTCCCCTTGCCCCTTATACCGCTGCCCGTGAATACCAGCTGCGCCCCATAGCTTGGGAGTGAAATGGTTCCACATTGTCCTTTGCATCAAACAGCACAGTTCATTCCTGTGTAATTCAAGTGAAAACTGAAAACCAGTTCAGAGCCTCCCCTTCCAACAGAGGGAAAGTCCTATTGCATTTTAATTCAGGACTCAATCCCATGAGCCTAGAGTGTGCAGAACTGCTATTCAACTCAATAAGCATTCCCAGGGGTCAGTGCTTATCAGCTGAAAAAGGTCTCACTAGGATTCTGTACTTCACTTTCTTAAAATATTCACAAAATAGAGTATGTTTATGGGAATCACCATAAACTTCTGCTGTGAATTAAGATGGGAGAGACGCACATACTGATGTGCCCATGCAAAATAATAACAATAATAATAATAACCTCAGGTGAAGCATAAATTAAATGTTTCTGGCAGCTAATTCAGTCACTGCCTTTTTATTCATTGTGGAAATCTGAAACACACATATTTCTACAGGTGTATTACTCCTTTGAATATCCTATTGTGTAGTATAGCAGCATTAAATCTATTGTAGCAGAATATTAACAGGTTAGATCACATCACATGTTGAACTACCTGTAGAACTACCATGCTGACCAGCTTGACTGAAGATCTTCAGGCCATCAGTGACACCCGAAAGACCGCTGTCATCAACAAGGAACTGAAGAGGCTCCGAGATGATATCTCTGCACTGCAAGAGACGCGACTTGCAGATTCGGGATCTCTAAAGGAAAAGGACTACACCTTTTTCTGGCAGGGTAAAGCCCAAGAAGAACCCAGAGAGCATGGTGTTGGCTTTGCTGTCAGAAACACCCTTCTACAAATGGTGGATTTAGTCATGGGCAGACAAGAAAGACTTCTTCGGATCACGCTTCAAACTTGTGCCGGTCCCATCCACCTGATCAGCGCTTATGCTCCAACCCTGTACGCCACACCAGAAGTAAAAGACAAGTTCTATGACGTGCTTAGTGTGGCTGTAGTGCAAATACCTGCTCATGAACAACTGTACATCTTGGGTGACTTCAATGCAAGAGTTGGAGCTGATTGGGCCTCATGGCCTTCCTGCTTAGGACACTTCGGTGTGGGAAAAATGAATGACAGTGGACAGCGTCTCCTTGAACTGTGCACATACCACAATCTGTGCATCACAAACACATTCTTCCGAACGAAGCCACAGCACAGAGTGTCGTGGAGACGCCCATGCTCGAAGCACTGGCGTCAACTAGATGTGGTCATCAGTAGGCGTAATAACCTCAAAAACGTCCCTCTGACATGCAGCTATCATAGTGCTGACTGCGATACAGATCACTCGCTAGTTTGCTCCAAGCTCAAGCTGAGACCCAAGAAGCTCTACCGCTCTAAACCTGCTGGAAGGCCCCGCGTTGACGCCAGAAAGACAGCAAACTCGGAGAAAGCTGAAAAGTTCAGAGAGACCCTACAGGAAAATCTGCGCAGCGGCCCTGGGGGCGCCGATGCAACATCCAAATGGCAACATCTGAGGGATACAGTTTACAACATGGCCTTGTCGGTGTTTGGAAGAAGAGCTAGAAACACGAACGACTGGTTCGAAGCTAACTCCGATGAGATGATTCCAGTCATTGAAAAGAAGCGTGCTGCACTCCTGGAGTACAAACGCTCACCAAGCCAGAGTACGCAGCAAGCACTTAGAGTGGCCAGAAGAACAGTACAGCAGACAGCCCGGCGCTGTGCCAACAACCACTGGCTCCAGCTATGCAGCAGCATCCAGACCTGTGCTGACTTTGGTAATCTCAGAGGAATGTACGAGGGTATGAGGAAGGCATTAGGACCCCCCCCAGAACAAGATGGCACCTCTGAAATCCAAATCTGGTGAAGTCATCGTTGACAAAGCCAAACAGATGGAGTGTTGGGCTGAGGCCTACTCCGAGCTGTACTCACGCGAGAGCATTGTGGTTGATGCAGCCCTCGATGCCGTCGAGCTCCTACCAGTAATGGACAAACTGGATCAGGAACCGCCTGTGGATGAACTGAAGAGAGCCATCGACAGCATTGCAGCAGGAAAGGCCCCTGACCAGGATGGTATACCACCAGAGGTAATCAAGTGTGCCGCGGAAACCCTCCTGGAACCCTGACATGAGCTACTGTGCCTGTGCTGGAAAGAGGGTGAGGTTCCACAGGATATGCACAATGCTAACATTGTAACGTTGTATAAGAACAAAGGAGACGGAAGCGACTGCAACAACTATGAAATCTCCCTCCTAAGTGTCACTGGTGAACTGTTCGCTCGCGTCATCCTTGGCAGACTCCAGAAGATTGCTGAGAGGGTGTACCCAGAATCACAGTGTGGATTCCGTGCAGAGAGGTCTACCGTTGACATGGTTTTCTCTCTAAGGCAGCTGCAAGAGAAGTGCAGGGAGCAGAGGAAGCCACTCTACATAGCCTTCATCGACCTGACCAAGGCCTTTGACTTGGTCAGCAGGGATGGTCTATTCAAACTGCTCCACAAGATAGGCTGTCCTCTACGGTTACTCAAGGTGATCCAGTCATTCCACGAAGACATGAGAGGAACCATCCAATATGATGGTGCATTATTGGATGCTTTCAGAATCAGGAGCGGCATCAAACAAGGATGTGTGCTTGCTCCGACATTGTTTGGGATCTTCTTCGCACTCCTCCTGAAGCATGCCTTTGGATCTTCAACAGAGGGCATCTTGCTGCACACAAGATCTGATGGCAAACTGTTTAATCTTGCAAGGCTGAAAGCCAAGTCTAAGGTGCGGGAAGTCCTCATCAGAGACATTCTGTTCGCAGAAGATGCTGCTGTAGTGTCTCACACAGAAGACCAGCTTCAAAAACTGCTGGATCAGTTCTCCAAAGCGTGCAAGGACTTTGGGCTTACCATCAGCCTAAAGAAGACAAACGTACTCGGTCAGGATGTTGCTGAATCCCCATCAGTCAGCATTGACAACTATACATTAGAGGTCGTCCATGAGTTTGTTTACCTCGGGTCCACCATCACTGACACCCTGTCATTGGACACTGAGCTAAATAGGAGGATCGGAAAAGCGTCCACAACTCTGTCCAGACTCAGCAAGAGAGTGTGGAATAACAACAAGCTGTATGCTCACACCAAAATGCAAGTCGACAGTGCCTGCATCCTCAGCACCTTCCTTTATGGCAGCGAGACTTGGACCCTGTATGCCCGCCAGGAAAAGAGGCTGAACGTCTTCCACTTGCGCTGCCTCAGGCGCATCCTTGGAATATCATGGAAGGACAGAGTGACCAACACCGCCGTTCTCGAGGAAGCTGGAATCCCAATCATACACACCCTCCTCAGGCAGCGGCGGCTCCTCTGGCTTGGCCACGTCCACAGGATGAATGATGGAAGGATTCCAAAAGACATCCTGTATGGTGAGCTAGCCTCTGGCAAAAGACCTCCTGGATGCCCCCACTTGTGCTACAAAGATGTCTGTAAGAGAGACCTCAAAGAGGTAGACATTGAGCTGGACAACTGGGAAGAATTAGCAGATGACCGCAGCAGGTGGAGGCAGGGGTTACACAAGGGCCTTCAGAAGGGCGAGATGAGGATCAGACAGCTAGCAGAGGAGAAGCGAGAGCACAGAAAGCACACTAAAGACTTGCCACACACCCACCTCATCTGCAAGAGATGCAGCAAGGACTGTCACTCTCATGTGGGTCTTCATAGTCACAGTAGACGCTGTAAATGAAGTCCTTAATTGAAACTATAAAGGGCGCAATCCATAGTCTATGCAGACTGAAGGATGTGTACTATTACTCCTTTGAATATCCTATTGTGTAGTATATCAGCATTAGATTTATTGTAGCAGAATATTAACAGGTTAGATCACATCACAGTTGAACTACCTGTTGGCCATGGGTACAGACATTCAATTACTTTACAGCTCCTCTAATCTTTTTTGCATCAGACCAAAAGCCTAAAGACAGAATTCTTTTAACAGTTACAGATTAATCTATAAGCAGTGGGTGGAAAATCAAACACTCAAGCCCAGTTTATCTCCTAGATTGGTTCAGAATAACAACTGTGAAGTTTCTACATATTTTCAACAGAGATCACAGCCAATGTTGATCATACCTATTTTAATGCAATATCTCACTGTATTTCTTCAGCTCTTTGCAGGCAAAGGGAGCTAGTGGAGGATGAAGTCTGTGGGGGAAAGGACAAGATTTTTGTTGGGGTTGAGTCTTGGTGGCTTAGTTGCTAATTCACAGATTCATAGACTTCAAGGCCATAAGAAACCAGTATGATCACCTCATCCAACCTCCTGTGTAAGACTGGCCATGCCAGTGATGGAATAGGCATGCCCATCCTTGGACAATTGTTCCAATTGTCAATTACCTTCACTGTTAAAAATGTATACCTTATGTCCAATCTGAATTTGTCTAGCATTAGCTTCTAGCTATTGGATTGTGTTAACCTTTTCTCTGCTAGGCTGAAGAGCAGGCATGTCGAACTCAAAGCCTACTTAGAGTTGCACAAGTAAAAACTGATAGTTTTCAGAGCCACCAAAGAAGATATACTCTATTGGAAAGTCATACTTATTTATTATTATAGATTATGTTTTGGGCACTTTTTATAATATTTTTTCAGGTCTTGTTTGAATAGAATACAGTAATTTTAATTGAGAATTTAATACTTAATGGCTGTGTCTACACTAGCCCCCTTCTTTGAAGGGGCATGGTAATCAGCCTGAGCAGAGAATACTAATGAAGTGCAGCGGTGAATATGCAGCACCTCATTAGGCTGATTCTCCCCGCGACAACTTCCAAGTTTCCTCACTCCCTTGTTTCTTTAAGTTAATATATACACTGAGTAAGGGCACTTTGAAGCTAGGTGGGTATTTAGAAGTGCCCACAGCTACATGTCATGCCAGCGCTTCAAAGTTTGCAACTTTGAAGTTGCTGTGGGAAGAATTAGCCTAATGAGGTGCTGCATATTCATTGTAGCACTTCCTTAGTTTTCTCTGCTCAGGCTCATTACCAGGCCCCACATCTTCAGGGCTAGTGTAGACACAGCCAATATGAATTTTATTGTTTTATAATTCTACTAATAATTAATAAAATTTAGGAAAAGACACTCCTAGCAGTGAGGGAAGAAAGAGATAGAAAACTGAGGATAAAATCAGACCAGGGAGAAAAGCTAAATCAGAAAAGCCAAAACATCACAAAGAAAGAAGGGACAGATGGTTTTGCAGTGAACAAAGCCAGGTGTTGGGACACCTGCATTCTATGGCTAGCTCTGCGGCTCTCTGTGTACTGTCCACTTCATCACCTCTAAAAATGAGGATAGCCTACCTCACAGGAAAGTTATGAGGTACCAACATGAATGAATGAATTGATGGGCTTTGAGATTTGTGGCTGGATGGAACAACTGCAAGAGTTAATGTAAAGAAGTGGTATCTGAGGGGAATGGAGCTGTACAGACTCAGAGAATGAAGATTAGGACTGAGAGAAACTGATCACCGCAAGCTCGCTGGTGGAACACCCCTGATGTTATGTTACCATGGGAATACTTAAACTGAAAAATTTCCATGATACTTTATCAATCATTGTGATCAGGTTTGAATGATGCTTTGGCTGATTTTTATGTATTTCCCTCTCACCTTTGTACGGGGTGGGGACTACACCGTGAACCCCTCCCCTACCCCAAAAGCAGCCTCTCCCCCATAGGGAGGTTAGAGATTCCCCTTTCCCCCACCCCCTTCCAGTGGGCCACAGAAGACATCACAATCCAACATATTTTTTCCTGCACAGAGGAAGCAGGGAGAGAGTAAGGAAAGGGGTGCTGAGGGGGGAGCCCAGGTCAGGCTCTCCCAGCTTCTGTGGCTATTGTCCGAAGTGCAGAAAGGAGATCTCCTTTCAATTCCACCAAAGGAGAAACACTGCACTCCCCGATACCTCCAACTCTGCTGTTAGGAATAAGGGGATTTCAAAGTTCCCAGGGTCTTTTCGAAAAGGAGCCCCATCTGGACGAGCTGTGCGGCAGCTACAAGTGGCGATTTCGAAGAACTGCAGCCAGTGGCATGCTAATGAGGCACTGAATACGCTTTTAAGCGCCTCATTAGTAATCTTCAAAATAGCCATGCAAACGGCCGTGCATTTGCATGGCCATTTCGAAGATTTGGGCTAGTGTAGACACAGCCTATGAGGCACAAATAAAAGAAGGCCAAGTGCCCCGCCCCAGCCATTAGGTGAAAGAGGCAAATTCAGCAGGGAACCACAGTGACAAAAGAAGCAGAGTGTGGGACTGCCACTCCCAGAAGTCAGTGCCCTGCACTGGCAGCTCCTTAGATATGGCTGTACTGGTACCCTCCTGGTCCTGCTCCCAGCTCTGTCTCCCAGCAGGGCAGTACGGACCCCAGGAGCCGCAGCTGCATGGAAGGATTTGGGTTGTACAGCTGCACTGCAGGATCTTCCGGCTTGGGGCTACCAGGTGGCTCCAAGTTCTGCTCCTTTTGCTCCTGCAGTTACGGAGTGCCCTGCGGTTCAGAAATCGGTACCTGGTGCACTGGGAGGACTGAGCTGCCACACCGGGGTCTTGGGGAATGGGAAAGTGGGGGCTCAGGCAGGAGAGAAAGGAGTCACAAAGGGGATCAAACAGAGAAGTTATATGCCCCACTTTAGCTGCTGCCCCTCCTTTGTGTCCATCCCATGATTCTGGGGGCTGTTCTCTGAATTCTCCTTTTTCTTGAATTGTGGACACCAGAACTGGACACATTAGTGTGCAGCAGTGGTGACACTACTACCAAGTACAAAAGTAAAATAACCACTCCATTCCAGCCCAAGCAACCTCTGCCTGTGCATCCCAGGATCGCAGTAGCTCTTTAGGTCACAGCGTCACATTGGAAGCTCATGTTCACTTGATTATTCGCCCATATTTAGTTATTTAATCCTTGTAATTTATGTCTGGGCCCCTTTTAATTTCTATAAATCAAAATAAAAACAATTGCTAATTGCTAAAAATTCATAGACTGGCTGTAACCTGCAGGCAGACTGGTTAGCATCTCCACGGTTGCTGTCAAAAGCTGTGAAAAGGAAGCTATTTGCATAGAACTGTTCTGTAACAATGCCCAGTTGACAAGTGCACTGGGCAAAATTTAGCAACCCTCATTCTTCCCTGACATATTCAGCTGTGTATTTCCACTTTAGCAGGTGAAGAATGTGGTGTATTTCTCACAGTTGTGCTGCTATGGGACAGGGCGTGACACACTCTGGGTCATTGATTTGCACAGGTGGCTGGGATCAGAGCTATTATCTGCCATAACCTTTTAAATTCAGGCAATTACAGACAATACATTATGCGTGCAGGCATATCACTTGATTCAGGTAGTGATCAGATTTTTGCTTCTATCCTTTCTCTAGGTGTTGCCGTACCACACGACCTAGTTATAATCTGTAAGCAATAGAATGAGAACAAGAATGTGCAGCCAGCTGGAACTGTTCTTTGAAGATTTGTTTCATGAATAGGTCCTGTATCATCATGGGGAAAATGAATACAAGCCCTTGATATGGTTCATTGCTTCATGCATACGTTGTGTGAAGCATCCACTCTAGTTACCTGGCTGATGCCATTTATACTTAGCGCTCCCTTTTTTCATCCGGTGTACTCTCAGGAAAAGGGAACATCACACAGTAGCGTGGGAGCAGGTATATGTTTGATACATTTCCACAGAGCAGCAAATACCTGATTGTACCTCACACGACACTGTAGCTCTACAATGAGTACCGTAGATCACAGAAATAAAAATGATTCCCCCCCACCAGTAATATAATTAGATCCTTTGCTCAGCTGTCACCCCCAAATTACTGTAGTAGCTGACAACAAGCCATCTGTGACTTCTCTTTGCCTCCTCCTCACCAGAATAGCTGACTCATTTGCTCACTGTAAGCATGCACACAAGGAACTGTGACCCCTGACTTTAACCTTTATCAGGTTCCACCTACCGGGCTTTAATCCAAGATACTGTCCTCATTTTTATATATATGTTTACAAATATGTATCATGCATAATAACCATAAAAAGAACTCTCAGAGGGGTGGCCGTGTATGATGGTTGAGTAAAAAGAACTAGCAAACTGCATGTGTAATTACTATCTCTTATGATCAGTCATAACTGCATAGTTCATCCTCCTACATCCTTTCTTTCTCTGTTATCTTCTCTTGCTATGGGTCTGTTTACAATGTGTGCTTATTGTGGGCCTCGGTCTGCTGTTTTTATTGGTCTTCCATTATGCCAGCCAGGGCAGTGATAGGTCCTAAGTAAGAGTCCTTGGCTTGGTCTATGCTAGGCAGATAAGTCAATTGCAAATATGCAATTCTAGCTGCAGCAATGGCATAGCTAGATTTGATTTGTCTGCATTCGACTTATCTGGCTGTCCTCACTGAGGAAGGTTGATGGGAGGAGTACAGAGTTCGACTGCCAACTTCTGATAGGTTGATTTTGCATGTCTCTGCCCAAAATCCAACCCATAGTGGGTTGATCTTCCAGGTAATGAAGACGTGGCCTATGTCCCAGGACAAGGTAGGTTTTAGACATTAGTGTAAGATTTATATGAACATCCCAGCAGCTAGTAAGGGGTGGACAATCATTTTTGATGGAGGGGGCCAAGAATTTGGTAAGTGATCAAGGGTCAGAGTCTTCCATGATATTAATGGAGGAGGTGTGAGGTCTGGGCTGGAGATTGGGGGAGGAAGAGAGCTCAGGATAGGGGAGTGGGATGCAGGAGGTTGTGTGGGCTCTGGGAGGGGATATGAGCGTGGGAGAGGATTCTGACCTGGAGGAGGGGTTTAGGCAGTAGTGCAAAGCCTAGGAAGGGGGTGTCACCTAGGGCAGGGGTGCAGGAGAGTATGCAGGGATCTGGGTTGTGACCTAGGGCAGGGATTGGGGGGGCAGGGTGTGGGAGGGGATATGGGTGCAGGACAGGATTGTGACCAAGAGAAGGTGCAAGGGTTTGGATTGTGACCTGGGGCAGAGGATTGGTGTACAGGGCCTGGGAAAGGGTAAGGGTGCAGGAGAGGAGGTGTAGAGGGTTTGGGTTGTTACCTGGGGCAGAGATACAGGATGGGGAGCAGAATGTTGGGGGATGGAGGGGCTGGGGTGCCATGTGCAGGTGCTGGCTGGGAGGGGCTCACTTAGGTGGGTCCTGGCTAGCAGCCCAGCAGGACCCTCAGGCAGAGTCCTTGCCTTTTGCACCCTTGCACGCCACTCAAAGGGGCAGGCCGTAGGGGCCATTTGCTTTCTGTGTGGTATGATCTCCTGCAAGCACAGCCCTGGCAGTTCCCATTGGCTGGTTGCAGGCCAGTTGGAGCTGCAAGACTGTGCTGGGAAGAGAGGGGAGTGCACAATGTCTGCCCTCCACAGGGGGTTCACAGTGCACAGAGACCACATGGATTTTGCCCACCCCTGTTCTAGTATAACATGTATCAAGCTCTCTGAAAGTGGCATGCTAGTAAATGGCCTGAAAAATGATAATATGGCACGGATGTAAATTTCCAGTCCCTCATTAGCATAGGGTCATGTGATTTGAAGTCTGGAAGAAGCTCTTCCGGACTCCAAAACAGCGTGTAGAGGTGTGGCCCCTGGGGGGTCTCCCGGAAGGTAGTCCTCCTTCTGGAAGCCCCTTCGTCCTGAAAATTTTAGCATTAGCATTAGCATTTTTGGGGCCGTTTATTAGTGGCATGTGTAGAAATGGCCTGAGGCTTTACTGTAAAACTAGTTAGTAACAAAGATCCTTCTTGAAATGACGTAGGAAATAACGTACCCTCTCCAGAATATGCGAGGGTGTAAAGCAGGGGACAGACAGTGCAAGCTGCAAGGGGGAAAGGATTCTTTCTAGGAGCTACTGCTACAGCCCTTTCGCCTTTTGCTTATATAACCCCACCTCAGATCACCACATGGTAGGCAGGAGACACTGTCAACAGAATGCAATTGTAATGTGGACTCTCCATGAGTTTTGTTGACAAATGCCAGTTTTGTTGATAAAACTCTCTAGTATAAATGTAGCCTAAGGGTCTAGTAGCTCTTTTAACTATGCTTGTATAGTGAAAGCAGTATAGCATGTGTGTAGGTAAGACTAGGAAAATGAAGTGTGCTTAACAAAGATATTCCCTATTTTATTAATCCACATGGCCTTGGAAATCACACGGTACCTGTTGTATAAAGCCTCCTCTCAGTCCAGTACAATGCAGATGTACAATGCAGATGTAAGTTCTGTAACTTTCAGTCATTGCTGGTTTTAAGTCCTGTAACTTTCTGTAAACTTTGTTTTGTAGCAGCTGCTAGGTCTGTATTAAGTATTAGAAGTTAATAGAAATTGTTTATAGATATCATGTCTGTAAGAAATCCTGGCTGCTCCTTTGTAATAGGAATTGCTTCCTCTGAAGTGAGCTTTCCTTTGTGTGAGTGAGGAAGTGTGAATGTGCGTGTTTGTGAAATAGAATCCTGTCTGGACGGATGACCACACGCCAGCAGCGTCTTGAGGGCCAGAGAATAATAGGAGCTGAGCCCTGCAAAACAACCCACACAGAAAAGAGAAAGAGGCCCCATTAAAAGAAGATAGAAGTCCCATCTGCTGTTAGCTGATGACTCATGGCCATACAAGTCCTGGGACAGTGGTGATGACTCATAGTCATACAGTCTTTTGGGGCAGTAGGACAGGATAAGAATTATGGACTGAAACATATAAAAAATGGATGCAAAGCTTATAGGGTTCTTCTTGCCATAACTATTCTGCAGCAGTTAGTCTCAGCTGGCTGGGGAGGAAGGAGGAGACCCAGGGCCATGGCCTTGCTTCTCCCACTCATCCTGGAAGGATGTTACCGACTGCTCCTGAGTACTACACAGCTAAGAGAGCAAGATGACAAGAGGGTCATACAACCAGCTCACTGACCCAGATTCATGACCGCAGCCAGACACTGGACCAGTTATGCCTTAGCTTTCTCTGCTGTCTTTACGCAACTCTTCGCCTGCATGAATTCACCTGTGTAAGGGTGTGGGTGTGTGCCTGAAAAGTAGTTCCCTTTTTCCCTGTAACCCGACAGTGGCATTTAATAAAATATATCAGTGTAACCCTGGGTGGTCTCTAGTGAAAGGAAGGTAACATTTATTAGCGGGAAGGTGGGCAACAAAGGGTTAATTTGAACTTGAGCAGCATGTGACACTGGACCGACACCCGTCCACTCTTGGCAGCTGTTTGGGGGTAGTCTAGCTGGCAGCAGGGTGAGTTTGGGAATGCAGGGTGGACATGATGCTGTTGTTTAAGGGGAAACAAAAGGGAGCCATTCAGAATCTGCTCCCATAAACAAACCTCCGTACTGCTCCAGTTCACCCTTCGTCTGGGTTCACGCCTTGGCTGGTTCCAAGAACAGTTAACAGCACCAGTAAGGACAAAGTGGCACTAGAAAACTTGTATTAGTAGTGGTCAAGCCTAGGTGCCAAGTAGTATTTATAACTTGTTGATTGATACATGGTGGGAAACTAATTTAATACACCACAGCCTGTTTTTTTAGACTAGACCATTTGTTTCCCACTTAGCTACAGCTGGGTGACTTAGAAGTTTTTGATGCTTAAGGGAGCCAAGTTATGGTGGGGTATCCACAAACTGCTCCAATGTCCAAGAGAAGGTTCACAATCTCTATGCTAAGGAGAGATAGAGGCCCCTCACCGCTCCTGCAGCTTCCTCCATTGCATCAATCTGTATTTCTAGCTGTTGGCCTGGTCCTGCTCTCTTTATATTAGCAACAATTCCACTGAATCCTCACAGGGTTTTGCCTGAATAAGCACAGGACAAAAGGAGAGATGCAATGGATGCTGCCTGTGTCTGTCACGAAGTGGAGAGATTAAATAAGAGAACTAATTTTTATTCACTCATTTTGGTTTATGAGAAGAAGACAACTATCTATAAGTAAAAGCACCGAGGACAAGCTAAGAGATCCTGGGGGATCTGTTACAATAACACATGTGATCTGAAATTGGTTATGGTTTGTATGAAAGTGTGGGTAAGAGATGGCAAAAGCAGATATTAAACACAGGTGCATGACTGTGTTGCCTGCATACTCCCAACATACGAAACTCCCAGTGAAACCACTTGGTCTCCAGTTTCATTGCTATTTTAAACATAAAAACATCAGTCTTCCAATCTTTTAAAATTTCTGCAGCCTTCATATTTAGTGGCAGCATACTTTATTTCCTCTGCGGCTGGGAGAAAAAATGATCGCTATCCTGCGGATCATCATCAGCTGTCACTTCCACTTCTACTCGTATTCTGTGAAAATGGCTGCTGGTTAATGAGTGTTATACCATAGCAGCCGGTGACATAACATATATCACTGCTGGACTAGACCTTAGATTTGTTAAGCAGCTGCCCTAATCTGTCATATGTTTATAGCGGTATTAGACATTTACATGCATTCAATCTGTAATGCAAGAACCTCCAAAAGGTCGGCAGTTGGGATGATCACTCAGTGGATTGGATGCTTATCTGAACTAGCCATTTATGTGTCAGATCTGGTTCTCATTAAATTTCAAGCACTTCCTGGTTCCTGTGGCTGGAACCAGGTAATACAGAAGTGTGCAGTGAGGAAATGTAATTTTTAATACAAGGACCCAAGAAGTAAATAATTCTGAAGCTCTGCAAAGGTAGGATTCAGTTATCATTTTACCCTGTTTTGAGGTTCATTCATCCACACATTCAGTTCTCCTTGAAATTCGCATGAAATAGAGAATGTAAAGCAGAAATGGGTGAAATGCTTTGGAGAAATTAAGAATTCTTCCATCACCCTCAAATTAGAACTTGTGCCCTTTACTGCAAACAACCCAAAATAAACCTTCTTGGAAGTGCTCAGGTGTGGGGGGGAGGGAAATTTTTTCCACATGGTTTGTTTTTCATTTTTGTGCTTCTCTGTATTTTTGAATTCTGGCCAGTATCCAAATATACAGTGTCAAAATACTGCAATAAAGTGTTTTATTCTGGTATTTCCATCCCAGCTAGGAGCAGCATGTACTAAAAGCCCACAAGAGAGTTTGTTCACAAAGATTTCAAGATCAATTACATAAAGCCCAGAAATTCTAAATATTTGAATAACAGAATTTTGTGTCAGTTATTGGCAACAAATCCAGACTTTGATGCTTTATGGTTGGCCTATTATCTCCCCAGTAAATCATCTCCATAGGTTGGGGGATTTTTCTTATTCCACACTATCACAGAGATATTTGGTTCCACCTCCAGCTCAGCAATTTTCACATCAATATATAAATGCTCTACTTAATATTAGCTAGAGCCAAGATTAAACATATTTTGACATGAGAGAAATGGGGTTTAATTAAAGAAGAACACTTCACAGTTTCCTCCCACCTCCCCAAGAGCTTCTAAAAGATTCATTTTTATTTTCTGTTCTTTAAATCTTGAAGCCACCTACCCATTTTTAGGAGCTGTACACATACACACAAAGCACTGCCATCCTGTTTCTGCAACATAAAAACAGAGCCACGCCTCAAGGCCTGGCCTATGCTGAGTTTTTGTATGGGTGTATTTTTATTATGTATTTCAAGAGTAGTTTTTGTTTCCAACAATGTTGTAATGTTGCAACATAGTGGATGTTGTTACACTGCTATGAATGTGTCATATACTGGTGTAGCTTATTACTCTTCCTGTACAGGAATAAGCTACACCACTAGAAGCAACTTTATACTAGCACAGTTGTATCCACACTAAGGTCTAGTAATGCTTTTAATTATGCTTGTATGGCTGGGTCTACACTAGAGAGTTTTGTCGACAGAAGGGGCCTTCTTGACAGATTCTCGACAGAACTCTGCATTTGCCTCGACAGTATTATCCCTCAAAAATTTGAGGCAAAACAATCTCTCATTGGTCTCTATGACCACATCTGGGGGGATGACCCCAAGAAACAGCCTGCAGAGCAGGCCCCACGTGGCATAGTGCCACTGCCACACTCACCCCCCTCAGGTGACCCGGCAGATCTGGCAGCACTCCACCAGCTCCGATTGGTGGGAACTTCTGGTCCTGGGCCAATGGGGTGAAGAGCAGTGGGAGGAAAATTTCAGGATGCACAAGGACATGGTCCTGGAACTGTGCAGCTGGCTTGCCCATGCCCTTAGACATCATGACACCAACATGCACCTGGCCATCCCCGTGAAGAAGAGGGTCACGATCACCCTCTGGAAGCTGGCCACCTCCAATAGCCATGTGTTGGGAGGTCCACCACTGGGGCCATTGTGATGCAGATAAGGAAACCCTCTGGCTGCAGGCTGTGCACAGTGGGAGGAGAGACAGGGGGCAGAAAAGAGGGGGGGCAAGGGGCAGTGGCAGCGGGAGTTGGGGCTTGCTGTAGCCCAGGGGCCCCATCCCCTCAACACCATCATGGGTGTGTCAGGTTTCCCCCACCCACAGGTGGTGCAAGATATAAATGCCTTCCTGCTGTGGATCACAGATGTGGATGCCCTCATTCCTGATTTCGACCGCATTGTCTTCCCCAACTGTTTCAGGGCAGTGGACAGGACCTACATCCCAATCCAGATCCCGGAACACAGCACTGGCTGGTACCTGAATCGGAAGAATTACCAACCCGTGGTGATGCAGGCCCTCATGGACCACTAAGGACAATTCCTTGACATCTACGTCAGGTGGTCAGGGAGGAGCCATGACGCGAGAGTGTTCCAGAACTCCAGCCTGTTCCAGCAGATGGAGGTGAGCACCTGTATCCCCAGCTGGGAGCTGGCCATCGGGGAAAGGCAGATGCCCCGTTCATCGTCGGGGATGCAGCCTACCCACTCCTCCCATGGCTAATGAAGCTGTAAATGGGGCACCTGGACTCCACCCAGGTATGCCTCAATGCTAGACTGGCATGGGCACAGAACCCCATGGAACTTACCTTTGAGCATCTGAAGGGGAGGTTCTGGTGCCTCCTGAATCGGCTGGACATGGGGGAGTGGACCATTCCCCATGTTGTGGCCATTGGTTGCACCCTCCATAACTTGGTGGAGAGGAAAGGCAAGGACTTTCTGAAGAAGTGGGGACCACAGAATGATGGTCCCTATGAAAAGCTAAGTGCTGCATTTAGCCATCAGGCGTGTGCCAAGGGGGTCTGCATCTGGGAGGCACTGTGGGAGCACCTTGCCCTGGCCCCTGATAATCCTCGCCAGGTCACCTCCGGGGACTGCCCTGCACCTACGGCCTTTCCAACCCCGCTCTCTCACCACTCCCGTCACCACATACCTCCCCCATTCCCATACCCAAAGGAAACATGCAGGGACAGTTTTAAAACAACCAAAGCTTTACAACAAAAAATGAAACCATTTGCCAAAGATAGGTAACTGTGAAAGACCTAAACTAACTAATTGTGTAAAAATAAAGACTTCTACATGGACTCTGGACACCTATGAACGATATACATTACTATGGGGGGGGGTGTAGAATGGAGGGCTGTGAACTGGGAAGGGGGCACTATCCTAGGGATGGGGTGGATGGCCTTGAGCCATGCTGGCCACAGGTTCCAGTCTTCCTCGCATCTGGGGCCTGCCTTGAGGCTGGCTTGTGGCGGGGAGCACAGGGAGGTGGAGGGGGCAGCCATGGGGTTGGGCTTGGCGGGGAGGCCCGGGGGAACATGGGGAGCCTGGGGATCCTGGGGGGCACAGGCAAGGGTATGGGCTACTGCTGCCGCCCACCACAAGGCCTGCAGGAGCACCTGGGGTAGGGGCTTGGCAACAGCAGGGGTGGCAGGGGGGAAATTGGCAGCAAGGGTCGAGGGTCCACCCAGGCTTTGACTAGGTCCAGGGCATGGACCACCCAGGCCAGTCACAGTTCTGAAGACTGCGCCCAGGCTTGCAGCTTCTCCCAGTCCACTTGCAGCTCTCCGGGGCAATGGTGTTCTGCTTTTGTATGGCAGCTGCCAGCACGTGGTAGCTGTCTTCTACCACATGGCAACAGACCCTTGGGTTACAGGTGTACACTGGGGGCGGTGGTGTGTCCACCCTGGGCAACACTTGTCCTGGTCCCAGTGGCTCGGGCTCCTGGCTGCCAGGCTGGGCAGCAGGGCTGGCCTGGTCCCCGGAAGGGGAGGCTGTAGGTGGGAAAGCAGGGAACACTAGGGTCATACTATGCACAGCCCCTTCAGCCCACCCTTCCAGGCAGCAGCCCCCGCTTCCCAGGCCATCGGATGGGTCCATCTGGGGCCTGCACACCCGTGCCCCCGGACAGTGGCCCATGTTGGATGGGGGCACTGTGGTGTCATGGGCACCATCCACACACCTGCCCCCCGTTGGGTCAGCCCCAAGGGCAGATGTCACAGGGGAGCAGCCATGTAGCAGTCCCCACCTGCGGACAACGGGCATGCCGGGTGCAGCCAGGGCCTCTTGGGGGACTTCCCCCACACACTTGCAGTGCAGAGCTCTGTCCAGAGGGGTGGGTGCTGTCTGTTGCCTCCAGTCACACCCAGTAACAGGAAGCCGCACCCTGAGGTGGAGTGTGTGGGGTAGGCCCATCTCCCGGGTGGCTGGCATGCTCCCAGGCATGACGGGGGGGGCAGCGTCCTCCCCTGAGGTCCTGGGGGTCAGGCGGTTTGTCACACAGCTATGGGCAGCCCAGCAGCCATGTCTGGGGGCCACCTGTGGGGTCCGCGTGGAACACCCCAGGGGGTGCATGCCACAGGTGCCAGGACCAAGACATAGGTGCCTAGCAGGGCTGTCCCTTTGGGGACCATAGTGCGCCCTACCCCTGCCAATGGATGTATGCTCCTCTGGGGTGGTGGCTCACCAGAGGGTTCCCGGAACAGGTCAGGGACGCCCAGGCTGATGCTGTGACACTGGAGGGACCGGAGGACAGGACAATGATCAAGGTGCCCTGGCTGGAGTAGGGGTCAGAGGCTGAAATGTACTTGGGCTCTTGGGACAATCTCAGGTCCAAGGTGATGGCCTTACTGGGGGGGACCTCCTCAGCAGTGCCCACTGTCTCCCAGCCTGGCACCCATCGTTGTCCCCCAGCATGCGATGCAGGGTGTCATAGTGAGGACAGGCGGGCACTCCTGCGCCCAAGCAGCACTGGGCATCCCTGGCCCACATGTAGCCCTGTCACAGCTCCTTGATTTTTGCACACACGTGTTGGAGGATGCGTGCCGGGTGCCCTCACTGCAGCAGGGCTCCAGTGATGCAGCCATAGCCAGGGGCATTCCAGCACTTGGAGCTGGGATCCAGGATGAGCGCTTGCGGGTCCCACCTGCAGACTCCTGGGATGGTTCACAGGGCTGCTGGGAGGGTCCAGGGCAGTCACAGGCAGTGTGGGCCATGTTTCTAATGGCTGGGGAGTGGCTGCGGGGGATGTGGGACTGAGCACATAATGCCAGCATGCGGTCTTGCCTCCACCTTCCTGCACAAGGCTTCTTGGAGCCCTGTTGCTTTAAGGGTGGGTGGAAGCAGTAACCATAGAGCCCTGCTGGCTGTGGAGAGGGTGCCTCCTGGCTCTGGTTGCTGGCCGCCATGGAGGACCTGCTCTGTTGACAGAACTTCCGCACAGGTACCCTGTTGACAAAACACTGTCTACAGAAACATTATACCTGAACAGGGAGAGATATAACGCTGCCAACACAGCAGCTGAATTCTGTTGACAAACTGACAAGAGTGCTTTCGTCATGTAGATTGGGGGCGGGGTGTTCTGTTAACAGAGAAGCTCTTCTGTTGACAGAAGTTGCCTGTGTAGGCATAGCCTAGGAGTCTATAGGTCTGAGTGCCTAAGATGATTGTACAGCCAACCACCAGTTGTAGGGTTGACAAGAAAGGGAAAGGAGGGGGACCTTGGCCCACTCTATTGCACTGGGTGGGCAGCCCAAGGCACTGTTAGCTGCAGGTCATCCCAAAACTGGGTTAGTGGGAAAACGAAGAACTCTACTGCTTCACCTCACAACTGCACAATCTGCCTGAAGTCTTGTTCCCCAGGCTGCTTCCTACAGCACTTTATAGACATGGGTCCATTGGGCATAAATCCTTAGTCACTGCTATGTAGACAGCCAACCGTAGCTCTCACAGCTCCCCTCCATTGTTAGGCTCCTTTGCAAGCTTGATGCTGTGCAGTTCCGGGCCTGGTCCAGAGCCCTGCAAAGGGCTGGAGATGTCTGCCCCTTTCCCTGGCTTGGACACAATGGAGCTACAGGACCCCATCTTTATACTTCAGTGTACTTTATACTTTGTGTCCCACCCTGGCACTTCTGGCATGGGATGGTGGGGCTGGTTTGGCTCTGTCCAGCAGAGGTTGACTAACGGTCCCTCACTTTCAGGCTCACTACTGTATACAGCACATTTTATTTTTCAGCTAAGCACTTCGGCCGTCTGAACAGAGAGCAAGAAATTTTATTCTTCTTGTTGACTGGGGCGGGGCAATTATTATTGCCTGTCTGGGTGGTTATAGACAGATGCTTTGTTTTCAGGTTTGCTATGTGCTCAAATGCCATGGCAAGAGAGAGAAACAATGTTTTGGATATAACCAGGACATCTTCACCTCACTACTATCAATAATCAAATGAAGGGCTGCCTGAATTCTTCCACTTCTCTGTCGCTGATCAGCTGTGCTCATTAACATTCCATTAAAATCAATGGACAATTAAAGTCTACCTAGGAAATATAGAAGCAGTCAACAGCTCAACTGCAGGTTTCAGCCAAAAATGTTAGAAATAGCTACCCGCTGACCGCAGCCACTCCAAGCGAGACTTGTGTAAAAAAACATGAAGTGTGGTAATCTCTTTGTTTATTAGCTAGCTTGCTGTGATGGCTCCCACCCCCTGCAGTGAAGATCGCTGTGTTTCTGGTGGTTATTTCTTTGGCACTAAATTGTTTTTAGCTATTAATCATGTGGTGACATGTACTTGTTCATGCAGTTTAATGCAAACACACACCTCCCATGCAAAGCACAGAGTTTATATTTTTCCCTGTTAAAGTGAACTGCCCATTTTTAATAGAGTACAGTTAATGTGCACTGTCTGTATTAATTACTGTATATCAAAGAAATGGAAAAGTGAAGTGAAATGGTTCCTTACATCACATACACAAATTTAGGCATCCCCATTCTTCATACACTTACACATGTGACTTGGTGCACATGAGTAGTTCTACGGAAGTCAGTGGGGCTGCCACCTGCATCAAGTCACTCATGGCAATTAAAAGATCAGGCCCTGGAATATAGTTACTTCTGTGGCATTTTCTTCAAAAGTAAGGGAGGAAGCAGACAGAAAACAAATGAACAAAACCATAAAGCAGTGTTGGGCAACCTGTGGCCCATCAGGGTTCTCTGTGTGACCCACTAGACATTTTGTTTACTGTTGCCCACACCCCCGGTTGCCATATTCCACTGGTTTCCATCCCAATAGTTTTTTTCTTTTTTTCCCTACCAGTATTACTAAAGTGACATGCACATAAAGCATGGGCAAGTGAAGCAAAGTGTGTGGTGACTGCACACAACATTAACTGGTTGCATCTACACCAGCAAGTCCTTGCGAAAGATTTTTCAAAAGATGGGGGCTCTTTCAAAAGATCCCAAAGAAGCTACACACAAAAAGCCTTCTTTCAAAAGTAAATCGAAAGAACGTGGCACTCCTTTTGAAAGACCTCTTCCATTTCAGGAAGAGCACCTTCTTTCGAAGGCAAACCTGTGTGGGTGCTCCATGGGCCCTTTTTTTCAAAAGAGCAGGCCTCATGGGACTTGATTTTCAGTCCCTGGCCTGTTCCTTCAAAAGAACGGGGGACTGTGTGGACGCCATCTTTCAAAAGAGCAGATCACTCTTTCGATCCATTTTTTTGTGGGTGGACACGATCTTTAGAAAGAAGTTCTTTCAGAAGAGATCTTCTGGAAGGGCTTCTTTTGAAAGATCTCTGTAGTGTACATGTAGCCACTGGGAGAGCTGTGCACTCCCTCTGCAGCCAATCAACGTGCAGCTGTGGTACAATTGGACACCAGGCAAATTCTAGGTGCACAAGCACAGCTAACAAAACTACCCTATTCCGGGAGACCATCTTGGTTATGACTATCTGGTGGCCCACTGAGATGAAGGACAGTCACTCGTGCACCCTGTTCATTAGCCTAGATCAGTGCTTCTCAAGCTTTTTTTATAAAGTACCCCCTTTCCAAAAAAATTTAAAAGTACTCCCCCAACACCTACAATTTTCAGACACACATTTTTTCCCTACCATTGAAATACATTTGTTTAAATAACTTAATCATAACTGGTTGGTTGGAAAAAATTGCCTAGGGGCAATAAACTTCCCATTGTACTTATGATTGCGCAAAAAAAGATGAATACAATCAAGCAGATGAGTGTAAAATAAGTCCAATTCATAAAAAGGTTGAGAAACACTGAGTTAATGTACCCTCTGAAAGAGCTCTGAGTATTCCCAGAGTACGTGTACCCATGGTTGTGAACCATTGGCCTAGATTGTCCATCACTGCCATAAAGGAAAAAGAAGTGGAGCCAAGGAGGGAAAGGAGAACAATGTCTTGGTTTTATACTCACTAGGGATTAATCAAGGCTGTGTTTACACTTACAGAAGCCTTCAAAATGGCCATGTTAATGGCCAAATCGAAGAATACTAATGAGGCACTGAAATGAATGTTCAGTGCCTCATTAGCACATCACTGGCCATGGCACTTCGAAAGTGCGATGGTTCACTCACCCGCAGCTCATCTACAAAGGGGTCCTTTTCAAAAGGACCAGGACAACCTCGAAATCCCCTTGCTCCTATCAGCTGATAGGAATAAGGGGATTTCGATGTTGTCAGGGTCCCTGTGAAAAGGACCCCCATGTAGATGAGCTGCGGGCAAGCGAACCATCGCACTTTTGAAGTGCCATGGCCGACAACATGCTAATAAGGCACTAAATATTCATTTCAGTGCCTCATTAGTATTCTTCGATTGGGCCATTGGCATGGCCATTCCGAAGTTTTCTTTAAGGGCAGACATAGCCCAAAAGTCTAAAGTCAGATTTTATAAATCTTTTAAGGTTTGTCTGAGGTGCCCCTTTTCCAACAACTGTGCAGACTCAGCTCCTATGATTGCCTCATGTCAGCTGCTTGTGATCCTTCACTCTCTCCTGTCTCTGGTCCCAGTATCTCTTGTTGACTATTGCCTTCATCAGGCAGGTCTTCACCGGTGTTCTCTGTAAATTGAGCACTTAGGCAGCCACCCAGGAGAGATTCAGGTATCACCCAGCAGGTCAGCAGAGAGCACCCACTGACACCCACAGTGGGCAGCATGTGTTTCTGTTGATGGTACCCATCTTGCACATGCCTTGGTGCACATAAAAAATTATTCTCAGCTGGATGGAAAACAAATGAGAGGGAACACTGGTCGTCAGCAGCTTAGACAGAGGTCTAAGTTAATAGGTGAATGGATGGGTGAACGAAGTAAACGGCCCTGCCATTGCTAATGTCAGTAGCCCTGTTTCTGGGCTCAATCCTCAGCCCCATCTAGCCAAGATTTAAGTCTGTGCCTCTCTAGGTACTGAAACATGATCCCAGGGCTTTTCACCTGGGAAGACTTTATCTTTCCTGATACTTCTTTCCCTAGATCTCCAGCTAGGTCACTCCTCCATGTTCAGCCGCCTTCTGGGGTAACAAAATTTAATCAACGGTTGGCAATCTTCCATCTTCAGGTCCCAGCCAGCAATAGAGCTACTCAGGTCCTAAAGCTTCTTTTAATCGAACCCACTACACTCTGATTGAGAGAGGGCTCACTCAGGGTGGAATAGCTCAGTGGTTTGAGCATGGGACTGATAAGCCCCCTGTTGTGAGCTCAGTGCTTGAGGAGGCCATTTAGCGGTTTAGGGCAAAGAGACTTTAAAAAAGCAGATATGTCAGGGATGGGGCTTGGCCCTGTCCAAGGGACTGGAGTCAATGAACTCCCAAGGTCCCTTCCAGCTCTGTGAGATCTGTGTACCTCCATTTAGAAAAAGACTGCGGTCTTGGAGAACCAACCTTCAGTGCTCCTTCTGTGGGGTGTAGTAATACCATGGGGCCTTCAGCAGATAGCCTCAGAGGGCATGATATACCTATACAGTTACCTATTCCTTGGTTGCCAGGGCAGCTGATTTACTGAGACACATTTCTATCATTGGAGACAGTCTGCTCTCCCATCGAAGCACTATGAATCATTTGGGTACACACAGAGCCAAGCCCTGCATGAGTAGGAGAGTTTCCAGAATGATGGGCTGTATCACAGTTCTGGGAAGTAATTTTTAAGATGGTATCCGTCATCAGATCAATCATTCTGCCTTCCTCTAGCCAAAAGGATTATATCCTGGGACACTCCCAAAGCATTGAGTCAGTGTTGCTTGTGGAGACTCACAACTTCCGCAGCAGTTCGTTTTGGCAAGATCCATGCACTGTAACCTAGGCAAGAACCAGCGTGAACGAAATATAATTTTCTGCTGTAGCTAGGTAGACTAAAGCAATATTCCTGCCAGATGAAGGGAAGGGGTGGGCCAGTCCTGAAGCCAGGGAGATGTCTTCTTTCATGTTCTATAGATACTGGGCTACCTGCCTAGCTAAGGACAATGGCTGCAGGATAATGCAGAGAGTTGGGCAAACAGAAGACTCCAGCTGTGACGGGGAATTGAAATTTACAAAAAGACAGTCTTAGCCTTTCAGAATCTACTATTTTTTTCTAGACTATAACGGAGGAATAGTAATTAGGAGACATAGTTATGAAACCAAATGAACCAACATAAATCACTCAAGAACAAAGACTTTTGTTGATTGCGCCTCACATACACACAAATAGAAGAGGAGTTCAATCAGCTTGAACTCAAGTAGAAAGGAATAAAAAATCCTGACAAGAAGGAACTGTGTTTCTACACTGCTTGAACTCTTGGAATGAGTGAAGATTTCTAGGCATAAGCAAGTGATCTGCAGCTGTTTGGCCTGGGTTAGCCCTAGGGGACTTGAAGAGCTTGCACATTACAGAAGCTTCTACTACCTTATGGAACCTAACCCTGCAATTCGTGTGTGTGTGTTTACCTGATTTAACCTTGCAAATACCCCTTATCTCTTTTTTCTTAGCTGATAAATCCTTAGTCAGTTTGTTATAGGATTGGCTACAAGCATTGCCTTTGGTCTGAGGTGCAAATGACCTGGGGTAAGTGACTGAATATTTTTGTGAATTTTGTCTTAAGGGATCATCTATCAAAAAGGCAAGCTTACCTGGATGGCAAAAATAGACCAAAGTACCTAATATGACTGTCTATGAATCCATGATTAGGCTATCACAGCGCTTAAGGAATTCAAACACTTGATTAGCTAAATCAAAGTACAGAACTCACAGTTAGTCTGTCCTATGGTTGGTATTCATGCTCATGAGCCACCTCAGACAGTTTGACAACAGTATTGAAAATATATAGGCTTCAGTAATCAGAATATGCAATATTCTGGAATGCACATTCCTTTCATCATATTCATTTTGCCCCATGTGCTACAGCTAAGACTTTCTTCATCTGCCCAACTCTCTCCATCTGTCCTAAATGGATTCTATATTTGTTTTCATTTACACTCTTATTCATGACACTTCATACTTTTCATCCTAAATTTCATGAGGACATCCTGCAATTTCTAATATGCTTGGAGTTTTGCAGACGTCTTAAACTGAGAAGGAAGCCAGGTCTCATTGATGACCATGAATCTCAGAAAATCACAATAAGACAAATTTCAGTGAGTTTGTTCTATTTTACATTATCTTCATTTTGCTCCACCCAGTAATACAGAGAATAAATTAGACAGGACAGGGCCATGATGCATTTTTTTATTTTAACCTAGCACAGTTGACTCATCTCAGAAGAACTGACCTGAAACTGACCTTGTTAATGTTCCATGACAAGAAACACACTCAGAATGCCAGGAGTGAATTGAGAACATATGTGATTATGATAGGTCTCTTAGGCTATGTCAACATGGCTCCTAAGCTCGAAATATACTATACAATTTGTGATATTCAAATTGCGTAGCTCATTTTGAGTAGGTTTCGAAGTAGCTATTTCGGCAACTGGTGCTGTCTAAACAGTGTCTCATGCCAAAATAAAGCACTATTTTGAGGCATCCCTATACTTGCCCTGAGATGAGGTGTACAAGAATGCTGGAATAGCACACCCTTTGTGTCGAAAACTGTTTTGAGACAATGGGTGCATTTCTTAGATGCGGGCAGCTATTTCACGACACTGCCATATCCTGAGATAGCACCTGCTATGTAGACGTAGCCTTAGAGTAGCTCATGATGAGATTAGAAAGGCTGCAAATTAGCATTTCAGAAAAGTTACTTTCCAGATCAAGTGAATCAGATCTCACTCACATATGTTTTAAGTTACACAGTGCCTTAGCTACAGGGGCTTTCTAGCCCAGGCATCACTTTATCACCAAGATTTGCTTAAAATAATGAAACTAGACTATAAAATCAACAGAGCTCACGAATGGAAGGGAATAAATGGAAGTTCACAATGATTTTTTCCAAGACCATTGCAGGCTGGAACTAATTAATAAAGGAATGAGTACAAGAAATAAATCTCATGACCCAGCCTGTACCTTAGATTTATGAGACGGGATTGATTTGATTTAAAACAAATTAACCTAAATTGCAACATTTATAGCACAAGGACTGACAACTCTGTCTGTTCAGGCATCCTTATTCCACTGTCTTACGCACCCTCGCTATCAGGTGTCAGTACAACAACACACATATTGTGTCTGACAATGACTGTTGAATAAAATATTCACTGATGTGCAGTTCACTCCTTGTGCTTCTGTAAGGGCTAAACATAGTATGAGTTTGATAGTATGAGTACTGTACTTTCATCTCCCATTGGCATGAACAGGAGATAGCCGAGATCCCTCACATGGATGGCTGGGCCATTGAAGTACTGTTATTTCACTGAAAGCACTGGGTACGAGACAAAGGCTATGTCTACACTAGTAGTTTTGCCAGTAAAACTTTGGTGGGTCAGAAGTGTAAAAACCCCATACCCCTAAGTTTTGCTGACAAAAGCATCCATGTGGACAGCTTTGCCACCGATGTAGCTATCAACATGCACTGGAGGGGGTTTCATTATGCCCCTGGGCGAGCTCTCCCATTGGCACAGAGAGGCTACGCAGGAGACCTTACAGTGGTGCAGCTGCAGTAGTAAAGCACCAGGTCTGTAGTGTAGCCATAGGCCATAGGCCAGGGGTATCCCACACGTGGCCTGCGGGCCAGACTGTGGCCCTTGGAGCCTTTTTATCCAGCCCGTTGAGCTGGTAGCGGCAGTGCCATTTTTAAAAGGCAGCTGGACGGCTCTGAGCCGCATGTGGCTCTTTACAGAGCTACTTGCAGCTCCCACCACCACTGCCACTGCCCCCCCACTCCAGCTCCCATACAGCACAGCAGAGGCAGCTCCCAGCACCCTGCCATGATGTATGTGGGAGCAGACTACCAGGGCCACTGTGGAGGATGCGGTCTCCCTCCCTCGTGGGGGTTTGTCCCCACATGGCCCCCATAATGAGTAGTCCTGGCGCGTGTGCACTCATTTGCTCACTCCCCGGCTAGCATGGTGGCGGAGCAGCCCCGCTGAGGGTGTTGAGCTGCTTAGTGCTCTGCTGAATGGCATCGCTTGCCTACTACAGCTAGGCCAGCATCACTGAGGAGCTGCTGCAGGCTCAGCTCCGCACTACCCTGAGGCAGTGCTGCAGGAGTTCTGCGCCCTGTTCGCCAAGATGAGCAGCATCCTCAAGACAGCGGTGCCCGGATGGACAGACAGATGATAGATGGACTGGCTGGGCTGGAGGGGCAGTGGGAAGGTGTTGGGACAGACAGGTGGACAGGGTGGGGCTGGGGTGCTGGGGGGAAGGACAGACAGACAGGTGAGGCCAGAGGGGCAGTGGGGAGTTGTTGGGATAGACAAATGGACTGGCTGGGATGCAGAGGGAGCGGGGCGTTTTCAGGACAGATGGACAGGTTGGGCTGGAGAGGCAGTGGGGGTGTCAAGACAGACATATGGAGAAGCCGGGCTAGAGGGGTGTGGAGGGGATTGGGTTTAAGGTGGGGGTCAGTTTGGGGCTATGGGGGGTTTAAGATAGGATAGTTTGAGGTTGCAGAGGGTTTAAGGCTGGGGGTGGTTTGGGGGTGTGGGTGTAGGTGTGTGTGACTGGCTCACACAGGGGATGGGATTCCTGCTGTCTGTACTCTTGGTAGCTAGGCTTGGCCATTTGTAACCTAGGCAACCAGATAACACATCTGCTCAACTGGGACCCAGAAAATGGAGAGATGGAGCCAGGCTGTTCTTTTAATTAGAAGCCAGGCAGTTGGGAGAAGTTGTCTGGGTGCTGGAGAGGAACAAAGCAGGCAGGGTCCCCAGGCAGAATCTCCCTACAGTATGGGTTGGACGGACCACTTCTGGTTGCTGCACTGCCGAGTCTGTAGCAAGTTGTATCCCTGTCACCTAACAAACCTTCTCTTCCACCTGCTGAGTCAGAGTCACTCCAGCTATAGATAGGGGAGCAGCATTTGGAGACCCCGGAACCCCACCACAGGGCTGCAGGGGGTTTAAACTTGGGTGGTTGGGTTTGCGGCTGTTCTGTGTTCGGCCCCCAGAACATGTACAAAATTGCCATGTGGCCCCTGATGAAAAACAGTTGGACACCCCTGACATAGGCTAACAAACACACATTGATACTGATATTCTTACTGGGTTCTGGCTTCAAACACACTTAAAATCCCAAAGGAAAGTTTATTTAATAGCCCCTTTTTTCCCTGGTTTCTTTTTAAAAATTGTGCAGAGCTGGGAATCCGGCATTCTGTTTGGTTTAATGTGAAGTTATAAATTGATCCAGAATCATTTGGAATATAGGTATAAGCTTACTATAAAGGTCCATGAACTTTAGTTACCCTTTTGAGGGGCCTAATCTGTGGTTAAAAATTTGTAACAAAACCAGGCGATAGAACTTAAGGGTGTATCTACACCAAAGCACATTGTGGAGCTATAGGGTACACATGCATTACAGCAATAGAGCCGGTTTTCTGTCACTGTGGTAAAGACACGAGTCAAAAAACCAAAACCAAAACCAAAACCAAAACAAAGGACAAAAAATCAAATGGATTCTTCCATTGACTTAGCTGTATTTTAAGAAGCTAAAGATGGAAATGTAAGACTACCCAGGTCATCTCTCTGGAAATGCAAATTTGCTCCCTACAAACAGATTTCTTTGTTATTGCTTCCCATTTATCATACTTTGACCATAGATCTCTGTAGAGTTTTATACACAAACTCATTGTCTCTCGCATTTTCCACAGCTCACAAAGGGAAATATTGTTTTCACACAACAGATAATTAAACTATTCCAATTGTTGCCACAAGGATGTTTTATAACCCTACAAATTTGGTTACCAACAGTAATAGCACTGGTGTAATTCATCTAAGCATCTGTAAGGTATTTCACATGCTGTTGAACAATATTTTGATTTAAAAACTAGGTCGTTACAAAGTTAACATGTCTGCAGTGTTGCTGCATCCATGTTGGATCTGAGATCTGAGATGGACCAGGTGGGTGAGGTAATATCTTTTACTGTACCGACTTCTGTTCAGCTACGTCTACACTACAGTGCTCTTCGGGGTCGGGGAGGAGAAACAGGGGGAGGGGAGTGGGTGCTCCCCATCACACACTCGTGATTGCACACACCCTCCATCCCATGAAGGTTGTCTGGGCCATCAACGCCACACTGCTCCAGAGGGTCGTACATGTGGGGGATCCAGACATGGCTATCGCAGGACTTGCCATGGTCAGATTCCCAAACTGCTTCAGCATCCTGGACGGGACTCATATCCCCATCTGTGTCCCGGAACACAGCATGGACCATTACATAAACCAAAAAGGCTGCCGGCTGGTAGCGCTCCAGACCCTGGTGGACGCCAAATGATGGTTCATGGACATCTATGTGGGCTGGTCAGGCTGGACATATGATGCGCATGTGTTCCGGAACACCGGCCTCCGCCAGCATATGGAGGCAGGGACCTTCATCCCCCATGGGAGCTCCTGGTCAGAGATGTCAGCATGCCTCTGTGCATGGTGGCAGATGCTGCCTACCCCCCTGCAGCCCTGAAAGAGGGAAAAGGGGACCAAAAAAAGAACATCTTTGTTAAGTGCATGGTTTTCAGTATCAAGCAGAGTTGTAACAAGCTTGGGATCTTAGGAAAAACAGAGGATGTGATCATGAGAACGCTCATTCCAATTGTATCTTAGGAAGATGTTAAACAGCAGCTACTAAAATCAGCAGAACTGGGTAACTTGCAGCTAAGAGATTTAAAAGTGCTGCCTGAGGAGCTCACTGGGCAACTAATGTTGAATTTCAATAAGGCATGGGGCACCGGGGAAGTTCCAGAAGCCGAGCAAAAAAGTGTTGTGCCAATATTTAAATAGGGCAAATGGAATGACCTGGGTAATTATAGGCCTGTCTGCCTGACATTGGCATTAAGCAAGACAATGGAGTGGCTGATATGGGGGATCACTTGAAGAAATAATGGGAGGTAAAGAAACTCAGGCTAATTTATCGGGTTTTAAGAAAAACAGATCCCCCTCTAACTTTCTGATGAGCTTACAGATTTCACTGGGAAAGGTAATAGCAGCAGTGTAATAGACTTCGGTAAGGCATTTGATTTAGTGTCACAGAACATTTTGGTTAAAAAATCAGAGAGTTAAAAAGAACACAGCACACATTAAATGGTTAAAACTTGCCAACTGATAGGTTTCTAATCATAAATACCTGATCATCGTTGAGAGAGTGTGTTTCCATTGAGGTTTCACAGGGACTGGTCTTTGTCCTAATCTAAGAAACATTTTTATAAATGACCTGGCAGAAAATAGAAAATCATCACTCAAAGTTTGGTCTCGGCTCAATAAAGTTCCACAGACAGCAGCTACCTGACCAGTTCTGACAAATCCCTCCCCCAGCACGCCAGCCTGCCACTTGAGCAAGCCACCTCCAACACCATTTCTGCAATGTGGGCACTTAGCACCTGGGAACCTGAAGTCACCTGCCTTTCTCCTTCTGTTCTGGTCTTGTACCCATTTACCACCATCTCTCCCCAGGCTTGTCTCCTTTCCACCTTAGACATGCTGGCTAGGGCTTTTCTCCCCGCATAAGCTTGACTTGTTTCCAGCAATGCCCCTCTGCCCTGTATATTGGGCGCACTGGACAGTCCCTGTGCCAAAGGCTGAATGGACATAAATCAGACACCAGGAACTGGAATACACATTAACCTGTAATGGAACACTTTAACCTCCAAGGACATACAATAATGGACCCCATAGTGCCCATCTTGTTACAAAAGGATTTTACCAGTAGATTACAAAGGGAGACATCTGAATTGGAATTCATTTTCAAGTTTGACACATCTCACCTGGGGCTTACCAGAAATTTTAGTTATCTTACCCCTTACAAGGACAATTTCCCCACCTTTGATATTTACAGGAATGGCACACATCTCACTTACCTTAATTTTCTCCTTCCACATGTCCTATTAATGATAGGTGATTGCCCCCCTTCAGCTTCTTTCCTTGACTTCTTCCTTCCCCTCACCCTGCTGTATAGATGCCCTGCACTCTCATTTGTGCTCCAGATCTGATGAAGTGGGTCTTACCCACAAAAGCTGGGTCTTACTCACCTAATAAATAAAAGTGTTAGGTGCTATAGGACTGCTTGTTGGGTTTTCTCCTCTTTCCCGTCTCCCATTGACAGTGCTTTCCTACTTGTGACTTCTGTTCCTTGAGGTTAACTCCAGTTTCTTTATCTGCTCCCAGCTTAATGGCCCCAATAGTCACAGAGATACCTGCAGCTTCTCTGACTACAGCCATGGGGCCAATTGCCACATCCCAGCCTTAGCCAGCTGCTAGCCATGGAAGTGGTGGCAATTCCAAGGCTGAGCACGCCTAATCTGGAAATGGCAGCACTTGTGACTCTAAACCCTCAGCGCTGGTCCTAGACAGCAGAGATTCTGTGGGTCAGTGTTTCCCTCTAGGCCAGACCTACTGATGGGGGAGCAAAAGGGGCAGTTGCCCCCTGGGCCTGGAATTTCAAGAGGCCCAGAGCTCCCATCACCATTGCTGCTACTTTGGCAGCGAGGGTGGCTGGAGCTACAGGCCCCTTTGAATTATGCATAGCTGTGAGGGAAGAGAGGGGTCCAGTGCCACAGTAAGGGCAGTGCTGAGGGCTGAATGTCCTAAGCCCCGCCCCTTATACACACACAGCCCCGCCCCTTCCAGGGAACAGAGCCGGGCCCCACTTCCACCTTGTCCCAGGGCCCATGGCAACTGTCAGGGCTGCTGCTCTAGACCATGGCTTTAAATACCTGAGAAGCCCATCTCTGGCAGCTGGGGCGCCCAATTCCCTCCCCATTCCCCCACCCCAGCCATAGCTGGCGCACAGTCATGTGGAAAGTGCAGACTGAATAGTTTTGGAGGCTGGAGTGCCAGGGAGCTCTCATTCCTAAGCAGCTGCTTTTCAACAAGCTCACTTCTTCTCCCTCTGCCGTGGAACCAGGACCCTAGGAAGACATGAGAGTTAACCTGTATATAACCAGCTCCTCTCGAACCCTGCTGAAGTGAGCAAGTCTTCTCACAGAAGCAAAGGACCCATTCTAGACTCTAGGAGCAAAGTGCATTTTATGCTACACTGGCTTATTTTTGTAACAGGAGGGTCTCACGTTACCTAGTGAATAATCAACACCTCCAGCAGCACTTAACTTTTTCTGAGAAGCCTCCCACCCAATTACTAAATGTAAACCTGCTTAGCTTACAAGGGCTGAAAATATCAGGTACTATGGTTACATAAGAAAGGCACTGCCGAATTCAGTAGGAACTCTGGAAGTACACAGAATACAGGACGGGTTCCTGCATGGTTACCAAACCGCTGTAAAGTGGAACAGTTTTCAGTGTGTGTGATTGGAGGACAGCTGTTTCCATTTTATAAGACCATCTCACGAAATGGGGAAAAATTGAGGTGCCTTGGTTGTTCTTTTGGTCCAGTCTTTGTTTCTCTGAGGAAACCACCCATGTAACGTGACTGTCTTCTTTTCAAAATAAGAAAACTAAGAACAAAAAACCCACCTAGTCATGGTGGTTGAAAAGAGCAACTCCAGTTCTCATTAGAACTGGGAAGATGCCAGCATTTGTTGCTCTATTTTATACTAGTTTTTCTACAACAAATTACGGTGGATCAGTATTTGATTTTTGAGAAAAATGTAACTGTAGCCCAAATTAAACTTGAGGACTCCTGTTCAAATATGGAAGGCAGGTACTAGATTCCCTTCCTGAGTATGAGAGAAATCTGAAAAGGAAATAAACAATTTCTGCTTCTATAGCTGTGGAAATATAATGAAATTCTCCTGGGTGCTTAGGATTGTAGTGAAAGCTGCCAAGGCTGCTGGGTCTGTACTGGAAGCTCTCACTTTTGGTTTAATGAAAGTGACAATACATACACTTTTAGTAAGCTTGGGGCTTCATTTCTGACTATTTGCTGTTAACATAATTAAGGGCTTGAGCCTTTGCCACTGAAACCAACAGGAGTTTGGTCACCGTCTATGATAGGGTTGTGCGCTAAAAATCCCATGAAACTATATTGAGATGATGACATCAAAATGACTGTGATTTTGAAGCTGTTTGGAGCCAGAATCTAACCCCGTGTAAGGGCAAAGGGGCTAGGGAAATCCCAAGAACCCTTCTCTCAGCATGTTTACCTCTCTTGGAGTGTCCACATACCTCATTTGCTAGGTTTCAGATGGAGGTACATTGTCCACACAGTCCACCCAATTCCTTCTTTGGGCATGCCCAGTTAAGGCCACCAGCATCACTAAGCCCATCTTGTGAGACTGAGATCTGGGCCAAAGCCACCTACTCCCTTGTGCACACATGTTCTCCATGCACAGTACCACCCCCTTCCAGCAGCCTGCTCTCCATTTGCAGCAAGCGGCTGTGCTCAGGTCTCACACAACTTCCCTGTTCACTCTCAGTCCCTTTTATTTTGCTAGAAGCCAAGGGAATGCTGGGAAATGTGGTCCCTTCCCTGCTACAGGGTCTACTCACAAGACAGGGAGCTGGTCCAGGAACTACAACTCCCAGGGTACCTTGGACTCTCAGCTCCCTTCCTATTATGCTCTGCAGGCTCCCACTACACAGTGCAGAGGGAAGGAAGCTAGAGATATGGACCCCTTCTGAGCTTGGGCCAGTGCCACAGATCAGTTGGCACTATGGGTATATATACTACTGGTGCAGAGGACAGAGTAAATTGGTTGTGACCTTCATCTTCACAGCCACCCTGAGTTTAAAAGGCGAAGACGGCTCTCCCTTATCCTTGTCCGATCTCCTCCTGGGCCTGGTGCACAAGGCTAAGTGGAGGTTGTGTCCATGATGTGGCTGAACAGATGGACAAGGAGTTCTTGGGATGGCCAGTGGTTGGTAGCAACCTTGACCCCACCTGTCCACTCACCAACAAGCCCCAATGAGCCATCCTGGGGAGGGAGCGATGCTGATTAGCAGCAAACAGTCAGTTACTATCCCAGCACCTCCCTGTGAAAAAGAGCAAGGTAAGAACAGTGAGTTCCCAGAGCTATTCCTACAGGAATAAACCCATAAGCTAGCCTTAAAAAGATGGGTGCTGCCATCTTTTGGGAAGGAATTGTGGAACTCTCTGCAATGTTCAATGACAGAAATGTTCTGCTACTTATTTCCTGAGGGTTATTTTCAGATAAATTGAGCACAGACCTTATTCATGGAAAGGCCAGAGAGACAAATACATTTTTTTGATTATTTCTATTGATCAAAATTACTGCAGGCAGAACTAGAATCCCTTAGCTTGAAGTAACATATACCTACAAAGTTCAACATCATTGTCATTATTGCAAGTGTTTGCTGACGTTACTTATTTATTGCTCCCACTGCCATGGGAGCTGGGGAAATAACGAAATATATTATTCATGGACTATTTTAATCCAAAACTGTTACGAAATGCATTGAATAAATTAAGCAAACATAATCCCACCCTCTCCTGTGCTTTTCACATGATTGCCAAGGCTGCTGAATAGATACAATTGCATATGCTGTGCAAGGGGGAGATCCTGCGAGTAATTTGCATGAATCAAGCAGTTGGACTTTGGTGTACAAAGCATAATGTTTGCACTGTGCAGGGTTTTTTTTTATTCTGTGTGATCAAAATAGAGATTTTCAAACGGCTTGTAATTAATATTTATTTTAAATAATTAACCTTCTGTTCTATAGAGACAAACAGAGTTTGACATCTCTGCCTGCTGAGCACAAAAGATGGATGGAGCACTGCTGCTTTCCACTGGCTCTCTCCAGCTACTCTGTTTTCATTAGGATTTTTAAATGCAATTATGAACATATGGAGAGGGTGCAGTGGGAGGGGAGGCGCAACCTTCTTTTAGAATTGCTGGGTCTGCACTGGCAGCTCTCACTCTGGGTTTAATGCAAGTGACAATACATACACTTTTCGTCAATACTGGGCTTCATTTCTGAATATTTGCTGGTAACTCGATTAAGGGGCTTGAGGCTTTGCCACTGAAACCAACAGGAGTTGGGTCACCAACTATGATAGGGTTGTGCGCTTGAAGTCCCATATGAAATTATACTGAGACGACGGCATCAAAAAGACTCTAATGGGAGCAAGAATCTAACCCCATGTAAGGGCAAAGGGGGTAGGCCAGGCCCAAGGAGTTTTCCCCATCTTAGAGGGAGGCAACAGGGTACAACGGCTGCAGCCTTGGGTTGCGTAACCAGTGACATGGGTTCTAGCACTCACTCTGCTGGTGACCTTGAGCAAGTCCACCCCTCCTGTTTTGCTGTGTCTTGTCAATTTACTAGGAAGATCTTTGGAGCAGGATCCTTTCACTGCATTGAGCCGCTGGGGAACTACTGTGCGGCAAAGCACAATGATTCTTCCTGCATAAACCTCACGCTGTTATTCCTCCCTCCCGTAGCCCCACGGGGTGGAAGACACCACCAAGAGGGCAGGCTTGAGGCAGGGCCATGATGCTGTCTACACTGGCCAGCAGAGCAGGATGTTGTGTCGCAGGCCCTGTCTCTGCAATGCAGGGCAGCTCAAGCTAGGGTAAATTGTTCACCCTGCCGCCAGGATCACTGTGCATGTTCTCAGCCCCATGTACTCGGGTCCTTGTCAAACTAGAAAAAGTACTGCAAGAGAAAAGAGGAAGTGTAAGTCCACATCTCTGGCTAAAATACTTTCCATCAGGACTTCATAAAGGATCAGGATGTTAATGAAGCGGAGCAAAGGAAGGCAAAAGTAGCAGCATGTGTCTGCCAGTACTTGATCCTTCTATTCACAAAAGCTGCTTGTTGACATTTTGAAAAAGCTGCCGTCTTGCTGAACCGATACTTGTAACGAGCAATGACTGCAACAGGATACGGAACGCCCCTTGACAGGGTCCATCTCTCACCTTCCTTTGACAATTAGGGGAGAGACAGCAACGAAGGGTCCTGTGGCACCTTACAGACTAACAGAAAAGTTTAGAGCATGAGCTTTCGTGAGTTAACTCACTTCTTCAGATGCTGGTCCTGGAAATCTGCAAGGCCAGGTATAAATAGGCCAGAGCAAGGCTGGGGATAACGAGGTTAGCTCAGGCAGGCAGGCTGAGTTGTATTGTCATCAGTAGATCTGGAGGTGTGAACTCCAAGAGAGGGGAAGCTGCTTTTGTATTTAGCCAGCCATTCACAGTCTTTGTTTAATCCTGAGCTGAGGGTATTAGGGGAGAGAGTGCACAGAATTTGGCTTCTGGGCAACAAGGACTTTTCCGGCTAATACATTTCCACCTAAGCAATAACACATGTTCTAAGTATGTGTAAGGGCCTATTCAGCATACAGCACAGGTCAGACTGTGACATTGACTTTCATTGGAGGTGTGGCCATTTTCCCCTGGCTGAGGAGCTTGTCTAGAAAATCAGTAAGCTAGTCATCACTCGGGAAGCATAAACAAAAGCACAAACTTCGTCTTTTAAGTTGTGAGAGATTTAAATGAAATCACTGGCAGACAAGGCCCAACTACGTAGCATCTCCAGCCCTGGACACTGGCAACATTTCAAAGAAGAACAGGTCTCCCTATGTTGGTTGTTTATTTTCATGTCTTTCTTAGTTAGCAGTGGGAGACTGCAAACGACTTGGCTGTTGCTGCAACACGCTGGGCGCAAACATGAACTCAGTAGCAGGCAGTGTCCTGTGTGCCCCCTATCCAGTTTACAAGCTCAAGGTATGAAAAAGCATTCCAAAATATAGGATTTGTGGACTTCTAAAAGCCTGCTGCCTTTATGGAGGTGGCAGCTACAACATGTGACTAATGTATGAAATGAGGCACTCCAGCCCATCTACTGAGCTTTTCAACCTTTTTTGTCAGTCCAGCACCGGGTGTGCTAGTCACCCAACCATCTCAGTCTAGGAAAAGGCAGAAAAAGTCAACATCCACTACTCTCTGCTTATAAGTGGTGGGGAGGGGAGAGAGAACCAACAAATGGTTTTTAGGGTCACATTTTCAAAAAAGAACATAATCTACTCTCTAAAATGATACCCGAATTGCTGGCACACTGACAGTTTTGCACACACAGAACCTCATATTGTGATATGCCAAAGATGGCAGATAGGTTGACAGAACAATTTTTCTGTGCAACAAGTGGTGCCTACTCTGGTGTTAAGGTTGTTCTAAATCCATCACTCGTAGGTCTGAAAAGTTAATATAGCCAGGCTAAGTTTTAGTTGTGGACCAGGCCTCTTTTAATACCCACAATAAAGTCTACCGTGAAATAGATGGATAAAACAGCAAGTGCCATTTTCCTTCTGAAACCAGGGTCCTTCCCATTGTACTGGGCTCCGAGTTGGACTTGGATACTCAAACATGGTTGGGGAGGGGGTAAGAACATCTGTGATGCCCCTGCATGAGCTGTGTGGACTTTGGATCTGGATGCATCGGAGTAAGAGGCACCGAACGTAGAGTTGAGATGTTGTGGGATTGGTAGATATTTGCTGCTGGTAAAAACCAGCAACATCATCTCTTTCTCTCTCTTTCACCCACACGCATGCACAGAAAGCGGGAGCAGAAATGTTTCCCTGGGAGCCCCAGTTCCTTCCTTTGGGTGCTCCTGGCATGGTGCAGCAATGTGCAGCCCTGTATTATGGACTGCACGGTAGTGGCACAATCTAGCCCTTTATTGTTTATTAGTTAGAAGGTTGCACACGTAATTCTTTCTGTAGACCAGGAGTACTGCACACACCGGGGGCTCTCTGCATCCCTTCCCCACCACAAGCTCCCTGTGTGCTGCCCCCCGACTTCTCCCTATTCCAGAGACACACTGCAATCCCCTCTCTTGTGCCAGGGCCTTTGTATGTTCCTTAGGCCCTGAATCTCCCTTCCCCCATACTACGTTATCCAACCATGCCAGTTGCACTACAGGTTCCCTTATTCCCCTTTTCTACCCATGTCTTCCACTTCCTTCTTCCTCCTCCATGCTAAGGACTCTGTGTGCCACCCATTCCCTACTGTGCCACATTCCTGGGTCTCTGTGTGCGGCCTCCATGTACTTCTCCCTCCGTATCATTGTCCCCCATTCTTCTCGGCATGCCAGTGGCTTTATGTCCATCCATTATTTATCTCCCCCTTGACACCTGCTAGGGTCTCT
This sequence comes from Carettochelys insculpta, assembly GCF_033958435.1. Taxonomy (NCBI): domain Eukaryota; kingdom Metazoa; phylum Chordata; order Testudines; family Carettochelyidae; genus Carettochelys; species Carettochelys insculpta. Next base: position 43,447,247 of record NC_134137.1, read on the forward strand.
ATATGCACCTCTGGGCCCCTGTGATGGGTATATGAACCCCACATTGGCCAGGGGATGGGGGAGTGAACAAGCTTATTGGTCAGAGCTGCAGCCCTAGTATGAAGGCCAGAGAAGCTGGTCAGAAGGCACTGGCCACCACGGAGTGAAGGGCCTCCTGCCCTAACTCAGGAGCAGCAGCCCAGGGAGTAGCAGCCAGAGCCTGAGCGGCACTCAACGCAGCTGGACAGGGGTAGGAAGCAGCCCGGGGGCAGGGAACTAGAAGGCAACCCAGCAAGCTTGGCATCTTTTGGAGGGATTCCCCACTGAGCTGGTGACTGGAGGCACGCCCATCACCAACAGAGCCCTGGGCTGGGGCCCAGTGGAGAGGGGAGGCCTGGGCCCCCCGACCTCTGTGACTGCCAAGAAAGGAGGGAGAATGAACTGCCACATGGACTAGGCTGCCGGGCCTGTCTGTGAGCAACTAGGCCACATAGGACAACTAACAGGGGAGGGCCGCGACTGGGTGCGACCCCTCAGCAGAGGCACAGGGCAGGAGGCCCTGCCATGGCCCCCAGCCTGTGCTTTCCCATGTTTCCTTTGCCCTAGTTTCACTGTTCAGATATGGCTGAATTCAGGAGGGTTGAACTATTTTCTCTTTCTTCTAGGCCTTTTCGGAATGACAAACTGAGTGAAGTGCTCCAACAGAGGAGGCACCATCCAATTAGATCTTGCTAGTCTTTGAACTGTCTGGACACACGTCGCCCAAGTTCCCCACTCAGCATTCTTTAATTTGTTTCCTCAGCTTTCCTTTTTAACTTTCATTTGTAAAACACTTGGACTATTTTTAAAGCACATCCCCAGAAGCAAATTGTAAGGGTGAAATTGAGTTAGGTAGCAACAGTAACTTGAAGATATTAATAGTTCTCAGTGTGGTAGTCACAAGAGTTGCAGCTTAGTTTTTGAAGTGTTTTCCAGTGAATGATGGTAATGGTATCTCAATTAACTGTGTGAGGAGATAGAGCTGGCTTTTGCCATAGGGACGTCGATTTGAATACATGGATCAGACAAGGGTTTTTGCTGAAGGTCTAAATGGCAAAAGAAGCCATGGCCAACATTTCATGGAGTGGACAACTGAAATAACAGGATTGGCCTTATATTTAGAGATCTGCTTTCTTAGCTTGGTTTCTGTTAAGAGACTTGGATATCTTTTCTGTCTAATAACAATTGACTGCACATAGTTCCTGTAATGGATGTTTGACTGATTGCCATGAATACTCATGGCTGACTGGCTACACAACCAGTTAGCTGAGATTACTGGTACCAACTTGCTTATTAGGAGTTGTGCACATGCTTAGTGTATTCATATTATTGTCAAGCCATCCTACCTTCTCTCGCCTTTTGCTTACTCATTTGTTTGCCTGGCCCACCTATTTCACTGATAGATACCTCCTCAAGATCTATACCTATTGTGACAACTACAGGAAATCAGCCAGCCAGGGACAATTTGATAGTGCATCAGCGATAGCTGATTTTCTTTTGTGAAAAAGAAAAAGAAGCATATTTGGAACCAAGAAATTACACAATAGCTAACCTAATGGGATGTGGCTATGTCCTTCTATTTTCATTAACATCAGTCTCCCTCTCTGATCCACCCCCCGCACCCCACACACACCATTTTCCAGCCTTTTATTTCTTCTCCTCGTCTCTTATTATATATTGTCTCTGATTCTATGATTAGATTGTAAGCTCTTTAGATCAGAGGCTCACTTCACATGTGCACTCTAATCATAACTAAAGCAACAAGATGTCACCTCTATACAAATAATAAGTAATATAAGCGGATAAATAATTAAACAAAAACTATGCATAGCCATAGAGAGAATATTTCTCTTGTATTCATGCAGTGGCCAACTAGCATAAGTAGGGACTTAATACTACTATCACCCTGAGACTGAACAGGCTGCCAAGGACATATATATTTTACTGCTGTTGTTATGGGAGAAGCAAATTGAAAACACTGGCATCGTTTTTGTCATTGTGATGCCAGTTGTGCTTCACTACTGTATAATCTTCTGAAGGGCAAGACTGAAACTCCACTCTACACCACCCCCATCCCATCTCAATGAGCAGTGGCTACCTGCTTCACCCCAGGAGCAGGTCCGGTCACAGTTCCATCCTCATCACATACGCTCTGGAGAAGAAGTCACCTTACAATGGGCGCCATGCTAATAGACAGTGACTGACTTCTCAAAGCTGGTTTAGCTGCACTGGTTAGTGCACAGGAGCAGCAGACCTAAGGCTCTGCCCACTCCCCAGTCACCAGTGCAGGGGGTGGAGTAATAGCCCCAAAGAACCTGTTATCCTCTCACCCAGCAATGGTTATGCCAATCTATTCCTTCCATTGGGGAATTCACAGTCTCTCATGAAATAGAAAGTCCACTTAGAGGTTGCACCTCTCTAGTCCGGCACCCTCAGAACCCGACTGGTACCAAATGAAAGAATTTGTCGGACCACGGAAGGTCAATATTGTCTAGCACATGACACTTCCACTGCTTACTCAGTCTTAGAAGACATGTAGGGTGAGTTACAGCTAAATGACAGCACAGAACACTGAGAGCCAGGGCTGGAGGCTGTAAACAAACTTTATGGGACCAGGGAAAACTTGGCCACAGCCATGACAAGTGATCACCCGTCTAATTAAAATCATGCCAGATTATGAATGCTGCCGGATGAGAGAGTTCCAGTTTAGAGAGATTCAACATGTACCATTATCTTAATTAAAGTGCATTTGTTTAATATATCAGGGGACTTCAGACAAGAAGTGTGTTTCACTTGTTAAATCCACTAAAGCATCAGCATTCTACCACAACAACTTCAATTATTTAAATTTATTTTCCCTTTGAATAGCTCATGAGAAACTAATGCCTCCTGAATCTCAATCACTTCTGTCTCACTCCAGCCCTAGATATGTTTATATTATGTGCAACATAGCTGTGTGACTCATCCAATTGGTACATAAGATTTATGGGGTAATTCTGATCCATTCCTTATAGACAAACCTTTAGTCAGGGACCAGGATCAATGACTGGAAACATCTAACCCACCAAAAAAAAAAAAAAGCAGATTTATCAGGGAATAACGGAAATATTCTCTCCATATGGCAAAACCTTATGTATCAGTCTATCGATTATGCACTAATCTCTAATGCTGGAAAATACAGGGTTCATAATTTTCAAAACTGGAAAACAAATTCATCTCAGTCAAGGCTATCACAGGTCACAGCATCAAATTATTACAAGACGTGCTTTATTACAGTGCAGCTTTCATGGAGCTAAGCACATACCATATATAATGAGAATAATTATTTTAAAATCTTTCATTTCACAATTGTCGTCAATAGTTGGATGTTGTACAAGCAATAATTTAACACAGAAAATGCCTTGAGATTCTTTCTGAGTGATGTTTTCCTGCTCAAGTTTTCCGCTCAAGTCCTTGCACGTTTCAGACCTCTTTCAGAAACATTACCATAATAGCCTGTGTTCCTTAAAAGGTCATCAAGATGATAGGGTATATAGCTCTAACAGTCGGATGTGTTCCGTCAGTAGAATGGCACAATCACAATGAAGAAGGAGGAATCATTACACACCTGCTGCGCATAGGTTGGCCACATGAATGCTGAAGACCATAAAACAAAGGTGAATTGTGCTGCTCAGCTGTTTAGGGACAGCACAGCTTGCTTTTGGAATTCTTCTGGCCATTAGATTACCCCTCTTGGGAGAACTAGAGACTAGCACATTTTTTGAGCTTGATTAATAACTTTTTGGCATCTGTAAGCTGCAGTGCATATGGAAAGGGATTTAAATATGCAGCAGCTTCCAGAAGCTACCATGAGATTATTAACAGTTTAAAGGTTGTAAAAAAATGTGTCCTTAGTATTTTAAAGAGCAGTTCCACATCTTAACTGTATTTTAGCATTCCTGGGGGTTTTGCTTATTCATGAAATCACGTGTTTGCATGACCCGTCTGTTCATCTGCTTGGCCTGCTCTCTCATTACACTGCCAATCAAATAGAAATAGACATGTGTATATCAGGCTGGAGAAATGTTCTCAGATGGGCCTAGTGATAATCTAATTGCATAGTGGTCAAGGGCCAAACAACTGCTTGCATTTAGCATTGGGATAATTGGAGGTTAACATGAGTCTGGAGGACACCAAGCATCCCTAATGCAGTAAGGGTTGGATTCAAAGCCCATTGAAGACAAAGGGAATCCTCCCCTCTTCCATGGTCAGGCCCAGCCACTCATGTGGGAGATTTTGCCCTTCAGCTGGCTTAAGTGTTAGCTCTCTAGCACACCATTCAGGAGATAAATCAATGCTAGCAGTGTCCAAAATCTGTCCATCTATCTTGTGCTATAGCACCTAGCGCTTTCCTATTATACACATGGGCTGTGTCTGCACTAGCATTGCACTTTCCAAAGAGGTATGCAAATAAGGTAATTGAAAATGCTACATATCTGGCGCCTCATTTGCATGTTCTTTCTTTCTGGTCCTCTGTAATTATAAATGTCAGTCTGTATTAGAAATGAGAGTGATCTGATGAAGTGGGTCTGTCCCATCAAAGCTCATCACCAGATAAATCACTAGCTACATTTCTGCTGTTTTGTTCTGTTGGAGTACAGACTAACATGGCTACCTCTCTGTTACTTGCATATTACACATTCTTATCCTCTGTCTGCAACCAGAAAGGCTCAGTTTGTTTTATAGGTCTCCCTTTCAAAAACTTAAACACATTGGCTTGTACCCACCCCTAGAAATCTGGAAAACAATATATAACGCAGTGTTATTCTTGACAGGCAATACATCCCCACTTGCAAACACTGACTCCAGGCGGTTAAAACAGTGCAGACAATATGATAAACTTGGAAAGTAGCAATTAATAAATCAACAATGTCTAGTAGGTAAGACTTCCATCTAAGCCCAAGGTGTCTTAGCAATAGGCCTAACCTCAGTCCTCCTGAGACCTGTGGGTGGCCCCTGTGTTCTGCTACCTACCACCTCCCTGGCTCCCCAATCACAGTTTGTTGAAAGGGGGTTGATGGAGTCAAAAAGTTCAGGCACATCAGTCTCCAGCCCCGTTGGGCAGTACAGCCAGGCCCACTGAAAGGGCAGGTGGGGAAATGGGGTAGCTGGTGATTCAAAAGGAGCTGGGTTCCTCGTTGTTGTGACAGAGCCCTGAGTTTGTTAAATCCCCACCTCCAGCCCTGCCCCTTTTTGCATGAGGCCCTGACACTTCCCAGAGCACGGAGCCATCTCCTCCCAACTTGCCCAGGAGTCCAGCAAGTCTGTCGGACCTCTCAGTCTTGGCTCTACCACCTGACCCTGATGAAATATCATCTTTCATGCCTGGGGCTTCAGCCCCAGCCACCTCAGTGCTGGCCAGCGCCACAAGGCTCTCTCAGTTCTACCTACTGTCCCAACCATTCGCTGTCCTGAAGCCACCTCTCTGATGAGTCTTTGGAAAGGAACTAGTGGCATTATGGCACCCTAACCAGAGTGCTGCCCCCCCCCAGAAAGCCCTAAAAACAGAAGACAACAGCCTCCTTTTCCCACTCTGTACTTACAAATGCTTTGTCCAGGTATCAGCCAACAATGCCTGCATGTGGCTTTGTCAGAGTGGCCCCTCACCCCAGGCCTAGATGGTGCCATTTTCTTGTCCTATGCTGTTTTCCCTGCTGGGAAAATGAATTTATTGACCCAAACTTGAGATTTAGCGGAATTTTAGCCCAAGTGCCCCTGAACGGTCACATGATTGAAATGCAGGTGAGTCCTGGCCCATTCTGCCAGTCCAGTGGCTCACCCACAGATGCCAGCAGAGAGCTCCCTCTTCTCCCAGCCCCTACGAAGCAGCTCTCTGCAGCTCTGTTCCCTGGCAGCCATCAGTAGGGAGCTGTCTAATGCTCTGGGGCTTCGGGCCACCTGGCACACCGATGGCACTATAAACTGGAGCCGCTGGCTAGATCCAGGATGTCCAATGCACTAGCCGTATGTGGCTGTTTGGCCGGTTGAGTGTGACTAGTTGGCTTGAACAATAAATATATTTTCAGAATTATGTAGCTAGTTTTAACAGCAGTAGCCACTGCTTCAGAACCAGTTGGACACCACGGAGCTATATGAAAGAGGGGCACAGCCTGAGGAGAGGCCCTGGGAACCATCATGCCTGTACTGTGGAATAAGGGGCCTCAGTACGGGGGTGACCTTAGGAGCAGCGGTTTCCCCCTTTGCTACAAGCTCATCCTGTGCTCATCCTAGTGCATGGCCTGGAACCGTGGGTCAGTGCACAGGAGGTGATGGAGAATACCATATCCTCAGTGCAGCAGCCTGCTCCAGGACACGTGGAATTGTATTTGGTACAATTCAGCATCCACTGCCATGTTCCTAGCATCCTAACTGCCAAGTACGACTGATTCTTGTGCAAATGCAAGCAAAACGGGAGGGAGGAGCTTCCTGCCTCTTTTCTCTCTATAGTGCACCTCTCAAGGCAGCCATAATTTAGCCTGAGAAAAATGCCCACTCTACTTCCCCCCAAAAAATACCTGACGTGTGAACACCCCCGCCGCCCCATAAGCATGCACAAGTGTTCATGTATAACGAGCGAGCGCACACTACAGTAGTCTAGGGTTGCAGCAGACAGGCGATGCAATTTGTTTAGTTCAAGGCTAAACAAAAACACAAAGCTGAACAATCACAGCCTCCCTCCATTTTCCTCAGGATGCAAAGTCCTTTCCTCAATGGAAGCAGAATAAGGACTTAGGAAAAGAGGAAGATTAATGGGTTCACACTTCACAGCCTGACAAAGGGACAATCTATATTCCAACGGGGATTTCCAGAGGCTGACAGCAGAACAGCAATTGATTGCAAATTAATCCGTTTAATATTTTCCAGTATGAATGGTCCATTAAGACAAAATGAAGAAGGGCAGTGGGCTGGCACCCTGGACTGGATTATGGAGCAAACAATAGATGCAGCAGAAGGCTTGATAATAGCAAAGCAAGCTCTGAAAGAACAGAAACCTTACAAATCAGGGCTACTTTAGTCTGAAGCAGTGGAAGATGAATAATGAATGTACATAGCTTAAATGAATAATATCATAATGGATCCCTTGAATATCTTCATTATGATGGACAGCTTAGACTGCGTTTAGTGACACTAATATTGAAATGGAATACCAAGCAGGTAGAATAGAGGATTAGGTCAGCAAAAAGCACAGAAAGTTTTAGTGCTTTAGTTAAAAAGGGGAAAGGGCAAACAGCTGCCCTCTGTGGAATACCCATATCCATTTAATCCAGCATGTGACACTGGAGGAAAACAAATGAGAAAAGGAGCAGCTGTCATTCTGAACAAGGACAGCAATACCAGGGACTTCAGAAGTGATTGGCTACGTTCAGAAAATACTTCCGCAGCTCCGAGCCTCTTCTCAGATACTTCAGAATTATCCTGCATTAAGCAATGGCTGTAAGCCAGCTTTCCGGCTGATGGTCAGTGCTGTCATAGTGACGTTTTAAAGTCTTATTTCATGCACAGGTCTAACAATTTAACTCTAGTTCCGGGTAGGGGTGTGCGTGTGTGTGACACACAGCCCTCACTATTGACGGGAACTGTATTATATATGCACACCTTTTCATAGCAGCAATGGCTGTACAAGCTATTGGGAACTGCAGTGAAGTTTTTTAGCTGGCACTTGATGAATGACACATTTGTTTAACTGGGATAATCGCCAGTAAATAAAATCAGTGCAATACATTTAGACACCTTTAGTCAACAGATAAATGATATATGGTAGGAAAGATGGTCTGGCGGATAGGCCCAATCCACAAAGTTTCCGGTGTTTCCAAACAATACCGGAGGCACCTAGCCCTATGGTTCATGGCTGCTTATGTTCTCCCCTCATGTTTCTCTCTCCTGTACCATACAAAATGTAGCAAACAGTTGGGAAAGAGTCAGAGTCTTTGAAGTCTAGAGAGAGATAAAAACAAAACCAGCATAGCAAATTGTTTCCTGTACTGGATAATGTGAACAGTCTGACAACAAAGAGTCTTTTGTTTCCCTCCCGGCTTGGCAGAAGAGAAACTTAAAAAAAGAAATAAATGAAAAGGAAGGAGGAATTCACAAAATCTGTATAAATAGCTCCCTGCCTTCACCCCTCCCAATATTTCAAACAGATCCCCAAGTTGCCAAGCAAGCATAACTAGAAATTGTTGGTGTCAAAACTTATGAATGGCTTAACTTTGGGGAGTCAAGATCTTCTCATTCAGTGCCTCACAACAGGGATTCTCCACCTTTTCCGGAGCTGTGAAGGAACCACTTAGCAAGCTGGTGATTGTGAAGAACCTGGTAAGGTGCTCCACTACACAAATGTATGCACTAATTCTCTGCCTTTCAGGACCGCATGTCATCTGCAGGACATCTGCAACAGTTGCAAATGGGGCAAAACCAAGTAAGAGTGTTTATTGTATTTTGAACCGCCAGTTGGTCACCTAGTAGTGGGATGTCTGAAGAAGCCAGATTTGGACAACCAGCCAGCCCTCTGTGGACCCTCAGGAAGTGTTCTGTGGACCACCATTGGTCCACAGTCACAATCTGAGAACCTCTGACCAACACTTTATTGTAAGGGAAGATTTAGAAAGGGTACATAAGAGATTAATAAGCATTGTAAGCATGTTACAGATGTAAGTAAAATGTATTGTAGATGGTTATGAGCTCATAAGTAGGAAGTGTTATAGGTGGTTATAAACAACCTATAGTAATAGATTTATTAAATGGCTAATCTTTTAAATCTTTATTAGCCCCTTACAAAATATGTGACCAAAATTTCAGTACAAGACAAGCACAGGGAGGACAAGATGACCCACAATTTGAGATCTTTAAACATAGTCTTTTGTCTAATGCTGCATTTCCTTCTGCTTCTATGGGATATTTTGTTTTGTCAGCTGTTACAGTATGAAACAAATTACAGATAAGCTAATTAAAATAAGTGAAAAAATATTAAAATGCAATTTAACTTTGAAAAATAACTGTAAAAGAGGCTCTTCCTTGCTCAGCAGATCTGTTCCCTATGTATCAGAGCTAGATAAACTGTCTTTAGGGACGATATCAGGCTTTTACTGCTATTAGCCATGTAAAGCTGAAACAGCTCAGAAAATGAATTAGGTGATGCATGGGAAAGCGAAGAATTTGTCTTTTACAAGACTTCTCAGACTTATTCCTTCTGAGCCTCTCACCCTGAACATGCTATAAAAACTCCATCGCCCACCTGTGCCACTACTGGTTTTCTGCATATAAAAGCCAGGATGTTAGGAGGTAACAAGCAGAAGACTTGTCCAGGGCAGGCCACAGGGAGTCCTGTGAAGCTAAATTGCTCAGGCTTCAGCTTCAGACCCACCTGATAGGCTGCAGGGCCTGTGGCTTCAGCCCCATGCTTGGGGCTTTGGCTTTCTGCCCTGGACCCCAGCTGGTTTAATGCTACCCTGCTTGGCGGACCCCCTGAAACCTGCCAGTGGCTTTAGACCTCTGTCTGAGAACCACCGATCTGTTACATTTTTATGGCATTAGAACCATTGCACAACAATTAAAGCATATTTAATAAAAAGCAATAATGTAAAAGAACATCAGAATTGTCAGAGTGGATCAAATCCATGACCCATCTATTCTAGTACCTTGCCTCCAATAGTGGCTAGCCTCAGAAAAATATGCAAGAACCCCCACAGTGGGCAAGTTTGAAATAACCTGTCCCCAAGGAGAAACAAGAAGTTCTGTGGCACCTTATAGACTAACAGATATTTTGGAGCATAAGCTTTCGTGGGCAAAGACCTGGTTCTTCAAATGCATGAGTCAGGGATGGGGGCGTGTCTGAGGATGGTTTAAAGAGGGAGTCTCAGTCAAGGGGAGGGCCAGAGTTGACAAGGTCTGTTCAGTCAGTGAGGATGTGGCCCATTATCAGCAGTTAGTTGTGAACATCAAGAGAGGAGAAGCCACGTCAGTTCAGTCAGGGAGGATTGTGGTCCATTATCAGTAGCTAATGTGGAGATGTGAACATCAATAGCGGAGAAACTGCTTTTGTAATGACAACGAGGAGTCCTGTGGCACCTCACAGACTAACAGAAACGTATGAGCATGAGCTCTCGTGGGCAAAGACCCACTTCGTCACATGCAGGGCTTTGCCCACGAAGTGGGTCTTTGCCCACGAAAGCCTATGCTCATACGTTTCTGTTAGTCTATAAGGTGCCACAGGACCCCTCGTTGCTTTTGCAGATCCAGACTAACACGGCTACCCCTCTGATGCTTTTGTAATGGGCCAGCTGCTCCCACTCTCTGTTCAGTCCTTGGTTGATGGAGTCAAATTTGCAAAATCTCTTCTGGTTGCTGTCCTCCCCTCCCAAGAATAAAATAGTCGCAGCATGAATGCATGCAGAGGATGAAGGCAAATGGCTGATGAAAAGGGAAGTGATTCCTCCAGAAGAACAGGTGCCATTCTTAACAACATTATACAATTAATATATTGGCAGGCACTATGATGTTGACATGTTAAATAGTTTATTGCACTACTCCCCACAGCATTTTTAATGACATCCTGACAGTTTCGCATCTCGTTGGATCACTATATTCTGAAACAACAGCCATGAGTGACGGCTGTTCAGGAGGGGTAGGGCAAAATATTTCATGAGACAGCAACTCCTTGATGATTTTTTCTTGCATATTGTTATACACTTGAAACTCACTCACTGTAGCTGACACTGAGAAATCAACATTGAACATACCACATATTTTTCAGGTTTGGGGGTCTCTGAACTTTCATGCCTACCCCCTAGTGTTGCCAACTTTCTAACTGCACAAAACTCAACAACCCTGGCCTCACCCGCTGCCCTGCCCCCTTGAGGTCTTGCCTCTGCCCCATAACTTCCCCTGGCCCCATCCCCTGCTCATTCCATCCCTGCTCCCTCTCTCACTTGCTCTCTCCCATCCCTACTCAGTCTCTCATTAACACCAGGCTGGAGCTGGAGTTGGTGTGCAGGAAGGCGTGAGGTGTGAAGTGGTTTCCACTATACATAAGGTTTACTGTTTGCTTCAGTGGTTCTCAGCACCCCCCACTAGAAAAATTGTTCCAGCACCGCTGGGGGTGATGGTCCTGGCTGAAGGTGGGGGTTCTGGGCTGGGACCAGAAATGAAAGGTTCCGGATGTGGGAGGGGGCTCTGAGCTGGAGGAGGGGGCCGGGGTTCAGGATCTGGGGTGGGGCCAGGGAGGAAGGCTTTTGGGTGCAGAAGGCAGAGGGGTTTGGAGTCTGGGATGGGTCTCTGAGCCAAGGCAGTGGGTACAGGCTGTGGGCAGGGTGTGTGGGTTCTAGTGTGGGGACAGAAAGGAGGGATTCAGGGTGTGGGCTTCGGGCAGGATTCTAAGCTGGGGCAGGAGGTTGGGGTGTGAGAGAGAGTTTGGGAGCAGAGTCCAGGTGGTGCTTACCTCAGGGGGGTTCCCCAGAAGTGGCAATGACCCCCTGCTTGTAGGCAGAAGCACAGACAGACAGCTCTGCATAGCTCATGACGCCTGTGCCACCCCGACAACCCCCGCTGGCTGCAGTTCCTGGGGAATGAGAGTTGTGGAGCCAACTTATGAAGTCAGGGCAACATGCAGAGCCTGCCCCTGCCTGGCCCACAGCCATCCCTGTGCCTCATTTCACTGCTTCTGAGAGCCACCTGGAGCTAGGTAGGGAGTCTGCCAGCCCTGCCAACTGGGCTTTTGGCAGCCTGGGCAGCAGTGCTAACAGCAGCTGCCAGGCTCCCTTTTTGACCAGCTGTTCTAATCAAAAACCAGACACTTGCTACCCCTACAACCAACCCCAGCATTATACTCAGTCACAGCCATGTAGAAGGCCAAACACTGGGGTGGGCACTTTGCATGAAAGGCCAGAGGCGGCTTTCAGCCACTGCCTGTGTTGGAGTAGCTCTGGGGGATTGTGACGGCCACCGCAGCCCAGCTCTGGATGCTGGAAGCAGAACAGCACCCTGTTCAAGGCTTAAGAAAAAGGGAGTTGGTTTGTCTCTAGGCCTCCTTTCAGTTTTCTGGGAGCGGGAAGGGGTTACAAGGGAACACACGACAGGGAAGGCCTACAACAGAGCGTTCGTTACTGGGATCTTCTCATACTGAAAGTCAAACTTTACAGGCAACCTTTCCTCTCCTGCTGGCCCAGCTGCTCTTCATTCTACCATTCCATGTGGCCCGCTACTTCCCGGAATACTTTTTTCTAGCCTACAATAAGCCAAGGCTGTAAACAATTAAACCGACTTCCCCTCATATTCCCCCTTTATCAAGGTTTGATTCTGATTTTCAGGAGGTGAGGGATTTTCATTTTATTGGTGCCATCAGGTGTTGAAATGATAGAATTGACACTTTAAAAGCATCTGCTTACGATTTGAGGTCCTGGACAACTGGTACGTGGTTGGTGTCTAAATCTAGTCTGCTTAGGTTCTGGTGTATTAATTCTGGTGGAATATATAGGCCTGAGGAGTCAAAAGTATTATTATGGCCCTAAAACAGCCCAATATTAAACAGTAAAGATGGTTCAGCTTTTGATATACAGAGGCCTTTGAGCCTTTAGTACCATGGCAAAACACATGATTAATTTTTTACACCTTTTATTAAAGATTCAGGAAAAAAAACCAAAAAGTTAAAGCATTTGAAATGTAAACTAGTAAGTAAGGCTTTCATTTTAACAACATCCATTTCTCCCTTTCCCTTTAGCTGGAGAAATTTTTTAGAAAACCTCCCCAACCCTCCCCATTGACAGTCTTCTAGATCAGTGTTTTTTAAACTTTTTGAGACCACAGACCACCAAACCATAGTATTTTTTATGCGGAACACATATGAAAATTTTCTTAAAAATTATTAGTCTAAAAAACACAGCAACACATACAGCAAAAACAAAATGAAGTAATTTAATCGGGTATCATAGCAAAGAAGTAGTACCATTGTATCTGGTTTTAATAACATAAAATATATACCATCAGTCTATAATATCAAAAAGTGTCAGAGGCTTGCGGCATACCTGCAAGATGTTCACAAAACAACAGTGCTCTGCGGAACGCAATTTAATAAACACTGATCTAGATGATAATTATTCTTTTGGGGGGAAGAAGTTAGTTGCAATGGGCTGGAGTGGTCGTTGTTGAAGTTTCCCCTGCTAGGGAAATGGTACTCGGCAAAACAAACACCAAAAAGAGAGGAAAGGAACAGCAAAGGCAGAAAATGTGGCTTCTGTCTCTTTGTTGACTCACTTGTCGCCTCATTGAGGTGGGGTGGGGGGGAAACACGAGCACAGAACGCAATCCCCTCAGACACACAAAAGCATAACAAACTTGGACCAGCTTTAGCCTGCTCAGAGTAGTGGTCCCCAACCTTTTGTGGGCCTTAGGTCACTCACTGAATTTAAGGGCAATCCAAAATCTAGTCAGCCCCTTCCCTGAGGTCCCATCCCTTCCCCAAAGCCCAACCCCACTCACCCCCCCCGCCCTTTTTCTGGCTTCCTCTCTTCTGGCCTCATGGTCACCAGGCTGGGACAAGAGACTGGGAGGAGGTGCAAGAGGGGGTATGGGTGTGGGGGTAGAGAGGCTGGTTCTAGGAGGGGGTTCAGTCCTGGTGGTCAGGGTGCAGGAAGGGGTGTGGGTGCTGGCTTTGGGAGGGCATTTAGGGGTGCAGCAGGGGGCTGAGGTGCAAGAGGGGTTATGGTGTGCTGATTTGGGGTGCAGGAGGGGGTTCAGGGTGTAGGCTCCAAGAGGGGACCAGTTTGGGGCCAGGGGCAGAGGTGCAGGAAGAGTCCGGGGTACTGCTCTGGGACAGGGCTGTGGGTTGTCATGTGCCTCCCACAGGGTGGCACTTGCCATTGGCAGCTCCTGGCCAGCCCTGCAGCAAACTGGGGCAGGCTACACTCACTGCCCCTCTCTGAGAGCTCTGTCCCCCACCCCATCATCTCCCATTGGCCACAGGTCCTTGGTCCTGGCCAATGGGTGCTGAAAGGGACAGTGTTTGCTGGCAGGAGCAGCACGCTGAGACTCCTGCTCCCCTGCTCCTCTTCTCACACACACACACAGAGCACCACAGTGACTGTGCCCAGACACAGGTTAGCAGTGCGAGGCCCAGGCAGGCAGGGAGCCTGCTGCAGGCTGATCACCATCCAGTGGGACACTCCTCAGGACTGGTCAGTTGATCCCAGTCAGTGGTTAGTGACCACTGGTTCAGAGCACTGTGCCCAGCTGCCTTTCTGCCAGGGACCCGCCCCCCCGTCCCGTTTTTGGCAGGAGCAGTGTGTATTTAAGCCTTCTCCCAGCTGTCCCCATTCTGTTAAATATGGGCAGGTTACCTCCTGTTTTCTGGCTCCCCTGGTTTTACTACCAAAAGGTCCTGCTGACGGCCAGGTCCCTGCTCAGCAACTGCCTTCCCCCACCCCCAAGGGGTAGATGATGGGTGTGGGCAGGCACAGCTGGAAGCAGGAAGCTGCAGCACCTGGGGCCAGAGGCCTCCTCCTGCTGATAATCAGACAGCACAGGCCCCACCACGTGCCAGCTCTTGAACAGCGGGGCCCTGCACTCCACCTGATTTCCTGTGCATTGCAACAGCTGTTCAGTGGGAGCAGGTGGCAGCCTCAGGCAGGGAAAATGCACTTCCAGGTACTGGGAGAGGCAGGCCTGGCCTGGGAGGGGGTTAGTGGGTCAGTCACCCCCCAGATGCTACGTGTGAGCGTGGGGTGGGGGCATGGGGGGAGGGTTGTGAGCCGTCCTCTTCAACCAAAAAGGAAAAGGCACCTGAGACCATCTGGTGAGAAGCCCTGGCAGGACACCCAGAGGCCAGTTACTGCCTGCGGGGGCAGCAGAACAGGTGGGGCCGGGCTCCTGGCAGAGCTGGCAGCAAGGAGCAGCTAGCAGTCACGCCTGCCCCCTTTGCTCCCCCAGCATGTGCTTACACCAGAATATCCATTTCTGCCCCCTCCGAGCAGCGGCATTGTTGATTGACAGCAAGAGCTCTCCTCTCCTCATCCTGCTGCTGCTCCTTCCCCCGGCACATGCCCCCACCCCGCCCCAGGCAGCGCGCCCATCATGCTCCCACCTTGAATGGGCGAGTAGCCAGGGCCTAGCATGCTCACATTTCCAGCAGTCCCCGGGGAAGGAGGGCCCTGCTCAGTCCTGATGGGAAGAACCCCTCTGCACAAGGGAGTGGGACTATGCTGGCCCCTGTTGGGGAAAGCAAGGCTGTGAGCAGCAGACAGTGGGGGCGGAGAGGAGGGTTGGCAGACCAGCTCCATGTGATAGCGGAGGGGCTCGGAGCAGGACTTCGAGGGGGGTGGGGGGGCAAGGGATGGCAGGCAGGCAGTGGGGAAGGGTTGGACTGGGACCAGAAAGGGGTGGGTATTGCAGGCAGGCAGGCAGTAGGGGTGCTCAGGCCGGCCTCTCTGCCCATGGGAGGGGAACTCAGGCTGAGCCTTCATGAGTAGGAATCGGGGAGGGCTCGGTCCATCCCCACGTGTTGGGAGAGTGCTCAGAGTCACCCAGGGTGAGTCTGTGGGGTGTTTTCCCTTTCAGAAATGATCCTCCCTTTCTGGTCCCAGGGACAAAGCAGTGTGGCAAAAATCAGCAGTTTTTGATAGTTAAGCCAGACTCTTCTTAGACAAGAAGGATCAGGGGAAAGAGAGAGTTTGCTTTGTGCCTACAGAGCTTATTTTTTAAAAAGTGTGTTCAGTTTGGGCCACAGCGGGTTAGTCACCCAGTTCAGTGCCATGTATTTTACTGGGGACACTTCTGAAGTGATCATCTAAGGAACTATACGAAGAGAAAAATCCACTACCATTGCAATGACACCATCTTATGTGAGAGACAACCTCACCCCATCAAGTTAGTGATTTTTGTCTAATGTTTATTTTATATTCCCTCTGACACAAATCTGTCTCGCCAGTAACACAATGTGCCACCAACTGGCAGCCCGACAGCACGGGTGAGCCTATGTTTGCAAGGACGAACCCTGAGCAACTGGACAGACACTGATTCCCAGGGGACAGCATTGGCAAAACTGCTTGTCAGAGATTTGTAAATTCACAGACAGCAGCACAAGCTCTCAGAGGCGGGAAGTGCTTTCCCAGTTCTCCTCACTAGAGGGATTAAGGCTGCAGCACAAAGCAGCAATAAATCAGCCAGCCAGTCTGTCCATCAGTACATTATATAACCAGGGAAATAAACAAGTACTGTAACTTGTCGACTACAGGAGCTGTTTTCACCTGAGCAGGCTGAGACTTTCCAGGCGATCTGCTGGAGGTAGAGAAAAGGTCATCCACTGCCTGAATAAATCTCTTCTGAAAAATAGGGGGATTGGGCATTAACCAGAGCTCCCTCCCTTAGAAAAAAAAGGACGCTGCCTTTAAATGTGCTAGAACTAAACCACCACTGTGGGGTGACACTGAACAAATACCAAGGAGCTACAGAAATATTGTAGCAAAGAAATATTTCAAGTATGTGTGTTGTAGCATCCTCAAATTACAGGAACAGCAGCAGTCTTGTGGTGCCTTAGACTAACAAATTTCTTAGGTCATGAGCTTCCATGGTTAAAACCCACTTCATCAGATATGGTTTTACCCCCAGAAGCTCATGACCTAATAAATGCTTTACTCTCTATGGCGCCACAAGACTGCTTGTTGGTTTTGAAGTTACAGACTAACACGGCTGCCCCTCTAAAATTACAGGAATACACAGAGAGCAGCCACTCCTGAAAGCCTGCTCATCTGGATAACCAGAAGGAGATGGGCATGTAGAAATCTGCTCAACTGTTCCTGGAATCAGCAGCAGCCCAGCGCTCTCCCTTTGGTCTACTCCAGAAGGGAGAAAAGGCGCCATTTACTAGTGAGAGCTACTCTCCTAAAGAGCCCCGGGTCCAGGCAGGTAGATGGCTGGCCAGTGGAATACCACAGAGCTTCAGAGGAAATGGCTTAAGAGTCATGTTTTGTAATTTGCATTCCCTTCAGATCTTTTGGGTTTACAGAACACAGTATTGGCAACCCAATATTTTCAAAAATCCAAATCAAGCCTCCCCCTCCAATCATGAATGGCATTAAAAAAAAAAAAAAAAAGAAACCCTTGGGATTTTTTTTAAAGTTGGGGCATTTGTTTGCCTTTTGGTTTGAGCCTTGAGGGTCACATATTCTCCACAGTCTAGGGATAGAAACAAAACTTTAACAATGAAAGCTGAGATTCCCATTCAAATTTGGCACATTAACACATGGTTTAAACTGGGATGGGAACTTTCTGAGTCACTATAGGGGCTCATCTGCAAACTTGGCTTAATCTAATTCTTGACCTCCCCCCCAACCCCTCCACTCTCGGATTTGCTCACCTTGATTATCTTTCTCTGATTTGTCCTCCTTGCTTACTGTTTTTGGTTCTCTGTGCCTTAAATATTGAGTCTGTTCTGGTCTGGCTATGGTCTGAAGAAGTGGGTCTGTCCCACGAAAGCTCACCTAATAAACCATTTTGCTAGTCTTTAAAGTGCTACTTGACTGCTTTTTGTTTTGAGATTCCTACGTAACCACAGGGCCCTAGGGGCTGAGACTACAAATATACCAGCTATTGCCTGACCTCTGACTAAACTGCAAGCTGGCAACTAGACACCCATGGCTCATCTGTCCCTATAGACTTGGACTTCTGGGACTTTTTCATTGCAGTGTAGACTCTGAGACTCATTGGCTGGGCCCCAAACCCAAGCTCCAGCCTGAGCAGTGAAACAGCCCCACATCTCAAACCCTGCAGTGTTAGTCTGGCACACGCCAGCCACAAGTGTCTATTTGCTCTATAGAAATGATGCCCTAATAGCCAACTTTCCTCTGAGGAGAAAATTAGGTATTGAAACTCTGAAGCGGTCGACTGAATTTTTACCCTTTCACAGGTTATTACCTCAGAAAAGAGACATGTGACCCAGAATTTGTTGAACAGCCATTGGAGCGACACTTTTAGCCTGGTTATAGAGACTTACACTTTGCAGCACTTCCGTAACAACTTGAAAACATTGATTTCCCTGACCGGATTTTGTCGTGCACCTTTTCCAGTTGCCAGATATTGATTTGTTTCTCCCTTTTTCCTCACGAAGCACCAAACAAACATGGCCCTTATTTTAGCTTGCCTTATCATCAGCATCATTGACAGCACCAATTACTTCAGCACAGAAGCTAGACTAGGATTTGTTAGATCACTTCTGCTGGCAGAAAGATAGTCTCCAAAGAAACCACGAGAAGAGGTCCTGCATAAACAGTACTTATTTTAAAAAATACTTATGTAACTCTTTTGCCAGGCAGAGTCAGCAACAAAGGTGTTGAATATTTTCTCTTTAAGAGAAGAAATTTCCTATCATCCTCTCAGAAAACTAGGAAAATTAAGGGAAGAGAACACACTTTTATTAAGGGGAGAGAACACACCACTGATTTGGCAAAACAGCAATGACTAAAAAGTATGAACACTAAGACACTGCCCCTAGTAACTTGTATAGTAGTCCTTTGTCTCCTTTTCTCACTTTGTGCTGTGAAAGTCCAATGGGCAAATACCTCTTTAATAGTCAATTCCTCCTTCCCTTTGCTGCACCTTATTCATCATTTGTAGTCCAAGGTCAGCAAAGTTGTAGAATCCACAGGGATGTTCAGATGGGTTCACCTCCAGCCCCTGAGGAGGATTAAGTGTTACTCCTGCTGCTGCTCCACTGTGTAATTTGTCCACTTTGATCCACTCCAGTCCCACAGCACATGACCACCTAGCCCAGCTCTCGGTAACTATATGGGAGGGACTGCAACTGCTTTGGAGGATAGGGTCATAATTCAAAATGATCTGGATAAATCAGAGAAATGGTCTGAGGTAAACAGGGTGACGTTTAATAAGGACAAATGCAAAGTGCTCCACTTGGGAAGGAACAATCCATTTCACACATACAGAATGGGGAGACACTGTCTAGGAATGACTACAACAGAAAGGGATCTAGAGGTTGTAGTGGACCACAAGCTAAATATGAGTCAACAGTGTGATGCTGTTGCAAAAAAAGCAAACATGATTCTGGGATGCATTAACAGGTGTGCTGTGAACAAGACACAAGAAGTCATTCTTCCGCTCTACTCTGCGCTGGTTGGGCCTCAGCTGAAATATTGTGTCCAGTTCTGGGCACCGCAGATCACGAAAGATGTAGAGAAATTAGAGAGGGTCCAGAAAAGAGCAACAAGAATGATGAAAGGTCTAGAGAATGTGAAGAAAGGCTGAAAGAATTGGGCTTGTTCAGTTTGGAAAAGAGAAGATTGAGGGGGGACATGATAGCAGTTTTCAGGTATCTAAAAGGGTGTTATAAGGAGGAGGGAGAAAACTTGTTCTTTTCGGCGTCTGAGGATAGAACAAGAGGCAATGGACTTAAACTGCAGCAAGGGAGGTTTAGGTTGGACATTAGGAAAAAGTTCCTAACTGTCAGGGTGGTCAAACAGTGGAATAAATTGCCAAGGGAGGTTGTGGAATCTCCATCGCTGGAGACATTTAAGAACAGGTTAGATAGATGTCTATCAGGGATGGTTTAGACAGTTCTTGGTCCTGCAATTGGGGCAGGGGGGCTGAACTCGATGGCTTCTTAAGGTCCCTTCCAGTCCTATGATTCTACGATTCTATGTAATGAGGTGTGACTCACCACTGCAGCGCCTCCTGCTGGTCACTCAGGGAATTAGCTTGATCTTCACCAGGTGCCTTCACCTGAGTGGTGTATTATCTGTTATCGCTCCCTGATCTAAGCACACTCTAGTCTCTGGACCTGCATCGCTCGCCAGACTGCAGCATCCTCTTCAGGACACTGCCCTCCAGCATGCCCATTATAGTCTCTTACCCGCTTCCTGCAGGGACAGCAGTCCTGCCTCCAGACGCCCATTATTGTGGCCCACTGCAGCCTCAGTCTAGCCCTTCACCTAAGTCCATATAGGCCACTCTTCAGTGTGCCTAGGTCAGTATAAGGGGGAAGTGGAGGGACTCAGGCCCACTCATCACTCTGAGACCTGACCCAGAGACCCTCTGGCAGCAGCCTTGTCCTGCCCCCCTCCCCTCTCCCTCGACTGTCTCTCGCTCCCTGGGCCACTTCCTGACCTCTGGCATATTTTTTGGACCTTATATCAGGACCAGCATTCTGGCAGGTGTCTAGCTGGAGCTTCTCTCCCACTGCTCAAGGCCTGCCCAGTACTGCTCTGTCCAAGGTGCTTTCTCCCACCAGGAGCTGGTCCTGTACCTTCCCTGATCAGGCTTCCAACTGGCTCTACAATACTGAGCAACATCTTATATGCAGGGCTGGTCCAGCAAGCTGCCCTCTAACTGGCTCCTCTAGAAGCCCTTTCCTAATTGGCTGGGGTGCTGCCCAGGCTTCCTCCAGCCTTTATTAACCACTTTCCTGCAGTGACCCCCCTACACCACACCTCCAAGGATTTGCTGTGTTATTAAAGAGGAAGGAGCTGGCATTAGCCTTGTTGCAAGGCTGAAAACAAGGTATGAACCTGAATCCCTCATATCCCCCAGAATCCAAAATCACCTTCTGACTTGGTCCAGCAAGATCAAGGAATTTCAGTGAAGGCTGCCTTGCCACACTTTGACTCACCAAGCATGGCACTTGTCTGAACTGTGTCCCAATCGCATCACTGTAGTTGATATTGCAGTACCTAAATACACTGAATAAACCTTTCCTGGGAACATTCAGTACCAATGTTCACTGCTGGCTGTGGATCACCAGTGATGGTATTACCATAGCCTACTCTCTGTCTACCTTTCTGCTTCCAGCCTTGCTACTAGCAAAGGAACTGCACTGATAGGTCTGCAGTTAAAACAGGACAGTTTCAATCAGACCTCTGTTATATTAACATACATCCTTTTCGTTCAGCCACACAAGTGCAGCACGCGATCGCCTCTGGGAAAATAGGTAATTTGAGCAAATAGCAATCAGCATCATCTCCATATAGCAATCTGTAATCTCTAAGCAAGAGATACGTGTGATCCTACTGATGTTTACTGCAGCCTTTCATGGCAGTTTAATCACAGGACTGAACAAACATGCATTTCCTTTTGTTTAAAACAAACACTGTGCTTTGCAGATTTTTGAGAGGAACTACTAATGTCATTGATCACGCCTCATAATTCCTTCCCTCTCTTTATGGTTTAATAAAATGATTGTGAAATCAGCATCACAGTTCAAATAATCCCTCGAGTGCAAAATTGTACATCTCCTGTGCGGATTTTCAGCATGCTAAGCACGGTCAGAGAACTCACGTAATATCAGTATACCAGTGCACTCTTTTTCCACTAAACTCAACAAGACTCAGACCTTCTGAAGTAAAAAGAGATAAAAAATAAGACAGAGAGGAAAAAAACCTTATTACACATAGCAAAATTAAACATTCCGAAGGGGAGTGGGGAGGAATATAATATCAGATTTCTGTACTTAACAGGAACAGAGGCTCATGATTTGAAAAACATAGCCGCGGTTAAAAGTATGTGTATCTAAACACAATGAACTAATTCTCTCCTGTGCATGCTTCTACTAAACTACAACGAAAGTGTTCGCTATGGAGGCCTCCGTCAGGTGAGAAAGGGTTCAGGAAATGGCCTAAACATGACCCAACCCATCTTTACTGACATTAATTAATGATGAGAATAGAATAAGCACCAGAATATTTAGTGATTGGTTGGGTGCTTGCTGTTAGGAAACCCCACTTCCATGGAATATGCCTTTATGCAAGCTAATCTGTATCGTTTAATGCCACAAAAGTCACCACCAAGATTATTACTTTTGATAGTAACAGAAAGATAGTGTGGCTCCTGATAATATGAGGAGATGGGATATTAGTTCAGAGATCCCAGAATCTGGATTGGTGTGGAGGGTAGGCACAGTTAAATTACATTACTTTAGCCTGTCACCACTGAGAGCTGGCTGAATTCTTTGCTGCTTAAAAGAAATCCCAAATGTATGTCACTGTGGCAAGTTTTGAAAAAAAAAACAAATGTTGAAGTATTACTCAGAAAGGAGTGATCTGAGTAAAGAATAAAGGCTAGGTAAATCAGCTACCCTTGTTCCGTTTTACTACTGTTTTGTTAAATATGTATCTGATCATGATGTTGGCTTTAACGTGACAAGTTGCAATAATTTGCTACTTCTACAGTTTAATGTTTCTGTGAAATGAAATCAGCTTGGTAAGGCAAGTGTCACTTTAAAGTGGTTGTCATTAAAAAATAACCAACAGAAGACCCCCTGCACAAATAAATACACAGCACACCTTGAATTAGAGAACCTGTCTTTTTTCACATAAAAGGGAAAATGGGAACATTTCTACAGTGCAATGTTCTCTGTTCTGTTCATGACATCGCCCCATGCAAGGAAATAAATGTTGGCAATAAATTATTGTATTGCAAATTTCTATAGTTCCCTACAGGAATTCAGAGATGGAGCACCATAAACCCTGCAGGGAATCTTATAGTTCCAGCTTCTGCTCTGGTGTTTTTATATCCTGACTTCAATCGGTAAAAGACAACTAGTTTGTGTTCTTGTCCAAAAGAACCTAGAAGTGCCTCTTATCTGAGTTTGCCTGTCATCTGGTTCTGACTGTAAAGGGTTGCTGTTGGGTTTTTTTGTTTGTTTGTTTTTTGTTTTGTTTGTTTTTGTGTTTGCTTTTTGCCAAAGGCAGTCACAGGGTTTGGACTATAAGCACTTCGGGGCAGGGACTATGCCACACTGGGCACCTGTGGTGATTTGGGGATCTGTCTGTACAGCTTAGGAATTCTGGTTGATATTTTAAAATTGTTCCTTTACAAAATGCTGAATATCATGGATACAACACAAAACCCCAAAAACCCACTAACTAGTTTCAAGACAGAGCTTGAAAAGTCTGTGGAGAGGATGACATGAGAAGATTACCTACAATGGCAAGTGACTCCTCTGCAACTGCTAGTAGCAAGTATCTCAGCAGCCAGAGATAGGGCACTATGTGGGGAGGGCTCTGAGTTATTATAGTACTTCATACCAAGATGGTGGTTGGTGGGTCTCACCAGATGCTCAGGGTCTAACCGATTGCCACATTTGGGATCAGGAAGGAATTTTCTCCCTGGTGAGATAGGCAGAGATAACACAGGGTTTGTCACTTTCCTCTACAGCAGGAGGCAGAGATCACTTGCTAGAGTGGGTGGAGGAGGTTCTGTTCAGGGTTACCAGTTTGGGTTGGATGTATTCCTGGAGATTTCATCATCCCATGACATACTTTCGAAGTAAAGATTCATCTTTAATTCGTAGAGGCTCTAGAGCAATCCTGGAAGGCTGACAACCCTAGTTCTGTGTCCAGCAACATGAAGGAGGTCAGAATAGTGTAGTTAGACTCACAGCCCACCTTGCTGTGTATTAATTTTTCATACAGACCCAGGGTGACAATAAATCTAAGCACCCTGGAAATCTTTCTCAAATGATTGTAAATGTGTTGCTACAGTTTGGATGGATGAATTGCATATTAGTTAGGCCATTTAGGCATGTTTAGAGTAATGATAAAAATACCATTTGGCCTTTGTATTTAATAAAGGAATTCATGGTTAAAATGGTGTTCGGTGATTCCCCACATTAATAAATATGAATAATTACAACACATACCTTCAGGGCAGATGTATTAGCAGGCAAAAAAGTCTATTTTTTCCACTATTCAAGGGAGAAAAATATGTTGTTTGCTGGATTCACCCAGCTGAGACTTAGTGCACAGGAGCAAAATATTAGTTGAAGAAAGTCTAGTTTCAACAGTTGAATTTTTGTAGCAGTCTAATCAGTACAGATAGCTGCAAAATGCCAGTTTCTGGCAGGAAATTTCAAATAATTTTTCTTTTTCAAAATTTGTCCTTCCAGTTAGAACCACTACTCCTCTAAATAAGGTATGGGGACAATCTAACCATGAACACAGCGTGCGCAGGGTGGAGGGGTGATGAACAAAATATTTGGAAGTAGAAATAAGTATCTTCTGCCAGAATTCATCCACAGGTAATCAGACTTTTCCAGACGTAGTCCTTGGTTCAGCAGATAGACTTGGTTTTTGCAATATATCAACATTTCTGTTTTTCACTTTATGAAATACTAGCAGACATATCCAGTTTTCTTCGGGTCCTTAAATGACCTTTTTTTTCTGCTCCTGGCCCCACCCTGCTTCCCAGCCCTCCTCATCTTCCTCCAGATTGGGGGCCTAGTTTGGGCTGTGGGCGCCCAACCCCACTGCTTGTCATTGTCAGGGGGAGTGGTTTGGGCCACAGCTTCAGGCCTCCCACTGCTTGTCCCCAGGATGGGGGACTGCTTTGGGATGCAGTTTCTAGACTCCTCACCTGTCCTCAGATGGGGGAGGAGTGCGCTTAGGGCCATGGCTTCCAGACCCCCATACCCAACACCGGAGGTCTGCAGCCCCAGCACAAGCTCTAGGGAAGTGTGGGGCATTGGGAGCAGTGGCCAGGCCACAGCGCTGGGCCCAGCCCAAGTTCTGGGGGAAGGTGAACAGGAGGGCTGTGGTAGCTGGGGTCAGACCACAGCACCAGTCCTGGTCACAGCCTGAGCTCTGGGGGTGTGCTGGGGTGGTGGGGGCTGGGCTGGATAACACTGGATGAGCCCCAGGGGCCAGGCTGGACCACAGCACTGGGCCCTGGCTCCAGCTCCAGGGGACATGAGGGGGTCTGTGGGAGCCAGAACTGGGCCACAGCACTGGGCCTGGCCTTGGTGAGCCAAGCCCTGGCAAGCTCCGGGGCAGCGGGGGGAAGGCTGCCGCCGCAGGTCTTGTGCCTGGCCCCAGCCAGAATGGAGGGCAGGAGGCTAGGGCCACAGCTCTTTCCACCAGGCTTGCCCAGAGTGGCAGGAGGCAGCTGGGCACAGAATTGTGGCTGTTGGTCTTTCCCCTGTGCTTGTCTTTCCCCCACCCCCACCTTCTACCGCTGCCCTGGCCAGGGCCATTGTGCCAGCCCTGGCAAGAGTGGCAGGGATGAGGTTGTGTTGGGCTACTTTCCCCAGTCCAAGCATGAACTTGTAGATGGGGGACAGGACCAGGTTTCCTGGCCCCAGAATGTTGTGGGGCTAAATGTTGGGGGGGCAATTTCAGGAGAGCAGCAGGGTTCCCCCGATGGGCACAGGGCTGGGCACCTACCCTGCTGAAGGCAGGCAGGGTCAAGAGCCCTGTCTCCTTGTGGCCTCTGTTTTCCTGCTGCAGCTGCCCCAGTGGCGAGTCTGATGTATGTCATGCCTCCTGTGAATGGCCCCTCTTCCCATGGTCTGGAAGTCCTGGGATTTCAGGCGTTTCCCACTTTCTAGGCACATCCAAACCCTGACCTTGGTTTAAGTTAGGATAAGAGGAAGCTGCATACAGAACTTCATGGTTGTAGCTCTTACAGTTTAAGAGGAATTTTTGAAGAAACATAACACTACAGGCAGACAGACAGACAGACAGACGCATGCACTCTAACATATATAAAAGACTCCCTTGCAAAACATCAAAACATAAAACATATGGCAGTGGGCTGATTTATTTTTCTTAATGAGGGGAATGTTGGGGAGAGAGAGTAAATATTCTTATGGCTGGGCTTCATCTGTGGGCAGTAAAACACATGCACACATCGACAGGCAATTAGAGTTCTCCCTGCACAAGCGCTGCTCAGCCCCATTAATGATACAGATTGCTGCCACTTCTCTTGCTGTTAATTTTTGGGTTGTCTGGATGCACATGTTGGAAGCAATTGTTTATCATGTTCCCCAGGACTTCCTCATTCAAAGAAAAGTAAAGGTTAATAAATAATTTAGGGTGGAATGCGAGATTCTGGGATGCATTAACAGGTGTGTTGTGAACAAGACACAAGAAGTCGTTCTTCTGTTCTACTCTGCGCTGGTTAGGTCTCACTTGGAGTATTGTGTCCAGTTCTGGGCACCGCATTTCAAGAAGGATGTGGAGAAATTGCAAAGGGTCTATAAAAGAGCAACAAGAATGATCAAAGGTCTAGAGAACATGAACACGCTAGCTTGCATCAAAGAAAGTACCAGTCTCCACCTTCAGTGTTTACTCCCACTGGAACAATCTCCAAGGCTCTGAATTTTGAATAGCTGCTCAGGTCAAAAAGCGGGAAAAATGATCATAGTCAAAATAGCCCTTATGAAGCCCAGAGAATGAAATGTGTTTGCTCAGTGTTAGTTCATACAACATAGTTCAAAGCAACAAATTACAACAAATCAAACAGATTGTAGCTAATGAGCAAACACAGAAAAAGGCTGCTATGGTAACAGGCCACAGCTACACAGCCCCAGTCTTCGACCCCACTGCCAGCAGAGCTATGCTAATCAAGTTTCTGAAAATTGCAAATAGCTTCCTATTTGTATAACCGCATAAGATCTTGCTGTCAGCAGAGGGTGGTGCCAGCAGTACACATGCTGTGTGACTGTGCCTCTGCTGGCTAACAGACCTGCATTTATGGAGAACTTAGGAGGAACCAAAAGCCAACAAAGCAATTTCTTTCAGGTTTGACAGATGCAGTTTCTTTCAACCAGGTCTCTGACCCAGAACTTCTGTGTGCTCTTCTCCTAGGGCCACACAGTATATACAGTCTGCTGCTTGGTGTTTTCCCGACGCCTCTGCTTTGAGCATCAGGGGGTGAAGGTCTGCCACTGCCATCATCAAGAGCCAACAAGTGCAGCTAGACCACAACAGAACCCCACAATTGACTAAGGCAGCATGATTGTCTTGCTCTTAAACCCAGAAGATGTAGAGAACTAGTGGTTGCTCAATGCCCACGCCCATGGATTTCTGCCTCCCTGTGTGTGCTTCACTCCAAGCCCTGCTCCCACCTAAAACTGACTCAAGTTGCCAATTTTCCTGATCGAATGGACTGGACACCATTGCCACAAATGGCATTCAGTCGAGGAGGCTGGCAACCATCCCTGCCCTGCATCTACCTTTTTCCAGGCCTGCCCCAGCCTTGGAACCATGACTCCAGATAGTCTAGTTCTGACCCTTGGCTCTGATTTCTGTGGCATTTGAGCTCTGACTATAGTTCTAGCCCTCAGCCATGGTTCTGACTCTGCCTCAACACTGAGCTCGGGCATTCAGATCCTGACTCTGGGTCTGACCTTTGGCTCCAGTCCCTGGCTCTGGCTCCGTTTTGACCTTGGGCTCAGACATTTGGATTCTGACTGCCTGTGACGCTGCGTTGCTCATTGTCTAGCTCCTCCCCCCACCTAGGCTTTTGCAAACATACTCACCCTTCCTGATCACAATACTCAGCGAAACCTGCATAGTTCCTGGGCAGGTGCTATAAGCCTTGCTTTGGGTACGGCCTCTGAGCCACCTCTTCCAGCTGTCTTAAGTGTAAGGCAGATTCACACATCAGTTTCAACAAGATATTAGTTCAACCCATAATAATGTTGAACCAGCTCATAACACTATTATGTGCTACTATGATACAAATGGCAATAAGAGTCCAGTCCTGGACCAGGACCCAGCGTTCAAGATGTTGTACACGTGGGCAATGGGTGAAACTGCTGCTTGGGGAGGCAAGCTCTCCAGCCTGTGGCCCTAATCCAACCCTCCTCCGCCCAGACCCTGCCTGTCCTCTGCCCAGATTCTGACCCCACTAATTTGGAGAATTTATTTTAATAGCTATGTCCACAGAACCAAATATTTAAGGCTAACACTGAATACTCAGATGGTGCATCCAAATTTCTCTGCAAGGATTTTTGAGAGATGTGATTTTATAAGCTTCAGACATAAACTAATGAAATATTTAAAGCAAATTTTCAACTAAGGTCCTGTGGACATAATAATACACAAGTATTTGTCAGGGTCTCAAGCTAAAACTCAACAAAGAAGAGATTGCAATGCACTGAGGTTTAACACCTGGAATACCTGCTGACCTCACAAGGCCAGATTCAGAAAGGATGAAAGCAATACAGCCAATGCCCAAACCTTCAAATACCAAATCCAGGCAATGTATGTGACCAAATTCCTCCCTTGTCTCTTGGGTGTATATGAGCCTCTTAGATGCTTACTAGATTTAGGTGCAACATGGATCTGGCTACTCTAGCATGGCACAGCTCTCAACAGATTAAATATGTGCTAAAATATTATGATATGATAGAAAGTTACCATACAGTGTGATTTCAGTAAAACTGGACTTGGGGGATGTGCAAAATGCAACCAGTAATCTTTGCAGCAATGTTCTTATATCTGAAAGAACTGCAATATACTCCAAAAAGAATGTCTGCAATAGTCTTTGCCTGTGGAAAATTTCCTTTTGTACATATAAAGTAAAGCAAATCCATATTTATTGAAAGGATTCATTATACGCTCGAAGTCATTTTCCAGAAACCATTGCTATCCACTCAAAAACATCTCCAACATATGCTCTTGAGACTACAACATTACCTCCTCCAGGTATGCTATAAAATAGAAACCCAAACATACAGAGTAGGCTTCTCATCCTGAGCAGCCCAGCCACAAGAATCTTGTACGAATGAACAAGATTACAAAATCCCCAAACTCATTAAAACAGAGGACATAGATAAAGAAAATAGGAAGTATCAGTCAAGCCAGGTACATCCCATGAGGAAAAAAACTGTGAGCACGCACTCGGGGTAAAGCACTACGAGGTCTGAGCTGCAACATTTATATGCTGTTTTTAGTGTTCTAGCCCAGGCCAGGAGGCTTGGCCCCAGCCGCAGCATAGACCTAGTCTTAGAATCCCACCTTTGTGGGGTGGGGGGGTAAACCAACATCCCAATGAATAATAGTTCTTCAACTTCAGTCTGGACTCTCAGACGAGGCTCATTAGGCAGCTAAGTGGCTGTGCTACAGCACAGCTTGGAGGGAACCTTGATACCCGCTAAAACCTCTCCTACATACAATCAAGGATCTACAAGCTATCTTACTTGACAATCCCTTGCTCTCACAGACCTCAGGAGGCAGGCAACCCTCCATTACAGAAAGAACTCACTGTGAAAGAACTCACCCAAGAAAAAGAGCCAACAGCCCCATCAAGAAAAGAAGATCAAAGTTCCATCTGCTGATAACTCGTGGTCATGCAGTGTCTTGCGGTAGTGGGATAGGACAAGAACTATGGACTGAAATATATAAAAAGACAGGTGCAAAACCATAGGCTTGGGTCTCATCTTGTCGGCATTGAACCATCGATCCGGATTGACAGAAGCCCAGCCCTTCCCCTCCCACATCTAAACACATGAAACAATCCCTCCAACAAACCCCAGTGCCAGCACTGTCCACACATCTGTTCTAGTGACACAATCACAGGAGCGAATCACATCAGCTCTGCCCACAAAGGCTCATTTATCTGCACATTTATTGTGATATGCCATCATGTGCCAGCAATAGCCCTGTGCTATGTACACCGGACAAACCAGACTGTCTCTATGCAAAAGAATAAATGGACACAAATCAGACATCAAGAACGGTAACATGGAAAACATTGGGTGAGTGGGGGCACTTTAGCCTCCCTAGACCCAGTTACTGACTAGACAGTTGCCATTTTTAGGCAAAAAAACCTTCAGAAACAGTCTGCAGTATGAAACTGCTGAGCTCGAATTCATATACAAGTTTTACACCACCAGAAAGGGTCTGAATAGAGACATGGGATGGCTCTTTCATTACAAGAAGTAATTTCTCCTTCAGGTATTCTCCCCTCTATTGGAGGTGAGCCGCATCCACCCTGATTTAATTAGCACTAATGTCACCCCCATCTGTGTACCCCTGCTTTTCTTTCACATCAGGCACTGGAGGAAGTGAGTTATAGCATAGGACTGGAAAGCTCATCAAGTCCAATCCCCCTGAATTCTCAGCAGGATCAGATGACGGTAGTGTAAGGAGTGGGATTTGAACTCACATCTCCTTTTGGAGACCAGAACACCCATTAGCATGAGAGGCAGCAGCTTGAGTCTGGCACCAGGAATTACTCAGCTGCCCTGAGTGATGGCACACTGGCTCGTCAAAGCGAATGCTCTAATAAATGTATTAGTCTTTAAGGTGCCACCAGACTCCTCCTTGGTTTTGCCGGAATAAACTAACTTGGCTACCTCTGAAATCCATGTCCGGTCTGTGATTTTTACCAAAAATAATGGTTGGAAGGGTTGACTGAAGCCCAAGCTGGGGCAGGGGGGCAGGAGGGGAAGCATGCAAGAGAAGAGAGCTTGGGCCCTGCCATGGGCTCCAGTTTCCACCCGCCCCATGATACCTGCCAAGACGTCTGTATCCTATATTCTGGCTGACAGCTCTAGTCCTGTCACTGCAAGGGTGAAGCAGAAATGGTCATGGAGGTCTCTGAAAGTCACAGTGTCTTAATATTCATATCATTGCTCAGCCTGCTGAATTATGAGAAATAATAACATTATCACTGAGATGTTTCTGTCCATTTAGAGACAGAAACCTTTAATATTATTTTACCTAAGTCACATGGTTTCATTGATGCTCTCCCATTGGAGGACATGCAGGAGTTGAGAAATAAAAATAGTTTCAGGATAATAATATCAATACGTTCACAAGAGTCTTCACAAGATTTTCACTTTGTGCAAATTAGAGTGCCACCTACAGACCCCAGACAAGCTCAAAACCCCCTAGTGATAGGGAATGAACACACCCAGCAGAAGTGACAGTCTATGTCCCAAAGACCTTACAATTTAAATAGGCAAGACAGAGTAAGGATGAAGGAATGGAATTATCCCCATTTTGCAGGTGGGGAAGTGAGGCACACAGAAATTCATGGGAAGATTTTTAAAAGCACAAAAAGGAATCAGGCATCCAATTCTGACTGCGAGCAAAGGGCCTAACTCCAGTTTGTCCCTTTGAACACGTCCCACTAAATGACTGAACCTACATCTCCCAGGAGTTTGTAGCAGACCTGAACATGAACCCAAGATTTCTTAAATAACAGTCCAGCACCTTAACCACAAGACCAACCTTCCCTTCGAAAGAAGGGTATCTGCTTACCATAAACTTCCACACAACCAAAGGCAATTCACTCATATGAATGTTCTCAGAAAACTCTTCAAAAGAGCTGTGAATACCAAAGTAAATGAGCTTTCTAAAATTTCAGTCCATAATTATAAATCCAGAAGAGGACCATTGTGATCAAATAGTGTGCTCTCCTACGTAACTGATTCTTCCACTCTACTCTGCACTGATTAAGGATCAACTGGAGTGCTGTGTCCAGTTCTGGGTGCTACATTTCAGGAAATATCTGGACAAATTGGAGAAGGTCCATCAAAGAGCATCAGAAATTATTAAAGGTCTAGAAAACATAGCCTGTGAAGGAGAATTGAAATAATTGGACTTATTTAATCTGGAAGAAGAAGACTGAGAGGGGACATGATAACAGTTTAATGGCCATGTCTACCTTATCTCTGTGCATCAAAGGGAGGATGGTAAGTAGGGTGTTGGGAGTTTATTAACGAAGTGCTGCCATGCATATGCAGCACTTCATTAAGCAAATTCCCCCCTGTGGCAACTTCAAAGTGTTAAACTTCGAAATGCCAGCTCATGTCTAGTCGTGGTTCACCTGCCGGTACTTCGAAGTTTAAAACCGCAGCACTTCATTAATTAACTCACAACACCCTACTTACCATCCTCCCTTCGAAGTACAGAGGTAGTGTAGACAAGCCCTATGAGGATTTAGAAGGTTGCTACAAGGAGGAAGAAGAAAAATTGCTCTTAATACCTGAGGATAGAACAATGGGCTTAAAATGCAGCAAGGGATGTATAGGTTGGACATAAGGAAAAGCTTCCTGTCTGTAGGGGTTGTTTGGCACCGGAATAATTTGCCTATCATTCGAGATTTTTAAGAGCAAGTTAGACAAACACCCATGAGGGATGATCTAGATGGTGCTTGGTCCTGCCATGAGTGCAAAGGACTTGACGATGACCTCTAGAGGTCCCTTCTGGTTTGATGATAACACACAGGCCATAAGACTTCCCTGCATTAATTTTTGTTTGAACTAGAGCCTAGTTCTCATAAAAACATCCTGATTTTAAAATTGCCGGTGATGAAAAATCCACTACAACACTTGGTAAATTGTTCCAATGGGTAATTACTCCCCATTGTTAAAACACAAGTCTTATTTCTAGTCTGAATTTGTCTAGTTTCTACTTAGTCATTGGATCCCGTTAGACCGTTATGCAGAAGCCACTAAAGATAAGAAATCCCAGGCAAAGAGGCTATTGAGGAGATGGCAAGGAATGGTTGGTAGAGGAATATTAAACTATTGTTATTGGGTTTTCCTCTTTCCTGATCTAAAAATAAAATATTCGGTCTCTAATTTTATTCTGATGGGATCAGTGGAAGGTCTCTAAATGCAGACATCTCAGTGATTTGTTATTACTCAGTGATCATGTTATTATTTCTCATGATTCAGCAGGCTGAGCAATGGTATAAATATGCCAAGGCTGCTCCACTTCCCACTTCCATGGATACCCATCAGATGAACATCAAACTTTTTTGAGTGATTGAGAGAGAGAGAGAGAAAAAAACACCCTTATCGACACAAACTGTACCCATCTGGCTGTCAGCACTACTCTGCTTGGCAAGAATGAAGAAAAACCATGTTTTATTCTTGTAGTATTTCACTTAACAGTGTGATGGCATTGTCAGCTCACTGTGGTATTGCTGTTTCAACTCTAGCACTCACTTCATGCTGATGGAAACAGCCTTCCAGAGGCTCTGAAAAAATGCTGTCTTCCCAACACCTGTCTTCATCCAGCGTCTGACTGCCTGATCCCTTTTTGTTACCATAGTATATAAAAGAATGCCATGGGTTGAGCGCATCCGTATCAGTACTGTCATGTCAATTGCCAAGGAAGGTTGTGCAATCTCCATCGCTGGAGATATTTAAGGACAGGTAAGATAGATGTCTATCAGGGATGGTTTAGACAGTACTTGGTCCTGCCATTGGGGCAGGGGCTGGACTCAATGGCCTCTTGAGGTCCTTTCCAGTCCTAGTATTCTATGATTCTATGATTATAACACATAGTAGCTGCATCTACACGTGCACGCTACTTCGAAGTAGCGGCACCAACTTTGACGTTAGGCGGCGAGACGTCAAAGTCGCTAACCTCATGAGGAGATAGGAATAGCGCCCTACTTCGACGTTCAACGTCGAAGTAGGGACCGTGTAGACGATCCGCGTCCCACAACGTCGAAATTGCTGGGTCCTCCATGGCGGCCATCAGTGCACTGTCCATGGGTGGAGGTGCTGATGGGCACTGGTGGCTGTGGCACCATCCCTGGGCCATGGTCTGCCCGGGCCATGGCAGGCTGGGGTCTTCTGGGGATGTGGGGGTCTCCCGGTCAAGTGGTTACCCCGCCCCATGCTCTGGGGGTCTGTGCTCTGTGGGGTACATACCCGATGGTCCACTGCCATGGTCAGGGGAGGCCCGGCTAGTGGATGCCCGGCTGCAACTGCAGGAGGGGATGTCCAGCACAAGCTCCCCCTCCTCACTGGACCACTCCGTGGCCAGGGTGGAGGGTCCCGGTTCTATCCCGGGGGGTGCAGGGCTGGCCTCTGGACCCAACCCTGGCTCTGAGGCTGCTGGGGCCGATGACACCCCATGGCCGATGGTGTCAAGGGTGGCTGTAGAGGAGGAGGTGTCCCTGGGGCCCAGAATAGACGTGAGCTCCCGGTAATAGGGGCAAGCGGCGAGGGCAGCCCCAAACTGGCTGGCTGTGTCCCAGGCCCAGGCGTAATCCTGCCACAACTCCTTGAACTTACTCCTGACATGGTCAGGAGTGCGGGCAGGGGATCCCAGGCAGCCAGGCCCTCAGCCAGCTGGGTGAATGCCTCCGCTTTCCGCCGCTTGCTCCCCATTACGTGGAGCACCTCCCCCTCACCCCAGAGCCCCGCAGGTCACGCAGCTCAGAGTTGGTCCAGGAGGGGCCCCGCTTCCTGCCCCACCAGCTGGGGGCCTGTGAGCCCTGGGATGGCCCAGGGGGGAGCTCTGGGGGTGCTCAGGGGGCAGGCTTGCTGCCACGGTCTCCCTCTGGGCCCTGCAGGGGCACCTCAGCTGCGTCTACACGTGCACGCTACTTCGAAGTAGCGGCACCAACTTCGAAATAGCGCCCGTCGCGTCTACAAGCGTCAGGCGCTATTTCGAAGTTAACTTCGACGTTAGGTGGCGAGACGTCGAAGTTGCTAACCTCATGAGGAGATAGGAATAGCGCCCTACTTCGACGTTCAACGTCGAAGTAGGGACCGTGTAGACGATCCGCGTCCCGCAACGTCGAAATTGCTGGGTCCTCCATGGCGGCCATCAGCTGGGGGGTTGAGAGATGCTCTCTCTCCAGCCCCTGCGGGGCTCTATGGTCACCGTGGGCAGCAGCCCTTAGCCCAGGGCTTCTGGCTGCTTCTGCGGCAGCTGGGGATCTATGCTGCAGGCACAGGGTCTGCAACCAGTTGTCAGCTCTGTGGATCTTGTGTTGTTTAGTGCAACTGTGTCTGGGAGGGGCCCTTTAAGGGAGCGGCTTGCTGTTGAGTCCGCCCTGTGACCCTGTCTGCACCTGTGCCTGGCATCCCTATTTCGATGTGTGCTACTTTGACGTGTAGACGTTCCCTCGCTGTGCCTATTTCGATGTTGGGCTGAGCAACGTCGAAGTTGAACATCGACGTTGCCGGCCCTGGAGGACGCGTAGACGTTATTCATCGAAATAGACTATTTCGATGTCGCTACATCGAAATAAGCTATTTCGATGTTGGCTGCACGTGTAGACGTAGCCCTCGTGGCATGGCTGCTGCCTGCACGGTGTCAGCTTCCTGCTATGGGGTTTCCGGGTCTGTGCAGCTTTAAGAACTGCTGGGCGTAGAGATCATAGAGCCCCGCAGGGGCTGGACAGCACATCTCCACCTAACAGCTGATTGCCGCCATGGCGGACCCTGCTATTTCTAAGTAGTGGGACGCGGAACGTCTACATGTGTCCTACGTTGATGTTAGACATCTATGTAGGGTGCTATTCCCATCTTCTGATAGGAATAGCGATTTCGACGTCTTGCCGTCTAACTTTGATTTCAACTTTGAAGTAGCATGTGCCGTGTGTAGATGTGGCGTGCGCGATTTCAAAGTTGGGCTTCATACTTCGATGTTGCATTCTAGTGCAGACACACCTCTATAGAGTAATAGATGGTTCTGCAAGTACCTCGGTCCTAACCTATCCTTTCTTCTTCTGTGACACCCAGCCCACATGCCAGCTCC
This sequence comes from Carettochelys insculpta, assembly GCF_033958435.1. Classification (NCBI taxonomy): domain Eukaryota; kingdom Metazoa; phylum Chordata; order Testudines; family Carettochelyidae; genus Carettochelys; species Carettochelys insculpta. The sequence continues at coordinate 43,482,532 of NC_134137.1, forward strand.
TACCTGCTAGGCACCAAGTCATACCCTGAACAGTCTGAGCCCTTTGGATAACCATGTAAACTGATGCTTTGTATGTACTTACAAAAGATTAAAAAATCCCAAGCAAAGAGGTTATTGAGATGATTTCATGGAGTGGTCAGTACAGGAATATTAAACTATTCTAAGTGTTTTCCCCTCTCACCTCTTACAAGCAGACGCAGGAGAGTGGCATCCGAATACATCCATTATCCCTAACCAACCACCGGAAAGCATATCATTCTAAGGCAAGTCATTATCTGTGTATTGTAACCACAGGAAGAGAAAAACATCCACATAAGAGAGTCCCCAAGTTATTTCTAAGCTACCTGCTACACTGCTAGCTACTCTTTCTGGAAGCAACCAGGGGAATTTGTGTGCCGTACATGCTTTCTTTCAATAACTGTTTGATTAAACTTAAAACAATGAATGCCCAAATCAGTGGTGTTGCTAGATTATTTATTTATAGACAAGCTTATGAGTTACTGTATACCAAGCATAATGCTTCATCAGCTGGGAAGAGGAGGGCATAAATATACAAAACTTCCCCGTCTGATGGTTCTTGTGGCAATGCTGTGTAAGGGAACATACACATGAACATGTTTCTTTTGTGCTGCACTTTGCCAGTTTTATTTATTTATCTGCCTGTTTCTTGCTAGTTTTCATTCATCAGCAAAGACGGGAAGCTAAATCTTTGCCTGACTTACACAGAGCGCCCTCCCCTTATTGAATCTGTCTGATGTTACAGAGGTACCATGCTGCCATCTAGTGCATTGTACATTAAAATCTGTCTTTCTTTTCTGTGGGATTGATTATGTTCACTGTAATCTTGGGAGCAAATGCCAGATGCAAAATACTTCAATTTAAGACAGCAATATTATCATATCATTTAATCCAAAGAGGCTGATTGGTGTATATGAGAAGACAGTGCTGGCAAGGAACTGTGAGGTGAGGTGCTGGTGAGTGTTGAGTGGTAGTGCTGGTGAGGTCTGTAAGTATTTGCTCCCTCCTTGGAGATATGTGTCCCAAATCTCATGAGCACACTACTGGGAACTGAGCATGGAGGAATTATGGAGGTAGGGACTTGTGGGAGGGCAACTTGGCCTTAGCAACCAGGGGGCTCATTCCACTGACTGACATACCTGCACCGTAGTTATGGTTTGTGCATTTATCTGGCTGTGTTTTTTCAGCATGCTGGGAGTACCAAAAATACGTAGAGGAGCATCCTGTCTGTACCTCGACGGATACCAGTTACAGCTGCTCCAGGGCAATGCATTTGGGTTGGGGGTGGGGAAACAAAAGGGCACCTGCACAGGAAGAAGCCATAACTTGGCCATTGATTTGAAGAGAGCAATATGGGATGTAATTCACCTAGCCACACTACCCATCCTGTGTCTGACAGGGGCAAAGGCAGACCATAGCTCTGCATGTTGTGATGGCCAAGCTCAGGGGAAAGGAATCATCAGTTACTGCTTTGTCGTGGCTGCTTGACCCCTACCCCCTCTGAGAAACCTTGCAAAAACCTGTACAACTCAGAAAGCCACTCAGATGGGCAAATCTGTAAATAAATATCCTCTCCAGCAGAGGCACAAGGATTATGCCGTGAAACCTCTCTGTTCCAACATCCACACTCGTTCCTATGCGTCTGATGATTGCCTCACCCCTCTAGGCACCGCAGTAACACATAATAAAAATAACTGATCAAGAAGAGAAATGCCATTTGTCCCATTCCCCATAAAATCTCAGGTTTATAATTCTGTTCAGGACGGGCTTCAGTGTTATGATCCTTAAATATGTTTCAGCCCATGGTGAATTGTATCTGGCACACCTTCAGTCCAATTTTCAAAGCTCTAATCTGATAGTTTAGGCTTTTGTAGCTGGTCTGTTCCTTAGCCATTTCTAATCCTTGTTCTTTTTTCCTCCAGAAACTATCAGACCTGCCATTGTTCATACAGGGAGCACATGACCAATTGTATTTAAAACGTGTCAGTACCATAAATTAGTCTCTCTTTGTTAACTAGTGTTTTTTATACCACCAATTGTAAACATGATTCCTGAAGAATCATATAGCAAAGAAAAATCTAACTTTGTAAAAAGAGGGTGACACACTGTAGGGAGAAAATTCCTCAGGCAGGCCATGGTGTGTGCTAAAGACCCCCTAGTCAATTCTTAAAGTCTGGAGTAAGTTATAATATAGAACCCCAGCTACCATGAGTGGAAAAATACCTCACTGGTCCTTCTTCTCCCTTATTTCCCTCACAATACCCAGAGAAGGGCAGGAAGGGCCCCGAAGTCTGAAGGGAGGAAAATCTGCCTCAGCAACTATATTCCAAGGAGAGGCCCTGCATGTGGAAACCAATAGTTAGTGCTGTTAATGATTTGTGCTTTAAATCTTCTAAGTAACCACCATCACACCACACACACACCCCTGCATTGCCACATCCTCTATCCTATCTTGACATGAACTGGTCATTGTGTATCTGTTTTGTTTACCATGTAGAGGAAACCACCTGTACTGGAGATAAGATGCTCTACAAGCTGTGGGTGGGGATACTCTGTAACCTTTTTAGATTATTGGCTTACTGTGCTCATCTCATCTTGCTGTTAGAACCTATCCAAGAGTGGGTGACACCCGTGTCGTAGTTTTTCCCCAGCCCATCAATAACCAATATAATCAATTGTAGTCTATTGTCTGACAGTGCTTCACTGTGTCCTGATGGGCGAAGTGGCACTCCAGCAGCACTGTGTGTAATAAACCCTCCTGCTTGCTTCACACACTGTGTCCAGAGTTTGTTCCAACACATACTGCCAAACTTCTGGTTTTCCTCCTGGTTTGCTTTATTTTTTGTTTCACCCTTTAGCTGAGAACTAATCGGTTTTGGTCCATGATTCTAATGTTCCAAGTCTCCATCCCTACCCGGGACTGCACAGTAGAAAATAAGGACATGGTTCCCTCACACAGTTCTTAGTTGAAATGGAAATTAAGCAATTTGTTATAAATCAAATAGAGATGTTCCCATCACAGTTCAGCCTCTTTTTGCTATAGGCCTATGGATTCTGCAGATGCTTGTACCAGAGGCCCTGTTAGTTCCCTGTTTCCACTTTAGAAGTGAGGTGATCCATAGTCCTTAACTACAGGAATTAAAACTGGAATAAACTACACTGGGGTAAATCACAGCTCTCCTGGTTTGCACTGTGTGTTTGCAGCAATGGCTGGAAATGGGGTAAAGTACCAGTGTAAAGAAGGCTTGATACACACGGCCATATCAAAGAGACAAAATGCAGACAAAAGTATTGTCAAGGCCAGACTGGAGGAAAGGCCTCAATGTGCTGATGGCGTTTAGGCTTGAGGATACTCTCGTTTAAGAGCCAGAATGTATGACTTGGCAAGGGACTGTCCAGGAAGAGCAAAGGCAGGTGTGGGGGAAGGCTGTTTGCGAGCTGATTTTTGTCTTACCTGAGCCTTGGAATCACTTTCAGTAGAAAGTGAGATATTTATAAACCAAATTTTAAGCTCCGAACTGCCATTGACATCAGCAGAAGGTTTGCCAGAGCTAGATCTAGGAAGAAACTTCAAGGTTCAGCCTATGTAGTTGTACAATTTTTTATTCTGATGTCAGGGTTGTAGCTGGTCAAAATCAGTCCTTGATTTTCAAAGAACTATACTCATAATGGGCCACATTGTAGCACTGATATGTCATCGGTGGCCAGTTCTACTGGGGACAAAAGATAATCAGTGCCTGATATAGACCAAAATGGCCCTTATGTTTATTAACAATTTCTAGTTTCTCACCAGTGATCTTAAATTCTCCTCTCACTTAGGACCCAACTGCCACCAAATTCAGTGGGAGCCTTTTCACTGCTCACTAAAGTGGCAGGAACTGGATTTTACAAGCGTAGTCAGGCTCTGAATGAATTTTTCCCTGAGAGCTAGTAGGGAGGGGGATACTTTGGGTGTGTTTATGTAAATACAGTTTGCTCCCATCCAGTTTCGCTCAACATGATCAACTTTGGTTGCTTTTGGGTCACAGATCACTTTAGTACCGAATGCAGAGGTGGTGAAGTGGCTTTATTAATGTTTTAAGTATTGTAAGAATTAGGGCAACCATAACTCCCTGTCCCAAATACAGGACAGGGAGATATGGGGGGAAGCAGGGGCTGCGGGGGCTCCTGGCCCTGGAGAAGCGGTGGGCACTCCAGGCCCCACCCCCAGTCCCCGAGGACCTAAATATGGGACAATTCATCCCTTTTAAAAAATAAGTCAGAACACCTTTTTGGCATCCCAAATAAGGAACGGTCCTGCCCAATATGGGATGAATGGTCACCCTGTTAAGTATAGAGGGAAGTGGGACAGTGCTTCCCTCTATTCCAAATGAGGGGCTCACTCTCACTTGAGGGGATCTCATGAAGTTAGGAGCTTGAATGCCAAAGCCCTGAGAAAATAAAAGAGGCTGGGCACAAGAATCTCACCTGTGAGGTTGTGAACCCTCCAAAGGGTTCCCCTTGTCTGGCTTGTCTTCCATGCATGCACGCACGCACGCACACACGCACACACACACACATAAAGAGTAAATAGGCTTCATTAAGAGCATTTGTCATGTTTAATCAATCAGAGCTGAAATCATTTGTGATAGGAGTGTTTCTGACCTGCCTGCTAAGAGCTAAAACTCTGACTGCTGAGATCACTTGAGATGGGAGAGTATTTCTGCCCAGCCCACAAGGAGCTGAAAATTACTAAGAAACTGATGTGCAGAGTCAACAGTGGAGAGGCAGATAGCAGCAGAAGGTAACTGACAATTGGCTGGTGAACATGTGACTGGAGAGGGACAGCAATTGGCTACCTGGTGGAGAGACATATCAAAAATAGTGGGCAGATGGCTGGAAGGAGCAGCAAGCAGGTAGCTGAGAAGAACAGCTGGTAAGCAGCCAGCAGGGTGGCTGGCAGAGAGGGGTGGTGAGCTAGTGCTCAAGCAGCAAAGTGAGTACATTGCCGCTTTACCACGTCCTCCACCCAGGGTAGGAGGTGAACTCTGGATCTGCTGACCAAGGGCAGCAACTGTAAATGGAGTGTGGAGAAGGGTCAAGCATATGAAAGGGACTTTTGGATTGCTGGACTTAAACATATTGGCTACCTCTAGACTAGAGCGTTACTTCGAAGTAGCGTATTTTGAAGTAGCGGCATCAAAATACGCTACTTTGGCACGTAGTGTATATACATCTTTCAGGCCCAGCGCCGTCGACATGTAACATCAAAGTAGTGATGTGCTACATCAAAAGGGGGTGCATGGATGGGCTGGCTGTCGGCCCATCACTCTGGGGTGGGGATGGATGGACATGACCCCGGCCGTGGCCAGATTGCTGCCCCCCACCTTGTCCAGGGTCCCTGGAGAGGCCAGCCGGGAGCCAGGAGGATGGGGAGGTACAGCTGGGATGAGTCCTCAGCCTGGTTGTCAGCCCCAGTGGGCTCCTGCCCTGGGTGGGCTGGCAGGTGGGGCAGCGAGTGAGGCAACGGGGGGCTGACAGGAGGAGGCTGCCACACGGTTAAAGGTGCCCATGAAGTTCTGCCAGGCCTGCTGGTGCCAGGCGGCCTCCTGCTCCTCAAAGCAGGGCCTCTACTCCATGATGTCTGCCTGGCACTGGAGGGTGGCGGCCACCTCGGGGTCCATGGAGGTATGGCCCTGGCCCCAGTGGTGGTGGGTCTGTCCCAGTGCTGGCAGTGCCTCCAGGCTGTCGCAGTCCAGGGATCCGGCTGTCCGGGACCACAGATGGCGTCATGCTGTTATAGCCCTCGGATGGTGTGGTTGTGGAAACGGGGGAAGAGAGAAGGAGGTCATGAGTACCGAGCTCTGCCCCCGGCCCACGTCCCCCATCCCCCTGTGGGCATTGGGTCCCCATCCCTGTCCACCATCCATACATGCGGTGGCCCTGTGGGTGGCCCCTTCGTTGCTACGCCCCCTCCCCACTCCTCCTCCCAGGGGCTGGGCGCAGCAATGTCCCCCAGTGCAGGTTCTGACAGGCACTGGCAGCCGTGGTGCTGTCCCAGGGCTGTGGGTTGTCCAGGCCCTGGCAAGCCAGGGTCTGCTGGGGGTATAGGGGGCCCCCAGTCACATATGGTGCCTCTGGCCCATGCCCCAGGGGGGTGGCCTATGGGGTACATACCAGATGGTCCACTGCCATGGTTGGGGGAGGTGCATTGGGTGGATGGCTGGCTGCAGCTGCAGCTGCAGGAGAGGACGTCCAGCACCAGCTCCCTTTCCTTGCTGGACTGCTCAGATGGTGCTGCGGACAGTCCCAGCTCTGGCTCTGGGGGTGCTGGGGCTTCTCATCCACAGTGTCTAGGACGGCCAGGGGGGCGGGACTGAGGAGGTGTCCTGGGGGCCCAGGATGACCCTGAGCTCCTGGTAATAGGGGCAAGTGTCAAGGGCTGCTCCCGACTGTCTGGCTGGGTCCCGTGCCTGGGCATAACCCTGCCACAACACCTTGACCTTACTCCTGACATGGTCAGGAGTGTGGGTAGGTGACCGTGGGCGGTCAGGCCCTCGGCCAGACGGGTGAATGCTTCTGTGCTCTGCTGCTTGCTCCCCATTACATGGAGCACCTCCTCCTCACCCCAGATCCCCAACAGGTCGCAGAGCTCGAGTCAGTCCAGGAAGGGCCCTGCTTCCTGCCCTGCTGGCTGGAGGCCTGGGAGCTCTGGGATGGCCCAGAGGGGGACCCCTGAGAGCGCTCGGGGGGCTGGCTGGCTGCCATGGGCTGTCTCTGGACCATGCAGGGACACTGCTGGACATGGCTGCTGCCTCCATGGTCTCAGCTTCCTGCTACCGGGTTTCCAGGTCCATGCAGCTTTAAGAGCTGCTGGGTGCAGAGATCATAGAGCCCCACAGGGGCTGGGCAGCACGTCTCTGCGTCCCAGCTGATTGCCACCATGGCGGACCCCGCTATTTTGAAGTGGTGGGACATGGAACGTCTACACATGTCCTACTACGATGTTAGACATCAAAGTAGGGTGCTATTCCCATCTTCTCACAGAAACAGAGGTTTCAACATCTCCGTGCCTAACATCGATTACAACTTTGAAGTAGCACAAAGCATGTGTAGATGCAGCGTGCGCTATCTCAAAGTTGTGCCTGCTACTTTGGAGTAGCGCTCTAGTGTAGATGCGCCTATTAAGGTGAAAGAACACTGCCCAGCCCACGTGGGGCTGGGTCTTTTACTCTGGTTTATGTTTATGAACTCTATTTGCAGTGTTTTTCCAAATTAATATTGAGTTACTTCCCACGTTTTATTAGATGTTTCTTTTCTACATTCAGACTCTGTGCTTTTGAGTGGGACAGTATTGCCTCTGTAGCCTATAAGGCTAACCGGCTTGTAACTTAACAGGTACCAAAAATACCATGAACCAAAAAAAAAAAAAAAAAAGTGACACCTAACCACAAAAGAGCCACAGTAACAAACTGATGTATATGATATGTCCAGATCAATGATATACTAACCTACAGGGAAAAGATGCTAACATTAGTTTGGTGAGGAAACACAAATGAGTAAAAGGGAAATACTCCTACTGAATGTGCATCAAACATAACAATGTCAGTGTATCATATTATAAAAGTGGCATCCCACCCTATGGGCAGTAAAAGAAAGAGATGGAGTCCTCGGAAGGTGGCAGGATGACAATAGTGGGAAAGTGGTGGTGGTGAGAAACATGATAGCTAGCACTTCAGGTTGTTCTACAAGGGATGGTATGAGCGTGATGGTGCTCTCCATAGTCTTTATGGAAATATGCTTCTGAATATGCATAATTGGAGAATGTTTTATGCAAAATAATTCTTATAAGGTATTATTTATGAAGTTATAATCTACTGAATGTGTATAATCTATTTATGTGCATATCCTTCCTACATTTGAAATTTCCTATTCAAGGATCACCACATCTTAGTCTTCTTTGTTGCTACACTGGTACAAACCCATGTTTACCCTGCTTATCATAGCTACTTCCAAGTGTCTTGCCACTAGTGGCTTGCCATTGAAAACTAACATTGGGACACGCTAAGACCTAATGCAAAATGTATCCACTCCCTACTATAGTTCTAATCCTCTGACTACAAGGATCATCTCAGATTGTGATTAACAATGGGTTTAAACAGCACTTCCTGTCTATGATATTTAGATTGAGGCCAAAGCTACATCTACATTGATCAGGGAAGATCAACCATTCAGGTATGATCTTCCAGGGGGCTGTTTCGTGCATGCGTGAAACGGTGCACTCCAGGGTCTGTGTTGACCCTGGAACGCCTTGCGAGCCATGAGAATTAAGGAAGGTCCATGGGAGGCACACTCCTGATGACCTTCTGCCATGAAGATAGGGATGAAACTGGAATACCTAACATTGCGTATGAGCCGTCACCCTTCCAAGTGACTGTAGATGTAGCCTTATGCTAAAAAAGCAGCAGAGATGCAGCAAGCAACCCTTTGGCAATCCCCAATGCCCTGGGCCTGGGCCTGGCCTGAACAGACTCACACCAGTGTACTTAAATTAGCACAAACCTCTGACTCATATAGATGCAGTTATAGGGATACAAGGAGTTGCACTAATTTAATGGTCCATTTCTTGTTATAGTGAGATGGCTTGTGTGTCTCACTGACCCAGAGAGCTATGCCAGTGGGTGCCACAGCTCCTGGAAACGTCACCCAAAGTGGACAAGTCAAAGGATAGAGACCAGAGAAATTTGGGTCACCTCTCCCTGAGGTAAAATGGGTTGTCTTAGGGTTAACAAAACTATCTATATATAAAAAAAAAGTTACTGAAACATCCACAAAGAAACCTACAACTACACAAGTCTTGGGAGGAGTTGGCAATCCACATGGATTGAGTACGACGCATGGCAGGGAAAGCTGAAAGGAAGCTGCTCCACAGATGAGAAGTTCTGTCCTGAGATAGAATGAAGTGGAGGAAACTTGTAGACGAATGTTGCTCCACTTGCAATACAAGGGCTTAAGTCAAGTTTTTCTATCCATTTCCTTAAATCAGTTCAATAACTGTGTTTAGACAAGCCCTAATTTGTGTACGTTTCCATAGAGCTTTTTCCTTCCACACACGGCTGACAGCCTGTTTCCAGATTTCTGAAGACTTTTGCTGGAAATTTAACTTCATACCAACTATGTTTAGACTATAGTTGCTATTGTGGGATACAAATGTATCCCAAAATAACAAGTCCTTGGCTACTTACCATGCTCGACATAGCTGAGCTATTTTGAGTGCCGTATTCCATTTCTGCTATCCCTCATTGTGAGAGGGGTAGTGGAAACTTCAAAATAATGACATTTCAGACTTTGGTGCATTGTGCAAATTGTGTAAATTATTTTGAGTTACAGTCTAGCCATAGCCAAAGAGAATCTTTTGCTTTTAAGAACCCTCCATCTACCAGGTGGTTGCCCAACATAATCCTGTTGTTTTTCCAGAGATATACTAAGAGAGAAGTTGACAGTTTCACCTAAAACACTACATCTTTTTTTCCCCTCTGATCTGGATGTAGGAAGATGGGAAAGAATGTCTCAGGAGTTTGGATTTATGGTGTGGGATAACCAGTTTTGAGAGTAAAAGAGCAGCCACTGGGGAATGGGAAAGTATCATAGGAGCAGCAATATGGGGAGCCTATTAAGATTGTGGGTTTGTCTCCTAGAGGAAATGATGAAAACTTCACCCCCAGCCATTTAACTCTGGATTGAACAAAGTATTTGAGAATGCATTGCAAGAATCAACCTGACATCAGCAGATGGGGATTAGCAAAACATTCAAATTCATCTTTTCCATCGCCAATTTCTATGAAAAAATGTATAAAGGACATGTACATGTCCTCATGTGCCACATTCGTTACCATCAAAACAAAAAAGCGGTAAAGTAGCACTTTAAAGACCATATGGTCTGAAGAAGTGGGTCTGTCCCACGAAAGCTCACCTTATAAATTATTTTGTAAGTCTTTAAAGTGCTACTTTACCGCTTTTTTGTTTTGATAGCACTTTATATAGACTAGCATGGCTTTCTATTTGTTGCTATGTAGTACAGAGATAATCCACTAGAGGGAGCCATCCTAAAAGGCAAATGGCAGCAGGTTAGAAACAGATGCTGGTACAGTATTTCCACAAGAGGTTCTGTGTAAATGTAAGGTACTGGGCAAGATTGATTCTCATTGCCATGTTAGAGTAAATATTGAAACACTTTTCGGTGTGCACAGTAGCTGGTGGCAGCTGCTTGTCTTAAACTCCCAGCTGGTGCCTTAGTTCTCTCCCCTCCTCACCCTGTTCTGCACAATTACTGGTGTCCTCTGGCCTGCATCCCATCATGCATCTCTGGCTCTAATAGGGCTCAATTAGCAAGCCAAGGCAGAGTGGATTTTACGGATGGTACTTAACCAGTGAGCACCACTGCCCTGTAGCAGCTTTCCAGAGATATCCTGCCGCATGGTGGGGTCCAACATGGTAACAGCCATGGAAGGGTCATGCAGCTCTTTGTACAGCTCTTGCTAAGCTACTCACATGTGATATTCCTTAATTACGCATCATGCATCTGACAAAGTGGTTCTTTGCCCCCGAAAGCTTATGCTCCAAAATATCTGTTAGTCTAGAAGGTGCCACAGGACTTCTTGTTGTTCTCCAAGATACAGACTAACCTGTCTGATTCCTTAAGTTAGTTGTTTTTGCAATGTACCTGTGTGAGCCCCCTTGGTAGCCCATCTAGCTAATCAGGAGTACATTTGTATTGGGTTGCACCTAGAGGACACTGGGAGACCACTGTACCGTGTCCCATGCAAACAGAGTAAATAAGTGTGCAAGGTTTTTGTGACTATTGCCCAGACAGCTGCAGAGACATTGAATATAGTGCAGCAGCTATTCTTACACACTCTTGACCAAAGCCAAATTTAATGTCAGTTGAATACCTGCTACACACTCTACTTGGGGAGACAGGACACTGGCTTAGCAGGGATCAGGGCTCAATCATCTGTTAGACTGATACCCACTCCAAAACTGTGATTCTAGTGCTCCATTATATCAGGCTGGAGGGGAATCACCAAGTGTTCAAATATGTTAAAATATTTTTTTTCCCATCCTTAAAATGGGTGAAGGCAGAGGCCATAGAATACAAGGGACTCAGCCATTTTTAATCACTGCTGTCTAACCCTTTCCTAGGCACAGTTGGATGGACATGGTGACAAAAATGTCCACAAGAGAGCCTACACCGGTGAGACACTAGTTTTATGTTCACCTGTGTGGTCCTTGGGCTCTCTCTAGGCCAGGGCTCCCGACCTTTTCAGTAACATGGCACACTCACTTTTTTCAGCTGATTCAATTGCTCATAAAGGTCACATTTACTACGATTACGGTCTTACTAGAGAGGTTTGCAGCACAGTCGTGCACACGAGCTAAACATGGATCGAATGCATTCATGTTTCAAATCCACACAGAATACACCGTCTTAGACAGCGAGGACGGACACATTTTAAAAATCTGCTCAACTCAACTATTTCTAACTGTTCAGAGCCCCACATCTGTTCCACATGCAGCATTCCGTTCAGGCATCCAAACTTTGCCTTTTTGCAGCACAAATTTCATATTTGTAGCCAGATTTTTTAAAAATATCATTTCTATGAAATAATTGAGATTCAGTGGATCACAGCAAAATGCAAAGTTGTGTAAATAGCAGCTTACCAGGTTTGTGGGAAACCTGGGCCTGTGGGGGTGCAAAAAGGTGGGCAAGTGAACACACACCATGCAAGGATATTGAGTGATCACTGAAAATTTCAGCGGTTACTCAATTACTCGTGGGGAGGAGAGGCAACTCCAGCGAGCAGGCTCCCCTCGCTGCCAGCCTGTTGGTGCTGGAATGTGTCATTTAAACAGTGTCCCACCTCTAACAGGCTCCATCCTTCCCTCCCTCCCTTTCCGCTGCTAGCCCATTTGGGCTGGGAAGCAGAATTTCAGCTGCTTCCCAGAAGGAATGGCCTCCTGCGGGGTCAGCATTTCCCCTTGTAGCAGCTCTGCAAAGAGCCAGAGCGGGTAGGGGACAGGGGAAGTGACTAACCCCACTGCAGCTGGGAGTCAGGTAGCCTTGCTGCTTGAGCCCCACGTGGTGTGGGGGGTCATTAATTTCCCCAATGGTGGCTTTTGCAGAGTCACAGCAAGGGGAAATTTATGAAATTTCATGCACACTTGGACAGTTTTCATGGACATAAGAATGGCCGTTACTGGGTCAACCCAAAGGTCCATCTCGCCTATCATCCTGTCTGCCGACAGTGGCTGGTGCCAGGTGCCCCAGAGGGGGGTGGACCAAAGACAATGATCAAGGAACTTGTCTCCCGCCATCCATCTCCAGCCTCTGACAAACAGAGGCACACTTGTGTTACTGTGCTGCTCTAGGCTGGTATAGCTCAGCATTTCCCCCGCGTAGGTCAAACTCTTACCTCAGAGGAATAGGCAACAAAGGAAATAAAACTGGGAATGAGGGAAAGGTGACCCCATTTCAGAAAGATGTTAAACCCAACTCTACCTATATCTAGTCATGGATGGATTAACTCCATTACTGTATGTACCCCTTCCCAATGGGATGTGCATAAGGAAAGATAATGGTCAAAAGAAGTAGCCATAACCAAGGTAACTGTATTAAGGGATTCAATTACATGGTTTAAAGAAAAGGAAGATAAAACCAATATAATTAATACACGACCAATAAGTTAAAACAGCAAAGCAATAAGCATTCCTTGTGAAATTGTGCCAGTATAATCATAGTGGGCCATGAAGCCCAGGCTTGAATTATCGCTCTCGGGCAGGGAAGAAAAGATAGAAAAGAACCCTTAAAAGCAAAGATCCCTTTACATTCCGTGTGCAGGATCAGCGCACTGCGCAAGGCCTGGGACCTGCAACCTTTAGGCTAATTTAAAACCCTGAGGGAGGAACAGCAGGGAGATCCAGCAAATGATGTTAATCCTCACAGAGAGAATTCCTCTAGGATGGTGTGTGTCCCTACCCTGCAGGAATACGGAGGTAGTAACCAGCACAGGGTTAAGGGTTAGCATACACATTGTCCTCGACGGTGGCAAGTGGAAGCGTGGAGATATAAAACCCAACACGCACTGTCACTGAGATGGACAGCCCAGCACTGCTGCTATGCAGAACTCATACAGTCTTTGTCAGGAAGCTATCGTGAGGAGATGGAACCCTCAGAATGTCCTTTGGTGAGAAAAAACCTGGTTTCAGCTGACAGTCTGGTCTCAGGGTTCCTTTCTGATGCAATAACATTGAGTCCAGCATCACTGTTCATGGACTCCACTCTGATTTCACAAAGGCATATCCATAATGTGTAAAACACAACCATTAACTTTATAAAATGATTAACAATTAACAAGAGAACATTTTAAACCTACTTTTAACCTCATTAATACAATATTAAGGCCAATCTGGAGCATAGGCAAGAGGAAAATCAGGTCCCCAGACCTCCCAGAGCTGTGCTAAGTCCTCACTCTAGACCACTGTTGCTAGGATAAAACAAATGAGCTGCTGCACTTTCAAACACATTTTGTTCTGATTATTTTGGCCAGTTTTCACAAAACCAGATGAGCATATAGTGACAAGGTGTGCCCTTATCCAGATCTGGTGCCAAATCTTGGGAAAAACACCAACTAACCATCACAAATCTCACTGGTAGGTATTCTCCACGTCCACCACCTCAAAAGAGGGCCTGAGCCTAGTTTAACTATTAGATTCACTGACACATGGGTTCAGTTTGGCTCCAATGTTCTGGCTTACAAACAATCGACAGACCTTCCAAGTGTTGCACATTCATCAGCCCTTCTGTGCCTCCCTCTCACAGAGGAGGCTTCGCCCATGTGTGCTACCTGCCTTCTGTGCTCTGGGACCCAGGGGGCTGGGGACAGCATGAGAAGGGGAAGGCTTGGGCCATGCAACAGCCACTGGGGGTATGGAGATCTAGAGGCCTGCCCAACAGCAGTGGCCTTGTTTCCCATGGTGGGGCAAGGTCTTGGGTGGAAGGGATGGGGCTAAGAGCTTACCTCCCCCAGCCTTTGATTCACCCAACACCCCTGAGTTTCCCCACTCCCTCCGTGGAGAAAAAGCAGAATGGGAGGTACACTTGGAAAATCTGCATGTGATCAGAGGACATGATTCAAGGTGTTGGTGAAAGCTGCAGCCTTTAGTCAGATATAATAAAGAAGTGTTTCTCAATGACCAGGCATGGACTCTCCCTGAGACAACTTAAGGAGGCAATAAACTCATCCCCAGTGTCAAAAAGGTTGAGAAACATTACTCTAGTGGATCCCCTTTGAATTTAACTGAGATGATCTCCTTTACTTTGGGGTCTACAGGTACCTAAAAGAGCTTCCTCCTTAACCTATTTCCAGCTTCTTTAAACAGATACTGTAATCAAGCATCTAATGAGGATGAAAATTAGCCTCTTGAATCTCAGTCTCCTAAGAAAAGGCACAATAGAAACTGACTGATTTCTTCAGTCATCCCGTGTCACACGCCAGGCCAGAGCTATGAGACAGGGCATGAAATACATCAGGAAGCAAACTAGTTTTGATTAACAGTCTCCAAAATATTCACCCAGTTCATAAAATAAACCTCAGTATGTATAATGTGTTGCAAAAAGAAATGAGCTTCCAATGGTATGGCCATATACTGATGAGAAGCTCTGCAGTTGTTTCCATGGGGAAAGGGTGCTAGGACCAACATCAACAGACTCCTGCCTTAAGTGGTGTAACAGCATTGCAATGTCCAATATGTACCATACTCTTTGGAGGTGCTGAAATTTGCTGTGAAGGTTTCCCCTCTCCCCTTTTTGTGCCTTTCTGAACTGGGTTAAAAAAAATTATTGTAAATGCCCAAGGCCCAACAAAAAGGTACATCCTGCAGCTCCAAATTCACAAGCATTTACTTTGTGCAACCCAGAGGCACTGAGTGATTGGCGAGTTTGCACTACACCCTTTACTAGTAGCAATGTGTCTTTTAGCTGACGCAGTCGTAACCAAAGGCATAAGCCTCTACGATCCCAGGTTCAATCCCATCTGCCAATGATGTCCATTGGCATTGCATTTGTACAAAGCCCCTCTTTGTGTTTATAAACGCTGCTATACTAAGTATGTGATCTGTAGAATTTTGGTAAGTTCTGTTTGCGCTGTAACACAGCTGTCAATGACAACAGTTGTGGCACAACCGCACCAGATTACACAGTTGTCCAAATCAGTTCCAAACGGTGGCAGTTTTAATTTTACATGGCACAGATATGAAGCCATGGCATGAAGCTGTTCGATTGCAGAGTAAGTGCACTCAGCTAGTGCGTGAGACTTTCCCCAGCTTCATAGGGGATTTCTAGTTCCTGTTCGTCCACATCACAAAACCATGGCATTCTTGGCCCATTCCAGAATGACCTACTGAAGGGCTCCCTTGTAATTGGCTATCATGGATGCTGCATGCATATAAAGGCTCCATCATGCACAGTTATAGAGTCATGTGAGGATGCTCACCTGGTTCTAGCCAATATCAGTAGCGCCTTCATTGCAGAAGGGTCACAGCCACCATACCCACCCTTGAAACGTTACTTTTCATAGATTCACCTCCCCTATATATTAGAGCACTCAGGTGTTGCCATAGACCTTGGCCTCATAGCAGTCATACGCGCAGTCATACCCAGATTGTTAGAGTGCCAAACCCTATAGCTGCTGAGGTCATGGCACACCTCTCATTGGCTTCAATGGGTGCAAGATTAGTTCACTCCCGAAGGAAAAGGAGGAAGGTGAAGGGCCAAGATCCTGATAATATACTATGCCAGATTCAGACCACAGTCTTTGTTCAGAATTTTTTAACACAAGCCTAGATTAAGAAAATGTCTGTGGCTTAAGTGACAAGGCATGGCACAGATAGTAAAACAAGCCTTTCTTTGTGTAACTTAGCATTAAAGAGCTAATGCAGTATAATCATTGAGTGTGAAAGCAGTAATTGGGGCTTATCTTCATAACTCATTAAAGAGGGGCCTGCTCCCAGCTGAGGGAGAGATAACATTAGGTCTTCCTGAACCTAATTTCAGGAAATGGTGTAACATGTCAGCATGAATGATGGTGCCTACCCTTCACAGATGCCAATCTGGGCCCAGAAATGGGGCAGTATTTATAAGGGTGCCAATATATATACACTGCTTATTGTTCCTTTATGTCTCAAGACCATATAGGAATGTACCAACGGAAAACACCTATCAAAAGGTGCCACCTGACATTCCTAAAGATGAGGAATTGAACTTTAACCTATCTTCTAGAAGAGAAAACTTAAGGGATAACACCTTTGTATTCACATGTAAACCCAAGCCAGGGGTGGAGCACTTATTCAATCTTTCAGACCATTGGCTTATTGTGCTCATTATGCCTTGCTGCTAGCATCTGTCCAGGGGTCTGGGAACTCCCAACCCATTGTTTCCCTCTGCCAGTTACAATACATTATATAGAGTGCCAGTCACCTGTTTGTCAGTCTCAGTGAGCCAGCTGTGCATAATAAAGGACTTGTGCCTGAATCTACACAGTGTCAAATTTCTGTTCCTTCAGAAGGTTTGAGAATCATTCACAAAAAGGGCCAGAGGCAGACACCGGCTGTGAGTTCGAATGAAGAGGACAATGGAGGCTAAATATCACATCAGGGAAAGTGTTCTCATGGCAAGACCGAGCTGTGGACACACCATTGCTCCAGATGTGTAAAGCAGATTCAACAGATATTTTAATGTCATAAAAAGCAACAATCCCAGCCTTGAGCCACCAGGCTTTTCAAAAGGAACCCCATTCTAGATCAATAACAGTGAGTCTTTAAGGCCCCTGTTCTGCACTCAGTTCTGCTAGCAAAGACCCCTGAGCTTGAGCAGACCTCTGTTGCTGACAGTAACCCATTTAATTAAAACAGAGCCAAACTCCTGTGTGGTCCCTCTCATTTTGGTGTAGTTCAGGCTTTGTGAACACCACAGCTGTGTCTACACGTGCAAAAAACTTCGAAAAAAGAGGCCCTTTTTGGAAAGAGCGGGAGGAGCGTCCACACATACAAACCCGTCTTTCAAAAGAAAATCAAAAGAACGGGGCTCAGACTTCAAAGTCCGAACCCCAATCCCGTATCAAGAAGATCTCTCCCTTTTGAAATAATAAATCGAAAGAGTACACATGTAGATGCTCCACAGTCCGCTCTTTCGAAATACAGGTCCTCCATGGTGCTGATCAGCTGGAGCGCGGGGCCGCACCAGCTCGCAGCAGCAGGGCTCTATGGTCCCTGCGTTCAGCTGCTTTAAAGCCACACGCACACAGGAAACCCATGGCAGGAAGCTGAGAGCCTGCTAGGAGCAGCCTGCGCACGAGCTCCAGCCGCACACTCCAGCACCCATATGGCCAGCAGCCAGCCCCCCCCGCGAGTCCCACAGCCCCAGCTCCGAGCCCTCCAAAGCCTCCCAGGGCTCCCAGGGGAAGGAAAAAAAAGGGC
Source organism: Carettochelys insculpta (assembly GCF_033958435.1). NCBI lineage: Eukaryota > Metazoa > Chordata > Testudines > Carettochelyidae > Carettochelys > Carettochelys insculpta. The sequence continues at coordinate 43,500,061 of NC_134137.1, forward strand.
CCCCCTCCTGGACGGTTCAGGAGCTGCAGGACCTTCTCGGCCCGTGGCAGGATGAGGAGGTCCTCTGCCACATAGGGGTCAAGCAGTGCAATGCCGCAGCCTTCAGCCACCTGGCAACGGGCCTCTGCACCAGGGGCCACCTGGAGCGTACCCCAGACCAGGCATGCTCCAAGGTGAAGGAGCTGCAGCAGGGATATGCCCGGGCCAGGGACCAGGCCGGACGCTCCAGGGCAGGACCACCCACGTGCCCCTTCTACTGGGAGCTCTGGAGCATCCTGGGTCCCCAGGAGTGTTCACCCCCAGTGGCCTTCCTGGACACCTCTGGGGAGTCGCTGCAGGCTGAAGAGGTGGAGGAGCAGCCCAGATCGGGGACCCAGGAGGGCGAGAGGACCACCAACTGGTCGAGCGAGGAGGGGCAGCTGACCATCCTCATCCCCTCCTGCTCTTCCAGCCAGGCAACCGAGGGCCAGCCATCCCTGGACCTCACCGAAGGACCCTCAGGTACGTCCAGGGAGGTGCACACACCTACTCCAAGCGTGGGGGCGACGCAACGGCTAGGCGCCCACACATGGGACCAGTGGTCCCGGGGCGCACACAGGCCAGCCCCCACATGGGTTGTGGCACCCCGCAGTGGCACATAGTGACACCCAGCACCCACCCCAGTGGACAGCACCGTAAGCCACAAGGGGTGGTGGCTGGTCGGTGCTGAACGGGGCCCGGGGCCTACATACCGCAGGCTGGGAAGGGCCACCTGTGGGAGAGGCCCCTGGAATCACACCCAGGCTGGGAGGCCCAGTCCCAGACGGGGGAGTGGGGGGCGGGTTGGTGCTCCCTGGGGGGTCAGTGTCCCTTGTGGGGGCGGGGGACCCATGGGGTGGGCTCGGGCAGGTACACCACAGCCAGCTCCCCTCCGTCCGGGGCACACTACGGACATGCTCTCCTCCTCTCCACACAGCCGCACCATCCAGGGGCTGGGAGAACCCCGCACTGTCCCTCATGCCGGACAGCCCACCTGCTGCAGCCATCTGGACGCCATCCCAGGCAGTGTGCCATCGGGGCCGTGGCCGGAGGGCCCCCAGAGGGCAGAGAAAGACCCAGCCACCGAGTGTCAGGCTGAGGTGGCTGAGGAGCACCTCCAGCTCGCCCGGGTGGATATGGAGTGGCGGAGGGCGGCCTGGGACAGGCTGCTGGACATGCTCCAGGGCATTGGCCAGGCTGTGTAGGAGCACACAGCCACTATGGCCTGCCTCCTGGCCCCCCGGTGACTCTCCCTTCTGGCCCTGCCCCTGCCGCCCCCGCTGAGCCCGGCCTCTCTGCCCCCACCAGGCCCACCCACTGGCAATATTTGCCGGTGCTACTGGCACCTTCCCTCCCCGCCGCACCGGGGGGAGCAGGGGCTCCAGGGGCTGATGGGGCTTGCGGCCCACCACCCCTGCCCCGGAATGAGTGCCTAGCCACCCCTTCCAAGTTAGATATCCCCCTCCCCCCTCCAAGTTAGATGCCTCCCTCCAAGTTAGGTTCCCCCTGTATATATTCCAGGACCCAGTTTTACATAAACATTTCTTTATTGTTCACTGCCCCATGCTGTGCTCCTTGGTGGATGGTGGGTGGTGGATGTGTGGGTGTGGTGCTGGTGGGGATGGGGGTGGCAGGGATGGTGGGTGATGGATGTGCATGGGATGTAGGCGTGCGTGCGGGTCAGAGGTGACCATCGGCAAAAGCCTGCCTGAGGGCCTCCCGGATGCAGTGGCCATCCCGGTGGGTCTGGTGGATGGAGGCGACACTCGGCTGCTCATAGAGGCTACGTCTACACGTGCACCCAACTTCGAAATAGCTTATTTCGATGTTGCGACATCGAAATAGGCTATTTCGATGAATAACGTCTACACGTCCTCCAGGGCTGGCAACGTCGATGTTCAACTTCGACGTTGCTCAGCCCAACATCGAAATAGGCACAGCGAGGGAACGTCTACACGCCAAAGTAGCACACATCGAAATAAGGGAGCCAGGCACAGCTGCAGACAGGGTCACGGGGCGGACTCAACAGCAAGTCGCTCCCTTAAAGGGCCCCTCCCAGACACACTTTCATTAAACAGTGCAAGATACACAGAGCCAACAACTAGTTGCAGACCCTGTATATGCAGCACGGACCCCCAGCTGCAGCAGCAGCAGCCAGAAGCCCTGGGCTAAGGGCTGCTGCCCACGGTGACCACAGAGCCCCGCAAGGGCTGGAGAGAGAGTATCTCTCAACCCCCCAGCTGATGGCCGCCATGGAGGACCCCGCTATTTCGATGTTGCGGGACGCGGATCGTCTACACGTCCCTACTTCGATGTTGAACGTCGAAGTAGGGCGCTATTCCCATCCGCTCATGGGGTTAGCGACTTCGACGTCTCGCCGCCTAACGTCGATTTCAACTTCGAAATAGCGCCCAACACGTGTAGACGTGACGGGCGCTATTTCGAAGTTACTGCCGCTACTTCGAAGTAGCGTGCACGTGTAGACGCAGCCAGAGAGCGCTGTCTGGAGGGCCCCCCCAGGGACATAGGCATCCCCCTTTCCCTCCACCATGTTGTGAAGGACGCAACAGTCACCCACCACCTGGGGTACATTGCAGACGCCGACCTCCAGGCCTGTGAGGAGGCACCTCCAGCGCCCCTTTAGGCGCCCGAAGGCCCGCTCCACCACGTTGCTTCCCCTATATAAAACTATGGTACGCCCACATCTCGAGTATTGCGTGCAGATGTGGTCTCCTCACGTCAAAAAAGATATATTGGCGTTAGAAAAGGTTCAGAAAAGGGCAACTAAAATGATTAAGGTTTGGAACGGGTCCCATATGAGGAGAGGCTAGAGAAACTGCGACTTTTCAGTCTAGAAAAGAGTAGACTGAGGGGCGATATGATAGAGTTATATAAAATCACGAATGGTGTGGAGAAAGTGAATACAGAAAAGTTATTTACTTGTTCCCATAATATAAGAACTAGAAGACACCAAATGAAATTAATGGGTAGCAGGTTCAAAACTAATAAAAGAAAGTTTTTCTTCACACAGCGCACAACCAACCTGTGGAACGCCCTACCAGAGGAGGCTGTGAAGGCCAGGACTCTAACAGAGTTTAAAAAAGAGCTCGATAAATATTTGGAGGTTAGGTCAATAGATGGCTATTAGCAAGGGGTAAGGTATGGTGCCTAGCCTTTTGTTGAAGGCGGGAGATGGATGGCAGGAGACAAATCCCTTAATCATTGTCTTCGGTTCACCTCCTCTGGGACACCTGGCATTGGCTACTGTCGGCAGACAGGATACTGGGCTAGATGGACCTTTGCTCTGACCCAGTATGGCTGTTCTTATGTTGTTATGTTGCGGGCATGGTTGAGGTGCTCATTGAACGCCTCCCGGGTGGGGTCAAGGTGTCCCGTGTAGGGCCTCATGAGCCACGACTGCAGGGGGTACACTGCATCTGCCACCATGCAGAGCGGCATGGTGACGTCCTCTGTCGCGGGGATATCCCGCTGAGGGACAAAAGTGCCAGCCCCCATGTGGTGGCAGAGGCCAGAGTTCCAGAAGACCCGGACATCGTGGGTGCGGCCGGCCCAGCCCACATAGAGTTCGGTGAAGTGGCCCCTTGCGTCCACCAGGGCCTGGAGCACCACCGAATGGTAGCCCTTCCGGTTGATGTACTGGCTGGTGCTGTGCGTCAGGGCGCATATGGGGATGTGTGTGTCATCCAAAATGCCGACGCAGTTTGGGAAGCCCAGGTCCAGGAAGCCGGCGACCGTGTTGTCCACATCCCCCAGTAGGACGACCCTATGGAGCAGCATCGCGTTGATGGCCCTGACGACCTGCCGAGGGGCAAAGGGGACATGTGCTCTAGTGTGGGTGTGGCGGCCACCGCTCCACACCTTGGGCCCATTCTGTCCCCCTCCCATCTGGCCCCTGGCCCATGCAGCCCCTGCCCCCCTCCAATCCGGCCCCTTGCCGGGGAGGGTTCCCCTTGCCACAGCCCCCCCGCCCACCCGACCCCACCTTACCTCAATAAGTACAGCCCCGACAGTGGCCTTGCCCACCCTGAACTGCTGTCCCATGGAGCGATAGGAGTCCGGGGTGGCCAGCTTCCATATGGCAATTGCGACCCGTTTCTCCAGGGTGAGGGCTGGCCGCATGCAGGTGTTGTGGTGCCGGAGCGTGGGGGCGAGCCAGTGGCAGATCTCGTCGAAGGTCTGCCTTGACATGCGGAAGCTCCGCAGCCACCTTTCCTCACCCCACTCCCCTAGCACCAGGCGCTCCCACCAGTCGGTGCTGCTAGGGTGGGTTCAGAGGCATCAGGGCACCCAGGGAGGCACCTGGCAGTGCCGTGAGGGGGGAGCCCCATGGACCCAGGGGGACCTTGCAGCCACCCGATGAGCTCGGGTGCAGCTGTGGCGAGGGTGCACAGTACTGCCAGCAGGGAGTCCATGATGAGGGAGTCCTCCTGCAGGAGCTGTCGCTGGGCCTCCGTGGTGGGCATGAGTGGGCTCTGCCAGGCTGGGTAGCACTCGGCTCGTGCGGAGGGGAGAGGTGGAGGGAGGGGCCCTTTAAAGGAAGTGGCTGGCTGCGGCCCCGGAAGGGCTTGTCGGCCATGGGACCCCGTCCGCGGCGTTTCCTGCCTCCCTTCTTTCGAAAGAGAGCTTGGAGCCGTGTGGACGCTCTCTTTCAAAAGACCTCAATGGCACTTTGAAAGAGCAGATTGGAACGCCGATCTGAAAAATGGCGGCAGGTGCTCTCTTTTGATGGCCGCTTTTTCGAAAGTCGAACTTCGATCTTCGCCCTTTCGAAACGGCGCTTACGTGTAGACACAGCTCCCAAGTTTTGAACCACACTAAATACATCAGTTTAACTTTTCTGTACTGGTTTAGCTTATTTCTGTAACTACAAGCACCTTTATACCATCCAGGCTAGGGACTGCACTGATCGAATTGAGCCACTTACTAAACAGATACAATACAAGTGGCTCAAGAACTGTGCACAAATCATCCCTGACACCTGTTCCCATACAACGTAAGCTAAACCGTACTAAGCCTAGTTTAAATAGAGATTAGAGTGTCCACACAGCCTTCCCCAGTTTAACTCCTAGGCTTTTCTGGACAGGGAATATGCCTCCTCTTGTATGTGGCCAGTGATTAACACATCCAAGGCACTTCTGTAAACAAATAATGATAAAACCAGCAGAAATTCTACTCAGGACAGAATCACAGCATTAGAAGGGACCACTAGGGTCATCTTATTTAACTGCCTGCCAACATGCAGGAAGCCTGCCAGTCAGCAGAGACACCTTACAAAAAGATATTGAAATTGAAGAAAACAGCCCTGCCTTGTCAGGGAGAGGGACACAATGACTGAATGCATTTTTCTCTCATTCCATACCCACAGCTAACTTCCTGTTCTATGTCAATTAAATTGATTACTATATTTTAGAAATCCCTAACCTTGCTAGCCTAAAATGATTCCATATCAGACAGCAGAAATAAATGAGGCTGTAGGAGAGTGCACAAATTACCTCAGAGCTTCTAGGAGTGGGGACAGAACACTCCATAATGCATTATCTTAAAAACAGGCTAACAGTGTAGCATAATAACAGCAGGACTATCCTGTGAGAGGCATTTTAGTTCTGATGATCTATGTTCTCACCTCAAAATTCTTTCAGCTTCTTGCTGAAGAAGCTGCTTGGTTTGAGTGACACAGCCTTCTGTGCAATTCTTTAAAGTCTTTCTTCCATCTATTTCTACCCTTCCGTTTCTGTGTTAAACACTTAATAGATGTGACAAGAGATTGTTCCAGCATGCAAATGAGAAGTTGCTGCCATTTAACATCCTTGCTGTATGTTTTAGGGGAGGGAATTTAACTCCCCATTTTAATTAAACACTTCAAATGATGTTTTAAACAATCTTTCCTTTCAGCAGATGTTTTTAAATGGATGACCATGTATTTAAGTGCCCAGACAATTCTCTGGGTGCTGTATCAAAAACTTAACACCAAGGGTAAAAGTCACAAAAGTTATTTAGACACTTAAAGGCTAAACTCACGCTAAACATCCATGTCCATGCTTCGGCTCCTAAGCCGCTTAGGCACTTTTGAAAGTTTTATCCTGACTCCATATTGCCAAAAGAGATGCTAAATGAGCCCCTGACACCAAGATCTGCTCTCTGCTTTCACCATTGGGCCCCCGATAGCCTCTCCCCCAACCAATATCCCCCCTCCCCAGAAAACCTTCAGTCAAAGGCACAAACGAAGCGTTCATCGTGTCCCACCTTAAAAATAGTACTTCAGTCTTCTTCTGACTTGGCCCAACAACCATCCATTTCTTGCCCAGGACCCATATTCAGTTAGTTATGGATGTCTACACTGCAGTATAAACTCAAGGTCAAGCCTCACTTCTGTCCATACACAGGTCTCTCTGATCCGGATCAGTATGCCTTGAGACCTAGGTGCTAGGATCCTGATGAGTGGGTGGATCCCAGCTAACTCCAGTGGGATGCAGGTTATCTTTGTGGTGTGATACTGCTCTGTAGTGGACCATCAGTTGAACCCCCAACACTTCCAACTTCTTGGTACACATGGTCATTTCTGGTCCTCTGATGACATCTAACATCTTGCTCTCCTCACATCAGAGATTTTCCAGAAGTAGCCTGTGAACTGTGACCACATAACAGTGTTCTTGGCACAGGACTTCTCAGCAGCCACAGCTAATGCATCACATCCTGGGTCCATAGTTGGACCTGTTGGCGACCCAGGGCAGCAGCCAGCCACGGGACGGGCAGCAGAAACTGAAAAGGCAGGAGTGGCACGGGAACCTGATACGCTTCTGCCTCCATGTTTGTTGTCATTAAGATACACTGGGCACATATTTCTGGCTCTTGAACCAATGACATAATGCAAGCGGTGAGTAGCGGCGTGTACCTGGAAATGGCAGAATGCATGCCATCATCTTGGTGTCCCCCACCCTCGCTAAGGTGACCATTCATCCCATATTAGGTGGGATGGTCCTGTATTTGGGACACCAAAAAGGCATCCTAACTTATTTTTTAAAAGGGACTCATTGTCCCCCATTTGGGTCCTCCCCGCCCCCATACCTTTTCCACCAGCAGCTTCGGGGAAGCAGTGGGATCATGGGAGGCTGCCACATCCTTCCCAGCTCCCCAGGGCTTGATGGAGCCAGGAGCCACCCCTCCCTCCCATATCTTCCTGTCCCATATTTGTGACAGGGATATCTGGTCGCCCTAACCCTCACCCACCACCATCTAGAATGCAACATGGATACCAAGAAGCACAAACAAGATTTAAGGAAACAGCAGTAATGAAATTTTTACTAGATACCAACTGTTTTCTTGTCCCTGATCTTTTGGAAGTTCTGCATAAATATTGTTAATTTAGGTGAGATGTCAGTGTTTATGATATCTGAGCAATTCCCCCACTCTCTTGAGTGGTTATGGCTAAATTAGTCCCCATCATTTTGTATATACAGTGGGATTATTTTTCCAGTGTGCATTGCTTTGCATTTATCAACTGTTGCAGGGTGGGGCCGGAGCAGAAAAGGCAGGAGTAAAACCAGGGCAGAGACGGAGCTGACAATCAAAGTGGGAGCAGCTGAAGAGCAGGCTGCCCTAAATCAGCTAGGGCCAGCTGATCTCACTCAGGGCTACCTTTATAAGGCCTTCTCCACACAGGGCAAGGGGTGGGTGGTTAAGGAGAGTTTGGAAGGTGATTGAGGAGAGGGAAGGAGACTTGGAGGAACACCAGAGACCACAAAAAAGGAGAGGAGCCTCAGCAACCTAGGGGGGCTGGACTGCCCCAGTCCTGGGGACCTGAAGCTCAACCAGAGACTGTGAGGAACTGGTCAGCTGGAGGAGCCACACAAAGGAGGGGACTTGTCATGCCTACCACTAGCGCAAGGAGGTTCCGGGGGAATCAGCTGGGGAATGGCCCAGGGAGAAGAACTGCAGGGGCAAGAGCGAAAGGAGTCAGCCCTTGCTGGTAGTGGCCATCCAGGGTCCCAGGGCTGGAACCTGGAATGAGTGGGTGGGGACTGGGTTCCCCCCAGACTGCCTTCAGCCCCAGCAAGGGTAACAAGGTTTGTATGGTGGGGCTAGTGGACTGAATGGAGGCCCTGGGGCCCAGGAATGAGACTGACCCTACCACACAACATTAAAATTCTTTTGTTCTTTCGTTAGCTAGTCACCTAGCTTTGTGAGATCCTTTTGAAGCTCTTCTCAGTCTGTTGTATTCTTAACTATCTTGTGTAGTTTTGTATCAGCAAGTTTTCCCCCATCACTGGTTACCCCTTTCTCCAAACCATTTACAAGTATGTTGAATGGGACTGGGGCCAGTAAAAGACCCTGGGATACATCACTAGTCACCTCACTCCATTCTGAAAACAGACCATTTATTCCTAAGCAATCCAGAGAGGCTCTTCCCTCTGATCCCATGACAATTTATTTTACTTAAGAGCCTTTGGTGAGGGACTTTGTCAGAGGCTTTCTGGAAATCTCAGTATGCTATATCCACTGGCCCCACCTTTGCACACATGCTTGTAGACCCTCAAAGAATCAAATTAATAAGGCACGATTTCCCTTTACAGAGTCCATGTTGGATTTTTCCAACCAATTATGTTCATCTATGTGTCTGACAATTCTATTCTTTACTATAGTTTCAACTAATTTGCCCCACACTGATATTAAATGTACAGTCTGTAATTGTCAAGATCATGTCTAGAGCCCTTTTTATATATTGGCATCACATTAGCTATCTTCTAGCCATTAGGTACAGAAGATGATTTGAAGGATAGGCTGCAAACAACAGTTAATAGTTTCACAATTCCAGATTTGGAGTTCTTTCAGAACTCTTGGGTGAATGCCATCTGGTCTCAGTGACTTGTAACTGTTAAGTTTACCAATTTGTTCCAAAACCTCCTCAGTTGGGGACAGTTTCTCAGATTTGTCACCTAAAAAGAATGGCATAGGTTTAGGAATTTCCTTAATGTCTTCAGCCACAAAGACCGAGGCAAAGAATTTAATTTCTCCGCAATGACATTATTGTCTTTGAGTACTCCTTTAGCATCTCTACCATCGAGGCTATGTCTACACAACAGCCTAACATCAAAATAAGCTACACAATTTGCACCTACGTAAACTGCACAGTTTATTTTGATTAGCGTTCGAAATAGGCTATTTGGGCATGTGGTGCTAGCTAAAAGGCAGCACATGCTGAAATAAAGTGCTATATCAAGTGTTGGGGAAGCCACTTTCCCCTGGGGAACAGTACTCCCCAAAGGTCCGAGGCTGGAGGTCAAAGCAGTGAGGCAAGAGTGAGATCTAAAAGGAAAGTTTATTTGCATATATGCAGGCTGCCAACTTCCAGAGAAGTGGGAGCCCTGAGAATCAGTTTTCAGGCCTTTTTATACAGTTTGTTTACATAGTTGGGTAATTAATTGTCTTCTTTAACATACCAAAGTCTCAGCCAAGTTATCCTGAGATCTGTCTGCAAACATCAGCTCTGCTGACTTCAGTTTACCCAACAAAGGTACATGATGACCAAAACAAAGGAGTCTTCAGGGTAAATTGTCTCTAAGTGACAAGGTAACAACTTTAAAGAGGTGCAGATGACCCCCTAATTTCCTCTCATAGAGTGGGGTCTGGTTATTGTGGAAAAGTAAAAATTTTAACCCCTACAGCAGCTTTTCTTTTTTTTCCTTTTTCCCCCACACAAGGCATCCCTGTATTCCTCCTGTGAGAGGTATAGGGATGCCCAAACAGTGCATCCATTATCCTGAAAACTGTTTAGAGACAATGGCCACATTTCTTAGACATAGGCAGTTATTCCGGGATACTGCCATATCTTGAGATAGTGCCCGCCATGTAAACATAGCTGTGGTTGCCACACGGGATGTTTAGCAGGCAGGCTTCCTGCTTCCAATGTACTTAAAAACATTTTGCTATTACTTTTTGAATTTTTGGTTAACTGTTCTTCAAACTTCTTTTTGGCTTTCCTTATTATATATATTTACACTTAATTGGACAGTTTTTCTCTTTACTATTTTCCTCACTGGATTTAACTTTCACTTTTTAAACAATGTCTTCTTATCTCTTACCACTTTTGCTGGGTTCTAAAGCCATGATGGCACATTTTTGGTCCTCTTTCTGTTTTTTAATCAGGGGTATACATTTAAGTGGGGCATCTATTGTGGGGTCTTTGAAAAGTTTCGAAGAAGCTTTCAGGGATTTTTAAACTCATTTGTGTCTTTCCCTTTTCTGAAAACAAATGCCACAATGATGGGCTGCTGTTATATTTTTCCCACCACAGGGATGTTAAATTTTATTACATTATGATCACTATTTCCAAGCAGTCCCATTATATTTACCTCCTGGACCAGATCCTGCTCTGCACTGTTGACTAATCAAGAATTGCTTCTCCTATTGTGAGTTCCAGAACCAGCTGATCCTAAAAACAGCCATTTAAGGTGTTGAGAAACTTCATCTCTGCATCCCTTCCTGAGGTGACGTACCCAGTCAATATGAGAAGCTGAAATCCCCCACTATTACAGAGTTTTAAGTTTCATAGCTTCTCTAATCTCCCTTAGTCATAGTCGCTATCACTATCCTGGTCAGGTGGTCAATAATATTCTTATTATTAGAGCACTTCTTTTCTAACAATGCATTTTTACAGGTCCCTAGCACAATGGGGACAGAATTTGGCTGGGGTCATTGGGTACTAATTACTGCAAAATAAATAACATGAATAGGGCCATGGCAGAGTTTAGGTGTCCAAGCATTCCTGGTACAAGATCGTGCCTATTTTAGAAGCCTGGTCAGCACGTTTTCAGACCTACCTTTCAGTCTTTCAGGTAAGACTGACATAGACCAGAGGTTTTCAACCTTTTCTACCCAGGATCAAAAATCCACCCATACTTTCTTGCTAGGACCCATCCCTATTTTACTGGTGACCAAAGAGGATTATGGGCTGTTTTGGGTAGCAGCGGAGTGAAGGGGTGGCTGGATTGGATACATGAAATGTCAAAGAAGTTAAGCACCATTCATACTGTAATGGCAACAGATTCACAATCATAACAGGTAACAATATATTAATGAGCTATTTCATATGCATACAGATAACTATGGTGTATTGCTAGCAAGGACTATATACATACTCAAGTGCGCAGGTGAAATCCTGGACTTGTTGAAGTCAGTGTGAGTTCTGCTATTGACTGTAGTGCAAGCACTTAACACACACACCATTCCTTCAATGGGGGTAGCAGAGACAAATCTGAGGAAAAAGTTTGGCCAAATGGCAGCTGTATTATCTTGTAGGAAGTAAATCAAAGTGAACACACTCATCTGATTGCAGCGGATTCCCCTGCACACTCCCAATAACATGAGTTTGTCAGCTGTTTGATACCTCCAAACTGTATTCTACTAACTGTTTCTGGCGTGACTGGTTTTAGAGCTGAAGTTTCTTGAGTCTTACTCTTTCCCAACTTCTCTAGTACTTTGTTTTCCAGCTGGCAAAAGTTGGAGGAAAAAAGGAGAGGAAAAAGCTATTTTCATACCATTTTACAGTTTAATTGAACTAAGCTGTTTTTAACCATTAAAAAGATTTGAAAAGGAGGTTGTTTCTGTACAGTGGAATAGACAACAACAGAAGTGGGGAAAAGAGACCCAAAAATAGCAATGAAACCCAAATGTGTTTAACAGCTGAAACCCTTGACATGGAAACAAAATTAATATTTTCATTTTGCTTTGAAAATTCACGGGAAGTTGAAATGGTTTGGCTTGTGATGGAGTGAACCAAACATGCACTGGGATGTTGGGGCCTGGCCAATCACTGTGGCCCCAGGAGAGCGCACACGCCTCATCCCTGCTGCGCGTGCTCCAGGTGGAAGGGACAGATAAAATGAGGCAGCCCAGCTCACCCTGGGCTGTCTGAGGAGAAGGAAGGAGGTACGTTGCAGGAGCCTTCAGCTTTCCAACTGGTGGGAACAGTGTTCCGAGATAATGCTGCAGACAGCCAGAGACTGACCGGGGTGCTGAGCCTGCTGCCGGCTAGGGAGATGCGGGAGAGTGGCCTTGTGGTAAGAAATGAGTGAACCAGTCAATGTGTTAGACGCTGATGATTAAATCCTTAACTGGGAATTCCCCACCTACATAAGACCCTGAGTTGGAATTCAATGGAGCAGGGAGAGACCCAGTTCCCCCTACCCTACCCTACACTTGCCCCTAGGTGTGGCTAGTATTTACATAACAAAAGACAGAGTCTTTTGCTGGGTAAGTGGGACAGTGAACCACGCCCAGTAAGTGAATGAGTGATATTTGCTTGCTCTTCTCTGCCCAGGGACGACACACACAGAAGGCTCAGAGGCCACAGACAATTTGCTCTGCTCAGCCCTGCTCAGGGGCTGGAGACTGAATGTTTGCTCCGTCACAGCAGGGGTACTGAGCTCCCTTTATTGTAACCGCCTGGAGTCCTGGCACCTCTGTGACAGAATGAGCCAACCCCACCCTGGGCCTATGGGGGCAGCCCTGCTCAAAACCCATGTGTCCCTGACATTGCCATAATTTTCAAAAGCATTTCTTCCTGGAGAAATTCTACAAAGGAAAACAAATCCCAGGTTTTTCAGCCAGCTTTAACCATTAGTCAGCAGGAGAAGCTTCACTAGTTTTGGTATTGGAGATCACTGGTAAGCCAAGCAGGTTCATCCTATTTCAGCAGAGGACACTAATAGCCATCACTTACTCTTGATAGCCAAAGCAGTAGTGATTTCCTAAAGGACAGGTCAGCCGCTTGGTTCAATAGGCATCCACCTCTGCTCACTACAGAGCTTAGTGCTGGGGCTCGGGACAGCATGCAGGCCTCAGGGGGCCCACACTCAGCTCCCAAGCAGGCAGCAAAATGGTTAGTCCAAGTCCCAGTCACTAAGCCCATGCCCTTGAGCAGGGCAGGACACCCACAATGTAGCCCAATACAAAGACAATAGGCCCAGGCCCTTGCCTGCAACAATGAGAGGAGGGGGACTGGCACCAAGAGCACCACACAAACCCAGGCCTATGCCTGGAACAATGAGAGGGGGACTGACACCTGCAAGGTAGAGGTGGCAGGGTGTAGCCCCCGTCCCCCATCTCCACTGCACGCCAGCCCAGGGCCCTGTTAGCAGCCCAGGGGTGTGCCACAAGGGTCAGCAGGGACCCACACCACAACATACCAACCCTGCTATCCCTGGGCCACTTCCAGCTCCCCCCCACACCTGGTTGGTTGCTGATCTGGTTCTGGGGGGTACATGTGGGGGGGGCTCTGTCCCAGCTGGTAGCTCCTCCATGTCGTCTGTCAGAAGGCCCAGTGGTCTGGGCCAGTCCTCTTCTTTCTGGTGCACTGGATCCACCTCCCGGCCTGACAGCTCAGGATCTGTGGCTAGGGCCCTACTGAGCTCTTGGCTGGAGCTTTTATACTTGTAGTCCTGCCCCTTGCCTCACAGTCAATTGAGGGAGTGGGGCTAAGCTCCATCAACCAGGGTTCAGGAAGGGGTTCTTCCTCTTCTGGCTCAGTGAGCAGACTCCCCTGCTCACTACAGATATCTAAATAATAATTACTGTAGAGGAGCAACTTGTGCTCACAGCACTCAGAAAAAAAAGTGCTCAGATATCACGATAATGAGCACAACATAAAAATGTCTAGACTGAGTTTGGACACTGCTCAAGGAAAGACACTACCAAAAAGTGTAACATATTGTTTGGAGTGGTGGTGTATCCATGTTGGTCCCAGGATACCAGAGATACAAGGTAGATGAGGTAATATACTTTATTAGACCAGATTCTGTAGATGGTAGGGACACGATTTCTAGCTTCACAGAGCTCTTCCTCAGAGGCAGCTTGACAGTTTGGCCCCTCTACCAACAAAAGCTTGTCCAGTCAAATATATTACCTCTCCCACTTGGCTTGTAAGATTGTACAGGTTGAACGTCTCTCACCTGTCACCCTCGGGGACCTGACCAGTGCCAAACAAGAAAATGTAATGGCCCATGGGAGATTAGTATTACCAGCACATTACCACCACTTCCACTGCTTACTGGGCTGTTAGAAAACATTTGGGGTTAAGTTACAGCTAAATAAACAGCACAGAACGCTGAGACCCAGGACTGGTGGCTGGAAATAAACTTTATGGGATCACGGGAAACTTTGCCACACCCCTAACAAGCGAGTTGTCTGGCTAATTAAATTCATGCCGGATTACGGATGTTGCCAAACGAAAGAGATCTGGATTGGAAAGGTTCAACCTGTATTCTCATACAAAGATCCTGGCTCTGCTCACCACCACACCATGGCATCACTCATCACCACACCCCCAACTCAGCAAAGCAGACGTTATTGAGCCATATACTCATATTTACTTGAGTGGAACTGTTTTGATTTACATCCACTAAGGATCTAGCCCCATATATGTTGCCAGGAAAATAAAGCAAGGCTGTATTATGTTCGCTCTTGCACACGAACCACCACATGCTCTCTCTGAAATGGTTTTATTTTAGAGGGGGAGAAATCACAAAAACAAGTAAAATCTCTGCTGAGGGAGCAGCATGAGTGGGTGGGCCAGACTGCTCTGTAACAGCAGTTGTTTTGAACCGAATTTGTTCTCCAAAATGGAAGACCTGCCACCAACGCAACCAGGCTCCGTTGACATTTAAAGGTGCAGTGTCTAGCTACATACAAAATACTATATATAGGCCTGAAGAAAAATAATTTGACAAAGCTTGGGAAGAGAAATGAGTGGAGATTATGGGATTTTGATAGTCCTATTGGCCCATGCTGGAGAATCATGAGTATATAGGAAGAGGAGTTGAATGTTCAAAAGCCATTCTAAAAATGCTAGGAACATGTTAAATGTTCTTGTCACCAGGAACAGGAGAGAGTTTCTTCAAACCAACTGCCACAAGTCAACCTGTGCATTTACTGTACCAAAGAAGTGGCAGGGGAGAGAGAGTTTTTTGTAAAATGTTGAGAAAGTGAATAAAATTAATTTATCCCAGGCTGGTGAGCAAACAGACATTGGCCAGCTATGCTGTAAAGAGACCAGTGTGTTTTGAGCTCTGGATGGTCAGTTCCAGATTCAAAACCACAAACCAGAAATCTAATGGAGCATCCCCACTAACATGTCTGCTAGACTGGTTCTGATGGAGGGTATAAATCCCAATAACTAGGAGTAATGGGGTTAAAGAACAACTCTTGGTCCAGTCAACCCTGTCAAGCTGCACCTGTAGAGCCTGCAGTAGATGGAGCTTTAAAGGGAAACTGGACAGCTCAGAAGGGGGCTCACATGACCAGGAGAAGGACCTTCCAAGCAGGCTCCTGAGATAGGACTCTGCATCAGTAGCCTTTCTGGGAAAAGAAAACCTACCTGCGAGGCCTAAACAGACTGAAGATATAGCAGATACCTTTCCTTCGTTACCTTTTCGCTAAAGACTGAAAAACTTGGACAATAGAATGGAGATAGGAAGCAGCCCAGGATGGGCAGCCTTAAGTGGCTGTTGGGTGCTGGAACTCTGGTAACCCTCACAGGGCCCTGGGCTAAGCCCAGTGGAGGGGGAAGGGCCAGAATCCTCTACCAACCCTTCTCCTCTTTAAGAAGGGACTGCCCCCTAACCATGAGGTAAACCTTCCAACCAGTGCCACCTGCTATGGAAGAGTTATTATTTGACAAGTGGGCAAAGATATACATGCTAAACAGTGCAAGAGGGCTCAAATCAAACACTCGTGAAAGTCAGAGGTAATCTTTCCATTAACTTGAGTGATTGGGCCCAAGTTCTTAATCAGCACAGATGAAGGCTGAACCTATAAATAACTGGTTGTCTGCCATGCTGCATAGACTCCTTCATGTGATTTAAAAAGCTATCATTACAGCAGATAGAAAATTGGTTACAATTACCTGTGAATGACAGGTACTCTCCCACTCAACTGTGGGCGGATGAAGCTATAGGATATGGGAACTGGATCACTTTTCACAGGATTAATTAGCCACCATTTTTGGAGTCCCTGAGCACACACTGGACAGGTTGATTAAAATCTTCCTTACTGGACATCACTGACCACAAATCCATCAATCTGGAGAGCATAATACCTACAAGAAAGCTTGTTATAATGGCACTTTTTTAATAATAGGTATCTTATACTCTTAATTGAAGCTAAACAAATGACTGATCCTGGGTTCTCTCTCACATGTGTTCTAACTCCTGTCAGTTTAGTTCTCCCAGTTTTCTCTTCTGAAAGCTTTGTTTAATTGGGAGACCTTCATAATCGTCAGTTACTTCACCTCCTCACCACCAATGTTCCGACTGCAGTTGCTCCCAGGAGCCAACCATTAGCCAAAAGTGAAACTCAGATTCTGCAACTGAGAAGTGGGAGTGTGAGACTCACAAAAAATGGTAAGCCTGGTGGACTTTCACATTTCTTTCTCTTCTGTTAAGCCTCTGAGATTTTTGCCTCCTGATTCCAAGGTGCAACATTTGGAACATTTCAACATATGTGCCGGCCTGTTTTCAATGGTGATGAGTAATTTCTGGGTACAGTTTGGGTGCCCCACTTAAGATCATAAAAGAGATCTGCTGAGCAAACAGTGCTGAGCCCCCTCCTCCAACAGTCAGGCTACTGCTTCTAGAAGCAGAGAGGGTGGAACATTCTTTTCACATAAACTCATTCCGATTATGTCTCATTGAGTTAGATACAGGAAAGGTTAGGTATGGTATTAGAAGGGCTGATTTGTTGACTCTCTTACCTGTCACATATTTGTAGAGGCTGTAAAACAGGGAAAGAAAACAAAAGCCAACAAGAAGGCATGATAACACAACACTGGGTGAAAGGCTCTCAGGCACCATGTCTCTCAAACCTTGGTCCACAGGACTGTTGAGCAAGAACCTCACCCTCTGGGCAACTGCAATTAATGCTCAGCCACCAGAGGCCATACTCACCAAAAGCAGACTGCTGAGTGGACACCACAAGGTATAAAGCTTCCTGTTCCTTATGTACTGAACGACTCACTACTCAGTCTCTTGCTAACCACACTCCTGAGCCCAACTTCCTGCCTGCTTCCTCTTATTTGCTTTCATTACCACACCTTGCTTCTTCCTCTTGCTTTTCTTTCCCTGACTCTGGCTCTAGTCCTGGATGTGGATCCTGGCTCTAACCCCGCTCTGCCCTTTGGTGTGATTTCTGACCATAATCCTGGTCAGACTCTGGCTCTAGGCCCTTAATGAGGTTGCAGGCTCTGACCACTGCCCTGTGACAGGTCCTGGCATATCACCAAATCATTAATACTGTTAACAGAAATTTTAACACAAGACAGTAACTTATAAGTGATTTAGCAAAGATGATGCTGATACCAAGAACACTGTTCAGTCATACAAGCAGAATACAAGGGAAAGTATCCCGTGCTAAGCAAGAATAATAATTCAGATTTCACCCATGGATAAATAAGGGCCAAAAGCAAAGTTCTTTTGGGATTGAAGCAGGAATATGTGATTAACCCTCAGACTCAATATAAGAACACAACATAGATGATTCTAAGTCTCTGAAATGAGAAGTTGTATTAAGAGAGACCTTTGGATGTTGGTTTCCTGCAAGCGAAATTTCCCTTTAAATTCTGATTTATAAGATTAGATTAGTTTTCCATCAGTTGTATTTTCTTTCATATAAACAGACTGACTCTGGTCAAAAGAAGAACTGTTTTCTCTGGGTCCGCTAATAGGGAGTGAGAAAAAAAATCTTATTTTTCATAAACTTCATAACTCTTCTTCAGTGCAATCTTCTGAACAGAATATTCCACTTGGAAAGCTGGCATTTTTCTCAACGTATATTTGCCAAATTATTTCAGTATTGGAAGGAATAGGAAATTGGAAACATGGACTTGAGAAGTAAGAGTTTTGTTTTACTGTTACATTGGAAAATTTTGCAAAATATTCCACAGTAAAAGTTTGCTTGACTTCAGATTTAAAAGGATTATACATATATATTTTAAAAGCCTAATAGCATATACTTAGATTACCTGTAAAAGTCATATTTAACCTTTAAAGACAATAAGAAATTCACACCAATAAGTGATTCTCTGTGAATGCTCTTTTTTCCACTTTTCTGAAATATAAAATTCAAACAAAGGAGCAAGACTCTTTGAGTATATCTACATTGCTGTACCCCCTAGCTTGAAGTTGCTTCCATCATATATAGGGTTTACAGTTTGGTTCAGTGATTCTCAGCACGCGTGCATGCACACACACACACACACACAGAGAGTTGTTTCAGTACCTCTGTTCCCCAGTGCTTTCAGACTTACTGAAAATCAACATTAATGATCCAGTGAACTCCACAATCAGCTTTTTTTAAACCTCTCGACTGCAAAATTTCTAGACAGGCTGAATTTAAAATATCTAACTTCAGCAGATGCTGTTTAACATCCTCCAGAAATTCTAGAGGAATGGAAAGAGTGTTATCATATCACATGATTACATTGCCTGTTTTTCCCCAGATGAATAACAGAAACATTTATTGAATACATCTGCCTTTTCTGTGGTATTGTGGATAATTCTACTAGTTCTATCTAGTAAATGGGTTAATTGAAGATCATGGTCTTAAAAGGGCTCCAGAGCAACAAGATGGAAGCATCCTGGGCCATTCACAGTCCAAGCGTCTAAGTGCTATTAATTACCTCCTTGCTTTCCCTGACCCTGATATTAAGCCTAAAGCATATCATGTTAACTCTCTAAAGCCCTTTTATTCACAAAAAGTCAAGATCCTTCAATTTACTGCCCAGGAAAGGAAAGTTGCTGAATGGCCGGAAGGAGCCAACTATGATGGAAAGGACAAGCGTGAAGTAGAATAGGTGACCCTTTCCATGAACCTTAGCCATGAGCAGAAATAGCAAATCATGCAGCTGTGCACCAGGTACACCAAGATGTTCTCAGCCACTACGGGACGAACAGAACAGGCAGTTCACTCATTAACACAAGTGAGGCTCATCCAGTGAGAGCCCAGCCCTATCAAATGGCTTCTGCAGCCAAAGCGGCTATAGAAAAGGAAATCAAGGACATACTAGAGATGGATGTAATTTGCCCCTCTGACAGAGTATGGGCTTCTCCTGTAGTCCTAGTTCCCAAATCGGAAGGGAAATCTGCTTTTGTGTGAACTATCGTACTCTAAATGCTGTAACACCCAGATAATTACCATGTACAGATGAGCTATTGAAGAAACTGGGACATGCCCAGTTCATCTCCACCTTAGACTTAGCCAAGGAATACTGGCAAGTACCTTTGGATGAATCAGCCAAGCAGAAGTCAGCCTTCATTACCCA
Source organism: Carettochelys insculpta (assembly GCF_033958435.1). Classification (NCBI taxonomy): domain Eukaryota; kingdom Metazoa; phylum Chordata; order Testudines; family Carettochelyidae; genus Carettochelys; species Carettochelys insculpta. Next base: position 43,519,409 of record NC_134137.1, read on the forward strand.
TGCAGGGCTATATGAATTCAACTTTCTCCCTTTTGGGCTACACAATGCACTGGCAGCCTTCTAAAGACTTGCAGACAGTCTGCTAGTGGGATTTGGTGAATTTGCCATAGTCTGTCGGGATGATGTGGCTGTATTCTCAGACTCTTAGGCAAAACACCTAGCGCACCTCCAAGCTGTCTTCCTGCACATAAAGAAGGCAGGGCTGACTGTTAAGGAAAAAAAATCAAATTTGCCTCAACAGGATGACTTACCTTGAACACCAGGTGGGTCAAGAAACTTCCTACTCTCTACAGGCAAAAGTAAAGGTTATTCACAATTGGCCAATCCCAAAATCAAAGAAACAGGTCCAGTCTTTTCTAGGCTTGGCCAAGCATTACAGGTGGTTTGTATGCCACTGCAGTCAAATCACTGCTCCACTAACTGACTTAACAAGAAAGAAACAACCAAATGCGGTCAAGTGGACTGACCGGTGCCAGAAAGCTTTTCAGCAGTTTAAGGCTGTCCTGATGTCTGACCCTGTACTAAGGACCCCAGATTATGGCAAGCCTTTCATCGCCACCACAGATGCACTGGGGCATGATGTGGGGGGAGTTCTAATATAGAAAGGACCAGATCAACAATTTCATCTTATCATGTTACTCAGCAAAAAACTCTCCGAGAGGAAAAGCCATTGGAGGACAAGCAGTTTTTTTCTGATAACCGCTGTATGCTGTCCTGCCCTCAAGGCATGTTCAGCTAGCAAGCTTTTTCTTTTTCTGATTATGTAATGCCTTTAGAGTGATGTCTATTGTTTATACACTCTTCATGGCTGTCCTGCTAGAGCAGTATCAGGTGGACTTTTGTGGATAGGCCAAACATCCCTCTACAATACAGCATGGGAAAATAAGTTAGCCTCTTACCTTGATAACTGTTATTTTTCTGTGTCAGAGGAGTAGCTGTATTAATCTGTATCTGCAAAAACAATGAGAAGTCCTGTGGCACCTTATAGACTAACTGATTTTTTGGAGCATAAGCTTTAGTGGGCAAAGACCCGCTTCATCAGATAAATGCATTTTGCTGTGGTGCCTCTGTTCTGGTAAGTAAGGTTCCAGCTCAGGAAAATTTTCCCATTGGGAACAGAGTAAACCACATGCTCAAGTACTTATTTAAATCCTATCAAAATCAATAGGGCTTCAGTTAGGCAGTATTTTTTTCTAAATTAGAGCCTAACATAACCAGGATACTGTAGCTTGTCTCATTTCACTGTTAAAAGAAATGGACTAACTTCACTCCTGTTGTAATTCCACTGACTTCAGTGGACTAACTTCAGGGATGAATGTATTTCTATTCCATTTTTCTCTTGTAATTCCCTTCTATGAGCCTGATCCAAAGCCCACTGAAGTAGCGGGTTTTTATCCACTATTTTCAATGGGATTGAAATTAGGCTATGCTGGCATCACACTTCCCTCTTACTGTTTTTTCTTTTGCCTTCTGCGGGTACAGATTTTTACTTCTTCAAATATTTTGCAAAGTCTGGCCACCAACTGTGGAAGCCTGATTCTTTCAGTATTTTATATCATTTTCTGCCAACTACTCCATCTGCACTTGCAAGGTTACAAACCAGAAATTAGCCCTGCTGGAGTAATGCTGAAACACAGAGAACTATAAAAATACTTTTAACGTATATCAACCACCATATTTTAAGAAAATGTATTTATGACGTGTACTCATTAATGCCACCAGCTATACTATACTCTGAATAATATAGATTTCTCTTTTGCTTGGACTGCTTGTGGACATGGTACCATAATAGATAGCTCTGGAGGCCAAACTGCTTTATTTAGTCATAGTAATATTACAAACTTCCATCTCATCTGTGTACTTTAGACTTGTGGTGGATGGATCCTCTCTAGGGTAAGAAAGCAATTCATTTCCTATGCCTATTCGGTCCCTGGCAATTCTGCTGAGCCTGATGACATGATTTGAGTAGCGCTAGTTGTGGTGCTTGTTTTTTCAAGTGATTTAACACTGGCGAGCAAGATTAAGAGCATCAAATTCATGTCATTCAGCTCATGAAAGAGACATCTGATGGTAACAGTTTTCCATTAGTGTCAGTCAGAACTGGCTATGAACCACCAACATAAAGGTAACAGAGAGAAAGCCATGCTATATGATTCCATATATGCCATCATGTGCCAACAATGCCCAGATGCTTTGTATATTGGACAGATTTCAAACTCTCTTAGACAGAGAGTTAATGGGCACAAAACAGACATAAAAACATTCCTGATCCACAAACTGGTCAGCCAGCATTTTAATGGAGTGGGCCATTCTGTTAAAGACCTGAAGGTCTGTGTCTTACCAAAGAGGAATTCTCACAACAGTTTGGAAAGAGAGGCTGCTGAACTCTCTTTTATATTCAAATTCGACACATTAACACGTGGTTTGAACCAGGATGGGAATTTTTTGGGTCATTATAGGGGCTCTTTTGCATACTTGTCTTAATCTAATTCTGGACTCTCCCCCCACACCTTCTGTCCCTCTACTCTCTGATTTGCTCACCTTGATAATAGTTTTCTGATTTATCGACCTTGATTACTATTTTTGGTTCTCTGTGCCTTAAATATTGAGTCTGTTCTGGTACAGCTATAATCTGAAGAAGTGGGTCTATCCCACAAAAGCTCATCACTGAATAAATTATTTTGTTAGTCTTTAAAGTGCTACGGGACAACATAAAGGTGAAAAGCACTGAATTCTATTACCACCCCCAAGTTGTCAATTTCCCACTGAGAGTGGCTGGCCCCTTATAAAAGCAGCTTCTCTGCCCTGGGTGTTAACAGCTCCACATTAGACTCTGACAATGGACCATTCCCCCTGTCTGATCTGACTTGTTTTTTTCCTTTTTACATACATACTACTGATAATAGGCCATTTCCAACTTGATCGAATAGACCTTGCCGGCTCTGGCCCTCCCTTTTACTGGGACCCCACCCCCACACTCATGCATCTGATGAAGCGGGTCTTTGCCCACCAAAGCTTATGCTCCAAAATATCTGTTAGTCTATAAGATGCCACAGGACTTCTTGTTGTTCTCAAAGATACAGACTAACACGGCTACCTCTCTGATACCAATTTCCCAATAGTTATTATTCTATTTAAATATTTAATCTATTCCTTTCTTTATCTCTTACAGGTGTGCCAGACCCACTCTTCCCATGTCTCACTTCAATATTGCCTCTCACTTGAGACCAGGGTTTTATAGGCAGAGAAAACAATGTGAGATTTTAAATAAAACAGTCTTTAACATTTTACAAGCAATATCTCTGGTTTTGATCTTCTACCCTAATTTCCCTGTCAGGAAACAGAGAAGGATGGCAGAGCCAGGAACTCAAAACACAAAGTAGGAGTCAGTCTCATGAGCAGAACCATAATTCAAACCTGCAACAAAGGCCACGAAAAGAACAGAAAGCATAGCACAAGCACTGGTCTATCATTTTTACAAGGGGATAGAGACTGCTTTTTCATGAGTGATTTGCTCACTGAGGACCCGATATTGCAAACAATTATTCATGCAGAGATCTGTTTCATAAACAAAGGACGGTCCAGAGGTTATAGTATTGATTTACTCTGTGGAAGCTTCCCATTCAATTCTTGATTCTGCACTTTGTCACCTTGGGCTAGTCACTGAGCCATTCTGTGCCTCAGTTTCCCCATTTGTAAAATGGTGATAACACTATTTCTCTGCCTTACAGAGGTATTGAAAGGATAATACAGTAAAGGCCATGAAGTGTTCTGAGACCTACTCGTAAGCTCTGTATAAGAAAGAAGCATAATTTTTATTCACTACTCAGAGACCCATTGGCTTCAAAGCAAATCCACAAGGGCAGATTTAAATTTTTGGGACTGGGGCTCTGCAATCACAGAAGAACCTCGGGGATGGCAATGGGAGTCACGCAGAAGGCTGAGGGCAGCACAGGGCTAGGTTTACAGTTTTCTCCATAATTCAGTAGTCTCCCCATTGCAATGATAGAATCCACTCCTGATTACATTCCTACAGGGCACAGCGTAGATTCTCAGTCCCCCTATTCAGCAGGAAACCTTAACTGTCCTTTACCTCACCCTTTCACTAGCTTAGCTCTCCTATTAGTTTCCACCCACCTGCACACAGGGCTGGGATGGGATAAGAGAAAAATTATTTATTAAACAGGCCCTGGCAGTGAAAGATATTTTATAAAGAGATGTGGCTGACTTCTCCGGAACTTGGGGCAGTCTACAGATCTATTCACATATTGATACTGTTTTGCCCAGAAGCATTGACTTTGATCTTATCCCGCTGTACGGGTTTTCCTCCTGTGCTGCAGCTTTCCTTTTTTCCCCTTCTTTTGCAGCCAGACAGCATGATCAGAACTGAGTCATTTGCAGACTGTTACTACAAAAACAGCAGCAGGCACTTGCATCCTCACATATCTGTTCCTGCCTAGAAAAACACAAAAGGTTATTCTGCTTTTACGAGTTTGTTGCTACAAAGACAAACATCCATATGAAAAGAAGCTGGATTGTTTCAAGCAGATAATTGGCTTTATACACTGTTTGTATAATCTAACAAGCAAGTGTTGAAGGGGCTTCTCTGATAAAAGTGAGGATAAAACTAGTAAATCATTAAAGACAATGTACAACAAGAGCTGTAAGAATGGAAATTAAGATTGCTCTTACTCATTTCTAAGCAATAGCAGATCATATGGTAATTCAGTGAATCTGGAGACTAGAAAAAAACACTTGTCCTGCAGAAATTAAAGCGGCAGATTCTGGTCTCTGCTACACCAGTATAAATTCAGAGTAATTCTATTGATTTCAGTGGTGTCTGAAGTCAATGCAGTTATTCCAAATTTAGGTCTGATCTGTAGCCTGTTGAAGTTGGTAGGAGTTTTCAATTACTTCAATGGATTTTAGATCAGCCCTTAATAGTGTAAAGGACAGAATCTGGTCTAGAGGATTTAATTCTACTGAATATAAAAATATTGTTGATTTTTGTATGTGTCGGTCATGCTGGACAACGTCTAGGATGCAATATCTAGTAAACTTCTTTACCATGGCAGCAAAAGCAATGACCTAATACTGACCTCCATAAAATGAAATTGAAGCAATATTTAAGAAATTACTGTATTCAGAGTTGGAGGGGTAGCCGTGTTAGTCTGGATCTGTAACAGCAACAAAAGGTCCTGTGGCACCTTACAGACTAACAGAAAAGTTTTGAGCATGAGCTTTCATGAGCACAGACTCACTTCATCAGATGCTGGTCATGGAAATCTGCAGGGCCAGGTATACATAAGCCAGAGCAAGGCTGGGGATAACAAGGTTAGCTCAGTCAGCAAGGGTGAGGCTTACTACCAGCAGTTGATCTGGAGGTGTGAACACCAAGGGAGGGGAAGCTGCTTTTGTATTTAGCCAGCCATTCACAGTCTTTGTTTAAGCCTGAGCTGAGGGTGTCGAATTTGCAGATGAATTGTAGCTCAGCAATTTCTCTTTGGAGTCTGGTCCTGAAGTTTTTTTGCTGTAGGATAGCTACTTTTAAGTCTGCTACTGTGTGGCCTGGGAGATTGAAGTGCTCTTCTACGGGTTTTTGTATATTGCCATTTCTGACATCTGAGTTGTGTGCGTTTATTCTTTTACGTAGAGACTGTCCAGTTTGTCCGATGTATATAGCAGAGGGACATTGCTGGCACATGATGGCATAAATTATATTGGTAGATGTGCAGCTGAATGAACCCACGATGGTGTGGCTGATCTGGTTAGGTCCTGTAATGGTGTTGCTGGTGTAGATATGTGGGCAGAGCTGGCAACGAGGTTTGTTGCATGGATGGGTCCCTGAGTTAGAGTGACTATGGTGCAGTGTATATTTGCTGGTTAGGATTTGCTTCAGGTTGGCAGGTTGTCTGTGGGTAAGAACTCGTGTGCCTCCCAAGGCCTGTGAAAGTGGGGGATCATTGTCCAGGATGGGTTGTAAATCCCTGATGATGCACTGTAGAGGTTTTAGCTGAGGACTGTAGGTGATGGCTAGTGGTGTTCTGTTGGTTTCTCTCTTGGGCTTGTCCTGTAGTAAGAGGCTTTGTGGCACACGTCTGGCTCTGTTGATCTGTTTTTTCACTTCCTCGGGTGGGTATTGCAGTTTCAAGAATGCTTGGTAGAGATCCTATAGGTGTTTGTCTCTGTTGGAGGGGTTGGAGCAAATGCGGTTATATCTTAGTGCTTGGCTCTAGACAATGGACCGTGTGGTGTGTCTGGGATAGAAGCCGGAGGCGTGAAGGTAGGTGTAGCGGTCAGTGGGTTTACGGTACAGGGTGGTATTGATGTGGCCATCGTGTATTAGCACCGTGGTGTCCAGGAAGTAGATCTCCTGTGTAGACTGTTCCAGGCTGCGGTTGATGTTGGGGTGAAAGTTGTTGAAGTCCCGATGGAATTCCTCCAGAGTCTCCTTCCCATGGGTCCAGATGATGAAGATGTCATCAATGTAGCATAAGTAGAGACAGGGTGTTAGTGGACGAGAGCTAAGGAAGTGCTGTTCCAGGTCAGCCATGAAAATATTGGCATATTGAGGGGCCATGCGGGTACCCATAGCTGTGCCACTGATTTGAAGGTATATATCATCGCCAAATCTGAAATAGTTGTGTGTGAGGATAAAGTTACAGAGCTCAGCCATCAGATGTGCTGTAGCATCATCAGGGATACTGTTCCAGACAGCATTTATTCCATCTTTGTGTGGGATGTTGGTATAGAGAGCCTCTACATCCATGGTGGCTAGGATAGTGTTTTCTGGTAGGTCATCAATGTATTGCAGTTTTCTCAGGAAGTCAGTGGTGTCTCAGAGATAGCTGGGAGTGCTGGCGGCATAGGGTCTGAGGAGAGAGTCCACGTAACCAGACAGTCCTTCAGTGAGAGTGCCAATGCCCGAGATGATGGGGCGTCCAGGATTTCCAGGTTTGTGGATCTTGGGTAGTAGGTAGAATAGCCCCGGACGGGGCTCTAGAGGTGTGTTGGTATCAATCTGTTCTTGTGCTTGTGTAGGGAGTGTCCTGAGCAGATGGTGTAGTTTCTTAGTGTATTCCTCGGTGGGATCTGAGGAAAGTAGCCTGTAAAATCTGGTATTGGAGAGTTGTCTGGAAGCCTCCTTCTGGTAGTCAGACCTGTTCGTGATGACAGTAGCTCCTCCTTTACCTGCCTCTTTGATTATAATGTCAGAGTTGTTTCTGAGGCTGTGGATAGCATTGCATTCCGCACGACCGAGGTTTTGAGGCAAGCGATGCTGTTTCTCCACAATTTCTGCCTGTGAAAGTAGCTATCCTACAGCAAAAAAACTTCAGGACCAGACTCCAAAGAGAAATTGCTGAGCTACAATTCATCTGCAAATTCGACACCCTCAGCTCAGGCTTAAACAAAGACTGCGAATGGCTGGCTAAATACAAAAGCAGCTTCCCCTCCCTTGGTGTTCACACCTCCAGATCAACTGCTTGTAGTAAGCCTCACCCTTGCTGACTGAGCTAACCTTGTTATCCCCAGCCTTGTTCTGGCTTATTTATACCTGGCCCTGCAGATTTCCATGACCAGCATCTGATGAAGTGAGTCTGTGCTCACGAAAGCTCATGCTCAAAACTTTTCTGTTAGTCTGTAAGGTGCCACAAGACCCTTCGTTGCTGTATTCAGAATGTGAAACAGATATTAGCATATAGCTGGGGAGTCAAAAAAAACCCACCAAAACCTATTTCATTGCTTGTAATACTTTTACTGCGTAGCATCCAGAAGTGTTTGAAAAGCTGACTGCCAGGTAAGAGGGATGCACCCTGCTAGTTCCAGATAAGGACCAGCTGAGACCTGAGACCATGAAGGCCAGAGACACTGCAACATAAGTCGACATTGAGGAAGCTACTGAAATCTCACTGTATCCGGAGCTGCCAGGGACAATGCAGACTGGGGAACCCAGAGAGAACTTGGAGTTGAGAATGCTTCCCTTGTTGTAAAATGTGACTGACCGATGTCGTCCAGTTCATTAGCAGCTTTTATCATTGATATCTGAACATTCTCTGTGCGTCAGTGTCACGTGAATGTTCGTACAATAGTGGGCAGCTTTGAGGATTCTGCTCACTCTGACAGTCATAGTCCACCAGTTTTGAGTGCAGCTTTTCATAACTCAGGATCATTAAAACATCTCTTCAGTCGATGATGGCCAATGAGAGACTGGCATTGTTTGCTATTTTATCACCTGAAAATGCCATTAGCCAGTCTTTGGATCTTTCTGATGCTGTGCTTCAGTTCACAAGGACAAAGACAAGAAAAGCAACACTTTGAACTAAAGGACGAGGATTAACATTCTAAGGCCGTCACCGGTTAAAACACTGTTTAATAGTAGTCCATCCAATGCAGGATTACAGTTCAATTTCTTGATGTTGGTACATTTCAGTCCTTAAAATTTGTTTCTATAAACTTAGAGGAAATGAATTGTACTTGCCTTTTATATGGCATGAATAAACAGAGATTTATAGATCTTAGCATACAAACTTATTATCCTACATGACTAGGATTAATCAGTCACACAAATCGTGTATCAGAGTAATGAAATGAGCTACAAACAATAAAAATAAGGTATTCAAAGGGGGCAAAGATGCTCCTCACCTCAGGTGCACCATTTGACCTGGGCCTGGCCTTGACACCATATTGCTTCACCCCAGCCCTTCTAAGGAGCACTCAGCTCCTGAAGCAACCAGGAAAGAGCAATCATATGTATGCACACTCATACTCTCCCTGCCTCCTTCTATCCTTCTCCGCTTCCTTCCTGTGTCTTCTGTATCATCTGCCTAATTTGCTTCTTTGTTCTCCTCGGTCCATCAGCTAGGCACAGCTCTTTAATAAGGTCTGCTCTGAAGTAATTATTGGTGCAGGGACCAGAGGGCTTGCTCAGCTGCTGCTGCCCAGCACTCCGTCACAGGGCTTGTTTGACCTTTGAGAGCTACCTGCCAGCTGACCCCTCGGAGAATAACCAGGGCTTGAGACCGAACAGAAGCATCCACAAAAGAGAGACTGAGCCCCAATATTCCACTTCACCAGGAAGAGCTGTCCACCAACCACTCCTGGTTGGTCTCTGATGCTCCGGAAGCTAGGGAACAGCCACACACTTTTTTCAACATCCAACTCCAACAATAGCCTGTGAAAGACTCTGGAAGGCCATCCTCTTTAGTTACACTTGGCAGGTGGCTTTTGAAAGAGTGTTTATTTTTTTGTGCAACTGAGTGGTTACTCATCTACTTGTGGTCCTTAATTTGTTTTTCTGTTCTATTTACTCTTATTTTTAATCCAGGGAAAATATTATTTATACCCATCCGTTGGTCCAAAATTCTCTGTAACTACACTCTGTAAGATTTTAGAGGTTGTAACTGTGTATTAGTGTCTCCACCTAATGATTAGATGAATGCAAGGAACCCAGGGCTCGTTGTTTCCAAGATGGGTCACAAAGCTCTGATAAAAGAAGGAAAGATAAATTTTAAAATGTGATGGTTCAAGACCACTGGGAGGCCAACTGAGGTGCTCAGATATCACTGAGTCAGCCTGTTCTGCCAGCCTGAGCCCCCTTAAACTCTGTCTTGCTGAGACAGGCTCTCAGGCTTACTCCAGCAAAATATGCAGACAGGGCCACAACCAGTTGCAGAAACAAAACACTCATATCAACTCCGGGACAACTCAACTTAAGGGTTTACTACAGCACTCAGATGTTAACCCTCCCCTTGGGGTAGAAACCCAAAGTGATATGATGTTAACCTCCTGCCTCAGTGTGAGGGAAGGTATGCACAGTATATCTCTCAAAAATAAGTTTATGAACTAGAAAAGGTGTATATTAAGCAAAGGTAGAAAAAGTCCTCAAAACGTTACTTGAGTAAAAGTGCAGCTGCTGTCGGGGAGGGGGAATGTACTTAAGGGCAAGTGACTGGTGTCCCTCTGGAAAACTTCCTGAGTAAAAGCACACACACATGCGCAAACACACGTCACATCTCTATTTTACTCAGGTACCCAGAAGTGAAAGCAGCTACACTTTTACTCAAGTAACTTTTGGGGGACTTTCTCCACCTCTAATTTTAAATGGTCATAGAGGTAGCAAACAAAACAAAGCCAATTACTTAGAAAATAATACAATAGCTATTCAGTGCTTCTCAGGCTTATATCACAAAGTGCTTTACAGGAGATAAGTACCATTACTCCTAATTTATAGCTGGTTAAACTAAGGCATGGAGAAATGAAGTGACTTCCAAGGCTGTACAGAATACCACCCATAGAGCCAAGAACAGTATAGGTTTCCTGAGTCCCACCCCAGTGCCTCTCCAGTAGTGCCTGTGTCTCCCTTAGTTTCTCTAAGACAGGAAGCTTAGCTAGATTAATTCAAGAACTTTAATTCTGAGAATGTAACCAGCTGTTAGCTGATGGCCGGGGGTGAGATACCACGTGTGCCCTCACTTCATCCGAGTCTTTAACTGCTAGGACAGACAGTCCCTTCACAGCGGGCAGCCAGGGGTGGCTGACGGATGCCCCAAGGATTATCACCCAAGTCTTTAACTGCTAGGACGGAAAGTCCCTTCGCAGCGGGCAGCCGGGGAGGCTGACGGGTGCAACTTTCTGTCCATTCACATATGAGGGCGTGTATTTTTTGGCTGTTATGACTATTAGTGCATGCAGTACCTTCAAGACAACCCCCCAAAAACTCCCGCAAGACAGCAGACTAAGAACATGCTGACCTGCAGGATATTAGTGTGGCTGGCCTATTTGTCTTCATCTCTTTAGGTGCTTTTGGTTTTGCCTGGACTCTAGCAGTAACTTTCCAATTGGAATATAAATGCTGGTGATCAGTAATTTTTAAATATGTGACACTTAAATGGCTTCCCCATAAGCACAGTATCTGAGCACCTGTAGCCAGACAGAACCCTCCCCTTTTGCTCTACTCCATCTTGCCTTCCCTAGGTGCTTCAGAGCATGAAAAGGTTAAAAGGAATAGCCCAGCCCTGGAATGCCCGAGAGCGCAGATGGGCTTATTTTAGCCACAGTCTTTGAAACTCCAGAGCAAAGCTAAGAACAATGGGCTAATTAACAGCAAGGCCTCGGACTGCCCTTGGCTAATTACCATCAGTTGATTCGCCCACACGGTCCCAGACACGAGGAAAAATCTCCGGCCCCTTAAGAAACAAATGCCCTCAATTGTCTACCTCACAGGTGTGAACTACGCCCTTGAACTCCCTGTGAGAACCAGCATCAGACAGTTTAGTTCAATTGAAACAAGGAAGAAGCCTACGTGACCCAATGGGTATAAAAGAGGGCTCTGGCAGACCCCCTATTTGAGCTCCAATCATCTTTCCTGCCAGACAGGAGGGTGGGGGTCTCCCCAGGTCCCCGGGGACGCCCAACTCCTGGAGAAAAAGGGACAAAGGACTTCTTCCCAAGGGATTGAGAGATAAACTGGCCAAGCCACGTTAGTAACGCAGGGGTGAGAATAAGACCTGCTAAGTGTTTTTATCTTTTTCTTTTGCGTGCATTCAACAAGTATAGATCTATGAATTAGAGTGTATGCTAGCTATTTGTAATCAAAGTATAAACCTTGTAACAATCGTAACCACAAGAGCTTAACTCGCTAGGTAAACAAACAAACGTAACCGTAAGAGATTAACTTGTTAGATAAATAAACAAAGTAATTGATTAAGTGGTAACCTGACTCCTCCTGTTACTGTGAAAACCGAACACAAAACAGAGAACCCAGCTGCTTTCAGCTGCTCTCAGCCTGGTCACTGGTGGGCTCTGCCATAGACAAGGGCATAAGTGGCATCTCCCCTGACCATCGGCTAACAGAAACCTCTATCTTTTCTTACTGGGCTTATGCTCACAACATCCTTATGAGTTTGCAACATTGTAGTATACCCATTTTACAGGCAGGTAACTGTAGCACAGAAACTAGTGCACAGATCAATGTAGACTAAATTTGCATTAGTTTCAGAGGCTCTGGAACTAAGCAGCTTTTGCAAGGTCACAGTCTGTGGAACGCAAAGCACTGAACCAGGACCTGAACATATCTCAAGTTGTATGATAGCATCCTAGCTACCCCCTCTCTTTCAGGACTTTCAATAGAAGTTGGACAACTTCCTTGGTCACTGTTGGAAACTGACCCTTATCCTTGGCTGCTGTAACCTGGCAATGTTCCAATGACTTCAGAGCAACAAGTTACACCAGAGAAGGAACTGACCCCAAGATTTTAATTGAAAAAGTGTAAGAACTCCTGCACTTGTCACTGTCTGACAGTAATTTTCTGCAGCAACACAGGTGCTGTAATAACAGAAACATGACCTTAGCTGGCCTACTAGTTACTGTGAGGACAATAAGAGAAGTGTGCAGTGCCTTTCATTTTAGATTACTGCAAAACCCATTAGCAGTTGCTTTTGAAGAGAGCGAGGATCTTCCTATAACCACTAGCACACACCCTTTGTGATGAATCATATTTCCTTTTAAATGCTAGATCCTATTTTTCAAAGCTCTCCTTGAACAGAAGAATACATCAGCATTTAACAAAGCCCTTGCACAATTTTACTGAGGAGAAAATAATCTCAAGAAAAAGGATTTCTGATCAGAATCTATTCAGCAAACAGAAGAGGGGAACTTGGAAGGATACAAATGTGTTTAAAGATGAGTGTACACACACACACACACACACACACACACACACACACACACTCCTCCAATGCTAGTGATGAATCAAGAGCAATAAATAGCACACCAGGCTGTGTTAGTCATTTACATCATTTTTTTCTCTGACAATGTACATATGTTGGAAGCCAGTAGAAAAAATGAAAGTTAGAAAAAATACTTGAATTGAAAAATATTTAGAACAACTCACTAAATAAAAAATCCAACTGCTAAAACAATGGGTATTGGAACACAGTTGTATTCAGACTTACACGACAGTTCTTAAAAAGGGCTGATCCCACACTCTTGCTTTAAACACGTAAAAATACACATGCAAATTTTGCAGTTACTCATAGATAACATTATGCAAGCAGCAATGTTACTGTAACCAAAATTTGATAAGCAGAGACCCTCTCACACAACTCCCAGCTTCTTGGAAGGAAAAATCAACCCTTTGATGGTGCTGGAAAAGGATGGAATCCATTTTATTGGGGGGATACATTGCCGTTTCTAAAAAATTTCATTCACAGTGCTGTCATTTCTAACATGAGATAACACATTTTCAGGAAGGCTGATGCCACTCCAGAGCCATATTTTGCCCGGGAAACAAGGAAATTCCTTCAATCAGAAAGAAGTTTGACTTAAATTATACTCAAGTCCATGTTGCAGAGCTGGTATACTGTGACACCCTTTGGAAGAAACATGGAAGGCTGTTATGGCCCAGTAGCTTGAATGATTGCCCCTAATCTCAGAGTAGTGTGGCCTAATGGCCAAGGTCAACTAGGTAGTCCTCCTGAGCTATGTGGCTCAGTGGGGCCAATGGGGTCTCCATCCCAGTCACAGCTGAGTGACCTTATGGCCAGAGTTCTTAAAGCTGCCCTCCTGGTCAGGGCTGCAAGGTGTAATGCCCAGATGCATATAACTAACCTCTCTGTCAGGTCTGTGTAGCCTAGTGGCCAGATAGGGTTGGAGAGATGGTCCACCTCAGTGATGGCCCTGGTAGTGGAATCTGCATCCTCCTTACTCTGATGGGTCTCCCATTCCTGAGCAAGATCATAGGGAAACGAGCCCAATGCCAACTTCCCTCTTATCCATTGAAACTCATATACTAGACCTCACCCTGTCTGATTCCAGCCAGGACACTGAACAGCAAATGTATTCGTGCAACAGCAAGATGACCTTCTGCTGCCAATGGGCAGAGGACAGACATCCATTCTCACCCCCCGGCCCTGTATGCCACATTCAACACTACTGATTATAGGATACACCTGTTTTGTGTGAGAGATTTAGCAGGGCTCTGCTAGCACAAAGGTGTCGTGGTCCATGACTGGGGCTCCTATGATTATTATACAAACAAATAACAATCACACGTATCTGTGCAGAAGACTGCTTTCTCAGGGCCAGCCTGAGACTGAGCAAGGTACTCACAACCTGGCACTGTAAGTGCAAAGCCTTCACTAACAAACGCAGATGCATGTGGGTTTACTATTTTCAAAGTGCCAAGACACAAAACACTCTACTGTACACACTTCACCCCAAGGGAAAAAGATGAGAGAACACATTTGTGAGAGATGTTGGTCATGTTGCTTAATGCACAACTGGAAGGCACCCACATGCTACATGGTGAGCACAGGACAGTACTTCTAGACTAGAATGTAGACTCATTTTTCAAGGGATCCCCTAAGGGTATTCAGAGCCATTGGAGCAGTGCTATGGCAGGGAGGGGAGAAAGAGCAAAACTCCAGAACTAGTACAGAGGAACAGGGCCTCCTGAGGATCCCAGGTGCACATTGAGGGCAGATCCCCAGCTTACTCCACTGGGTGGGGAGAAAAGAGGCAGGGGGCAAATTCTTCCCCAATCCAAAAGAACAACATGGAAGGAACTGTCGAGCGGAACGGAAGAACACTTACCTGACCATCCTGTGAGTTCCATTCTAGAAGATGGCCGTCCTAGCCCTATGTTGTTATATTTCACAGGCCCAGAATTCACTTGACACCTCATAGAAAGATGATAAGACATGATCCCAGCCTCATCGTAAATCTAGATTCAGATGGAAGGCTATAGACAAAATCTGAGGGTGAAGATGGGTGGGACAGACAAGGGTTACAACAACAAGGTCACTTAGTAAGTGTGCTGTTAAAAATTGTCTTCTCCTCTCCCAGGGCATTAGTAAGTATAATGTGTCATTAATAATTTACTTCTTTTTCTGGAAGGTAGCGGGGGTAGGGGTTCTGGTACCCAGTAGTACCTACACTTTGTGATCTCTAGATTTAGGTGATCAGTGAGCAGCTCATTGAACTACACAGTCCTTTCAAGCAGAAGATATGCTTCATAGTTAGTGTTTTAGAGCACATCTAAAGTTTGTTGCTTTTTAGGGCCGCCAGTGTAGTGGCAGTGGAGGACTCAGCACCTCTCAGGACAGGACTTCTGACAAGCATTCATTTTCATTTGAACAGTTGTCATGGGGAATGATAAAGTTTGGCCTCCCCCACAGTGTGAATGTTCACATATATATGTAAATTACTTTCACCTTTTCATCTGAGGAAATTGAAACCACACCAATAGCACTGGTGATTTAAAATCCATACAAAGGAAATTCTCCCTCTTTTGCTTTACATAAGGTTCCAGAAATGCATTGAGCTTATTTGATTATCATAAATCATTTTGCGTTGGTTTTATTTACACAGTTGCAGTGAGTGCTGTTTATTTCAATTATTTTAACTGATAGGGAAACTTCTGCTGTCTTTCATTCCCTTTAAATAATTAGAAGAATCTGTGCATTCAGAACTCTGTAGCAGCAGAAGATATACTGATATCTGTGCCAAAACTACTCAGGGCAGGGTGGAGAAAGGTTACACTAGAGACACCCAGAAGTGCCACATGAAAATAAAGGCACCAAGAAGACAAAGGAGTCAAACAGTCGGTCTGGATCTAAGCCCCAGACATGCCACTTCTATGAGCAGTTGTATGGGATTCTTGGGGAAGACCCAATTAATACCTCAAAACTATCCATGGGTACTCAACAAGTGACTCTTCAGGCAGCGTCAGGGAACAACAAGGAGGGCTTTGTAGATGATGAGGGGAAGAATGCGCTGCAAGCAGGTTGAGGATTCATTCTCATCGATGGCCAGGACATTTTCCTAGCTGTGAAGCCAATCCCTGCCCAAGACGTATTGTCACCTCACTCTTATGATAGGGAGGGCACCTCTGCTGAGTAGGCATTTGTAATCACGCTACAGTGGCTAAATGTAATTGGGTTTCATTCTTGATCTGCCCTCAACAATTGGGATATAGAGGTGGCCAATGCACCTAGGCAGCAACGGCCCAGTGGAACAGTTTGTTAGTATGCCTGTGGATGGAGCAGGAGTCCTCCCTCCACATCTCTACAAAGCTCTCATCAGGGTACTCTGCAGTCCTTCTCAGAAGGTTTCTAGAGAGGGCTGCCTAATTCCGTCTTCCATGATGGGACTCCAAGCTAGCAGTAAATGATTTGGCATCACTGCAGCACAAAGCAGAGCTGCATAAGATCCAGGTTTCAGGCCACATTCAGGCAACATCCATTCCGTATCATTCTCTGTGATTTGGAGAAGACTAACATCATGCATGGTGACCTGAGTGAAACTGGGAAGTTTGGTAAGGAGCAACACACATAACTGTCACGTTGTTTTCTTATATTCATGAAAATGGTTTTTAAAGCCTCTCTAATGCATAGTGTGCCTCAGTGTGCTCTTCTTATTACCCTGATAGCTGGCTGTTCATACTTGGTCAAAGGTGATCTGCCTCTACCTCTCACCCCACCAGAAACTTTTCCTCCTTACTTTCGCAGGAGTGTAGCATGCAGCAAGCAGCAATAATAATGGGAATATTGCTTTTGCTGAGGTCTGACATAGTCAACAAACTGCACCAGCATCCCTTTAAATGGCCAAATTACATTCTACCACCATTCAGCACATGCTCAGCTTATAATCGAACTGGTCATTACAGCTGTCCAGGCTGTAATGTGTGTGGCTGTGTGTGGCTGCATGAGCTGTCCAGGCTGCCTGTGTGTGGCTGCATGAGCCAGGGGAGCAAGGAGTTAGCTGGGTCTCCAAGGATAGCTATTGGCATTTCAACATCACCAGTGGTAGTCTTCCAGTCTGGCAGGAAAGTTCCAGTTCCAGCTTTCTTAAGCAACTGGATTTCCTAAAGGTGCACACGTCATCCACCTTCCCAACCATTCCATGTTGATGTTGGTGAAACTGACCTTGTGATCCACTGGTGCTTGCAACTCTTTTGAGAACTATCCCTTTTGGTTTAAATACTCTTTGGCAAGGTCATCTTGTGCCAATATAGCAATATGCATTTTGTCTATGGCCCCCTCACAATTAGGGAACCCATCACCGAACAAACATCTACTATGCACTACATGTTTCCCAGAATCACCACCCTTCCTAGCAGAAGCATATTAATTTTTCTGGCTACTTGGATCACAACGGCCGCCACTGTAGATTGACAATCCAAATTGATTCCTGACAGACTGGTATCAGCCTGGCATTGCAAGCTTCCACAGGGTTATAGCCACTTGCTTCTCAACTGCCAGAGAGGGTCTCATTTCGGTATTGTCTCACTTCAGGGTGGGGAAAGCAATTCACAGAGTTCCATGAAAGTGGATTTACACATGCAAAAGTTTTGCAGCCACCGGTCATACTCCTATAACTGCCTAAGTGTGTGATCCCATCAGTCTGCACTCGTTTCCTGAGACCAAAATCAGTGTTCCACTGTATCAACATATTTGACTGCTGCAAACATATGTCAGTTGCTGCATTTAATGTGTTTCTGTATGCCTCTGTGCATGGCTTCCTTACATTCTTCCCTGTGCAGGCAGCTCCTTGCTAAGATCTGGACAAATTGCAGGGTAATGCGCAAGGCATTTGCAATGTTAGTAACAGCAATGTGCAGCTGAGCGGAAGCCATGCTTGGTGTGCTATGGTGTCTGCATGAATAACCAGGGACAAAAGGGCACAGAATGATTGCCGTTGCTTTCAAGGAGGAAGAGAGGGAGGAGGTAAATAAGAACATAAGAACATAAGAATGGCCATACTGGGTCAGACCAAAGGTCCATCAAGCCCAGCATCCCATCTGCCGACGGTGGCCAATGCCAGGTGCCCCAGAGAAGGAGAACAGAAGACAAGTGATTTATCTCCTGCCATCCATCTCCTGCCCTTGTTATGAAGGCTAGGGCACCATACTTTATCCCTGGCTAATAGCCATTTATGGACCTGACCTGCAAAAATTTATCAAGCTCTTTTTTAAACCCTAATAGAGTCCTGGCCTTCACAGCCTCCTCGGGCAAGGAGTTCCACAGGTTGACTGTGCGCTGTGTGAAGAAAAATTTCCTTTTATTAGTTTTGAACCTACTACCCATCAATTTCATTTGGTGTCCCCTAGTTCTTGTATTATGGGAAAAGGTAAATAATTTTTCTATATTCACTTTCTCCACACCATTCATGATTTTATATACCTCTATCATATCGCCCCTCAATCGCCTCTTTTCCAAACTGAAAAGTCCCAGTCTCTCTAGCCTCTCCCCATATGGGACCCTTTCCAAGCCCCTAATCATCTTAGTCGCCCTTTTCTGAACCTTTTCTAATGCCAATATATCTTTTTTGAGGTGAGGAGACCACATCTGCACGCAGTACTCGAGATGTGGGCGTACCATAGTTTTATATAGGGGAAGTATGATATCTTTTGTCTTATTATCGATCCCTTTTTTAATAATTCCTAACATCCTATTTGCCTTACTAACTGCCGCTGCACACTGCGTGGATGTCTTCAGAGAACTATCCACTATAACTCCAAGATCCCTTTCCTGATCTGTCGTAGCTAAATTTGACCCCATCATGTAGTACGTGTAATTTGGGTTATTTTTTCCAACATGCATTACCTTACACTTACCCACATTAAATTTCATTTGCCATTTTGCTGCCCAATCACTCAGTTTGCTGAGATCTTTTTGTAGTTCTTCACAATCCCTTTTGCTTTTGACTGTCCTGAACAACTTGGTGTCATCTGCAAACTTTGCCACCTCACTGCTTACCTCATTTTCTAGATCATTGATGAACAAGTTGAACAGGATCGGTCCCAGGACTGAGCCCTGGGGAACACCACTAGTTACCCCCCTCCATTGTGAAAATTTACCATTTATTCCAACCCTTTGTTTTCTGTCTTTTAACCAATTCCCGATCCATGAAAGGACCTTTCCTCCTATCCCATGACCACCTAATTTACATAAAAGCCTTTGGTGTGGGACCGTGTCAAAGGCTTTCTGGAAATCTAGGTATATTATGTCCACTGGGTGCCCCTTGTCCGCATGTTTATTAACCCCTTCAAAGAATTCTAATAGATTAGACAGACACGACTTCCCTCTGCAGAAACCATGCTGACTTTTGCCCAACAATTCGTGCTCTTCTATGTGCCTTGCAATTTTACTCTTTACTAGTGTTTCTACTAATTTACCTGGTACTGATGTTAAACTTATCGGTCTATAATTGCCAGGATCTCCTCTAGAGCCTTTTTTAAATATTGGTGTTATATTGGCCGTCTTCCAGTCATTTGGTACCAAAGTGGATTTAAAGGATAGGTTACAAACCACTGTTAATAACTCCGCAATTTCACATTTGAGTTCTTTCAGAACCCTTGGGTGAATGCCATCTGGTCCTGGAGACTTGTTACTATTCAGCTTATCAATTAATTCCAAAACCTCCTCTAATGTCACTTCAATCTGAGTGAGTTCCTCAGATTTGTCGCCTAAAAAGGCTGGCTCAGATTTAGGAACCTCTGTAACATCTTCAGCCGTGAAGACTGAAGCAAAGAAATCATTTAATCGCTCCGCAATGGCACTGTCTTCCTTGATCGCTCCTTTTATATCTTTATCATCCAAGGGCCCCACTGCTTTTTTAGCAGGCTTCCTGCTTCTAATGTATTTAAAAAACATTTTACTATTGTTTTTTGAATTTTTGGCTAGCTGTTCCTCAAACTCTTTTTTGGCTTTTCTTACTACATTATGACAGTTAATTTGGGAGTGTTTATGTTCCTTTCTATTTTCCTCACTAGGATTTGACTTCCACTTTTTAAAAGCTGCCCTTTTCTCTCTCACTGCCTTTTTAACATGGCTGTTTAGCCATGGTGGTTCTTTGTTAGGTCTCTTACTGTGTTTTTTTATTTGGGGTATACATTTAAGTTGGGCCTCTAGTATGGTGTCTTTAAACAGTTTCCATGCAGCTTCCAGGGATTTTAGTTTAATTACTCTACCTTTTAGTTTCTGTTTAACTAGCTTCCTCATTTTAGTGTAATTCCCCTTTTTGAAATTAAATGCCAGAGTGTTTGACCGCTGCGGTGTTCTTCCCAACACAGGAATATTAAAAGTTATTATATTGTGGTCACTATTTCCAAGCGGTCCAGTAACAGTTACCTCTTGGACCAGATCCTGCGTTCCAGTCAAGACTAGATCGAGAATCGACTCTCCCCTTGTGGGTTCCTGTACTAGCTGCTCCAAGAAGCAGTCATTTAAGGCATCAAGAAATTTAATCTCTGAATCCCGTCCTGAGGTGACATGCACCCAATCAATATGGGGATAATTGAAATCTCCTATTATTACTGTGTTTTTTATTTTGATGCATCATGGGAGTCTGACAACATGTACCCAGAACCACCTGTGGCAATGTTTTTGTCCCATCAGGCATTGGGTACTGTAGGAGTCCCGAGATGCCCAGCCCTTGGCCTAGGGCGGGCGGCAACCAAAAGAAAGGGTTATAACACCAGCCCAGCACTCAGTTCGGGGCGACGCAGCAGTTCATCGGTAATACAATACAGGCCCAGCCCTCAGTCCAGGGCAGGGCAGCAGTTCACAGTTGTAACACAATCCCAGCCCAGCCCTCAGTCCAGGGCGGGGCCACAGTTCACAATAGTAACACAGTACAGGCCCAGCCCTCAGTTTGGGGCGGGGCAACAGCACAAGGGTTTGAGCACAGGCCCAGCGTTGGCTGGCCCTGTCAAGGAGGGGGTAGGGGGTCGCAGGCCCTCCCACTCCACTGCAACCCGGCCCGGGGCCCTGGGGGGGTCGCTCACACACAACCACGGCAGTGGGGATCCAGGCCGCAACACACTGCCATGGGTTTGGGAGCGTCGTTCCCCGGGCCACTTCCTACCTCTACCTCCACCGGGGGAAGGTCCCCGTCCATCTGGTCATGGGGTCCCGCGGGGTCGGTCTCCTCCAAATCGTCCACCTTCGGGGGCTCCGGCCAGTCGCTCATGTCGATGTCATTGGGATAGTCTGGCAGCGGTAGCACGGTGGGTTCGAGGCAATCCTGGGCCTGGGGGCTGCAGGGGTCCGCCGGGACTCTGGGGCAGGCCACTCCTGGGGCCCCATGGTCGCTCACCCTCACCGGTCTGGCCGCGTCCGGGGCTTCTTCCAAGGCGGGGGGGTCTCTGCCAGCGTGAGGGTCCTGGCAGGTCTGGGAAGTCTGGGTAGTCCCCCTGGGGCATCTGGATCCGGGGTTGTTCGGGGCTGCTGGGGGCTTGCTCCTCCGGCCCAGCCGGGCGGCGACAGGCCCTCTGCCCTTGGCGCTGGGGAGCTCGTGCAGGCCCCTCCTCCCTGCCCGGAGGCCCAGGCTTTAATGGGTCCTGAGCCCTGCCCTTGGCCCTTCTAGCCCAGGGCCCCACCCTCTGAGGGGCGGGCCACTGGTGTTCTGGCTCTGGGCCCGCCCACCGGGGCCTTTGCGCAGCCTCCTCTACTTCTGAGTCAGCAGGAGGCCGTACTGACTCACTAGAGGTACCTAACCCATAATTGGCTACCCACAGTACATTGTTGTAAGAGTCACTGGTAGCCAAGGTAGTGGGAACACACACTGTTGATTGAAGTGCTTAGTGGGGACATGCACCTTCAGCTTTATAAAACTGGATGCTAACAGTCGACTTCCATATATTTCACCTAACTGCATAGTCTAGATATACCCTTAGTATGATATAAGCAAGCATCTGAGGCTGCGCCTACACTACAAGATAAATACAAATTTAATTGTTAGCTCGATTTTACCTTGTGACTATCTTCACTGTAAAAACCATTAGCTTGATTTTGGGTGCACTAATCTCGAGATTACAAAATTGCAGTTTCCTGGGTATAGAGTCAAGTGAGAATTCAGAAGTTCAATTAAAGGCAAGCATGGAAGCATCATGTCTTAAAAGCAAATTTATTAGCCTCCAGAGGTGTCCTGTATGTAATCCATAATTTCCCTCTCAGTGCTGTGCTCTGGCTGCTGCTTTCCAGTAACAGGAAGAGCCTGAATTTCCAAACAGGAGTATTGAGCCTTTAGCTGTGGGCTCATGTTAGTATCAGAGCCTGAGAAATGTCTTTCTTTCTATGCTATTAGCAGGCCCCTGCATTATTTTCAGCGATCACATGCATGCAATGGTGGGAAGGGGGACAAATGGATGGCCAGTTGAAAATATGGTTGCTGTACCCGTGTTGGTAATGTAATGTGGGGAAACCAAAAATTATTTTTTCCTATGCTTTTCTATCCTCTTTCTTCTAACTTTGAGGGTCTCTGCCTTATTTCCTGGGCTTGATATATTTTCAGGGATTGGGAGGAGAATGAGGAGAATGCAATGTGGGAACATGACTTCAAGACCAGGGAGCATATCTAGAATGCTATAGGGATGAGGGAACTGTGGGATAGCTTCCCACAATGCACTACTGCAACAGTCGATGTTAGCCAATTTGAGTTTGGCAGCAATGACTCGACTTTGTGGGGAGCAGATGGGAAGCGAGGATAGTCAAATTCGAACTTATAAATTCCAGAATTAGAAAATCGATATAAATAAATTCAAATTTATCTCATAGTGTAGATGCAGCCTGAGTCAAGCACATTCAGGCAGTCTGATGGCTCTGTCCTTTCTTAGATGGTGCTGTAGTAGTTCAGTTGTTCATTCCTGCATCATAATAAGCCAGATACTGCAATTTATTCACACATCAGAAATCATTATGCCTCTTTTATATGAATGCGTTAATCTAGTCACAATTTTTATTTTAATGTAATAATGAAACTTAACCCAATAATATGTCTAAACAACTACTCATTGGCTTACACTGTACAGGCAAGCCTGCCGATTGTCACACTCTCTCGGGGCTAATTGATTTAACTACTTTAGCAAATTCAAGCTTGGCATAGAAATGAAAGCAATGGGCTTTTTAAAAAATGATGTGGCCTTCCTCAAGACTAAAATGAGGTAATGGATGTGGAGGCCTCTCCTCCCCGTGTTGGTCCTTGCATTCCCTGGAGCATAAACCCTGTGCTCTGTGGAATTAGCATCAGGAATAGTACAGTCTGTTCCCCTTGAGAGAGCTTCCCTCAGGGCCACAAAAAGGGTGGGTACTCTGCTAGATGCTTCAATCTCACAGGCTGCTGAGCACTCCTCTAATATTCTGTGAGCCTTTGACTCCCATTGATGATGAACACTCAGCAACTCAATATTTAGCCCTAAAGGCACAATATTGTCTTAAAAACATTTGTTTTGAATAGTGTTTCTTGCTGTGTAGAAAATACTTGTCCAAGAAGGCTAATGGCATTTTGGGATGCATTAGGAGGAGCATTTCCAGCAGCTTGAGAGAAGTTATCATTCCCCTTTATTTGGCACTGGTGAGGCCACACCTGAAGTATTACATACAGTTCTGGGCTCCACACTATAGACAGACCGTGGATGCACTGAAGAGGGTCCAGTGGAAGGCAACCAAAATGATTAGGGAGCTGGAGCACATGACATACAAGAAAGGCTGAAGGATTTGGGCTTATTTAGTTTGCAGAAGAGAAGGGGGAGGGATGATTTGATAGCAGCCTTCAGCTTCCTGAAGGGTGATTCTAAAGAGGAAGGAGAAAGGCTGTTCTCAGTAGTGACAGATGGCAAAATAAGGGGCAATGGTCTCAGGTTACACTTGGGGAGATCTAGGTGGATATTAAGAAAAAACTATTTCACTAGGAGGGTGATGAGGCACTGAAATATGTTACGCATTAAAAAGTATGCAGATGGCTGTCAGAGTTATGTGACCTGGCAAACGACACAGCTACAGACCCAGGAAGATACACTGATACTGTCACATGAGGAAGTATGACAAACCTAGCATGCCATGCTCAGACTCACCATCCACATGTGAAGGGATGCATGCCCTGAACCTATTTCAGGTTGCTTCAGGGGTTACCCCAGAGATTTGTGGATTTGCAGGAATGAGCCAGAGCTGAGAACTCCACTGTACAATGCTTGGTACTGTGCTATCAAATGTGGTCTCTCTCTGGTTATGGGCATTTGATCATGATGAACTCACCTACATTTTAAACCTTGCCCTGTTATTTATTATAAAGCTGTTCTGAATTTTCTATAGCCTGACAAATTAAAATAATTAATTGGAAGTTTCAGATAAATTATCCTCCACCACAAAATGGATGATAGTAATAGAGCCTAGCATTTTTAAAAGAAACTATTATAAATCATTTAAATTGTTCATAAAAATAGACCTGAAAGGAGTAATATTTCTCAACAATGAACTTCAATGGAACATATTTTTAGACCATCTTGCAAGATAGATCTCACAAAAGTCTTATTCATTTCCAGGACTACCTACCCCACATCATCTCAAAAATTTACCCCAAAACACCAAGAATACAGGCAATGCCTTCCTAAACCAGCAATTAAGGTAATAAAAACTCTAGGGAGCACTTTTTAACACCTTATTTTTCAATGTATGTTCTAAGTTTTGCTGGCAGATTGGTTTGCACTGAAAAGGAGTGCCTTTGTTGCTTTTCACCTTCCTGCTAGTTTGTGTCTCACAAATTTTCATACATTCCTACCATTCACAGTCATTCTACAATGTCCAATTTAAAAAGTACAGTAAACCCTCGATTTACATGGAGTTTGCATTCTGGGCAACCTCTGCATAAATCAAATGTCATGCAAATTGGGGCGGGGAGGCATTGGGCCAATCCTCGGAATTCTCCTAGCTGGGGGAAGTGGGCCACTGGAGCCTATTCCCCAGCCAGCAGGCTCCGGCTCCCCCTGCAGGCAGGCAGGGGCCAGGTTAGGGGTGGGGCACCTGCTGCTCCAGCTACAGGCCATGTGGTAATTCTTGTCAAAAGAATTCTTTGGTAATTCTTATAAAAACACTAGGCAAATACAATTTAGATGAGGCTACTATAAGGTGGGTGCATAACTGGCTGGATAACCGTACCCAGAGAGTAGTTCTTAATGGTTCTCAATCCTGCTGGAAAAGTAAAACAAGTGGGGCTCTGCAGGGGTCTGTGTTAGGACCGGTTCTGTTCAATGTCTTCATCAATGATTTAGATATTGGCATAGAGAGTACGCTTATTAAGTTTGCAGATGATACCAAGCTAGGAGGGGTTGCGACTGCTTTGGAGGATAGGGTCATAATTCAAAATGATCTGGATAAATTGGAGAAATGGTCTGAGGTAAACAGGATGAAGTTTAATAAGGACAAATGCAAAGTGCTCCACTTGGGAAGGAACAATCAGTTTCACACATACAGAATGGGGAGACACTGTCTAGGAACGACTACAGCGGAAAGGGATCTAGGGATTATAGTGGACCACAAGCTAAATATGAGTCAACAGTGTGATGCTGTTGCAAAAAAAGCAAACATGATTCTAGGATGCATTAACAGGTGTGTTGTGAACAAGACACGAGAAGTCATTCTTCCGCTCTACTCTGCGCTGGTTAGGCCTCAGATGGAGTATTGTGTCCAGTTCTGGGCACCGCAGTTCAAAAAAGATGTGGAGAAACTGGAGAGGGTCTAGAAAAGAGCAACAAGAATGATTAAAGGTCTAGAGAATGTGACCTATGAAGAAAGGCTGAGAGAACTGGGCTTGTTTAGTTTGGAAAAGAGAAGACTGAGGGTAGACATGATAGCGGTTTTCAGGTATCTAAAAGGGAGTCATAAGGAGGAAGGAGAAAACTTGTTGTTCTTGGCCTCTGAGGATAGAACAAGAGGCAATGGGCTTAAACTGCAGCAAGGGAGGTTTAGGCTGGACATTAAGAAAAAGTTCCTAATTGTCAGGGAGGTCAAACAGTGGAATAAATTGCCAAGGGAGGTTGTGGAATCTCCATTGCTGGAGATATTTAAGAACAGGTTAGACAGATGTCTATCAGGGATGGTTTAGACAGTACTTGGTCCTGCCATTGGGACAGGGGGCTGGAGTTGATGGCCTCTCGAGGTCCCTTCCAGTCCTAGTGTTCTATGATTCTATGCGGAGCAGCCATAGTGCCCCTGCCCAACCCCCAGACGTGGTGCAGCTTGGCCTCAGGGCTGTTCAGGTGGCAGCAGCTCCAGCTGCGCCTCTGGTGCCCTGGGCTGCTCCCACCACACCGCAACTTGGCCCCAGGGGTGCTCAGGTGGTGGCAGCTCTAGCTACGCTCTGGAGCCATGGGCTGCTCCAGCCATGCCACAGCTTGGCCCCAGGCAGCTCCAGCCATGCGTTTCAGTGCCAGGCAGCCACAAGGCAGAAGATGCCTCCTAAGGAGCCCCTGAGCCAGCCAGCAGCTGGGGGGAGGGGGGGAGGGGGGTAAGTGGAGAGGCAGGATACAGGAAAGTAGGGACCCCTGGACTTGACTCGGGTTAATATGAAAACGCGTAAATGGAGTCTGTGCAAAGTGAGGGTCTACTGTATGACTGAAGTGAGGCTGTTAAGCTGAGACAGCTGCATGTGCACTCTACTTTTAAGTGATGAAACAGTGGAAGTGGAGCTCAGCAGGGAGGGTTGATTTAAATCAAGACAATTTAAATAATTGATTTAAATCACCAAGAAAAAATAATTAATTTAAATCAAGCTTCTCCCATGATGATACTTCACGTTTCCAGGCCCACAAAATGGGAGGCAAAGAGGGGCAAACAGGGCAGTTGCCACAGGGGCCCAGCATTTCAAAAGGGCCCAGCGCTCCAGCTGCAACCACTGCTACTTCAGCAGCTGCACTGGCCAGAGTGCCAGACCCTTTTGAAGTGCCCCAGCAGTGCAGCTCTGCCACTCCATGCGGCTGTGAGGGATGGTAGGGGGCAGTGGCACTAAGGGCTAACTGCCCCTTCAGCCTTTGGTCCCGTCCATTCTGGGGAGGAGCTAGGCTCTCTCCCACCTTGCTCCAGGGCCCGTGTTGCCTGTCAGCCCTGCTGCATAGTTCTTAAACAATGGTGCAAATCTGATCACTAAAACATGTTAATTTACAACGCGGCAAAGCATTTTACAACATTTTTGTATACTTTGCCATTCTTTTGGAGTAATTTGGTTTTTATTAATTTAGGAAATAGTACGTAATCTCATTACCTGTGTCAATCTGCAGGTGCAGCAGTGGCACATTAGGAATGGTAAGAAGTAAAGCACATGCACAAACACAATAACACTTACATTTTATTAAAATAATTATTGAATATTACATAAATGTTTCACATTTGCAATTGCAGCAGTCTCCCGAGTTGCCAGCTGACAGCTGTCCTTAAATCCTTCTTCAAATATGTTCACATTTTATTGATTCTCAGATACTCAGAACCCTAAATGTACATTCTCCTTAAAGCGTCTCCAACTAGCTCTCATCTTCCGCACTCTCACAGTCATTGTGATTCATAGACTGAAACAGAAATGTGAATTTTCCTGCTTTTTCAGCTCCCACTTGATTTCTTTGATTTATGTGAATATTACCAAATGATGAAAATATTCTTTCTGTGCCTGCAGAGGAAGCTACTGCTGTGAAAAGTTGGCTTAGCAACTGTAGGAGCTCTGTTTCAAGGTACCTGGCTAATGATTCCCACCAATTCAGGAGAGGCTTTGTTCAAAACACCATGGCCGTGTCTACATCAGCCCCCTCCTTTAGGAAGAGGCATGGTAATGAGTGAGTTGGGAATATGCTAATGAGCTGCTGTCATGAATATGCAGCACCTCATTAGCATAATGGTGGCTACCCGTGGTTCAAAAGTGCCACTTTCACATTGCACACTGCCTGTGTAGACGGGGACCTTTTGAAAAAACACCCTGGACTTTGAAAGCCCCTTCCTTCTAAAACCAAATAGGAAGAAGAGGCTTTCAAAGTCTGGGGGGTCCTTTTGAAAGGCCCCCATCTACATGGGTGGCACACGATTCGAAAGCGGCACTTTTGAATCACGTGCAGCTGCCATTGTGCTGAGCACCTCATCAGCTTCTTCCCAATTTGCTCATTACCAGGCCCCTTCCAAAAGGAAGGGGCTAGTGTAGATGTAGCCCATCAGTAACCATGTATTCATTACGTGGTTTCGCTGTAGCCCTGAAATTTATTATGACTGGCATAACTGAGGAGCAATTTTTTAGATGAACATGCCATAGCAGCAGCATCTTCTGAAGTTAGACTTCTACCTTTATATTTGGGGTTAAGAATATTTGCAAGAAAACGAGGTGAAGTTAGTTCTTGATCCATTTGCTTCTTTATTGCCCGTAATTTAACTTTCTGCTGAAGTATTTCTTCTGCAACATCTCTTGAAGTGCCTTCCAGACTTCCACAGCATCAGCAACGCACCAACAATTACTCTGAACTTTGTTAAGGCTATGGATAAGAGGCTTCTGTACAGTGAGCATCTCCTGTACATTCCTCTTTAATCCAATGAAATATTTCCATCAATTTAATACTAATTTTCTTCACAGAGTTTTATGAGAAGAGCTCAACCCTTAAAACATTGTTCAAAACAATCAACCACAGAATTCCACTGAACATTTTTAGGATGAATTTGTTTGCATCCACCTGCTCTCCTCAAGTGAACCAGAAGCAAAATGGTTGTTACAGAAGTAGTTTGTGACTTCAACATTTTCTTTTATTCCTGGAAAAGATGTACTTATATCTTTGATGAAAAGCTGCATTAAATGGGCACTGCAGCCACAGGTTGTTGAAGAACATACTTCCCTTTCTTCTCACCTCTTCTTCCCATCTTACCTCTGTGTCTACACGTGCCCCAAACTTCGAAATGGCCATGCAAATGGCCATTTCGAAGTTTACTAATGAAGCGCTGAAATGCATATTCAGCGCTTCATTAGCATGCGGGCGGCAGCGGCGCTTCGAAATTGACGAGCCTTGCAGCCGCGCGGCGCGTCCAGACGGGGCTCCTTTTCGAAAGGGCCCCGCCTACTTCGAAGTCCCCTTATTCCCATGAGCTCATGGGAATAAGGGGACTTCGAAGAAGGCGGCGTCCTTTCGAAAAGGAGCCCCGTCTGGACGTGCCGCGCGGCGGCAAGGCTCGTCAATTTCGAAGCGCCGCTGCCGCCCGCATGCTAATGAAGCGCTGAATATGCATTTCAGCGCTTCATTAGTAAACTTCGAAATGGCCATTTGCATGGCCATTTCGAAGTTTGGGGCACGTGTAGACGTAGCCCATATGTTTGCAGTGTTGTCTATGACAAAACTGCACAAGCGGCAGTTGAATTTTTGCTTACTGTTGATTACAGCTTTCCTGCCGCTCCTCTAAAATATTCTGTTACGTGGGCATTTCCCGATGTATCTATTGTTTCTGAAAGTTATGTAACCCCATCTTATGTTGTCAGGCACATTTTAGTAAATCACTGCATACATTGCTCCACCTATCAGGGCTTGAACTGGCAAATTTCTCCTCGGTATTTTTTCATACTGTTCAAGTTCCTTCTCATACACTGTATCTAGCAACTTTCCACCAATATCTGCTCTGCCAGGTGGAGTGTAGCCTGGTCATAAGAACTTAACTATGTTAATGAAGGTGTTTATTGTAAACAATGTGAAAAGGAGGATTTGTGGCGTAAATGAACCAAGCAATCTTTTCATCTATGGTGTGTTGTTGGTATTTGCTGGTCCTTACTACAAACATACCTATGGGGGTGGTTTTATTGGATGATTGAAATCTTTTGCTTGCTACTGATCCTTTGTTGTCTGAAATATGTTCAGTTTCAGCATTCTTGCTAGAAATACCAAAGGACAACTCTGTAATTCTTGTGTCTGTAGTTGTTGCAGATAGACAGTCTAAGTCTCTTACAATTAAATGTGATCCTGAAACAAAATTAAAAGATGATTTAAATAGTTGTTCTTCTAAGTTCTTCTTACTCTATTATTCAGTTAATAATTTACATTTTTTTCCAGCAAGGATGTAGGTCCAATTAACAAGTTACCAAAAAAGCTAAGGGTAGGTCTACAGTAGGGGTGCGTCTACACTTGCATTCCTTTTTCAAAAGAGGCATGCAAATAAGGCAAACTGAAAATGCAAATGAGGCATAAATTTGCATATTGGCACCTCGTTTGCATATTCTAATTTCAAAAGAGCTTCTTTCAAAAGAAGAAAGCCAGTGTAGACACTGCTCTTTCAAAACTAAACCCATCTTCAAAAGAATCCTTCTTCCCTTTATTTAATGGGAAGAAGGATTCTTTCGAAGATGGGGTTTACTTTCAAAAGAGCAGCAGCTACACTGGCTTAGTCTTTCGAAATAAACTCTTTTGAAATTAGAATATGCAGATGAGGTGTCAAATATGCAAATGTATGCCTCCTTTGCATTTTTATTTGCCTCATTTGCATACCTCTTTTGAACTAGGAATGCAAGTGTAGACGCACCCTAGGAAATTAGGTTGAATTTGTTAAGGTTAATTTTTAGTGCCCAATTTTGTAAAGTCAAAGGCGCATTTCCACACTGGCACATGAAATCAGTGGAGCGCATCCCCATTAGGCTGGGCAGCTTTGACTTTGTCAGCAATGCACTCTGAGTACCTACCTCACAGTTTCTGCTGCCCCCTTGCATTCTGTGTTGAGCTGCCAGTGTATAAGGGAACAAAATAGTACCTTGGGTCATTATGGGTATGGGTCATCAACCTCCTATAGTGCACTTATCTCCTCCCCATCCCTTTAGAAAGTAATGGCAAAAAGTGTTGTCAGATCCTTTTTTCACTGGGTACCTGTGCAGACATCTTTGCAAGGCTAGCATGGACTCCCGGCAGCTTCAAACTGTTGCGATAAGTACTTTGAGCACTTCACACATTGTGCTGAAGTATGTGCAGCACCTAACCATTCTTCAGAATGATGAAGACTATGATGAGTGCATGGACATGTACAAATGTGACATAGAGGAGAGGACGAATGTAGAGATACTGGTTGCACTTGATGTGGTGTACGCAGTGGACCACTGGTTCTGGTGCCATGAAACACACTCAGGCTGGTGGGACTGCACTGTTATGCAGGTATGGAATGTTCAGCAGTGTCTACAAAACTTCTGCATGCATAAGGCCACTTTCATGGAACTTTGCAAATTGCTTTCCCCTGCCCTGAAGTGCAGCAATACTATCATGAGATCTGCTCTGGAAGTTCAGAAGTGACTGGAAAGTAGCTCTTTGGAAGCTTGCAATGTCAGTCAGCTACCAATCAGTTGTCGATTAATTCAGAGTGAGCAAATCACAGGTAGGCAAAGCAATCAATACCCTTCTGCTATGAAAGACAGTGACTCTGGGAATGTGGAAGACATACTGACAGTTTTTCTGCAATGGGGTTCCCTAACTGTGGTGGGGAGATAGATGGAAAGCACATCCTTATCTAGGGTTAATGGCGCATGCACTGGTGGATCACACAGGCTGTTTCACTGACATCAGTGTGGATTGGCGAGGAAAGATGCATAATGTGCACATCTTTAGGAACTCTGGTCTGTTCAAAAAGCTGAAGAATGAAGTTTTCTTCCCAGACCAGAAAACTACCATTGGAGATGTGGAGATGCCAAGAGTGATCCTGGAACATCCAGTTTACCCCTTGCTCCCTTGGCTCATGAAGCCATACATAGGCAGTCTGGATCACAGTAAGGACCAGCTCAACTACAGGCTGAACAGGTGCAGAATGGTAGCAGAATGTGCATTTGGCTGCTTAAAAACCAAGTTCAGGAGCCTTCTGACTATGTTAGACCTCAGCAAAAGCAACATGCCCCCCATGAGGGCAACCTTCCGTGTGCTCCATAACTTGTGTAAGAGAAAAGGGGGAAATTTCATGCCAGGCTCAAGGGCCAAGCCAGATCATCTTGCACTAATTATGATCAGACAGACACCAGGCCAAAAAGGAGAGCACAGTGAGGGGCACTGCTAATCAGGGAGACTTTGAAAAACAGCTTTATGAATGACCAGACAGTGGCATGACAGTCATGCCTGTTGCTGTTAAGGAGGCACTAGATGATGTGTGCTGGTCTATAGACCCTGTAGAACTCCCATCCACACTCCCCCCCCACGCACCTTATGCAGCAAAAGCAATAAGGACGCTTTTTGAGAGCTTATGCATTTTTATTTAGTGGACAAAATGAAGCGTACAGTAAAGGATTTCATGGCAAGGGCTTTGGAGGCGGGTTGGTGAGGGGGGCATGTGATTCAGCACAGGCTGAAGTGGAGCTCTGTGCTCTTCTATTAGGTACTTCTGTTTGCTGTACCATCAGCTTCAACATGTCCTTTAGGGTCTGGACTTCATGCTCTCTGTCCTCCAGCGTGGTTCCCCTCCAGGTATTTAATTGTGACTTGACATTGTGGGTGGCTTGCATGTGCTCCAGGAACATATCTTCCTGTGCTCGTTTTCTCTTTTGGATCTGTGCCAGTCTAACAGCTTGAAAGGGAGGGGCAGTCATCAAAGAGCCCATTGTTGCGCACATTGCAACAAAAACATAAGTGAAAGTCAGGCATTAGGGAGATACAGTTACAGTAGATGAGATAAGTTTTACAACACATCAAGTAATTTAATGAAAAGCCTCTGTGGAAAACAATAGGAATATGTGATGCAAAAGAACAGACTTTTGCTTTTACATGTCCTCTGCGCAGCAAGTACTACACAGAAACCTTAAGGGACCTGCTTGACTCGGTTCACTTCCAGTCATGGTAAGGCACAGATTGGGGCATGCTTTCGAGCCAGGTGCAGGACCGTGGATTTCAAGAGCAGTTTCTGCAGCTGTGAACACTGCAAGGGAAAACGTGGCAGCTTTCGGGACTTTGGCAGTCATGGTGACTGTGTGCTTCCCTCCCTAGGCTGGGGCACTGAGAATTTCCCTTTCCCCAGGAGCCTGAAGAAGGGAAGCCTGGGGCAGACAGGCAGTGCAGCTTGTGCTATTGGGGCTGTGTGGATCTCACTGTTGCCGATTGCTTCCCCTCCCCACTTTGCTGGGAGAATGAAAGTTTCCCTTCCCCCAGAAGCCCAGGAAAAGTGGGGGCACAGCATAGCAGTACAGCTTGTGCCATCCCTCTTGCAGCTCTGTGACTCTTGTGGTCACCATGTGCTACCTCTTCCCCACCTCTCCTGGGACAGTGAAAGTGTCCCCTTCCCCAGGAGCTCAGAGAAGGGAAGGGAGGGGGAATAGCAATGTGGATTGTGCTATCAGGGCTATGCAGTTTATAGAATCACAGAATCCTAGGGCTGGAAGGGACCTCAGGAGATCATGGAGTCCAGCCCTCTGCCCAAAGCAGCATCAACCCTATCTAAATCATCCCAACCAGGACTTTGTCAAGCCAGAACTTAAAAATCTCTAGAGGTGATTCCACCACCTCTCTAGGAAACACATTTCAGCGCTTCACCAGTGGTTCTTGTGGTTGCTGCATGCTCCCCCACTCCCCACCCCTCAACTGGAACAGTGAAAGTTTCACTTCCCTCAGAGGCCCAGGGAAGGAGAGGGAGTGGGCCAGACATGGCACTGCAGCTTGTGCTATCATCACTTAGTGCCCTTAAGTTACATATACCTTCCCTTGTTTCCTCTAGGTTGCAATGTGAGACATTAACCTCCTTAGAATAATACACATTGATAAGGAAGAGACGATGACTGAATGTGGACAGAAGACTGGTTGTTATGCTGCCCTGCTCTGTACTGCAGTGATGCCAGCATACTTACCACTGGCTTAGTGTGGGGTGTCCTACCATGAAGGTCAGAATAAGACAGGCCTCCCCAGAAACTTCATGAGAAGGATTAAAGAGCACCTGTCTTAGAGCTTTATGGCGATGTGCAGGGAGGATCACCACTCTGTTCCCAGACATGTTAACAAGTTGTTCTGGGGTGGGTGGGGGTTGGGAAATGGCTGTGTATGTACAGCATCCACAATAGATCACACCCAATTGCCTGTACCCATATGTAGTAGGATTAAAAAGGAAAATTCATGAGAGGTGCCCTCCCAGCAATCAGGGTCTGGCAGTGAAACATCCTGGGAAGAGGGGACGAGATCCAAAGATTAAAAAAATTGTTGGCTGTGAGTGAGATCAGCTGTTCCATTTGCCAAAATCAACCTTATGAGCCCCTAAAGTCAGTAGAACAGACCCTCTACTGTGGACTGACTGCTTACAAAAATTGACCTAAGTCAGCTAAATTTGACCTAACATCCTAGTGTAGATCTGGCCTAAGACTGACTGTGTTTCGAGTACACTTAATTTTGGAGTAAGCCCCGTTGAACTCCCTGGCATTTCAGTTTTCTGAGAAAACAAGCATAGGACAGGGTGCTGTTGGGAAAAATGAGTTACGCTGAAGTAAAATAGGCTTATGGCATCACCATTATCATCTGTGGCCATAATGCTCCCAAATAAGGAGCACATATAAATAAATGAAGAACATTTGATTACTTTTGTTAGGGAAATACAAAGTTTATCCAGACTACCTGAGGGTTCCTGGTAAACAGTGGGGAGCAGAGCTGCATATTACCCAGTGCGTCTCCTGGGGGCAGATAGAAGGGGGCCTCTCCTGAGAGGTTTTCTGCAAAATAAGTGCACTTTGTCATGCAAATATGCAGCCGTGGACCAGCAGTGACAATATTACCAAGGTGTGATGGGTTGGCATATGATGCTCCAACTAAAAATCACAAATGCCCGATGACAATGCTGTGGCATGATGAATGTGGCCTGCCATCAAATAAGGCTTCTGCCCCCTCATTCTGCATGATATGAGGGTCTGGGATACTTGGGTCCCTGGATTATTCTGGATAATCCAAATGCCATATGAACCATGATTTGGTCACCAGCATCCTAGGATGTGTGACTCCTTACATCACCCCAGGGAAGACAACCCTGTCAGAAAATTCCCTACTGCCTTGTGGGTAGGTTTGGGAGATCCAAAGGCTATCGGAGTACACCCAGATAGAAAATCCAGAGTGGAGACCCTAAGGTGGTTAGCAGGGAGGATTCATCCAACCTGTTTTCTGGCATCTCCTTGCATTCACCTCAGTTCTAAACATGCTGACTTCTTTCCTTTGGATTCAACTTGGGTGACCGAGAGGGGGGTAAGTGCCGCTTGGGCGACACACTTGCTCCAAACACTAGCCCAGGCAATGCAGCGTATAAGAGGGAGTCAAATGGAGAGGACACTCCATCGTTGCTGATAGCGTGGAAACAACACGGGAAGCGGCAGTGAGAGGTTATAAGCCCTCCTCAACTGGTGAAGAGGAGGATGCCATGAGTCACTTTCATCAGTGGGAGAAGTCATCACACTCCACTGGTCAGCTACTGCCTGCCTCAAGCCGGGCAGCCCCCGGTCAATAAGGTACAGACCCGCCACATCTGCCTTCCTGTTTGGGTGCATGGGGATAGACCAAAAATTGAAAAGTAGATGTAAACGATGTACCCGCCATAAAATGAAATAATAAATCAACTTGCCTCCAGCTTGGCAGCTGGAATGTGTGGACCAAGTGTCTGGGACTTGAATCTGCCTACGACCTTACGAACACGGACTCAATATGAAAAACAGCAGTCATAGACCAATAGCTACGCAAACTGCTGCTCTCCAGGAAACCAGGCTGGCAGATGCTGGGTCAGTGAAAGAAACCAGCTGCACTTTCTTCTGGAAGGGCTTGAGTTTAGAGGGCATTGCCTCTACCGAGTTGGATTTGCTCTTCGGAACAATCTGCTGAAATCTATCAATATGCCCACAGCTGAATCGGAATGCATTACACCCTTGAAGCACTGCACCAAGTCAGGACATGTCCACATCATCAGGGCTTATGCACCCACATTGGCATCATGCACTGAAGACAAGGACCGCTTTTATTATAATCTTCAGAAAGTTATCAACTCCTTTCCAACAGGTGAACAACTATAAATCCTTGGCAACTTCACAGGAAGAGTTGGATGTGACCATCAGTCCTGGCCTGTCTGCCTCAGTCATCAAGGTATTGGGAAAATGGTCAAATGTATCTTGAATTCAGCTCTCAGAATCAACCCTGCATCACTAATACTTTCTTTAACTTGAAAGAGTGTCACAAGGTTTCATGGTGCCACTCCAGATGTGGTCACTGGCATCAACTCGACCTGGTATGATACACAGGAAACATCTCAATGCCATCAAATTTGCATGCACACACCACAGCGCAGATTGTGACACTGACCACTCCTTCATCATCAGCAGAGTGAAAATCGTTCCAAAGAAATTCTATATGACAAAGGAATGCAGAAGGCCAAAGATCAATACCCTCAATACCAGCAATGCGCTGAAATGCTCTGTCTTTGCAGATGATTTCACTCACAAAATGCAACACAAACCGGACCAACAAACCGTTGATGAAACATGGTCCACGCTGAGAGATGCAATACCTGAATGCACCAAATATGCCTTTGGAATACATAAATTCTCTAGCATAGACTGAATTGATGAAAATGCTGACATTCTTAGGCCTCTTCTTTAAGAAAAACACAAGGCACATCTGAATAGTAACAGAGAGGAAGCCGTGCTAGTCTATACACTATCAAAACAAAAAGCAGTCAAGTAGCACTTTAAAGCTCACCTAATAAACTATTTTTCTAGTCTTTAAAGTGCTACTTGACTGCTTTTTGTTTTGACGAGGCACGTCTGAATAACATAAAGAACCCATCACAAAGCACAAGAGATGAACTTTGACATGCAAGTTCTGTTCTTCAGAGAGAATCCAAGCAGTGTACAAACAGGTATTGGGCCTATCTATGTTCTAATATTCAAAAGGCATCTGATTTGGGCAACCTGAAAACTATGTATGATGGACTGAAGAAAGCACTTGGACCAAACATTACCAAAGTCGCTCCACTGAAGCATTTAAACGGACAAGCGATCACAGAGAAAAAGATGCAGATGTCCAGATGGGTGGAACACTACTCAAGTCTTTATTCCCATGAGTGTACAATACAACCTGAACTTGACAACCTCATCCCAACTCTTTCAGAAACGTCAGAGCTAGATGCAGAGCCTATGGAGGAGGAACTTTGTCAAGCTCTTGATGCTCTCTCCAATGGAAAAGAGCCACGAAATGACAGAATCCCAGCTGAAGTCCTGTAGACAAATAAGGCTGTGCTCATTCCCTTCCTCTATTACTTACTCTGGAGAGCAGGAGATGTCTCACAGGACATGAAGGATGCAAACACTGTCACCCTCTGTAAAAACAAAGGCAATAAGGGTGACTGCAACAACTACAGCAGCATCTCTTTACTGAGCATCACAGGAAAATCATTTGTCCGTGTCATTCTCAAATGCCTGCAAAAAACTCACAGATCGAGTCTATCCAGAAACACAATGCGGCTTCAGGGCTGGCAGGTCAACAATGGACATGATTTTCAATCTCCTAAAACTACAGGAAAAATGCAGAGAACAAGGAAAGCCATTATTTATAGCATTTGTTGACTTAACAGAGGCATTTGACAGTTAGTCGATCAGGATTATGCAGAGTATTAACCAAGATTGGCCGCCCGCTGACCCTACTTAAGCTCATAACATCCCTTCACAAAAAGATGAAGGCAACAGCGCAATATGATGTATCTACATCGGAAATGTTTGCAGTGAACAGTGGAGTCAAACAAGGGTGCGTTCTTGCCTCTACCCTCTTCAGAATATTCTCCTTAGTTCTACTAAACTGTGCATTTCAAAACTCACGCAGCAATGTATTTCTCCCCACAAGATTAGATGACTCTCTCTACAACCTGGCAAGACTCAAGGCCAAAACTATGGTCAAGAAAGTCCTCATTAGGGAACTCCTCTTCATAGATGATGCAGCTCTTGTCGCTCATAATGAAGACATGCTACAGTCACTGATGGATTCTCTGTCCAGAGCCTGCAAGTTGTTTTCCCTTGACATAAGCATGAAGAAAACTGTTGCATTCACTCAAGGTATACTTCAGCAGCCCAGCGTCATTCTGGGTAACAGCCCATTAGATGTGGTTCAACAATTCTGTTACCTTGGATCTACTGTCACCATAAACCTATACATGAATGAAAAACTGAATATCAGAATTACGAATGCAGCTACTACTTTTGGCAGACTTACAAAATGAGCATGGAACAATCCTAAGCTGACAGTGAAAACAAAGATACTAATCTACCAGGCATGTATATTGAGTATCCTGCTATATTGGTCTGAGACATGGACCACCTACTCAAAACCAAGAAAAAAAATTGAATGTCTTCCGTTTTCACTGCCTCTGCAGAATTATGAATATCAACTGGCAAGATACAGTTTCAAATGCAGATGTCCTTTCAAGATCTGGCATACCCAGCCTCATTGTTATCCTCAACAGCAGAAGACTATGATGGCTTGGTCATGTGAGGAAAATGGGTGATGAACGTCTTCCCAAAGAAATCCTCTTTGGTGAACTGTCATGTGGGTGAGAACAAGAGGGAGACTAAAGCAAAGATTCAACAATATATGTAAAAACGCCATGAAAAAATTCAACATTGATCTAAACTCCTGGAAATCTACATCATCAGATTGAAATACCTGGCAATCGCTATGACAGGTTACATCATCCTTTGATAGTATATGTGCAAGCCACGCAAAAGAACTTCATCATAGAAGAAAAACTCTCATACTCAAGCATAAATAGAAATAGACTGACATGCGGTTATTGCAACTGGCCATGCAAATCCAATATTGGATGGATAAGCCATCAGAGAAGCTGAAGACTCAAACACTGCCCAGAGATCCTCACTGCCACTGCTAACCACCATCTTTCGAGATGAAAAGGGACCACAGTCAGACTATATATAAAATATATTTACAAATGCTTATTCTCATTTCATTTTTCACTGTGAAACAA
The DNA here is from genome assembly GCF_033958435.1 of Carettochelys insculpta. Classification (NCBI taxonomy): domain Eukaryota; kingdom Metazoa; phylum Chordata; order Testudines; family Carettochelyidae; genus Carettochelys; species Carettochelys insculpta. The sequence continues at coordinate 43,558,135 of NC_134137.1, forward strand.
TGAATTGTTGTGATTTCTCCTTTGACACTCTATAAAAATAAAGAGAAGATTCCCAAAACTGATAGAGGGAAGCCAATACAAATTCATCCTCCTCAAGATCCACTATCAAATCCATAAGGTGATCATATGTAAACTCAGTCATGCGAAACATGGATAGCACATGAAGCAAAACGCACTGTGTGCAGTAAAACACAAAAAATCAAAGGAAGAAAGAATACAGTAACATTTAAGAAAACAAAGAAAAATGAGACCTGAAGAACTACGCAAAAGCATACTGAACTATAAACAAGAGATGGTGGCTTTCTGGCTATTGCCAGACAATAAGATGCTACACATGATGTTCCTCCTAGGACAAGTCCCATGCAGATTGTTTAACAATACTGCTGTTTCCAAACTCACATTTTCCCCAGTTTTATTTGCAGTGAGATTATTTATTTATTTATGTCAATGTGTTATGAAGGCACAGTAAGAATTCTACCAGTAGCAGTTGGACAACAAAGTGTTGCTTTAGGGGATTGATTGCAGGCTTACTCATAAAAATACTAATTTTACCAGTGCAATTATCATTTTTTCTCAGCCCTGGCTTCTTGCCTATCAATAGTGAACAGTGAGTGAAGGGTATGAATATTTGTGTAGCTGACTGTGTATACTTTTGAATGAAAATGTCTGTATTTTGAGATAATCTTCTTTTTCCCATATCTGCTTTATTTATCAATCTATTTTGATAAAACTTTAAATGGGGTCTGTTTTTTTTCCCTTTTGAAACAATTAATTACCAAGGTGTTTGTGACTTTGAAACATGAAAATATACATATTTCACAGAGCTAGAAGAGACCTTAAGAGGTCATTAAGTCAAACCTCCTTCACTCGCAGCAGGACCAATCACCATCCTAACCTGTCCTAGACCCCTGAAAGGCCCCCTCAAGGACTGAGCTCATAACCCTAGGTATATAACGCCAACGCATTAATCACTGAGCAATCCCTGCCCATTTGTAGTATAAGGCCCTAAGTTATAGCTTAATTACCTTTTGCCTTAGTACAGCACTCCCAGAGACTATCCTTTTACATGTATGCATCTCTTCCTGCTGTTTCTTTCCAATGAAGGCTACTGAAGCCATTGAGTTTCAGCCCAGAAGAGCAACCAAATGGGAAAGATGAGGGGCTGGAAAGGGAGATAAAAATCAGGGGTGGGTTTGTGGAAGATCTGGGGACTATGCCACACCCCATCCCCACCAACGTGAGAATAGGATGGCACCAGTGGTGGTCCCCCCTGCAAGACATTCTGACAGCTGCCCAAAGAATTGTCAGCTGGCCTGGGCTGGAAACAGAGAAGATAGATTAGGGGTTTTTCTACGCTACAAAAATAACTTTGAAGTTGCTTACTTCAAACTACAACTCTGAAGTAGAGCGTCTACACACACCCAATTTTGAAGTTAAACTTTGAAGTAAGGCACTATTCCACTCCCAGGAATGGAGTAAGGAGTTCAAAGTTGGGCTCCCCAAGTTAACTTCAAAGTAAGGGAAAATGTGTGTAGACTCTCTGCTGGCTACTTCCATGTCGTGCCTAACTTCCAAGTTAACTTCGAAGTTAGTTCCTAGTGTAGATGCACCCTAGATGTTCCAGCCCAGATGATAAACAGCATACACCAAGTTGCTTAATAAACCTTGATGTGCAGATTGCTTCTCAGCATTGAAACAAAGAGTGAAAGGCACCTATGCACTTTCAGCTGGAAGAGGGGCTGCCTCATGAAAAGAGGCAGGGTGCAGGGAGAGGCTTTTGGTTTGTTGTAGTGTTTTGTTTGCCAGTGCTGCTGTAGGATGAGGTGCAGCAGGAAGCTTGCAGAAACATTAAAAGGTGATGGGAAGGGTTAGTCAAACCTAGGACATTAATTTAGCCAGAGCTCCTGCAAATGTTTTCAAATCCATAGAAAACCTGGAGTCTTCTCTGAACACCCCAGCCCCACACCTCCTGCTAATCAGCTTGTCCTTGCCTCGCCCCGCCCTCTAGAGTGCCTTCTACCCACCACCATCAGCTATATGGTGGTGTGCCAGAAGCATTTTAGTTATGGGGAGGAGCAGGCAGAGGGGAAAAGTGGGGCAGGAGCCGGCCTGGGTGAGGCATAGCCCAAATGCCAGGAGTGGAAGGGGTGAGACTAGCCCCTTCCAGCCACTGAGATGCTGCCGTGGAGCCCTGAGTGGTGGATGCCTGAGAGACCCTGGCTGGGGAGATGACTGCTGCTCTTTTCCCTGGCTCCAGTGCTGGTGTCACCAACAACTAAGCGAGGTGGGGAGCAAAAGCTGTCTCCTCCTCAGGAAGGCTCTCTCAGGCAGCTACCAGGCAGGGCTGCAGAGCAGTGTCCAGAAGGGGCTGGCATTAAAAGTAGCTCCCCCTTGCCCCACACCTGGGTTCCTGCCTTCCAGGGAGAGAGGCACAACTTAGCAGGGACAAGGGGGACAAGGACCAAGGTACTGTGGGGCTGGGAGAGCATGGTGGCCCTGGGGCTGTGCACCAAGCAGGGGGATATGAACTGTCCTTTAGACTATACCCCCCCACACACACACTATGGGGAAGGACCAATTGAATACAGGGAATCCTCAAGAGAAGCGGTGGAGCGGGGCAGGAAGCGAGGCAGGGTGGAGCACTGGCAAAGGAACAGAGTGGGAGGGTCTAGGATGAAGCAGGGGATTGAGCACCCATCAGGAAATCTGGAAGACAGCAACATCTATGAGTGTGGGGAGTTACAAGTCATGGGAAACAAGCTGTTGCAAGTCAGGAGAACTTCCTGGTTCCTGCGGGGAAGTACCCTCCACAACCTCGGCAAGAAGCGTCACTACTGACTGAAGCATGGAGCACACGGCAAGTAGAGAGGAGGCTGCTGGACTGTAATCTATTCTGTGTTTCCTTATGGATTAAAATTGCGTTCTGTTGCCCTGAAAAAGGGACATCGGCACACTATCGTCAGAACTTGCCTGTTGTCCTCTTTCTCTGTTCTTCCCAAAATAAAGGTTCCCAGGGTAGCTAAGGAAAACACTAAATGACAAGGATGTGACCTGATAAGCACAGGCAGCGTTCTTTCCAAAACAAAGTGTCTTTTTATTAAAGTAACTAACAATCCTTATTGCAATACAATCTAAAAATCCTAAACAAGACACAAATCCCTAAGACACAAATCTCTAACTGCAAGTTAAAGAGCACTTAAACTACAATAGCATACAGCTTAAAAATGATTCTAAGTGAAGCAATTTATTGTAAGTGAGCAGTTTGCAACAAATTGCTGACATCAGATCAAGTGAAATATAATTAAAATACACACACTTCAAGTATACACATACTAACCTTATATATTACCCTATGCTTGTACTAAACTATAAGTAAAAGAATATTAAGATTACTCTACAAATCCATTGCTGCTTTCTTTCAAAAATCGCCTTTGCTGTTGCTTAGTTCATGGTTAGTCAGCTCTGCTCCACTCCAGCTTTTTTCCCCTCTGCAGCAGTTTTTCTTTGGCTTCTCTTGCTGGCTGCCACAGCTCTTCCTGCATGCCTCTTTGTACTTTTTAGACACAGATTACAAAACTGTTGTTGGTACCCATAGGTGAAATGTAGCTGGAAACACTGTGCTGCTTCCATTGAGTGAGAAGGCCTCCCACAGAGAGGTGAAGTGTAAGAGCAGCGTGAGCTTCCTACCTTGTGCTACGCCTAAGCTGCGCTGCTCCAGAGCAAGTGGAGGGAACTGCTTTGCATACACCGGAAGCAGTGTGTGGGGGCAGAGCAAGGGCTGCAGGGAGGGAACAGGGCAGGGGCACGTGGTCAGTGTCCCCCTGTCCTGTCTCTGCAATCCCCTCACCAGTTGCTTCTGTTGGTAGCTGACCTTTTATGCTACATTGTAGTTACAAACATTCTTTCAGATGCTTGAGGTACATCCTTGGCATCAAATGGCAAGACTTGGTCACAAACAAGGAGCTTTGGAACAGAGCAGGACAAGAACCACTTGATATTCAAAACAAGATATCATGATCATGAGGGTTAGCCAGCAGCCTGGGAGTAAAAGGGTTAACCTCCTTAGCCAGGTGGGCTTGGCCTATAGGAACGTAGGTAAGAATTGAATTTTTTGGCTCCTCTCTTTTTCTGTCCTCTGGTCTTTCTTCTTCTTCTTTCCTGCCAGGAGGGAAAGAGAGACAGAATATTTCCCTCCAAGAAGAGGCCCTCCAATCTTCTGTAAGTAGGGTAAAGTTTAGATAAATCCGTTAGGCTTTATTGTTTTATGGTCTGGGAAGTGGGATCTGATGTCTGTGCACTTTTTAGAAATGTTTTTTTTACTCTCCTTGTAACTAAGTTCGAGGCCCATGGTGGAGACTCCCCATGTGTTTTACTTTGTGACTCTTCCATCTAGTCATGAGGTTTGCAACATGAATATTGTTGTAATAATAAAAGTTCTCTCTTTTTCTTTTTATTAACCTGGTATTGGTTAATGTTTGTGTCCTGGTTTTTACTTTTGGGGCTGAGATTTCCCAAGTAGTCTCTCCCTGGTTTTGTTACTATTACTTGGGTGGTGGCAGCCAATTTTATCCCCAAAATCTAAGGTTTTTAGGATTTTGTGGGGGAAGTTTATACCAAAACCTGGTACATAAGGTTTTGGAGGTACTTTTGCTGGCCCCCACTTCTGCATTTGTCTTGCTAGAGAGGAGAAGGAGCCATCACACAAGAGAAAAAAGAGGGGATGGCTAGGCCACAATCTCAGTAAATCATCATCCAGTGTACTCCGTCAAGCTCTCACATGCAACCCGCAAGGAAAACGCAAAAAAGGAAGACCTTGGACAATGTGGAGAAGATCAGCTGAGACAACAACTGGGGTACTCCTGAGGTCAGCTAGAACTTTTGTCCCAGGACACAGTGAAGTGGAGGAGACTTGCAGATGACCTATGCTCCACCCAGAGTACAAGGGTTTAAGTAAGTAAGTAGATCTTTCTTCACATAAGCTGTGTCTACACGTGCACGCTACTTCGAAGTACCGGCACTAACTTCGAAATAGCGCCCGTTGCGGCTACACGCGTCGGGCGCTATTTCGAAGTTAACGTCGACGTTAGGCGGCGAGACGTCGAAGTCGCTAACCTCATGAGGGGATCGGAATAGCGCCCTACTTCGACATTCAACGTCGAAGTAGGGACCGTGTAGACGATCCGCGTCCCGCAACGTCGAAATTGTGGGGTCCTCCATGGCAGCCATCAGCTGGGGGGTTGAGAGACGCTGTCTCTCCAGCCCGTGCGGGGCTCTATGGTCACCGTGTGCAGCAGCCTTTAGCCCAGGGCTTCTGGCTGCGGCTGCTGCTGCTGCAGCGGGGGATTCATGCTGCATGCACAGGGTCTGCAACTCGTTGTCGGCTCTGTGGATCTTGTGCTGTTCAGTGCAAGTGTGTCCGGGAGGGGCCCTTTAAGGGAGCGGCTGGCTGTTGAGTCCGCCCTGTGACCCTGTCTGCAGCTGTGCCTGGCACCCTTATTTCGATGTGTGCTACTGTGGCGTGTAGACGTTCCCTCGCTGCGCCTATTTCGATGTGGTGCTGCGCAACGTCGATGTTGAACATCGACGTTGCCAGCCCTGGAGGACATGTAGACGTTATTCATCGAAATAGGCTACTTCGATGTAGGCTTCACGTGTAGACGTAGCCATACTTTCCTATTTTAGAAGCAATTATCGACTGGAACATGCTCAGTTTTAACCATTATCTCAGAAGTCTGCTTGACAGCTCTGATCTTTAAAATAAGTTATAACTGATATGCCTGGGTTCTGACCAACTAACTTCTGACCTAGCACCCCTTACAGCACATGCTCACTGTTGTCCTTTACCTCAGAACAGTGATTCTGAAACACCATGCCCATATAGTTGACTTTTTGCCAGGAAACCTTTTCAAAAATCCTAAATTCATACTGAGCATGCTCAGGGTCCACAGCTTCCATCTCTGGGTACAGTGATTTTTGATTATTCTGAATAGAGATCAGAAATATAAAGTAGAGACTGGAGACTTTTCTCTAGTAATAGATTCCTGATGGATTGTCTGAGTGGGTCTGGTCTGAGGTGAACACACACTGGAACACAAAGCAGAGGACATTGATGAAGCTCAAACCTCATTTTCCAAAGTTGTGTAAAAGCAGATTTGCCCTATCTCATACAACCTTATACTGGGACAGTGAACAGGATGGGGGAGTTACACTTACTTTTAAAAAACAACGGGTTCATTCTATTCGTATGTATTGGCGGAATAAAGCTCACATTTGAACAGTTTGGTCGTGTCTACACTTGGCCAATATTTTGAAATGGCCATGCTAATGGCCAAATCAGAGAAAATTAATGAGATGCTGAAATGAATATTCAGCACCTCATTAGCATGCTGCCAGCCACGGCACTTCAAAAGTGCCGTGTTTCGCTCACACATGGCTCATCTACATGGGGGTCCTTTTCAAAATCCCCTTATTCCTATCAAAGGACCCCCATGTAGACAAGCTGCACATGAGCAAAACAGGGCACTTTCAAAGTGCTGCAGCCAGAAGTATGCTAATGAGGTGCTGAATATTTATTTCAGCACTTCACTAGTATTCTTCAATTTGGCCATTAGCATGGCCATTTTGATGTTTTCCCCTAGAGTAGACATAGCCTTAGTGAATTAAATCTTGCAAAATGGTACACATGAATTCACCATTGTTCCTTCCACCAGACAAAGAATAGCACATATGTCCTATTGTTTGTAATAAGCTATTTTTATTTTGTTATCTTAAAACATTATAATTTATTATTTGTATTAACCAGCATCAAGGATCAGGCCCCCAGCTGTGCTACTCAATCTAGACAGAAATGACAACATGACCTTAAATTATTAAAACTAATTTAAAAATAAAATCTACAACTATTTTCCCCTCCACCCTTTACCATAGTCAGTCTGGAGAGTGAGACTAAACAAATTGTTTCACTTTTTTTTTCTTATGCATTGTTGTTGGAGATTCCATACTATAGGGAAATGACCTTTTTCTGTAAAACTATTTCATGAAATTCTTAGGCTGGAGCAATTAAACACATTTAAGTCAAATATCCAGGAAAATATTGGCTTTGTAATGTTTGATAGGCAAATATAAGGATCTCTTCCAAAAGAAAATGTGGTCAAATAGTCACTACAACAAAATCCATTGAGCCCACAAGTTTACTACAAAAAAGTTCAGGCTGAAGTCTCTTAATACTTCATGTAGGTTCAAAATTAATTCTATTCCACTGCTCTCTCCTGTTTTGAAAATTACCAATCATCTTCTCTAGCACTGCAGTTGCTTTTAACTGACTCATCCATTGTTCAGGCTCTGGAACAGATTTCCAAAATAAAGCAATAGTGAGGCAAGATGCATTATCCAAGAATATTTTTTTAAAAGAATCTTGCTTTCACTGAATTTCTTTTTAAAGCTGACACATATTTGATTTTGTATACCATTCTCAAACTTTTTAACACGCCATCGCCAAGGTATCTGAGGGTAAGGAAACAAACAGTCTTTGATCATAACAATGTGAGCCTTCCCTAATATAGCTGACCAAATAAATAAGCTTGAGAGTAAACAACTTTCTTACCCCTTGGGCTGGAACCTTCAAGCCTTGGCTGATTCATAATGGTGGTGAAGTGTATTGAGAAGCTTGCAAGGACAAACGTCATGCTGGACTTGCTCAGTAGATAAATACAGGTCCCCAGTTTACATTGCCATCAGCCACTAAATTCACTTAAAAACTAGGCAGATCATCGACAAGTCAGACAAGTGAAAAAAGCAGTAATGACAGACACAAATCATGGCTCTTAATGCTCTTTTTAAAAATCAAAATACGCAATACCTTTAAAGGTTCTGCAGCTTGAGCACTGAACTGAACTGAGCTGAGCTGAGAAGCTATCTCAAAAGCAATTAGGATGCATAGTCAAGCCCCATATAAACTAGTCTCCCATATCCTGACATTGCCACCCCCTTTATGTCACCTGCTAAGACTGCTGTCACTTCCATTTTGCCACCACAGCCAGTACAATCCATCTTCTTTTATCAATAGCATGAGGTAGATGTGTACTAAAATATGATAATTGATGCAACTGAATATCACTGTTCAACATCACTGTTCAAATCCATTTATCTGTAAAACAACCACTAAGAAGACTCACACTAAGAGCAAAACTTGCATTACAATTATCACGTATTAGTCCTCTCCATGCTAGTTTCTAGCCATGTCAAGTAACCACTCTTCCTTTGCCTCTATGTTCTTGCTACCACTCATTGCAAGTACCCCATTTTGCTACTTATTTATAATGTGACATGTAAATCTGAAGCTAAGCCTAGAGAGGAAGGATAGTCTTCGGTTGATGCAATCGACTAGGATCAAGAGACATGGGCTAAATTCCTAACTGTCACAGACTTCCTGTGAGACCTAAGGTAGATCAGTTAATTTCCCTGTTCCTGGGTTCCTCACGTATAAAATGGCAATGATAACACTTCCTTCTTCCCACACTTTGTCTGTTCTATCTAGACTGGAAGCTCTTTAGGGCACTGACGTCTCTCAATGTGTGTATACATTATTCCTAAAACATTGGGGCTACAATCTTGGTTAGGGCCCTTGAAGTACTATTGCAATGTAACAAAACAGTGAAATAACAAACTGTGCTTTAAAGTTACTTTATTTTTTGTTTCAGAACTACTCAAAATCCTCCTGTTTTGTATTCATGTTCTAATGGCCAAACCCCACTCTGAACATTGTTTTGTTTGTAATATTATCTCTGCCCATGCTACTACTTCCTCTGTCGTGCTTTGTGGTTCTAGATAATTAATTATTAAAAATATGATAGATATCAATTTCTATAAGTGGAGAAACTATTTAAAGCAAAATTAATTGAAAAAGCTCAGATTGAAGAAGGAAAAACAAAAAAAGTCCTGTAGAACGTGCCAAAAAAAGTCTAGTTTTGGTGAAAAAATACTGTTTGTGGACTGGCAACAATTCAAGAGTAAGGCTTACCAATGCTGTTTTTCACCACAGTGGTCTTCCTTTGTATTTATTCACTAAGAGTACATCTACACATACTCGGAAGTTTGATGGCTGCTTCACAATTTTTGGTAAGCCAAGTGTGTACCAAAAATGGACTTTGCAGCCGTCAACTTCCACGGCTGTTTTAACGGCAGAAGGTCAAAGGGAGTGTTCTTTCCGTCAATCTTCCTTAATCCTCATGGCTTGCAAGAAGTTCCGAGATTGACAGTAAGTGAAATGGCACCCTGGAAGCTCGAAACTAAGCGGTTGATCTTCCATAGTAGGTGTAGATGTAGCCTGAGTCTCTGCTCCTGCCATGATTTCCATGCAGGCAAACCCCTGCATCCGCACAGAGATCGTTGCTAGACTGGGACCTAACTTGAACCAAATTCTTCACTGTGGACAAAAGAAATAAGACCAAAGGCTCAAATATGACTGCGTATATGTTCATTTAATGAATCATGCAGCAGGTAACTCAAGGGCAGGAAATATTTGCAACTGTTAAATCATTGGTTCAATCTCTGTTGCTGCCAGTTCTGCACCATTTATATAGACCTCTCTACTAAGGCTAGGATTTTCAGATGAGACTAAAAAATTTAGGTGTCCAAATCCCATTTGATCTGGATACCCATATCTTTTAGACTTCTCTAAAAATCCCAGAATGGCTTTAGTTTGCTTCTCTGATGTTGTCCTGCTGGTGGCTCTGAAGTGTGAGGGAAGTTCTCATTTCTTCTTACTCTTTCATATAGTAGTGGCTCCTACTAGAGACACCTAATTCCTCTGCATTGCATCTGTTTTTACAGGGCATTAATTCCTTACTTTAAAAAAATTAGCCCACAAACAGCTGGGAGAAAAAAAAAAAAAAGAGAGAGAGAGACCCAAGACCATGTACCCACCAGTTCTCCAGGAGCCAGAAGTGGTACAAGGGCAACAGACTGGAAACCTCTGAAACAAAGATTCTGTCATAATTTGCTTTTCCCTCAGTATGTTATTCATTGTTTGTATATGGTTGTGATAATTAAGACTACAGCACTTAGGGAACATGTCATAAAAGGAAAAATTTGTTTTATCATAGATATTGACTGGAGATAGATTGCGGTCCCTCTGAAGTCTTACTATGTAGCACAATCTGCCACTCTTGTGCCAAGACAAAAAAGATGTGTGTATTTTCTCAGAACAATAGAGAATTTATAATCCTACATGAACATTTAGTAGAATAGGTCCAACTGTGGACAAAATTTACAAAGTTAACTTTCTCTCTGCTGGAAATCTAACCATCTCTTCATAACAAGAAGTCTTGTGGCATCTTATAGACTAACATATTTTGGAGCATAAGCTTTCGTGGGCAAAGACCCGCTTCATCAGATGTATGAGTGGGGACCACGCACTCATGCATCTGATGAAGCGGGTCTTTGCCCACAAAAGCTTGTGCTCCAAAATATCTGTTAGTCTATAAGGTGCCACAAGAGTTCTTGTTGTTCTCGAAGCTATTGACTAACATGGCTACCTCTCTGATACGTATTTCTTCATAGTTTTTAATACTGAAATACTTGTCAGTGACAACCCCATAAACACGTTAAAAGCTATGAGTGACAGTAATTTATACCATAATTTGCATATGCTCAATCTAATGGTGAGTTGTGATCTCAAAATTAAAGATTCATTCATACCATCTGACAGCCTACCTTGGCATTAAGCCACATCTATCAACATTCAGGAGCAGACACAGTAGGATGGTGAAAAGGAACAGACTACTTTGTTGCCACAAAAGCAAAAAGAAGGTGGGAGGAATAGTTGTGTAGTGATTAGAGCAAGGGACTGAAGTGAGGATTTCTAGGCTTAGTCTCCAACTCTGTCACTAACTCACTGGCTGTGTCTACGCTTGTCACGTCTTCCAGAAGTGGCATGGTAATGAGCCATCCAGAAGATGCTAATGAGGCACGGATATAAATTTCCCATGCTTCGTTAGCATATGGGCATATGGTTCAGATTCTGGCAGAAGCTCTTCCAGACTCCAAAATACACCTGGCCTGCAGAGATCTTCTGGAAGGAAACCTCCCCAAAATTTTGAGGGAGAAGGGACTTCCGGAAGGAGGGTTTCCTTCCAGAAGATCCCCGGGGGCCGCACATCTGCACGTGTATTTTGGAGTCCGGAAGAGCTTCTTCCGAACTCTGAACCATGTGCCCATATGCTAATGAGGCATGGGAAATTTACATCCACACCTCATTAGCATCTTCCAGACAGCCTATTACCATGCCGCTTCCAGAAGATGTGGCACATGTAGACACAGCCATTTTGTGATATTTGGCAGAATGCTTAAGATCTCAGAGTTCATTTCCCCATCTATACAAATAGGGACAATACTATTTACCACCCTTAAAGGAGTATTGTGAGGCTTAACTAACACATGCAAGGCACCTGGGGATCCTCAATGACAACATTATCATGTGTTGTAACATTTGGAAGGCACCATGGCAGGGGTTCTCTACCTTTTTTCTTTCTGAGCCCCACGTAAGCATACTATAAAAATTCCATGGCTCACCTGTGCCACAAATGTTTTTTTCTCTCTCTCTCTCTCTCTCAGCAGTCACTCAATAATGGGTACGACATCTTCATGTCATCCTCCTATTTGTGAGTCTATTGATGGCTCACCAGCCCATTTCTGGAGCTGCAGATCTTATCATAGAAGGAGAAGGTATTGGTAGCTGTTGAAGGCGTGTGGGGCAGCTTTTGATGATCTTTTCTCCTTCGTCACCTCTCGTCATTTGCATTTTGATGGGACCCCTGAAATTGCACCACCCACTCATGGATTACTGTTCTCCACCGTGGATGGTCTTGGGCAAAGTTCTCCTAAATGTTGACACTGATGCTGCACTTTTTTGTGTGTGCCTTCAGCATGTCCTTATATCACTTCTGTTGACCCCCAATGCTCCCCTATCCTTCCTCCAACTCTGAAAAAAGAATCTGTTTTAGGAGGCACTGATCAGACATCTGAACCATGTGACCAGTCCAATGAGGTCGTTGATGAATGATAATGGCTAGAGTGCTGGTCATGTTCGACTCTCCCAGGATACTAGTGTTCATGCACCTATCCACCCAAGGGATATTTAGGATTCTCCTAAAACAGTGTTGATATTGTTCAAGTGCCTTCAAAAGATGCTTGGCTGTTGTCCACTGCAAGGTACATGAAAAGCTTTGTCTTGGGATAGATATCAAGGTTTTCAGAGACCCTTTGTGGGCGAAAGCAGAGCTTGTATGGCTCAGACAAAGCTGGATTTCCACATCAATGTTGACTTTAGCAGAAAGATGACTTTCAAGGTATGGGAAGTGCTCCACATTTTACAGCCCTGAGGCAACTGGTGAACGATGACGGTGTATGGCTTTTGCAGCCACAACTGAGCAGCCCTATTTAGGATCTGCTCTGCTCATCCCACAGGGGGATGAGGCTCAAAAAGGTGCCCTAAACATAGTCCACCGCAACCCCCCTGACTGGATAACTGCATCTAGTGGGTTCACCTCTATGCGGTTGAAACTGAACAGAAACCTTTGGAACATGGAATATTCAGACTCTAATGGACAACCCAGATAGTGAACAACCCAAAAGATGCATAGCAATATTTGCCCACAAGCTGCAACGATTCAACATAGATATAGCTGCCCTGGCAGAAATGTAAAGACCAGAAGGAGGACAGCTAAGGGAAGAAGGTGAAGAGTACATGTTTTTCTGGAAAGGAACCTCAGAAGAAGACAAACAAATTCATAGAGTAGGATTTGACATCAAAAACAAACTGACAAAGATCCTAGGAGGGAAGCTAGGAGAGTCCCAGATGTGTGGTAGACAGGAGGCTGGCATGCAGGGCAGGTAGAAGGGAGGAGACAGGTAGGGCAGCAAGAACCCCAATGCTCACCAGTGTGGGCCCTGGCAGCAGGGATGCTGGGGTAGAGGGGTAGGCCTTGGCTGGCTGTAGGGAGGCAGGGGGCAGGGCCAGCCATGGGTGCTGAGAGAAGGGCAGGGCCCTGTGGAGTGGTGGTCCACATTTACAAAAACAGCACCCCTCTCAGAAATTCCTGTGTGTGGGCCTGCAGACACACACGTTTGCTACCCCTAGTTCAATTGTACTGCCATTAGCAATGTTGGGAGCGCTACAATAGATTTCTCACTGTTTTTGGCAAAATGTTTTCAGCGCTGTTGATTTGCTCAGCAATGTGGTGGCAGTGGTTAGACTTTTTGTTAAAATGTCCCAATATAGACAAGTCTGATTTAACAGTGGTGCTTCCTCTGTGTTGCAATCCTGAAGTATCTGGATACTGTGTGGTAATCATACACTAGCTTTTCATGATGTAAATTTTCTCTCTCTTTCCTCTAACACTGGGGCTCCACCCTGCCCTGGCATGTTACCAACTCTCAGTATCTTCATTAAGGCACTAAACCAGTGCTTGCAGTTCTTATTTTGCTGCTAGAGTTAAATTGAGCAAATGTGGTTCTGTCCTCCTATGACTATCCAAGCTCAGCCTCTTTCCTTTTGCAGTTGTTTTCTCCCCTAGACTGATACATAGATTAGATTTCAGAAGAAAACCTGCTGCCTCTCGTTACGCGAGCGTGCTGACGGGTAGCACAGGGTGCAGTACCTCCCTGGGACGACCACTGGAGCCTCTTCCTCTCCCCGTGGTTTCCAATTTCAGTTTTTCAGTGATCTCCAGCAGCAGGTGCTGGTTTCCAACCCAGCCTCCCTCCAGCAGGAGGAGGCGGCGGTTTGCTTGGTGCTGCCAGAAGAGAGGAGCCCTCAGCACAGGCTTCCCATTGCAGCGCGTCTCCCAAGCAGCCCCCTCCGTGTAGAGGGGAAGAGGAAGTGAAATGCAGTAGCCCCAGCGATGCTAGGGGAGAAGCAGATGTCTCGCCCCGGGGTTAAGTGAAGTCGGCTTCCCCCCCAGCCAGCATCACAGTGAGCCGAGCCAAGGGGCCCGGAGGCGGCTGGTCGGGACATGCTGCTGCAAGGCGCCTGCCAGTAGGTTGTAGAGCAACAGTCGATCCGTTGGGCAGCGGTGGGACGGAGCCTGGGGCGGGATCTGGAGAACTCCCGGGGCAGAGAGCCGGGTAACGCGAGCAGGCGCCGACCGCCGAGGGTAGGACCCGAGGGCGCACATAGCTGGGACAGGGAGCCGGGGGGGGCGTAGCCAGGACAGGGCACTGGGGGAGGGCAGTGGCTGTGGTCAAGGCGGGAAGCTCAGGGTGTAGCCCGAGCAAGGCGAACCGCGGCGGGGGAGCGGGGGGCGTACCTGCGACGGGCACGGGGGGGCGGGGTAGTCAGGCCGGGGGGGCCCTTACCAGGGAGCGAGGAGGAAGTGGTGGGGCGTAACCGGGACAGGGAATGGGGGGGCGTAGCTGGAGGGAGGGTATCTGGGGCAGGGAGCGGGGGGGACGTAGCCGGGGGAGGGGTACCCGGGGCAGGGAGCGAGGAGGGGCGTGGCCGGGGCAGAGGGAGTGGGGGGCGTGGCCGGGGTGTAGCCGGGGCACAGGGTTCGGGGGGGAGGGGCACCCGGGGCAGGGAGCGAGGAGGGGCGTGGCCGGGGCAGAGGGAGTGGGGGGCGTGGCCGGGGCACAGGGTTCGGGGGGGAGGGGTGGCCGGGGCGGGGTGTGGGGTAGCCAGGGCAGGAGAGGCTGCCGGGTGTAGCTGGGACCGGGCAGCCGGGGGGTGTAGCCGGCGCGTGGAGCTGGGCCGCGGTAACGGTCACCCTCAGGGCGCCTCCCCGGTGTGCCCTGTGGCCATGGCGGCCGCCGGAGAGATTCCGCTCGGCGCGACGGGGGCTGCCGCCGAAGGCAGCGAGCTCTGGCCGGCCCGGCCTGCGCGTAAAGGTGGCCCCGGGGCTGCTGCCCGCTTTGTTTCCAGGCCTCGGCTGCCATCGGCTCTTCGCCATCGGGTTGGTGAGATCCCCCGGCAGGAGGAGGCCGCGGCGCGCCGAGCGGCCGAGCTGAACGCTGCCCGCCTGCCCCTCTGAGGCAGGGAAGACGCTGCCTGGTTGCAGGCGAGGTAAGAGACACCCCCCCCGCCCGCTCCCTACCGAGCCGCCCCAGCCCCTTCCCGCCCGCTCCTCGCGCCTGAGGTAACAGCTTTTCCGGGGGCAGCTGCCGTGTTGGACCCTTTTGGAGCTGCTCTGCGCCCTTCCGAAGCGGGCCCGGTAAAAGCTCTCACCTCCCCGACCTTGTCTTCACTCTCCTGCGAGCCACAGGGTCCAGCACCCCGCAAACCAGCCCGCCTCCTGCCTTCAGACACAGCCCAAATCCAGCCCTCGCCCCCCCCCCCCCCCGACTTCCCGCCTTTGTTCCTTACCTGGACCTCCCCGCGCTTGGCCAGGCTCATGGAGTTAACAAGCGTAAGCCAATGGCTGGTGAGAAATGCCCTGTGGCCTTTAGGGAAGGGTTATACCTCAGTATTGGAGAGCTCCGGAAACCATTAAACCCCTGCTGGAACCTCAGCAACAGGAACCTGTGTAGGGCTAGGGTACTAGGCCATCTGGGGTGAGACAACTGTTCCCCTCTTGGTGACAAGTATCACAGAGGTAGCTGTGTTAGTCTGTATCTTCAAAAACAACATGCATCTGATGAAGTGGGGCTTTGCCCACGAAAGCTTATGCTCCAAAATATCTTAGTCTATAAACTGGCGCAGGACTTCTTGTTATTCCCCTCTTGTGTTGACTTCTGAAAGGTTTCCTCCATGTTCCTGTCCATTTTCCTTTTCCACGCTGGTGATCTAACACCTCTTGTGACACATGAAGGCTTGTGATTCATTTGCACGCATAGTGGTTTTTGATCAGTTCCTTTCAGGTAGTCAGCTTAAATTTCTTTTTCTGAGGTATAACATTATGTAAATATTTTTTTTAGAGTCAAGCTACACTCTGTATAGCTAATACTTAATCTTTACTAGTTGGATGCTTCTTTAAGACTTTCTGTAACTCTGGGTTCGGAGTTCATTTGTATTAAACTGGCACATTCAATTTAAAATAGCCATTTTAGGGACGAGTTTAAAAGTAGTTCCATGTGCAACACTTATTCTAGAGTTCCACTTTGCTGGTTATTGTAGTTTTAAACACGTCTTAAAGGTTAGCAGAACAAAAGTAATTAATTTCCCACATTGCTAGGTGAAACAGCCACACACAAATAGGGAGAACAAAGAAACTCATTATGTAAAAAAATGCCATCGAGTACACTAAATTAATGTCATTTTCTTTTCAGTTAGAGGTGTTATTTGTAATACTGATTGAAATTTTTTAAGAACCAAGTGTGATTTTTTTTTTTTTTTAGCAAGTTGTTTATACTTCTAATTTTAGAGGTGTTTGTCCTTTTCTATTGTCTTAATTTTACCAACACCTGTTAGAAACATTATGCCTAAGCGGTGACAATTGTAGGAGTTGGGTTCTAGATTGTGAACTCTTTGGGATAGAATCCTGTTTTATGCTGTGTTTGTACAGCACTTAGCACAGTGGAGCCCAGATCCTGTCTGGGGACCATGAGCACTTCTTTAGAGATAATTTTGATGTAGTACAAGAACAGGTTCAAGATCACTGCTGATTGTTAGCATGGAGGGACCCCCGCAGGTCTGAGTAGTTTCTCAGATTTTATTGACCAGCAAAGATCATTAATGCCAACGTTGACTATGTATGCTGAAGACGGGTGTTTAGAAATTAAACCATTAATGTACCTGTGGGTTTTCAAGATAACCTGTTGCTTCTGTTTCAATATGTCTGTTAACTGCTTACTGATGGATAAATAAATCCATTCAGTTTACCAGAATATTATTTAATACTTATTTAATGTTCCTAGCTGCACTGGAGGAGCATGTCTCTCTAGCTGTACTTGATGAACTCTTCCTTGAAGTGGGCAGTAGTGAATGGCTACTGAAAGCAATGCTATTACCCTCTAACTGTGTGGTTCAGTAACTTTGTGGCTCCTTTAGTAATGTAAGTTAGTGGAAACATTTTGTGAATTAGGCTTATAGGATATTGGTTATGTGGCAGTTTCATAATTTGGCATTCATTGTCCTAGTACACTCTAAATTTCCTATATTCAGATAGCATGTGAGTTTAGAAGAACACCAGATATCTTGATTTAAAAAAAAAAAAAACTGCTGGAGTTTTCCAAGCAGTGAAAGATGGAGAATTAGATTGAAGTTTAGGTTTGTAATTTTCAAAAAACTGATTGAGCATAAGGTATTTGTAACACTTTGGGAGCCCCGGGATGCCTATTCTGCCAGCCCCTGGGCTCCCCTTAAACTCTGTCTTGCTGAGTCAGATACTGAAGACTTTTCCAGCAGAGCTCACAGGAAGGCTTATCCCCAGCTGCAGAAGTACAGACACTGAGAACAGCTCTGGGAAGACTCACCTTAATTTCAGTACCCAGATGTTCACGGCTGCTTGGGGTACAAACTGAAAGTTATATGAACTTCACCTCCTTCCTCAACATGAAGGATTACATGCACAACCTCTCCTGCTACCCTGTTAGAAATTACATGAAGTGGGCTGTATTATAAAACAGCAGCAAGTTTATTAATTATGAAAATGTGTATTTTAAGTAAAGTAGTAGCAAACAGAACAAAGCAGGTTACTAAGAAAATAATACAAAACATACCATCTAAGCTAGATTCAGGAACAAACTGGTTTCAAATATCTGACCCTAGTTATTGTTTATGATAGTGTCTTTTCTAGTCTGAGTGTAGCAGTCCTTCCCTCACTTCCTCCCCTTTATAATCCTTTTGTTTGCAGGTGTTTAAGTATCGTTTGGGGAGGAGAGGCAGAGGTAAAGCAAGCTGACAACAATCCATTGTTTTCCTCCCTTGTCTTACATAGAATTTCCATAACGTAGAAAACCGTTGTTTGATTCCCCCCAGCCCCTCTGTGAAACAGTTCAGTAGACCAAGATGCATGTTGGTTATCTATGACTGTATCATCTACGAAGCAGACGTTATGGAATGTCCACAGGAAGGCCAAGCCTTTTCACAGTCCATTGTACTAGCTAATGAGCTATCAAGCACTGTCTTCCACTGTAGTACTTGATGCTTCAGCAGTAGGAGAGACCCACAGCAGCAAATATGAAATACAGATTCACTCATTAACATTCCTAACTTGAGATGCAAAAAAGATACATGCATGTGAAAAGGATGATAATATTCAGTAAACCATAACCTTTCCAATGATGCCTTACATGAGCTATCATGCGTAAAGCATAGCTCAGTTATGTCATAGCCATATAAGTATATTTTCATAAAACACATGCAATGCCATTTCACAGCATTTTCCAGGGCCTTGTTCATCTGTCTGTGAAGACTGATGTTTATACAAGGATTCAGTTGCAGAATGTTGGGCTGAGTATTGATCCGATGGAATAATTTAATTATTAACTTTACTGAGTGGGTCTGTACTTTAAAAATATCAAGCAATTGTATTTCATAGGCTGTTGTTCTGCTGCAGGAGAACTAGATATTGACACTGGTTAATCTTGAAAGGGATAGAGGTTCAGTGTAGTTCTGATGAGCACCCTAAATACTTTATTCAGAATAACAAGAAGTCTTGTGGCACCTTATAGACTAACAGATATTTTGGAGGATAAGCTTTCATGGGCAAAGACCCGCTTCATCAGATGCATGAGTGGGGGTGGTTTCAGAGGGGTATTTAAAGAGTGGGGTCCCAGTGAGAGGGGGGGCAGACCTGACAAGGTCTATTCAGCAAGGTGGAAATGGCCCAGTATCAACAGTACTTATCAAAAGAGGAAAAAACAAGTTAGATCAGACGGGGATGTGAGCCTTTGTCAGAGTCTAATGGGATGTAATTCTTGTCTCAGTTACATAAATTTGGGTTAGAAATCGCATGAGACTAACTCAGCAATTCATAGAGTTAGGCCAAAAGGGTTTGTGTACTAATTCTTCTTGCATAACATAGACCAGGGGTCTGCAACCTGTGGCTCCTGAGCTGCATGCTGCTCTTTAAGGACTTCTTCTGGCTCCTTAGGCTATAAGTGCAAAGCAAAAAAAAAAAAACCAAACAAACCTCCTGATTATTTTTGGTTAACTGTAAATGTTCTGCTGTAACTATATATAGCTCTTCTGGCTATTTTGATTGTTGACCCCGACATAGATCATAGAACTTGATCCAGTAATTTTTCCATCAGGCTAATAATTTCTTGTGGCAATAGAATTTTATATTTTTAGGCACATCCAATCTTTATTTGAAGGCTTCTAACGATGATAATTTCAGTGGTTCAATGTTGATGAGTCAGTTGATCCACATCAGAAAAGAAAGGGTTAAAACAGGCTGGGAGAAGGCGTGGCCAAGCAAGAGCCAGTTGGGAGAAGGGGTAAGAGAGCCAATCAGGGCCCAAATGGGCATTATAAAATGTGCTGCAGGGCATAGGGAGCTCAATCTCTCTCTAGCTCTGAAGGGAGAAGGACTCACTACCTATGTAGAGGGAGGTACCATGGTCAGAGCAGTGCTACAGGACAGAGGAACTCTGACTTCACTAGCTGCCAGTCTGAGCATGTACTAGGACTGCCACTGGCGAGGTGTGAAAGTAGGCAGCAGGTCCACCCCACCCCAGCCAGTGATTAGTGCCCAATTCAGACTATAATTTGCCCTGGCAGAAAACTAGACTGGGCTAAATTAAGGACAACAGTGGGGCACTGAGGTGAGAGATGGGATCAGGGGGTAGCTAGTTCCCTGAAGGGAAGGAACCCAGGCCTGGGCATCACCAGAGTGTGGTATCCAGGGGAATGGATGCTGCAGTCTGAGAGGGATGCGGGTTCTGTTGTAGAGCAGATGGGATAGAAAATGGCAGGGGAAACACTGCCATAGGAGGGCACTCCGGCACTAGAGAAAGTTAATTCTTAGGACAGCCAGGTGGAGGAACTGTGGTGTTGAATGTAAATCTGTTGCATCCAGCCATTGAATCGCATTAGGCCTTTGTCTTCTAGATTGTTGAGTTCCTATTATGCATATCTCTCTGCTTTGTCTACGTATATTTTAGCCATGAAAATTGTTTTGCTACATAATACAGCAGACCCCTGAGGTATGCCAATTTGACTTTCATGTTTCTCATTTTAACACAAGTTGAGCGGGGACCCAGCGACAGCTCCAGCCACAGGGAGTTGCTGGGGAATCCCCAGGTGTTAAGCAAGATGGGAGCTGGCAGAGTGTAGCCCTCTGCCAGCTCCCGCCCCGCAGAGCTGCTACCGGGGCCACAGAATCCCCAGGTTATGGGGGAATAGAGCTGCACTCTGCCATCTCCCATCTCTCTTAAGACAGGAATGCCCGAGCAGCTCCCTGGGGCAGTAGCTGGTGGCCCCTTCCCCACCTTGATTTGCACGAAATTCGGAGGACATCTGGTTCCCCAGGAATGTAATTTATATGCAAGTGAGGGGTCTACTGTAGTGGGACTGGGAGAGAAATAATGGTTTCTTAGATAAATGCTGGTAAATTTATAATATTTAATGTGATTTGCAAAGCCATTTAACTTCTTCTCCACTGTTGAATGATTGTGCTATATCTCTCACTATTCTGTGCCACATTTGGGACAGAGCCAGAATGAGTTATTGGACAGCTATCATTAAGGAAAATGAATAGTTCTAGAGAGACTTTCTGGACTTGCATCCGGTAATGCGCCTTCGTATTGGATGGTTCCTCTCATGTCTTTGTGGAACGACTGGATCATCTTGAGTAACCGTGGAGGACAGCCTATCTTGTGGAGCAGTTTGAACACACAATCCCTGCTGACCAAGTCAAAGGCCTTGGTCAGGTCGATGAAGGCTATGTAGAGTGGCTTCCTCTGCTCCCTGCACTTCTCCTGCAGCTGCCTTAGAGAGAAGACCATGTCAACGCTAGACCTCTCTGCACGGAATCCGCACTGCGATTCGGGGTACACCCTCTCAGCAATCTTCTGGAGTCTGCCAAGGATGACGCGAGTGAACAGCTTACCAGTGACGCTTAGGAGGGAGATTCCACAGTAATTGTTGCAGTCGCTTCTGTCTCCTTTGTTCTTATACAACATTACAATGTTAGCGTCGCGCATATCCTGTGGAACCTCACCCTCTTTCCAGCACAGGCACAATAGCTCAGGTTGGGGTTCCAGGAGTGTGTCCGCGGCACACTTGATTACCTCTGGTGGTATACCATCCTGGCCAGGGGCCTTTCCTGCTGCAATGCTGTCGATGGCTCTCTTCCGTTCATCCACAGTCGGTTCCTGATCCAGTTTGTCCATTACTGGTAGGAGCTCGACGGCATCGAGGGCTGCGTCAACCACAACGTTCTCGCGTGAGTACAGCTTGGAGTAGTGCTCAACCCAGCGCTCCATCTGTTTGGCTTTGTCAGCGATGACTTCACCAGATTTGGATTTCAGAGGTGCCATCTTGTTCTGGGTGGGTCCTAATGCCTTCTTCATACCCTTGTACATTCCTCTGAGATTACCAAAGTCAGCACAGGTCTGGATGCTGCTGCATAGCTGGAGCCAGTGGTTGTTGGCACAGCGCCTGGCTGTCTGCTGTACTGTTCTTCTGGCCTCTCTAAGTGCTTGCTGGGTATTCTGGCTCGGTGAGCGTTTGTACTTCAGGAGTGCAGCACACTTCTTTTCAATGACTGGAATCATCTCATCGGAGTTAGCTTCGAACCAGTCGTTCGTGTTTCTAGCTCTTCTTCCAAACAGCGACAAGGCCGTGTTGTAAACTGTATCCCTCAGATGTTGCCATTTGGATGTCACATCAGCGCCCCCAGGGCCGCTGTGCAGATTTTCCTGTAGGGTCTCTCTGAACTCTTCAGCTTTCTCCGAGTTTGCTGTCTTTCTGGCGTCAATGCGGGGCCTTCCAGCAGGTTTAGAGCAGTACAGCTTCTTGGGTCTCAGCTTGAGCCTGGAGCAAACTAGCAAGTGATCTGTATCACAGTCAGGACTATGATAGCTGCGTGTCAGAAGGATGTTTTTGAGGTTATTACGCCTAGCGATGACCACGTCTAGTTGATGCCAGTGCTTTGAGCGTGGGTGTCTCCACGACACTCTGTGCTGTGGCTTCATTCGGAAGAATGTGTTTGTGATGCACAGATTGTGGTACGTGCACAGTTCAAGGAGACGCTGTCCACTGTCATTCATTTTTTCCCACACCGAAGTGTCCTAAGCAGGAAGGCCATGAGACCCAATCAGCTCCAACTCTTGCACTGAAGTCACCCAAGATGTACAGTTGTTCATGAGCAGGTATTTGCGCTACAGCAGCACTAAGCACGTCACAGAACTTGTCTTTTACTTCTGGTGTGGCGTACAGGGTTGGAGCATAAGCGCTGATCAGGTGGACGGGACCAGCGCAAGTTTGAAGCGTGATCCAAAGAAGTCTTTCTTATCTGCCCATGCCTAATTCCACCATTTGTAGAAGGGTGTTTCTGACAGCAACGCCAACACCATGCTCTCTGGGTTCTTCTTGGGCTTTACCCTGCCAGAAAAAGGTGTAGTTATTTTCCTTTAGAGATCCCGAATCTGTGAGTTGTGTCTCTTGCAGTGCAGTGATATCAACTCGGAGCCTCTTCAGTTCCTCGTTGATGACAGCGGTCTTTCGGGTGTCACTGATGGCCTGAAGATCTTCCATCAAGCCGGTCAGCATGGTCCGCACATTCCAGCAAGCAAGGTTAAATTGTTGATGTTTCTCATTTCTTGTTGATTTTTCTTATTGGTTTGCCTGGTGCCCAAATTTCAGTCACTTGTCAGGTTCAGGAACCTTAAGCCTCACGCACCCAGCGAGGCAGGTGAACTGTGGCGGGACAGTACCCTATTGGCTGGGGGCTGCCCAGCTTAAGGCGGGCGGTACCTGTCCAGTGAGATGTGAGGATCTCTTCCACCATCGAAGGCAACCCCTGGCGCTCGTTCTGTACGCCAATCGAGCAAGAGCTTATAACTGGGATCTGTTGCCTCCCGTGTTGATGCAACGCTGTTCAGCGATGCTGGAGTACCTCTCCGGGTGCGAGCCTGGGCACTTATTATGGAGACTCTGGGCTGCCCAGACACCAGTGTCCCCCTCTCGGCTTTACTGATATAGTCCAAAGGAGAGGATAACCTCCACGTCTGGTACCAGCTCAGCTGCAGGAGTTGCCGGGACAGTTCCAGAAGTTGACACCGAACCGCCTTCGGACTCCACTCCGGATTTTCTGTCAGGGTTTACTCCCTTAACCTTTCTCCTTCCCAGGATAACCCACAAGGCAGCGGGGTGTGGAGAATGTGGTTAAGGATCCCACTACTTCATACCTCCCTGTCACCACAAGTCACCATAGCTCCCTGTGGAACAATGACCTCATATCCCCGGGACCCTCCTCCCCACCTTTCGCCCGCCCCCCCCCCCAGCTACCATCACCATAGGACCCTCCCCAACCCACTACCCCCATCTGCTCCCATGTCCGCCCTCCTCACTGCACTGGCCCCTCTCCCCCCAGCTGCTCTCAGTGCCCCCAGGTCCACCTTCCCCCATCGCTCGTCAGGCTCTTCTCTTCAGAGACTGCTTTTCGTGATAGCGCTGCCTTGCAGGGCACAGGTGGAACACCATACATGAACAGGCCAACAAACACGGGGCTCCTCCCTTGGTGAACTCCCAGAGGCAAACTCCCTTCCCTGTTAGCTGCTCACAGTGTTCGCTGAGAGCTTCCTTCTTATAGGGAGAGCTGCTAGCTGGTTAGGCCTGGCTCAAAGCCTTGCCTCCAGTCTAATTTGTTTAGGCAAATTATGATCAAAACAAACAGTCCTTGCATTGGCCCATAAATGTTAAAGAATCCAGATGCTGCTGGCCTTATAAAACACCAGATTCTAAAGGTGGAGGTCCTTTAACTGAGAGCTGTGCCACCAGTTTTAAAATACAGTAAACCCTTGAGTTATGCAGGGATTGTGTTTCTGCAACCCCAGCATAACTCGAATTTTTGTGCAAGCTGAGGGGGGACGGGAACCAGGTTGCAGCCTGTGCTTGCAAGAGCGAGCTGGTCAGTTTCCTGGCTGCTAGAGTGGCAGGGAGTTGGGAAGCAGGGGGCAGCCTGCCTCCCTGCTTCCTTCTGCTTGCAGAGAGGGGAAACTGACCAGCACAGCAGGTTTGGTCAGTTTCCTGGCTCCAGCCAGTGGAGGGGAGCCAGGAACCAGGGGCTTGAGGCTCCCCTTCTCTGCTTGGAGCCAGGAAACTGACCAGGGCTCCTGCTGTGCTCAGTTTCCCAGCTCTGAAAGCCATAGGGGGACAGGGAGCCAGGCTGCCGCCTGGTTCCCAGCTCTCCGCTGCTCCGGGGATCAGGAAACTGGGAGTGGTTTCCCGTCAGGGACAGCAGCCATGAGTCAGGCTGCCATCCCTGATAGGAGCGATTTTCCCCGCTGTTGTCAGAGATGGCAGTCTGACTTGCAGTTGCCGGCCCTGACAAGAGTGGGTGGCAGTCACACAAACCCAAGATACACAACTTGATTGCACATGTTTCGAGGGTTCACTGTGTGATTCTTGTAGCATGTGGACAGAGTGGTCAATATCCAACACTCAGTTGAAGGTTTGGGGCCCTAGAGCACAAATGCCTGAGATTATATAAAATACTGTTTTGTGGAATGGTTTTGAAGGCTCTGTAACACCACTTGATCTTCAGTGTTGAATATTCACTTAAGATACCTTAATCTTTGTATTGTGGTAGCACTTAAAGACCCCAGTCAGTTTCAGTATTTGTATACATATTATACAAATACACAAAATATAGTCCATATCTCAGGCAACTTACAGTCTAGATGGACAAGAGAGGACATAAGCAAACTCTCAAAACACATGTCTTATTATCTGACCAGGAACACAAACTACTCTCATGGATCCCAGTGAAGCTTGAAGATCCTGCAAGTGAAGAGTAACTTGCAGTCATGAATAACTAAATTGATCTAGGAAAAGCAGCATACAGGCACTTTGTCATTGTCCATTATTAGGAGAAAATAGACAGTTATACAAAGATTCAGTTATGTGCCCATATATAATGTTTAAGAAACAAAAAAAGTTTGAGTTTCATTTGTAAAATAATAAAAGAAGATGTCCAGCCTTTGAATTTTTGGCTAGTAAAGTTTAAGATGGTTTCTGACTACAATCATTCTAAGTGTTTTTCATATAAATAAATTGCTTTTGCTATAGACCTGGAACAAGAAACCCAAGATTTGCACCAGCCACATTGGCTGTATTATATGGCTTCAAAAAATTTCATTTGTCTTTTGAGTTTATAAGTGGCACGTTAGAAGAAGTATATGATGCAAATGCCGTGGCATACACAAGCAAAAAATGAGGCTGTCTCTCAGGTCTCCTTTCTAGCGTTTCCTCTGATTTTTTCCGCCCTTGAGTGGAGTGAATTTTCTTATGTGCCTCAATGTGGAGGTGATGTACAGTTTGTTACCTTCACATTGGTGTACATAACAAAATTCACGTGAGGGTTTCTGAATGTGGGAGGGGTCTTGGGGCTGGGACCAGAGGTTTGAGGTGTGAGGGCTCTGGGGTGAGGTGGGGATGAGGGGTTTGGGTTGCGGGAGGGTCTCTGGGTTGGGGTGTGGGAGGGGGTACAGGCTCTGGGATTTGGGGTGGGGCCAGGAGTGAGGGGTTTCGGTTGCAGAAGGGTGATCAGGGCTGGGGGAAGTGGCTCAGGGTGGGGCAGGGGATTGGGACTTGAGCTTACCTGTGTGACCCAATGGTAGGGATGGGGCTGGTGGGGCTCTTCCCTACTGGTCCCAGCTTCAAGGTTTGGAGAGAAAGATCTCCCTACTTCAGTTCAGAGCTGCATGGCGATGCAGTTTAGCGGTAACTTATCTCTTCACCACAATCCTCAATCGCTTTCATTAACTCAATATAATTGAAGTGCTATTCATCTCCAAATTCAGTTCAGACTTGTTCTCTGGGTATTGTTCCCTGGGCTCACTGCATTTCTGGTCTGTTATCTACAAATTTGATCCATTCCACTCTTCCATTGTATCCTCCCCTTGTCTCCTGCTAGGACATGTATTTCTCCAGTTAATACTGCTACTTTTCTGTGTTAAAATCTTCCTCTCCGTCATTAAATGTGTTAAATGTTACCTTATGTTGTCTTTTTATAGATCATGATACTCCATTGCATAGTACTTCAAATACCATTTTGGATACCTCATTTCGTCAATGTCTGCATGAGAGGGTTTTCCTGACAAAACTGGACTTCTGTTGGAAAAACCTGTGGAGCAGCTACACACACAATATGCTTTGTTGACAAAACTTGGTACATCTTCCAGCAGCATTATACCTCTCTGTGTTCAGGTATAATGCCTTTCTCAAATGTTTCCTGTCAAGAAAACAGCCGTATAGATACTCCATGGCCCTTTTGTTGACAGACAGGGCCTCCAGTTCGCTGGGCAGCCCTGTTTGGAGTGCTTCTGGTCAACCGCTCTGTTAAGAGAGAGCCAGGCAGACTGGCTGGTCTCTGTTGACAGAGCGGACCACTTTTTCAATCTGCTTTTATGTGTTACACAATCTGTCAATGGAAGTTTTGCCGTGACATCCCTCCTGACAGTCACTTCTTTTGACAGATATTTCTCATATAGATGTAGCCTTCTAGTTTAGTCAATGAGGGCTTCTGTAGTAGAATGAGTTTTCTTTTTGAGTAAACACAAGCTTTCTTCAACTCTTACATTTGATTTATATCATGATCAGTTATTTTCATTTTGCTTTGAATTTTAATATCTGATAGGTTTGCATGGGCCTCTATGTTCCTTATATGCAAGGCTAAGAACAACCTTTCTTATGTAAGATGTAATTGCTGCCTCAGTGTCTGCATGCCAGTGAGTTGGTTTAGCTCAGGAGCATCCAACAGGTGGCCTGTGGGCCGGAATCTGGCCTGTGGAGCCTTTTTTATCTGGCCCACGGGGCCAGCTTCCGCAGTGGCACCAGCTTCTGCGGGGCCAGCTGCTGCAGAGCCCTGGTGCGGGGGTGTGGAGCTGCTACCAGCCCCAGTGGGTAGAACCCTGGGTGGGGCATGGGGCTGGCAACAGAGCCCTTGCAACTGGCGTGCCGGCTGGGGCTCAAGGCAGGCAGCAGAGCAGTTTAGGGCTGCGATGAGGGTTGAGCCTGGGGGTGAGCAGGGGCCAGTTGGGGTGGTTAAGGCAGGGGGTGAGGGGTGGTATGGGGCTGTGGGCTCGGGGCAGGAGGTTGGTTTGGCGCTGCAAGAGGCTTAAGCCTGGGGGAGTGATTTGGGGCTATTTTGTGTTCGCCCTCCTCCCCAGAACACACACAACATTGCCATTGTCCCTGATGAGAGAAGGTTGGACACCCCTGGTTTAGCTATTGAGTTAAGAGAGTGCCACCATTTCTAGGTGGCAGTTGTCTCTTTTACAAGGGTGTCCAAAAGAAATTTTCAGTATATTTGGAGGGAAACGTCTTCACAAACTGTGCCCCTTGAGCCCCAGATGAGTGCCTATTCCCAAGCCTTGTGTGCTTTCTTGACTAACACTACTTCTTCCATTTGCTTCCAAGTTTTTTTTTTTGTTTTTTTTTTTTTTTAACTTTCTCCAGGGTCATCTCACAAAGCAGTATCAGGTTCATTGTTTCTCTGGCCAGCTGTCTGTATTGATCTTCCCACATTCCTTACCTAGAAGCTCTACTTTTTCCACAACTCCCCTTGTGTGAGATAAGATAGCTGCCTATATATGCTGCTTTACCATTCCCAGAATTCTTTGCTGTACAGGCTTAGAGCTCACATGTTTCATGGAAAACACAGCTCCCAGGATGCCTGTGTTTTGAGCTGAAATAGATGACCAAGCAAGTCTGAGCATAAGAATAGCCATACTGATTGAAACCAAAAGTCCATCTATCCCAAGTTGTGTCTTCTGATAGTGGCTGTTGTCAAGTGCTTTGAACAGAATGAACAAAACAGCTAGTCAACAAGTGAGCCAATGAGTTGCTCATTTCCAGCTTTTGGATCTGGACTTGTTTTAAAGGACTAGTAAATCCTGATACAACATCTGGGAGATAATATGCATTTCATAGAATAGGTTCCTTCTGCTCTTCTCCAAGAGGAAATCAGATTAAATTGTAAATAGCACACATGATGGGTTCAAAAGCAAATAGAATTGGGGCAAGCAGAAGTAAGTTTGTTTCGTTTTGTGTATAGTGTTTTGAGGGGAATAAACTAGAAGAGAGTCGTACCCAAGCGGGGAGGGAGGGTGAGAGAGCGTGTGATGGATTTTATCAATCCTCATACTGCAAAATATAGCAACATCCTTCATTTTGAAGGAAAGGAAAGGTTTTAGGATGATGAGGTAGAGGGAATGCTGACCCTTCACTTGACCCACGTAACTCAAAACTAACAATCTGTCATAGAAGAACTATGTTAATTTTTGGCTTGTAGGCTGGCCTCCATCAATGGAACATGTCATGCAACTTTTGTTGGCACGACTGCTGATATTAACATACTCACTCTCTTACTATCCCAGGCACAGAGTTGATTGCTCTAGGACAGTGATTCTTAACCTGGGGTTGCATGATGCCCTTTCTGGGGGTGTGAGGCACGTCAGATTTTTTAGAAGATAAATAATCGAAAACACAAATTAAGCACAGCAATGTAAGTACAACTACCTTGTTTCATCAAAGCTATGTATTAATGTTACATGTTTTTAACAATTACTATAAGATACAAACAAAAAATTCATTTTCAAGTTTTTAAGCTAATTGTAGTGAAATTCTCACTACAAAATACAGTGTACTGCCATGTTGCGGGGTATTTCTTGATTCATGCACAGATGATGATGTGGCAGCGCCAGCAGTTTTATTTGAATTCAGTTAGCTGGTAACTGTTAGTGTATTGGTTGCAGTTTAATTTCACAGCAAAACTTGGCAACATCTCTGCATAGTACTTACACCAGGTATACAAAAATATGCATTGTTGTGGTGAGTAATAACATAAAACAATTTTACATATATTTAATATTTTAAAAAGTATAAGCCCCCCCATCTCCATTTTTTCTTTTTAATAAGGGGTGCTAGAACATATTTCATTTTTGATAAGGCATGTGAGAACGTAATTTGAGTACCAACGGGGTGCAGGCTGTAGTAAAGATCAAGAATCACTGCTCTAGGACTAGCAGCTCTATCGGTTCCTTGGCTGTCTGTAAATATTATTCTTGCACCATTTACTTGCCCAGTCTGTCAGATGCCAAGCATTGATGCATGGCTGCACCTTTAAAGAGGAGAGATCCCTGAAAACCACTGAGTATTTTCACAGATACAACTTTCATAGGATGGTAGATCTGACATCCTCATGGTTTGTGGTAGCATCCTCTCTGAGGGTCTGGTATACCGTCTGCCTCTCTCCCCTGCCAAAAAAGTATTGACAGAACACCTAAGATGATTCTTCCTGCACTGCAATAGCCACCTTCTGTAAAGGACCAGATTTGTGTCTGGAAATTCATTTCTAATTAGGACAGGGTTGAGATTTACAAACATCCAGGGCTCTGACGCAAGTCTGCGGAGTCTGGAATTGCTGGTGCCATTGTAGGGCTGCCAACTGTGCTTTAGCCATTGTTACTGAACGGCAAGTGCCAGAGACAATAGTCCAACTATCATTGCTATCCCTGGTGGACTGCAGTCTGGGCTTTTTGAAGATGCTTCTGTGCTACCACCCATGCTTATTACCAAGATACTGAAATCCAAGCTTTATGCTTCAGACATTGTTCCACCATTCGCTTGTTCTTTTTTCTCTTTGTGTCTTTTATTGTGGATTTATATGAAAAATTCTACAACTTCTGGTACTAGAGGTAAGTAGCTAGATTCCTCACCCAGCTCCAACAAAATGTTGTACATGCCTTATACAAAGTCAAGAGTTGTATGTTAGGGATTTGGCTTTGTAACCAAAAGCAATTCAAATTAAGCAACCTAAGCTATCTCCCCAAATTTGGCTACTATAGCATTCCTTTCTTAGGGTTGGCTCCATCTTCCTTTTGAAAGGGAAAGGCCTATGTCTCTTACTCAGGGTGGAGTTTGACAGCCCACACCTGCTCATTGAATCATGAGAAATTAACTTGTTCGGTGACTGGAGTATCTCATTAAATTACAAATTAAAATTAAAAACATGGTACAGATTGAATACATTGTGTTTCTGTGGTCTGTAGACCAAGAAGAAACCTTGTATAAAACTACAAGTTGCATCCCCGTGGTCTGTCATCCTTGGGACCTCGGTGGACCGAAACGAAGGACTTTGCCAGACCATGAGAGGTTAATGCCCTGGTCCTTGGCCTCCCCTGCTGGCCCTCCAGCTGCAGCTCCCTGGCTCTCTGGCTGTGGTTTGCTCCTGGGGATGTCATATCTGGCCATGGCCCCCCGTGCAGCTACCATGGAAGCTGCCTCTGGCTCCCTGCAGGGCTTCTGGGGGGCTAGCTTTGCTTGCGCTCCTGTGTCAGTTCTTTGCTTCAGGAACGTCCCTGGTCCAGGAACATCTCTGGTCCTGTTAGAAGAGGAATGTGGCCAGACCAGAGAGTGCTAGTTTCAGGAGGTGCAACCTGTACATGTAGCATCAGTGGCTAACTTCATCTATTTATTGTTCTTCCTGTTCATTTAACATTTGCACAAGCTGTTAACTTTTTTACATGTATATAGGTGCACTCAGCAAAGCATAAACATTTTTCATTTCCCGGGGTTTATAAATGAAAACACTTTGTATTCTGATCTTTAAACCAAAAGCTTCCACTAAACACTCAGGATTGATACATCAACAAAAATGAGAACTGTTATGTGGAAAGCAATCTTGCATTTAATGATAAATATTAAAATTTTATGTGGCTAAAAGAGTTAATACAGCTGAATGTTAATAACTTTGTCATTTCTGAACCAAACATTCAGACATGTCACATGCGTTTGTCATTGTCAAAAGATTTATCTGCATGACAGGTTTGAATTTTTAAATGTGAGACGAAGGAGTTTAGAGCAAGAGTGTGAAATTTTATTCTCAGGAGAAACCTATTCTGTTCACAGGTCTAGAACATAAAGGTTCAGTATACTTATTTCTTTATTTTGATTTAGAACTAAGTGACATGGGGAAGTGAAGAGAAACCCATGTAATATTGGCTCTGGGTGCCTGTCAGACTTTTAAAGCTACATTAACAAGTCCCAGCACCTTCCCAAAAATAATGAGACAGAAAATAGTCAAATGCAGACATCCTTCCTGTACCTTATCACATCCCCAAATTTCTGACTATATTGGGCTTCTTTCTTCCCAAAAGTCTGGGAAAAGAGGTGGACTTTGTTGCACGCTTTGATTGTTTCACTCCATGAGTGAGAGTAATTCTAAAGTCAAAACCCCCTCTTGGAGAATCCATTGCTGGAAGCTGTCTCTGAAGTAACTCCAGCCCAAACTGTCAACTGCAGTGGCATGGCTTGGGCAGAAAGGTGGTGTCACCAGTCATTTGGGACTTTTTAGGGCCAAGCCAACACATTAATCTCTAGCCAAAAACCCTGGAGCACTTAAGGGAAGATACATGAGCTTGTAGGCAGATGGCTGCATTACAGCCAAAAGACGCTGGAGTTTTCCACACACTGCAGCAGCATCCACACGGAAGTTACTGTATAACATAGTAATGTGCTGTATAGTTACGTCATGGCTTGTTGTGCAGTAGCTTGCTGTATAAACAAGCCCTAAGGTTGTGTCACATTTCTTTCTGTCCTTTTTAAGGGTTAACTCTCCAGCACATGGATGAAATATATTACACAGAACATTGCTGTCGATGCTGAGTTGAATTATACAGGCTGGTGTGTACACTGTTTCCTTGAGGATAGCAGGCCTGGCATTTCTGTGACTATAGAGTGGACAATGGGCTAGATCCAGGGGTCTGTGACCTGCAGCTCCGGAGCCTCATGCAGCTCTTTAAGGACTTCTTTTTGTCTCTGAATACTATAACTACAAGGTATTGAAAATTAATCGGGAGATTTGTGTGGGGGTTTAAACGGTGAATGTCTAAAAGCCCAATAATGAACAACTCACATCTGAATAGCAAACAGTATGATCTTAAATGTTGAATAGCTCTCCCTAGCCGTGTCTACACGTGCACGCTACTTCGAAGTAGCGTCACTAACTTCGAAATAGCGCCCGTCACGGCTACACGTGTTGGGCGCTATTTCGATGTTAACATCGACGTTAGGCAGCGAGACATTGAAGCCGCTAACCCCATGAGGGGATGGGAATAGCGTCCTGCTTCGAAGTTGAACGTCGAAGTAGGGCACGTGTAGCCGATCCGCGTCCCGCAACATCGAAATAGCGGGGTCCGCCATGGCGGCCATCAGCTGAGGGGTTGAGAGACGCTCTCTCTCCAGCCCCTGTGGGGCTTTATGGTCACCATGTGCAGCAGCCCTTAGCCCAGGGCTTCTGGCTGCTGCTGCTGCAGCTGGGGATCCATGCTGCATGCACAGGGTCTGCAACCAGTTGTCAGCTCTGTGGACCTTGTGTTGTTTAGTGCAACTGTGTCTGGGAGGGGCCCTTTAAGGGAGCGGCTGGCTGTTGAGTCCGCCCTGTGACCCTGTCTGCAGCTGTGCCTGGCACCCTTGTTTCGATGTGTGCTACTTTGGCATGTAGACGTTCCCTCGCAGCGCCTATTTCGATGTGGTGCTGCGCAACGTCGATGTTGAACGTCGATGTTGCCAGCCCTGGAGGACGTGTAGACGTTATTCATCGAAATAGCCTATTTCGATGTCGCTACATCGAAATAAGCTACTTCAATGTAGGCTTCACGTGTAGACGTAGCCCCTTTGTATGTGCAGCAGATTGTGGG
Organism: Carettochelys insculpta; assembly: GCF_033958435.1. Lineage (NCBI taxonomy): Eukaryota > Metazoa > Chordata > Testudines > Carettochelyidae > Carettochelys > Carettochelys insculpta. The sequence goes on from NC_134137.1 coordinate 43,590,940, forward strand.
ATTGAAGGGAGGATGGAAGAGCATTGTGGGCCAGAGGAAGCAATATAAGGACGTGATGTAGGCACACGTGAAACTGTGCAGCATCGGTGTCAATGCTTGGGAGAATCTTGCCCAGGACTGTCCCTAGTGGGGAGTGCTAATCCGTGAGGGGGTGGCACAATTTGAGAGGTCCCACCGCAGTGCAGGTAAGGAGAGGCAGAGAAGAAGAAAAGAATAATAAATAATAAAAAAAAAAAAAAACCCAGACCACATACTGTGGCTTTATTTTAATATGTGTCCCTGAAATTTTCATCTTTTATGGATATCTGTAGAGATTAGGGGTTGTGGAACTCTGACCATTCTTGGCATTTGCTACAGATTATTCCACTAACAAGTAGTATTTCCCTGCAACATTTGCTTTCTGAAGGCATTTATACAAATTGACTACGTTTACACTACAGAGATCTTTTGAAATAAGCTCCTCTAGAAGATCTCTTTCAAAAGAGTGCATCTACACACAAAAAAAGCAGATGAAAAGAGTGATCTGTTCTTTCAAAGAATGTCCACACAGTCCCCGATCTTTCAAAAGATCGTGTTGGGGAATCAAAAATGAAGACTGTTCTTTCGAAAGAAGGGCCCTGTGGAGCGTCTACACGTTTTTTCTTTTGAAAGAAGCTTTTGAAAGTGGGCATTCATCTTGAAATGGGAAAGGAAGAGCAGTTTCGAAAGGAGTGCCACATTCTTTCGATTTTACTTTCGAAAGAACACTTTTCATGTGTAAGCGCTACATGGGCTCTTTCGAAAAAATCTTTCAGAAGAACTTGCTAGTGTACACTTAGCCATTTTGTATACCTTTTGGATTTTCAGCTGTCAAATTCATAAGTTGAGATGAAAGTATGAGTAAAAATTATAGTTTTGTCTTCAAATTGGTCATGTAAAACACTTACAAATTTTGTTTAAACTGGTCAATTAACTGCTACCTTGCTTATTCATGACATAATTTCTTACTGGATATTTCCTTTGAGCATCACTGCTAAGGTATGTGAATGAACTCACTCCTTGCAGCATTTGAGTTTAGGAGCTGTTGGGATTTTCATTAGATTTGTGTTTTCATAACTCATGACTAGTCCTCTTTTTGCAATGTTCAGCACAGTCTTTTGGTCTTTGCCCATTCATTTAGCTGTCACTTAAAGTCAGCAAAATGTTTCTTTTAGTTTACTATTATTAAACCAAATGAAGCCTGTGTTGTGTTGTTCCATACGTTTTCACATATTGAAATCGGTATAATTACCAAACAGGAGCAGTAGATCCTTATTTGAAACAAATGTCTTTAATAAATTGTTTGGTCAGGTCTATAGAACTGTGCAGGCTGCACCTTTGTGTAAAGTCTTGCTAGTGTTGTTTATTTTTGTTGGTAAAACTTGAAGATGTTCCAGAATGAATTGTGATTAAGGCTGTCAATGCTTTCTTAACTTTTTCTCACTGCACAGGTAGTTTATTTTAGACCCTGAGTCTGCTGGCTGCTCTGTGCAGGCAGGCCATTTACTTTGATGGGTCTGCACATCTCCATAGCGTGTTGCTCCTACAAGAAGGGCTTATGTGGGCAGGGCCTTGGTTAGCAAACATCCTAGGAAATGTCTGAACTATGTTTATACCCAAAACCAGTGAGAATGCTATTTATGTTGTTTTCTCTTCTCATTAATGCAAATGTTTTATCACATCATCAATAACAGTGCAACAGTTTGGGTGACTTAGTCTATGTCCACATTGCAGTTAAAATCCTATGGCTAATCCATGGCAGCTCTCTCAGGCTCCTGGGGCTCCATGCAGGTATATTTAATATTTAAGTGTTGGCTTCGCAGCTCCAGCTGCAACTTAAGCTCCAGTACCCTTCCACCTCACTGGGTCCTAGAGTCTGAACTCAAGGCCAAGCCCAGCAACGTACAACACAATTAAACAGCACCTTAGCCCAGGGTCTTTGAGCGTGGGTCATCTGGCATAGGCTAGCTATATGTGTCTTAATTGCAGCCATACCTGCAGATCACAAAGATTTAATGTGCTATAGTAGGTCTTTCCTGAAAATCAATGGTCTCTCAATATTTCTTCGTATTCTTCATACGGAGTGGGTTCTTCATACTGAGAGCCTACAGAACTACATATCTTTGTCTAAGTTACTTGAATGTGTAGAAACCCAAACCCTCTCCAGCCACAAAACATTCCTTGCCACCTTGTTTTAATTCAAGCTATGTTTTTAGATGCTTAAAGTCCTTTAATATATTTATCACAACAAGTAAGATAAGCAGCTCTGAATTCAGAAATAAACATCTGAGACTATTTGTATGACATTTTAAAGAAAGACTGAGTGACAGAGAGAGGGTAAATTGTGCACTCCCTATGGATCTTGCTGCTTTATTCAGGCATTTTGCATTGTAAGAATCAGAATATTTAGGACTGATGGTTCTGGTATTGCAGTTTTTTAAGTATTGCTTCTTCCTTTCAAAATAGTTGGGAAATTACAATTTCATTTCCTTCCTGCCTAGGGAGAATTATTGCTTGTCTTTGTCAAAAAGTGAATAGTTACCTTGATTGGCAAGGACCTTTGCATTATTTAGTTCATCCCACAGCATAGTTACAAGATTCATTTTGTAGTGCAGATCTGTATGTGGATTTCGGCTAGACAGAAATTTGCTCAGTTTGGAAAGGAAACAGAAGGTGATGCTTTAAGGTGCTGTATTTTGAATATTTTGCACCTGTTGTGATATTGATTAGTGATCAACAAGCACTTTGAGCAGATTGCCAAATCTTAATTTTAGGAATAAAAGGTTCTTTTCTGGAGGTGCCTTGTGCAACATTAAATTTATGGATATTTTTGTAATGTAACAGTACAGTAGTGAGATTTGTCTGAAGTGTGAAAATCTTTCTGCTTTTGTTTCTGTTCATATATACGACGTGTGTTTAAATTGTCTTGTAAAATGTATTCCTGCAGAAACAAAATCATTTTTGCGGGTTATAATGATGGTGGTGCAAGATCGTTTGTTTCTCTTTGTTGTACATATTGGGGTAAGTGACATTATTTCTAGTATTTTGCTGCAGCAGTATTTCTAGCAGGTTAAAATCACTGGATGACTGTGACTTTTGTACACTTTGAATTAAGATACTATAATTTCATTTTAAGTAAGCTTTTGTTTTCAGCGTGTTTTGAAATTACAAGAGTTTGCTAGAACCTAGAGGGATGCGCTGGACGTTTTCTGCAGTAGGGATATAGCCTAATTGGTCATTCTGATACTTTCTAAGTTTCCCAGCTATTCCAGCTCACCCTTGGAGTCTTTTGCATCTTTCCTTGCAGTTCCTCTTCTCTCCCTGGCTGCATTTCCTCAGGAGTCTGTAGTGTGCTTTCCCTTGTCTTTTTGTGTGCTACTCTGAAATCCCCTTTCATCCTGATGTTCTCCACAGGTACTCATGGCTAAGTTGTCTGTAACCATCTTAAGTGCTTTGTGTGGTGGTCTATTTAATGTTTGAATAAAATAGTGCTCGGACTTGATGATTTTTGATACAATTTCTGATTTTGTAAAGAGCAAGAAAACAGAATTGTTGGCCTCTCAATATGGATAAGAGGCTAAAAGTTGGAGAAATCACTATGCATGCTGCATTTCAATGACCAGCTAAAATCTATTAATTTTCTGTATTGTAGTTTTAAGCATAGCAGTGGGCAATGGCCAGGCGTTTTAGTTTGCTGTATCTGAAGGTTTTAGCTGTGAAGTAGAGCTTTCTTTGTTCGTCAGCTGTGTGTACTTTCTAGTAACGCCATTATAGCCTGTCACAGATGTGACAGAGATCCTCATTGTTTCCTGCTAAGGTTTCATTGTTGCCCTCATTGTTCCCAGTAGGAAATCGGGCGTACTGGTTGAAATCCTAATATGAATGTTCATCTGTCAGTGTGAGCATGATTTGATAAAATGCTTCTGACATTTCTTAAATCTTGAGCATTTCCAATTTATTTTAAGGAAGTTTTGAGAAAATTATTCAGGAGCGAAAACTATTGAGACTGATGTGAACAATTAACTACAAGAAACTCTTTAATATCTGACGGCCCTGAGACCAAATACGCTGGTTAACAGAGCAGCTGGGAGGAGGCACAGGTGAGGGATCAGTGGGCTGCCCCCCACCCCGGTACCCCAATGTTGGCTCCTGCTCAACCACTGTCCCTACGTTGTTGGTGGGGACAGCATAACTATGGAGGCTTGTCTCGCCTCATGGGGAGGTGCTCTGGGTGCCAGAGAGAGGAGGAGACCACCAGCTGCACACACAGTCAGCACAGAGGGAAGCAGGGCGGGCGTTGAGTGGGCCGGCCCCAAGGGGCAGGAAGTTGCTCACGAGCTCTGTAACTTTCAAACCCCAGCCATGATGCTGCTTCTCCATGCTCCCATTCAATGTCTGCTGCCCAGAGCTACTCAGTTTTCTAGTTATTCAAATGCTGGATTAAAAAAGAGATTACAGTAATGTTTTTTACATAATGTAAAAATACAAATTGCCTTTAAATTTAATATTGTTACATTTTGTTAAAGAAGTTCACACTGGCTTACTTAAAACATAGCCTTATAGACCTATGTGATATCTTCTTAAACAAGCAATTTGATCTTGGTCTTTGTCAAAGCTGCACCACACTATTTTCCAGTAATGCTTGCATGGACATGAACCAAACGTAACTTAAGTGGTACACTATTTCACTAAGGCAACAGATATGGAAAGTTTTTTTTTACAAAAGAAACTAACATAGGGGTGACTCCTGCCTGATTGTAATCTAATGTTTAAAGTAACATTAAAGTCCAATCATCCACCTGCATTAATGTGCATTTGTGTGTATAGAACAATAAATGTTACTTGTATTATATTACCAAAGTTCATCATGCCTTTACTTTGCTCATTTTGGCAAAAGGGATATATACTATGTGCCACCATATAAAAAGTGTCCCACCTCTGACAGTGATTGAATTATTCACTGGCTAGCAAAGTGATGCTAGCATTTAAGGGCAGTGCCTATGACTAGGTAAACCAGACTAGCTCCTATTTCTCTTACAGATGTTTTAATATGCTTAACGTTATCCAATACCAGCAACTGAGGTAGTCCAAATACCACAGCAGGGACTGATTAGCTTTTTCAGATCACTGCCTTTATTTGCTCTTTGCAAAGAACTTAATCCAGTGCTGGAGACCAGGCTGCCTGCTGTGTACTTGGGTAGCTTTCTCTCATTCTTTGTGTTCACCGTAGCAGAAATTAGTGAGAAGATGTCTTCTGCCTCAGAATTAAAAACTTCAGAATAAGTAATGATAGTAGCTGTTCCTGTGCGTGTTTAATGGGCAGTGTAAAGAGATTGTATTTGGTAGGATTTTTGGTTTGCAGGTTTGTAAATGCATCTGCTGCTATCTCTACAAGGTTTAGGTTCAGAAATGCATGCGGTGTGGGATTTTCAATGTCATAATACTTGGTTTATGTTGGTAAATCTGCACACCTGATAAACTTTTCCCTGATAGTGTGATGATGCATGGATTCATTTGCTCTCCTGAAACATACTATATGTCAAAAACAGCTTGGAAAAGAAAATTAACTGTACTAACTGTAAATTATTTGTATTCTGGACACCATCTAAACTACAGCAAATAGTCTCAAATGGATTTCCTGTGAGACTAGACAAACAGCTCTGCTTGATTTTCGATATTGCTTATCTGCTCATTGAATGGAACTGAAAGTCATTTAATATACTCGTTCCTCAGCCTTGTTTTATTTAAATTGAGCTTTCCTGTGTAACATTAAAACAAAGATCATGATTTGAAAGTACCAGTTTTGGTTACTTTCTTATCAAGCACTAAAACTAGTCCTTGGGCTGTTTGTAGGGTCCAATTATTTGGGAGGGGGAAGAGGGTAAGTGGGTATTCTGGGATACAGGTTTGTCTGTTTTTTGTTTTTTTTTAATTATAAAGTGACTAGTGGCTATCGAGACCCCTAAAATCCTGGATTTTAGAAGTTTAAAACAGTTTAATTGGGCTTCCACTGTATTAGTTATTTTCTGTGATTTATATTTATATTTGGTATAAAGAGGACTTTTCAGACTTGTACTGTTCCACTGCTTAGTACTGAATAGTTTGGACATATTTTTGGCCTTTCAGACAAACACTTAGGCACCTGTGAAGGTCAGTTAGGGAGAGGGGGAGCAAAGGTCACCTTTGCCTCCCTGGTAGCACATGTCCATTTTCATGTTGCTAAATGTTGTAAATTGCAGGTCTTTTATTATTACTATTTTTGGACATTAGAAACATTTTTGCCTCCATGAGAAGGAAGAAAAACTTTTAAACCCGCTTACCTACTGACTTCTTCCAAAAAATTTATTTAGCTATTTTATCATCTGTACAAACTTCAGGAAACAAGGGAGATTTCTGCTTCTAGTGTAAGTCTGTAGAGTGAAGTTTTTCTTCTTACAAACGTGAACTTTGATGACTGCAACAAATAAATACATATCACAATGGTGCTATCACAGTTCCTCTTGCTTTTATGTAAATTTGTTAATGCTCTAATGCCATTTGTTAGAAGATACTGTGTTTGCTGCTTAAAATTGTTATTTTTGCAGTTTAATCATTTATCAAAACATTTTTCCACTGACATGCTTATTCTAAACGTGTTTGGTTTTAGTTGTGCATAAGAAGTTCATTACGCTTATTGGTGCCTACACAAAAGAAAAGTTTCAGGAAATTCTTAGAGTGCTTTTCAATGTATTTATGTTTTTGAATATGTTCATATTGGCTCCTAGGCCTCCTGTTGCATTACATCAATAATTTATTTTCTAACAGGGAAAAGAGACTATATGCGCAATCACTGCTGTGATTTTTTTTTTTTTTAATTACCTAGCAGAAGCTACCAGTTTTTATAGTAGATTATGGTGTGTCCTTTAGGTTTTTTTTTTTTTTGTAGAAACTTTTATGACTTAAAAATAATTCCTTTCTTTGTTTCGTATATTAGAAACAATGAGAAAAAGCTGAAGTCTGCCCAAGCCAGGTGTTTCTTGTTGGCAGCCTGCTCCCTAATGACTCTGGCGCTCATACAGCAGCTGCCTGCTAGTCTCCTTTGTATGGCCTATTGTTGCTGTACACCCCTCGTTAATACACATGCTGCCTGGGGCAGACCCTGAGAATGACATCAACTTGCTTATCTTAGAAACCTACAAACCTGATGCAGGGTGGAGAGGTTGCCTTGCATCTGCTTGGCCAACTAATTGTGAATTCCCTGGCCTATGATTGGCTGTCGTTCCACTCAGTAATAGGTTAAGCAAAGACATTGCCATTCCATCTGTTCAACCATTCATTGTTCTGCTTGCTTGCCTGGAAGTCTGCAGCTGAAATCGTGTTAAGAGTCGCTCCTGGAACTTCTACAAGAAACCAATGTCTCTGTGTTTTCCAGCTAACGTAAGTATTTTGCCTACGCTCTGCAGGGATTGAAAAGTTTCACCCTTCTAACACTTCCCTACATTAGTCTGCATTCTAAACAAAATAAATAGCCATACACATCACAAAATTTTCAAATTTGGGGAGTGTCTTTAAAAATAGTGTACATCTGAAAATAATTGCATGAAAAGGTGGTCTTTAACTTGATACATTCTGGAAGGAACTTGTGGGAGCATCAATAATGTATTGTATGTTGGAAATGACAGAACTCTTCAACAGAAATAGATATTTTTTTGAGTTTCAGTGTTTGGTCCCTTGTAAACATGCTATAATTCTTCTTTTGGCAAACATTTGTGTAAATTTGCCCATTTTACAAAATTATGAACTTATTTGCTGAGATAAAGAGGAACCTCAGTTTGGGGCAATGTCTGAACTTAATGGGATGGATTTAGGGCAGGATATAACATTAGTCCTTTGGAGCTACTCTTAAGTGGTAACATGATCAGGTTAAAGCCTTTGTGCATTCAACATCATTCTTACATTTATAAAGTTAGACAAGATATTGTGTAATTTGTAATCTATTTTGTTCTATATTTTGGGTTCAGATATTAGGTTGATGAATGCATAAAATGCACACTCCATGAACCAGTGTTCCAAGGATCCTCTAAGGAAAAAAAACACTACAAAGACCTTCATATACCAGTTGGGAGGGGAAAAGGGCACATACAAGGGTTAAAAAGAGGTTTGCTTTTCTACCACATGCCCTATTGTGTGAACATATGCATAAGTCTATTGAAAGTTCCCAAAAGATGGGCAGGCCACCAGTTGCTGGTCTCCTGCAGTTCCAGTAGACATCTGTTGCCCCAGAGCATTAACCAATCTGTTCAATGGGACATCCTTTCTTTGTTAGATAGAGTGATGCAGACAACAGTACTCCCTGAAATACAATGGTAATTAAACATACAGAAACTACTGCAGGAGGTATTTATTACATATTCATTATTTTCTTTGCTTTGTTACAATATCTTTGCCATTTGGGAAACTAGGACATTTGTTTCTATATTGGTAGGCTGTGTAAGTCTGTGTGACAAACAAGTTATGTTTTTTAACAATCTGTGGTTTAAATATTTACGGCTTGCTGTTTAAATTATTCCTAGATCATCTAAGTGTTGTGTAAAATAAAACTGTTTCACTGCTGTAGATTTTTCTTTAAAAGAGCTTCCAAGTTTTCAAGAACACAAACAATTACTGTCATAAAAGTTTTGTCATATCACACATCTTACTATTTGTGCCATCTAAAGTTTTCATTAAACTGTTATGCATTTCAGCTGTAATTGGACAACTTTTTCATAATATTTAAAGTTTTGTTGACCTTTTTGTACCAGAGCTCTTGAACAATTGAAATGTCTAATTCAAAATAATGTTGGCAATTGGTGGTAAATAGTTTTGCTAACATATTTAAAAAACAGTAAATGGAAAATGATGCCATTCTGTAACATAATGACATTGTATTCCTCCACAGTATAAAACGTTAATCCCAGACTTAAGTGTTTGATAAATAATATTTGATGATTATAGTAATCCTGTAATAATGGAGCCTATTTCAAATACGAAGCCACATTTGGTTTTATAGCTTTGAGGTGGGAGGGTTATGGTTTGCAGTCTTCATGGTGTAAAGGGTATAAGTATGTGTGCAGTCATTTTAAGACCCCTTCCTTGTAAGTGTAATGATAATTTATCACACAGTAGCCACTGGAGAGTATCTATTTTATATTGATTTTTTTTATAAATTCAGTAACTATTAATAGTTGTATTGAAAGTATACGAAGTACAGTAATTTAATAGGCATATTTCTTTGGCCGCACACTTTTTATTCATTTATAACACAAACACATGTGACACTCAAAATAGTTTATAGCAGGTATTTTCATCTAAATTGTATGGAATGAATATAGTTTTCTTATAAACCACATTCTCAGTGTTAGAGTTTTATTGTAAATAAAAGACACACAGAGCATTTACGTTTTTATGGTCTACATTATGCTGTCAACAGGTGTGTCAATTTTTGACTGCAATTTAAAGATAACGTAAGTTAGTGTGCTCAGGTAAAGTGACTGGCATTTCTCTCTACTATCTAGCTCAAAGTAAAATAATAAACTCTAGTAATATTTAAATGTGATATCTAATTTTCATGGTTCCAATCAGTATTGGGAGCTCCCAGTACCAACAGCCTAAAGGGAGTACTCCAGCAGATTATTTGCTGCCTATCACAGATGTTATAGAATTTATCTGAAGATACACAGAACTTGCATGCAGGGCTGACAGTAGGAGTAGTAAGCTGCTTATGCAAAATTTAAAGGTAATATTTTAGAATCCTTATGCTTTGTGATTGTAATGAATTCTTTTATTAAACCAACAGCTAAAATAACAATAGTATGCCTAATCAGTTAAATACTATGTTGGCTTTGAAAGCTGCAACTGCTGTAGTATCTCTCTAAACACTCTGCAGAAGGGAAGGTTACTCACTTAGTGCAATAATTGAGGTTCTCTGAGATGTCATTTTGAAATATTATTGCGTTTTATAGTTCTTATATAATTTTAATGAGAATACGACATCAGGAAATAACAGTACATTAATTGTAGCAGGTTCAAATGCATCTCCAGAAAATGTCTAAAATAAAAATACTACTTTTAGTTCAGTGCTAAAAAGGCCTTTCACGGTACAAGGATTTGAGCAGTGACCCATTATCTTGGTGTGTTCTATTGGGGCAATCCAGGAGCTGCCCCAACTTTTCAGTCCAGATTAAAAATGTTGCCCATTAAATATACTTCCTCCAGTCACAGCAGATTGTGGGGTTTATGGAACAATGATGTCGGAGCATCCAGATTGGTTTGGCAGCTGCATTGTTTTCAGACGGTAAACCAGACGCACTTAAGTCCCGGTCTTTTTCATAGGCTTTTGTTCATACCAAATTATTCTTTCACTGTGCTAGCATTCATGATGGCATGTTAAAGGAGTGCATCCTAGCAACTAAAGGCTGGTTGCTAGGCACCCTAGCTTCCAATAGGTTTTTCTTGTTTAAGATACTTTTTGGTGGCAGTTCTATGAAGGCCACAGTGTGGGTTTTAACTGTATCCTTTTATTGAGATACTGTTGTGATTTGTTACTGGCACTAGGCTATCCAGTGTATTACAGTAGTTAATAAATCACCAAGTGTAAAGGTTCACTTCCTAAATTCTCTTTGTATTTAATCTCTAGTATGGCTTGAACTCATAAAGAGCCTTGTAAAGAAAATGAACATTGACTGATATACTTCAAGAGACAGCATCACAGTTGCTTTTTCTTTTAATTAAATCAGGTCTATACTGAAAAATGCATTCTATTTTTAACTTCTATCAGTCTAAACTAAATTAAAATGCTGGAAAAATGCTCTTGGTTTCAAACAAAAGTGGTAAATAATAAAATAGGATGACTTTTAATTAATACACCTATTCACTGAAAATATTTACAGCTGGGGAGATGTCCTAACAGTATATTTAAAACCTTCTTTTGAAAGAAGTCTTCCTGAGTTCTCATATGTATATTCTGCATACCTTTTTTTCCAGTAAACTGAAATAAAACTACACATGTGATTCATTACATTTAAATATATGCAATTTATTTATTGGGGAGAGGATTATTTATTCACACTCAAATTTTCTTTCGTAGATAAATTTTGACTATAGGTTATTGTTAATAGAGTGGAGACAATGGAGTTGTGTTTAATACAATGATTTTTCTCAATGGAACTTCAGCCATCTGGCTGGTGGGCACACCGTATATGACATTCAGTCACTGCCTTCTGTATATGAATCTTGCTTAATTTTTTCTCTGCATGAATTAGAAGAGTTATTGTTAGTTTTCAGTTTCATCTTTATCAAATACATATTTTATTAGCCTTGCAACATGAACAATGTACCCCACTTTTAATAATGAGAGAGAAGCAGATATTTTACTTTTTAATAACATACAGTTTTGCTTTATGTCAGAATTCTCATTCAAGAGAACAAAAACTATAGGAAATATGTGGGTAACTTTTAGGAGGTAATAGATGTTTCAGAAATTATGTCAAATTATAATAATGTGAACTCCTCCAGTAAACTTGGGTGGGTGGATCTTTTATGAGGCACAGAAAATCACAACCTTCTTTATACCATATCTCCTATATGTGACTAGCCCCACTGTTGCAATTAATAGGCTTTGCTGGATTGCTTTTATTAACTTCAGCAGATGTTGAATCAGCCCATAGTTCCAAGTCTTAAATTTCTGACTAAAATAAAGCTACTTTGAGAATATTCAAAGTGTTTATGGTATTGGCTTGGACTTCATAAAGGGATTTAGAAAAATGTATGCATGGTTACCTGGCTGAATGAATACTGTTTCATTGGACAGTGTATTTCTGTCATTAACCCATTTTCTGCAAAATGGCTTTGTGACCGTTTTGACTGTCACTTGATGTGCTGAAATACAACTGAGCCTACCTTCCTGGTCTACTTGGCACCCCTCAACTCTGTCTTGCTAAGCCAGACTGGCCTCCTACAACATTGACACTGAGATAAGGTTGCTGCTCTTTGCAGTATAATAAAGAGTCAGAGCTCACATCAGCTCTGGCAAGGCTCAGCCGAAGGGACTTGCCTCCGCACCCAAATGCATCTCAGATCAGTTACTTATACTGGGTTTCTTAATAAAACAAAAGTGATTTATTAAGTATAAAAGGTAGTATTTAAGTGGCCGTAAGAGAGAGACAAAATAATATATTTTACTAAACAAAATAAAACAAAACAGGATATGCAAGCTAAGCTTAATACTCTAAGAAACTGGTTATATGTAATATCTCACCCTCAGAGTTATTTGGGTAAGCTTCTTAAACAGACTGGAAATCTTCACAGTCTGGGCTTAATCCTTTCCTCCATATTCAATTTCAGATGTTTCCAGCTGTCATCTTAGGTGGGATATCCTGACAATTGGAAACAACCCCAGGTTCTTCTTCGAGTGTCCCCGTGGGTGCTCCACATTAGGTGTCGGGCTCGCCCGGCGCTGCAGATTGGATCTTCCACGCAGTTTCTGCCGGACTGCGCATGCGCCGGTGCGCACCGCTCCCTTGCGCGCTCCTGGCCACATGCGCGATCCGGTCCCCGCCAGTTCCTCTTAACCGCCGTCAGCTGCAGACGGAATCCGACTAGGCTACGGCCAAGTTAGCGTATTCAATGGTTTCAATTGTTTTTCTTTAAAGTTTTCAAGTTCTTAGGCTACTGTTAAGTTAGCCAGTTGTTATTTTCAAAAAAAAAAAAAAACAAACGGGACGGCATTCAGTCCAGTCCTAGTAACAAGCGGAGCACCGGAGGCCAGGAGCCTAGGGCCATTAGCCCTCCTGCCGCGGTAGGCTATCGGAGAGGGGGAAAACAGCACAGAGAAGGTGCTCAGTACCCCATTAACAACTGAAAGACTCACCAACAATGTCCTCTTCAGGATTCAAGAAATGTGAGTCTTGCCAAGAGGCAATGCCAGCGTCTGATGGGCACAGTCACTGCATAAGGTGCCTGGGGGAGTCCCATGTCACGCAGAAATGCTCCTTCTGTGCAAAATTAACAGCCAGAGCAAGGAAGGACAGGGAGATGCGGCTTAAAATGCTGCTCTTCGACAAGGCCCTCCAGCCAGACGTGCCAGAGCGGCCGCAGCAGGAGGGACCCTCCGGGGCCCATAAAAGGAAAGCCACCTCCCTCACCCCATCAGTGCAAAAATGGAGGAAAGTCTCCCCAGCCCGATCCCTGCTGGCAGCAACAGCGAGCGGGACGGGAGGAGCGCACAGTCCCCAGCCACAGCAACAGCTGATCGGCAGTGGCACGGAGAGCCACGTGGAGGCGGCTCAGCCTCCGATAATCAAACAACCGCCCTGCACCGCAGGCAGGGCGGCGGCTAAACAAGCGCCAGTACCGGCGGCACCGCAAGCAGCGGCACCGACCCCCGGGGAACCGGCGGTGCAGAGCGCGCAGGCACGCAGCCTGCAGGCACCAGAGGACACCGCCCATGCGGCACCGCCCATAAGCATGCCGAGCACGGCGCGGACGGGACCGAGATCCCCTACACGTCAGGGGGCGGAGCTACCCCCTCAAGGGAGGGGGAAGGCTGCACACAAAACAAGGCACCGCAGCCCCTTTCCAGACAGGGCTGCAGAGTTGCTTTCTCTCAGCCCTCCGCTCATGCTGTGTCCTCCAACTAGAAGGCAGGGGTCCCCCCTAGCCTACCTGGAGCCCCCGTCTCCATTTTTACAACCAGCCTCACCCTGGCTGGGATCCCCTTCACCCTTCCTGGGGTTTGAGCCGCTGGAGTACTATCACAAATCGCTCTCTCCAGTGTCCCAGGTCTCTTGACGATCTCGCTCCCCCAGACTCAGAGGGTATGCACCAAGGGAGTGGTCTAGGTCACCTTCCCAAGAACAGTGCCCATGCTGCCATGGTCGCCCCTATCACGCGGGGCATAGACACCACCGGCAATCTACCAGGGAAAGATCCCCACAGACGGTCCCGTATCCCCAAGGGCAATCGCGAACGGGGAAAAAGACTCAAGTATCTCAGGGGGAACTGGTTATGGAACCCCGAGATTTTCCCTTGCAAGCTTCCAGCGAGCGGATGTACCATCACCAACAGGAACCAGAAGGGTCCAGAGAGGCGTACCCTAGTGGTTCCTCGCTCTCCTCCCCGGACGAGGCTACGGCCCCGGGGGACGTCCATCCTCCGGACGATCTCAAACAGTTTCAAGAGCTGTTTAAGAGGGTGGCCTTCACGCAAGGCATCCAGACAGCAGAGGTGCAAGAGAAACACCATAAGCGCCTCAAAAATCTGAGACCTTCAGCCTCCTCCAAAATAGCAATACCGCTTGATGAAGCAATCTTGGAGTCCGCCACTATGATATGGCAGACCCCTGCGACTATTTCGCCTGTCCACAAGAGAGCGGATAAGAAATACTTCGTGCCGGCAAAGGGCATGGAGTTCCTGTTCAGCCACCCACAACCAAATTCCTTGGTGGTGGAGTCGTCGCAACAAAGATCAGACATCTCAATTCAAGACAGGGGGAACAGACAAAGATGCCAAGAAGCTAGAGCTGTTCAGCAGAAAGGTCTACTCCTCCTCCACTCTACTGTTGCGAATGGCAAATTACGCAGCGCATCTAGCGAACCATAATTTCGACAACTACACTAGGTTAACCTCCCTCATGGACTCACTTCCAGAGGACAAGAAACTGGTGCTCAAGGCCATCATGCAAGAAGGCTACTCAGCCTCGAGGACGGGAGTTCAGATCGCCCTGGTTGTTGCGGACACAGCAGCATGCTCCACAGCTACGGCAGTGGTGATGCGAAGGGAGTCCTGGCTCCAGACTTCGTGTATACCGAGGGATCTGCAGGCAAAGATAGTTGACCTTCCCTTCGACTTGCAGAAGCTGTTTGCTGAATCAACTGACTCGGTCCTTCATTCCAGTAAAGATTCAAGAGCCACACTTAGGACCCTGGGGATTTACACCCCTCCATACAGAAAGAAAAAGTACTACCCTCAACAAAGACGGCACCAGTACCAGCAACAGCGTCCCCAGTACCACAGGGGTTACGAGCAAGGACGACATCAACAGCACCAGCAGTACAGAACTCCCAGGCGACGTTCACAACAGAGCCGTGCGTCCTCGGGGCAGGGCCAAAGGCCACAACTTTGACACACAGATCCAGGGCTGCGCCATCACTACCATCGCACAAGGTCATCCGAAGCGGTTATTCCACCATCGCCTCCGACCATTCTACGACCAGTGGCAAAGGATCACCACAGACAAATGGGTGCTGGAGATCATAGCCACGGGGTACGCCATCCCCTTCCAGTCGCTCCCACCGCCACGACCTCCACCCAGGCCCCACCTCCAGGAGGCCTCCCATGTAGCGAGGCTCAAGCAGGAGGTAGACCATCTCATGCTCATACGGGCAGTGGAAAGAGTGCCGGAGCAACTGCAAGTGAGAGGGTTCTACTTGAGGTACTTCCTCACGGAGAAAAAGACAGGAGGCTGGAGGCCCATCTTAGATCTTCGAGGCCTCAACCGGTACCTGCGCAAGCAACGCTTTCGGATGATCACAATTGCCTCCATCCTTACGGCACTAGACGATGGAGATTGGTTCGCAGCCCTCGACTTACAAGATGCGTATTTTCACATAACTATCCATCCGGCTCACCGCCGATTCCTCCGGTTCATGGTAGGCAAAGAACATTTTCAATACACGGTCCTGCCGTTTGGCCTCTCCTCGGCCCCCAGAGTCTTCACCAAGACCTTGGCAGTGGTGTCAGCCTACCTGCACAGACAGGGGGTATTTATATTCCTGTATCTGGATGACTGCCTACTCAAAGGGGCCTCGAAGGAGGAGGTACTACGCATGATACGCGTCACAGCAGGCACGTTCTCTTCACTCGGCCTGGTTATCAATCTGGCAAAATCAAAGATAGACCCCACAGAAGACATAGAGTTCATAGGGGCACGCATAAATTCTATTACAGCGAGAGTGTATCTACCAGAGACTCGCTTTCGGGCCATTGGCTCCCTCGTGCAAGTCATCACCTTTAGCCCTACGGTGCCGGTCCTGACGTGCTTACAGCTGCTGGGCCACATGGCAGCAGCGACGTTCGTAGTACAGAACGCCAGGTTACACGTGTGCAGCATGCAGCACTGGCTGGTGAGCGTATACAAACCGGCAGCACACACCGTTCACAGGGTGGTGTCGCCCACAGCAGAGGTGCGCAAATCCCTGCAATGGTGGGTAAACCCCAAGAACTTGCTAACGGGGTACCCTTCCACCAACCACAAATATCGGTTTTTCTTACTACAGATGCCTCCCTCATAGGGTGGGGAGCACACATGGGCGAAGAGGTGACTCAAAGGCTGTGGTCCTCCACGGAGCAGTCACTGCACATAAATATACTGGAGCTCAGAGCAGTGTTCAACGCCTGCAGACATTTTCGAGACCATATACAAGGCAAAGTAGTCGGGATCAGTACAGACAATACCTCCACCATGTTTTATATAAATCGGCAAGGAGGAGCTCGGTCCCGTGCCTTATGTGCGGAAGCAGTCCGGTTATGGAACTGCTGCATCGCCAACAATATAATCTTGAAAGCCTCGTACTTACCAGGCGCTCACAATGTGAAGGCAGACCAGCTGAGCAGGCGTTTTGCACTCACGCACGAGTGGCAGATCCGTCCCGATCTGCTACGACCGATTTTTCACGCATGGGGTTTTCCCCAGATAGACCTGTTTGCCACTCAACACAACAAGAAGTGCCCACGATTCTGCTCCAGGGCAGGACTGGGACGGGGGTCCCTGGGGGACGCATTTGCGATCTCATGGAGGGGCCCCCTGCTTTACGCTTTTCCTCCCACAGTGCTGATCCACAAAGTCTTGCAGAAAGCCAGGAGGGAAGGAGCCCGAATGATCCTGATAGTCCCAACGTGGGATCGACAGCAATGGTTCCCCCTACTCCTGTGCATGTCGGACTGTCCACCAATGCCCCTTCCGGTGGCGCCGGATCTGCTCACGCAAGCCCAGGGGTCCATAGTGCATCCGCACCCCCAAGGCCTGCGTCTACAAGCGTGGTTAATCCATGGCTCAGCTCCCTAGAGAGCACATGTACGGAGGAAGTGCAACAAGTCCTAGAAAGTAGCAGGAGGACTTCCACCAGGAAGACCTACAAGCAGAAATGGACTCGCTTCACGGCATGGTGTTCTGCCAAACAGCTAGCCCCGCTTTCGGTGCCTATACCTGTAATATTAGAGTATTTACTGGACCTCAAGAGAGGAGGACTCTCACTATCCTCGTTAAAGGTCCACCTTGCCGCCATTTCGGCGTTCAGACACGAAGAGGAAGGGCACACGGTGTTCGCCCATCCCATGGTTACCAGGTTCTTCAAAGAGTTGGTAAACCTATACCCCCCTCGGAAACTGCTTCCACCTTCGTGGAACTTGGACCTGGTGCTTAATGTGCTAACGGGACCACCGTTCGAGCCTTTGGCCACGGTTTCCCTCCGCCTCCTTACGATAAAGACGACCTTTCTTCTCGCAATCACGTCAGCTCGCAGGGTGAGCGAGCTTGCGGCAGTTATGGCAACGCCACCCTGCACTGTTTTTTCCAAGGAGGCGGTAACCATACGGCTGCATCCAGCCTTTGTTCCTAAAGTTTCTTCTGAGTTTCACATTAACGAACCTATTGTTTTACCCTCGTTTTATCCAAAGCCTCATAACTCTAACAAAGAGGCGCGCCTACACCTCGTGGACGTGAGGAGGGCGCTAGCCTTCTATATAGACCAGGACCAAGTCCTTCCGGAAAACGGATAGACTCCTAGTCTCTATCGCTCCCAAATCGAAAGGAGAAGGTCTCTCTTCGCAGAGAATCTCGAAGCACATCGTATCCTGCATAAAAATGTGCTACGAACTCAAAAAGACTCCTTTACTGGCCACGCCCAGGGCTCATTCCACTAGGGCGGTGGCAGCATCAACAGCCTTTTTCAAGGGCGTTGCGCTAAAAGACATTTGCAGAGCGGCGACCTGGTCATCCTATGACACCTTCGCCAAACATTACGCCCTTCACAGGGTATTCCAAGAGGATACCCGTCTCTCGACAGTGGTCCTCTCGGGGACAAGCTGCACATAATCCGATTACCCACCTCCTATCTTGGGTTACTGCTGGGTAGTCACCGAATGTGGAGCACCCACGGGGACACTCGAAGAAGAAAGAGAGGTTACTCACCGTAGTAACGGTGGTTCTTCGAGATGTGTCCCTGTGGGTGCTCCACTACCCGCCCATCCTCCCCGCTTCGGATCTCTGTTTAGTGTTTTGCAGGAGCATCCGAGGCGGTTGGTCAAGGAACTGGCGGGGACTGGATCGCGCACGTGGCCAGGAGCGCGCAAGGGAGCGGCGTGCACCGGCGCATGCGCGGTCCGGCAGAAACTGCTTGGAAGATCCGATCTGCGGCGCCGGGCGAGCCCGACACCTAATGTGGAGCACCCATGGGGACACATCTCGAAGAACCACCGTTACTATGGTGAGTAACCTTTCTTTTTTGGTCTCCCACACTTACATAGGTTCTGCTAAAGGCAGGAACCCTTTGAGTTCAGTTTAAACTTTTTCCCACTTTCAGTGGAAAATTACAGCATCCAAGATAGGTCCCATTGTCAGGTGACATGGCCCCATGTTTTGGGTCAGACCAACCATAGTTAGTGCATCCTCTCAGATCTATAGTAAAAACAAGTCCATTCACAGTTAAAGTGTTCTGTGTATCGGGCCATTAAGTTCCTTGAGTACTACTAATGTTCTTCTCTAGAATAGTAGCACAGGTTTTTATTTCATATTTCTAACTTCACATACTGGAAAGACATGCATACGAATGGGAAAATCCTGTTTAGTAGATTATAGCTTTTCCAATGATACCTTACGTGGGTTAATTTTCATAACATATTCAAATTGTCATTTATGTTCATAAGCATATCTTCAGAAAACACGTGGAATGCCCTGCAACAATAAGCATCTTTTAGGTGAAATAAAAAGGCGAACCCAGGGGACCTGAGGGCCTACAGACCAGTCAGTTTAACTTATATCTGTAATGTTAGAAATTATTAAACAAGCAATTTTTAGTCACTTAAAGGATATTAAGTTTGTAAGCAGTGTAGATGTGGTTCTGCCGGCAAAAACCCCTTTTGTCTCCAGTCCCCTATCCCTGAAAAAAATCAGGGATAAGTGGCTGGTGACAGAGGGGGATTTTGCTGGCAGAACTGTTGTCTACACTGTTGTTTTCTGCCGTTAATATGGAAATGAGTGCCCATTTGCAATTTTGTGAACCCTCATTTGCATCATGCTGCCGGCAGCTGGACTGAATCTAGATGCAGCCAAAGAATAATTACATCAATTGTGCGGGGAGGAGGGGAAGTGGGAATGTATCTATTGGGTATCCCTGAGGCTCTATCCTGGGTCTGATACAATTCAAAATTTTCATTATTGATTTGATGGTGGAATGAAAGATGTAATTATCTAGCTTGTAGATGACATCAAGATGGAAAGTGTTGGTAGTATGTTGGAGAGTAGTATTAAATGCAAAATGACCTCAAGTAATAGAGAATTTGTCTGAAATCAGCATGTTGAAATACAGTAAATAGAAATGCAAAGTACTACACGTCAGACATAAAAATCAAATGCACAACTATAAAGTGGGGAATAACTGAATATTGTTGTTCTTCAGGAGAGGATTTGGAGTTATAGTGGATCACAAGTTGAATATGAGCCGAGTGTGAAGCAGTTACAAAAAGGGGATATGTAATTTTTATGTGTCTTAACGTGAGTCTGTATATAAGATACTGGCGGTATTATCCCAATCTACGTAGCATGGTGAGATTTCAGCTGAAGTACTGTGTCCAATTCAGCGTGTCCACATCTTATTTCACGTGTGATGCCCAGAAGTGAAGCCAAAGGCAAACAACAAATTATAAAAGGCTTGAAAAACAACATCTGAGGGGAGATTTAAAAGTGTATGCTTAATCTTCAGAAAAGAAGACGAGGGGGAATCTGATAAGTCATCTAAGATACTGAGAGATCTTATAATGCAGAAAGTGATCAATTGTTCTCCATGTCCACTGAAGGTAGGGCAAGAAAAAATGGACTTAAACTGAAGCAAAGGAGACTCCTTAGATATTAAGGAAAGCTTCCTAACTGTAAAGGTAGTTAAGTTCTGAAATAGGCTTTCCAGTGAGATGATGGAATCCCTGTCATTGGAGGCTTTTAAGAACAACTCAGATATTGGTCAAGGATGGTATGGGTGTTCTTTGTTCTGCTTTGGTGGAGGAGGCTGTACTAGATGACCTGAGGTTCCTTCCAGTCGTACTTGTATGTGATTCTCTGATAATATGGTAGTTCCTGCGTGTTAAATAGAGGGTCTTAGCCACTTGTATACAGGGGGTCCCCTTTATATGTCATAGTTAGGAACCGTGAAGTCCCAATGTCTAGTGGAATAGTCTGTAAAGGGGAATTTTCCCCCTTAAGAATACATGTAAATACAGGGGGATAGAGACCTTACATTCAGTAATGGCGCCCAGATGAGTTATAAAGGGGAATTTTCTGGAATAAGAATACATGTAAATACACTGGGATAGGGACAGAGTCCTTTTAAGTTGTTTTATTGTCTGTTAGCAATGAACCACATACAGCCTAGAGTAAAACATTTTTAGTATAAAAAAAAAAAATCTAAATTTGAACTTACATTTTAAAGGATTTTAACCTTAAAACCCAGAGGGTCCTGCTTCAAGTTCATTGGGGAGTGGTCGCTTCATTTTCTTTGAAAAGAAAGAATCAAGGGTTTTCTGCTTTCCTGTGTTTGGTTTTGCTTTTAATATTTCTTGGTAGCAAGCCATAGATTCTCTAATGCTCCTAGCCACCACTGATAAGCAGTCAAAAAGATCATGGTCCCTTGAAAAACGAACTGTGCAATGTATAATGAATTTAGTTTCCTTAATTGACAGCTTGTATATGAAATGACTTATAACAAGGCGACTTATAATGGGGACCCCATGTAAACACTTTTCCATAGCAGTGTCCATATGTTTTATAGCTACAGTTGTATTTATTGCACTGTTTAGTAGTATTGTCTTTGAGTGTATTGTAGGGTGTCCAGACTTTGTTCCAACAGGTATATCCAGACTAGAGAATAATGCACAATAGCAAATCTCTGCGCTCAGGTCAGCTATCTCTGGATCAGAATGTGTCTGAAAATAGCAATGTAGAATCTCCTGCATAGGCAGGGCTTGAGTCTACATCTACATTAGAAAGCTTTGCTGATGAAACTCGCTGTCTGCCTTACAAATGCATTCTGTTGACAGTAAATCAACAGGACACAGCACTTTTGTCGACCACGTTCTGCCATTCCCCTATGAGGTAGAGTGCCTCTGTCAACAGAAAGCAAGTGTGGATGATCCCGGGATCCTCTGTCAACAGACAGGGCTTCTGGGTCACTGGGCAGTCCTGTCCACTGTGCTTCCATTTGGCCATTCTGTTGAGAGAGTGGCCTGGCCATCCATTTGCTCGCTGTCGACAGAGTGGATTGCTTTTTCATTCCACTTTGCTGTCCAGCCTCAATCTGTTCACAGAAGTTTTGTTGGAAGATATCTTCCAACAGGAACTTCTGTCGACAGATCACTGTAGTGTAGATGTAGCCTGAGACTCTTGCCTAGTTTCAGAGATTGGGCTCCAACATGAGCAGGAATATTTCCACTATTTTAGTTCCATATGGCCTATGTAAGTCAGCTGACCCATGGTCCAAGTCTCACTACCACATTTTGAGGTTTGTTTCTATTGCAGTATAGACATACCTTGTGACAGAATATCAGTTTCTTTCGGTCTGAACAAAATGTTCCTGTCTGCGTTAATGCTTTCCGTTGTTCGGTTTCTTGACTTATACAGTGTCTTTATTTTCAAATAACTTCAAAGGAAAACCAGTTTATATAAAAACCAATTTTTGAGTGTATTCATCAGCTTAGAAATGTAATTGCTTTATGAAAACTGTTTGATAAACAGAGCATTGTTACTAATCAAACAGGATTGATTTTATTGAAAAGTTCTTTGTTTGAAGAAGTGTGTTTATGTGCTGCAGGTTTGATACCAGGGTGTTTACAAATGTAGCCAAACTTTCTGTGAATAGGGAGTTTCCTCGAATGTGAACGTATCTTTAATTTAGCAAAGAAACAGTCAAAATACAAAATAAAATAAGTGCTAACTAGTAACAATGCTTTTATTTGTTTTGTAGGAATACAGGACACTTTATATTCAGGAATACAGGAAAAACAGCAAAGTGGAGACAAGTACATGCAGCAGCTTCATGGGCTTGAAGGATCACCTGGGGCATGACCTAGGCCATCTTTATGTGGAGCATGCTGACACACAAATAAATGC
Source organism: Carettochelys insculpta (assembly GCF_033958435.1). NCBI lineage: Eukaryota > Metazoa > Chordata > Testudines > Carettochelyidae > Carettochelys > Carettochelys insculpta. Next base: position 43,613,348 of record NC_134137.1, read on the forward strand.
AGCTGGACCTTGGTCAGTGGTGGAGAAACCAACAATGGATAAAGTTAACTCTAGAAAGGATGATGCAAATAAGGAGGTATCTGAGGAGACTGGAAGCTCCAGTTGTGATTCAGAAGAGAGCACAAATTCTGATAACGAGTCAGAGAGACTGAATAACGTAAGAGCAGAATCACATTTACTACCTAAGACTCACCGACAACTATGCAGGTCTCCCTGCTTAGAGCCTCATGTTCTAAAACGTAATGAAATCTTACAAGACATTAAGATAGAGGAGGCTCAGATCATACCTAAGGAAATAAAGAAGCCCCCAGATGTGGTAAAGGAGTATCAAACCAAACTGGAGTTTGCACTTAAGCTAGGTTACTCTGAAGAACAGGTTCAGCTTGTGCTACACAAGCTTGGCACGGATGCTTTAATCAATGATATTTTGGGAGAACTTGTCAAACTTGGAAATAAAACGGACACTGACCAGACTGTAAATAATGCTAACGCTAACATAATGCGTGAAGCATCTTCCATAGAGTCTCAGAGGTCAGAGTCTCCACTTCAGGAGGATGTGAGTGAAGACGGTGATAACTTGAGGCCAATAGTTATTGATGGCAGCAATGTGGCAATGAGGTAAGTGGCAATGAGGCATTGATTTATTGATACGTTACCTTATGAATGATCTGAGGTAAACAGGATGAAGTTTAATAAGGACAAATGCAAGGTGCTGCACTTGGGAAAGAACAATTAGTTTCACACATACAGAATGGGGGAGACACTGTCTAGGAATGACTACAGCAGAAAGGGATCTAGGGGTTATAGTGGACCACAAGCTAAATATGAGTCAACCGTGTGATGCTGTTGCAAATAAAAAGCGAACATGATTCTGGGATGCATTAACAGGTGTGTTGTGAACAAGACATGAGAAGTCATTCTTCTGCTCTACTCTGCGCTGGTTAGGCCTCAGATGGAGTATTGTGTCCAGTTCTGGGCACCGCAGTTCAAGAAAGATGTAGAGAAATTAGAGAGGGTCCAGAAAAGAGCAACAAGAATGATGAAAGGTCTAGAGAATGTGAAGAAAGGCTGAAAGAATTGGGCTTGTTTAGTTTGGAAAAGAGAAGATTGAGGGGGGACATGATAGCGGTTTTCAGGTATCTAAAAGGGTGTTATAAGGAGGAGAGAGAAAACTTGTTCTTTTTGGCGTCTGAGGATAGAACAAGAGGCAATGGACTTAAACTGCAGCAAGGGAAGTTTAGGTTGAACATTAGGAAAAAGTGCCTAACTGTCAGGGTGGTCAAACAGAGGAATAAATTGCCAAGGGATGTTGTGGAATCTCCATCGCTGGAGACATTTAAGAATAGGTTAGATAGATGTCTATCAGGGATGGTTTAGACAGTACTTGGTCCTGCCATTGGGGTAGGGGGCTGGACTCGATAGCCTCTCGAGGTCCCTTCCAGTCCTAGTATACTATGATTCTATATCTATAAGGAAACTGTACTGTCTTGCCCAGTTAGATCACTGATGTGTTGTGTTGTTTGGTTGCACATCTATAACAATGCATTGGTTCTCATTTGTTTAATCACAGCATTCTTATTTTTCATAAATGCAGTATGCAAACCCCAGTACTCAAAGGGTCATTAGTCAGCACAGAGACTTGCATTGTCAGTAATTGCAACCATACATTAATTATGCAGATCTCTCTACTTCGCTTATTATCAAATTCTCTTCACATTGAACAATATTAATTATAGATCTGGAAAAGTGCACATTTTGATTAGTCATATGAAGTTAGTATCATAACTTGAAATTGGAGAAAGTTTGGAGTAACTTTTAGAGGTATCTAACAAAGCTAGGTTTATGGGCAGCAGCATAATAGAAGGACAAGGAAATATCTAGCGAAGAGAGTAAACTGAAACCTCATAATATTGAACACCAGCTGTATCATTAAAGCCAACTGTTTAGCAGGCACCATTTCTATGAATAATTGCACTATCCAAACTTAGCTATAAGTTAAATAGCTGGGATATAACCCCTCCTGCAGTTCATAAATCAAACACTAATGGATTGGCTTAGTAAGACATTTATCCTACTGGGTAGGATATTCCACAGAGAAGTACTTTTCCTTTGAAATAACTAGTACTAGACACTGGCAGAGAGGGGACACCAGACTGATATAACAGGAATTCCTGACACTTTGGTCTTCAGAATTTCAGTGACATGCTTACCAAAGAACATGTTTGCATACTTCACATACCTATTTTCACCTGTGACTGCAGATAAGGAAATACCCTTAATTGTGGGGTAAGAGGGAGCTGGCCTTCCTTACTAATCAAAGGCTGTTTCTACAGTACCATCTTCCTTCGAACGAAGGATGGGAGTTAGCATGTTGGGAGTTTACTAATGAAGTGCTGCCGTGCATAGGCAGCACTTCATTAAGCGAATTCCCCCTTGCAGCAACTCCGAAGTATCGGCATGCGTCTAGCCATGGCACACCTGCCAGTACTTCAGTCTAGCCATGGCACACCTGCCAGTACTTCAAAGTGCTGGGGCAACTCCAAAGTCTCCTTGCTACTCAAGAATGGACATTTTAAATTAATTTAATCCTTTAAGATTGTTGGTGCCCTCTCTGGCTGCTATATGTCGATACAAACTAACTATACGTGCCCAGATCCACAAATGGGAAAAGAGATTACAGTAAGTAAAAAGTGTCTATGGTGCTTGTGATTCAATCCTGCTGTACTGAAGCAGTGACAATAAACTACTACAGTATTTCCAAGTGCAAAAACTGAGTCTTGCCCAACTCACAAAATTTAGTTTTAAATAATGGGGTGCCTGGTTATTTTTTAACTTTGCTCATTTCCAATATGTATAGGAAAATGAGTGTTGCCAGTTTATGATAAGAAATATGACTGTGACACTCCATATTGATTTTGTGGTTCCACATACCCATTGTCTCCATACCCTCAGCCCTATGTCAATTCCAGCTACCCAGTCATGCAGCAATTCTGCTCCTCTCTGCGCCATGCTCCATGTGTACCTTTGTTTCTCTTGCTATTCCAGTGGTTCCTCCTCCTTTCTTTCTATGATTCATCTCATCAATTGACAGCCTCAGCTAGGGAGTGGGCCACATGAGTGGCCCTTTTTCATCTCACTGGGCCACAAGCTTGCCATAACCAAGGCAGTCTCATGGGCACTTGCGTACCGAGAATTTGTGGGGTGTTCCAGTGTGCAGTGCTTTTACTCAACTGGCACACCCCACAAATTCTAGGTAGCACTGCTTCTGACAATGGTGATCAAAGGCAAGAATGACAAGGTGCTCATGAACAAGGAGAAGGCTGTGTAGCAATGGACAAGAGATGCGCTGATCTGTACAAAGCACAGTTGGACCTGAGTGTCTCCGAGGGACTGATAGGAAAAACTGGAAGACATCTCTCTGTCAAGTGTTGAGAGCAAGACAGACATTTTGAAGGAGGAAGTACAAAGAGCAGTGAAATGACTAAAGAAAAACAAGAGCTCTGGAAATAAGATCACGAGAGAGATGATCAAGTATGGTGGAGAAAGTATATGCAATACATATTGAACATCTGTTGACCAGTGCCAAATGAGAGAATTTACCAGACTATGGGAGGTCAATATTGTTTAGCAGCGTTACAAACACTTCCACTGCATACTGGGCTCTAGAAGACGTTTGGGGGATCAGTTACAGCTAAATAACAGCACAGAACACTGATAGCCAGGACTGGTGTCTGTAAATGAACTTTATGGGATCACAGGAAACTTGGCCACACCCATGATAAGTGGTCATGCAGCTAACTAAAATCATGCCAGATTATACAAGTTGCTGGACAAAAGAGTGCCAGACTACAGAGGTTCAACCTATACTGTTTTCCTAGCAAGAACTGAACTCGTTCATATTCAAATTCAACACATTAGCACGTGGTTTGAACCTGGATGCAAACTTTCTGGGACATTATAAGGGCTCTTTAGCATACTTGGCTTAATCTAATTCTTGACTCCCACTCCTCCCCCCCCCGCCCCTCTGCTCTCTGATTTGCTCACTTTGATATTTTTTTTTTCTGATTTGTGAACTTTGATTACTGTTTTGGTTCTCTATGCCTTATATATTGAGTCTGTTCTGGTATGGCTGTGGTCTGAAGAAGTTGATCTGTCCCACGAAAGCTCACCTAATAAATTATTTTGTTAGTCTTTAAAGTGCTACTTGACTGCTTTTTTGTTTTGATAGTATATAGACTAACATGGCTCTTTCTCTGTTACTGTTCTTCTTTGAGTTCTTGTACATATCTATACCAATCAAGTGGGTGCACATGAACATGTTCATGGTAGCTTTCCTCCTTAGCAACATCCTTTGGGTCACCTGCAGACACTTAAGGATCTTAAGTAGTGGCTCAGGATCTTACTTATGGAGGCAGCTCTTCACCCCCCAATCTGACTGAGGGTTGGATCCTACGTGCAGCACCTTTTCCTCAGAGCGTAGTGCGCTGGTCCCCATAGTACGTGATTCAGCGTCTAATACAGAGTGGGTCTGATATACTCCTCCCCACAGTCCATTCATTGTTGTGGTGAGTTGGCTTTGTGTGTCTGAATGATCCAGAGAGCTATGCCAGCAGGAGCTACAGCTCCTGGAAGAGTCACCCAAACTGGACAGGTCAAAGGACAGAGACCAGACAAATTTGAGTCACCTCTCCCCAAGGTAAAAGGGGTTGGTTTAGGGTTAACATCCTTATCCATTTAAAAAAAAAAAAGTTACAGAAACATCCACATAGAAACCTACAACTACACAAGTCTTGGGAAGAGTTGGCAATCCACATGGATTGAATGTAAAATGTGATCGGGAAAGCTAAAAGGAAGCTGCCCTGCAGATGACCCTTCTGTCATCCAGGACAACCACCTAGTTTGGTATGTGGAATGTTCGAACCAGGTATCAAGCCAGGAAGACAGCACAAATTCAGCAGAGATGAAATAGTACAAGCTTGCAGTTTTGGGCTTGTTTTGAGACGAGATGGACACAATCTGGGCAGCTATGCGTGGCAACAGGTGAAACCCTCATCTACGCAGGACAAGAAGCCGGCACCCTGGGCTTGATGTTATCAAGAGAGGCATCTGGTGCTTTAATGGAGTAGATAGCAGTATAAGCAAACATCATCACAGCCAGATTCTACACCAAAATGTGGAAGGTACTGATTGTGCAATGTTATGCACCAACCAACGAAGTATTTGAGGAATGTAAAACAGACCTGTATGAGAAACTACAAAGTATTGTGAACCAGAAAGCAAAAAAGGATATTGTGATTTTGATGGGCGACTTTAATGTGAATACAGGCAGAGAATAGACCATGGGAAAAGAAGGCCTATGTAACATGAATGAAAATGGAGAGCGCTTCAGTGACTTTTGTTCCTTCAACTGATGGTGATAGGTGGTGGTCTTTTTCCACACAAAAAGATCCATAAGGTCACTTGCGTTTCACTGAACCATCAGTCAGAAAACCAGACTGATCACATCTGTATCAGCAGCTCTTTCAGAAGATCGATGCAAGATGTCCGTGCTAGAAAAGGAGCCGATGTATGTTCAGACCATTGTCTGGTCATGATAAAACTCAAATTCAGGCTCAAGAGGTGCACCACGCCAGTGACCAAGCCAGGATTGAGATTTAACACAGAGCAGCTGAAGGATTTAGACTGAGACAAGAGCCGGTTTCCAAGTGGAGCTGTCCAACAGATATTCACTTCTGACGAGCCTTATCCTGGAAGATGCTACTGTGGAACAGAATTGGGAAGGCACAAAAACAGCCTGGAAAGAGACCTGCAATAAAACATTGGGAAAGAGGACAAGGCTTCACAAAGAATGGATCACAGGAGAAACTCTGAGAAAGCAAGGGAACGAAAGATAAGAAAAGCAGCAAACAAGAGCAGCCAAGGTGGAAGCTCAAAGACTGTGTTCAGAAGCCAACAGAAGAGTTTAAAAGGCTGTAAAATGGGACAAGAAAATCTTTGTGGAAGACCTTGCACAACAAGCTGCAGGACGGAGAAACACAATACTGGGATACTCCTGGAGTTTGCTAGAAGTTTTGTCTTGAGACAGAGTGAACCTATTCTCCATTTGGAGTACAAAGGTTTAAGTCACATTTGGCATAGTGCCATACTTAATGGGAGCAGGTGCAAAGCTGCGTCTCCAGTGCCACAGAAGAAGAAGAAACAGGAGAGGGGTCAGTCCTCCAGCCTTCAGAGGGAACAGCCACAGGGAGGCATCAGCACCCTCAGTATGGTTCAGTGCATGGTGGCTCCTGTGGATGCGTTGACTCTGGCTCCACAAGGGTTTCAGTTGAGTCATACTCAGCACTGCTCCCGGACCAACATGATGGGGCAGACTTAGGCCCATTCTAGAATATGTGAGATCTCAATAAGTTCAAAAAGAAAATCAAGTCCTTTCTTGTCTCCCTAACTTCCATCATCCCATCCTTGGATCTAGCAGACGGTTATGCTACTCTGAACTTGAAGGATGCATACTTTGACATCATGATCACACAACCTCTCAGGTTCGTAGTGAACACCACCCACTACCAGTTCATAGTCCTGCCATTTGGTCTGTCCTCATGTCTTCCTAAAATGCATAGCAGTCATTACAGCATTTCTACACAGATGCCACTTACAGGTGTTTCCATATCTGGATGTTCCAGATCTCAAGTGGAATCATGTCCATTTTATACGAACCACATTCAACAGCCAAAGTCTCCTCTTGAACAAAGCAAAATATACTTTATCTCCTCTTCACAGGATAGAAATTATAGGGGCAGTTCTGGATTTGAACCAGGCAATGGTATATTTGCCAGAGACTTCAGTCTCTGGCTGATGTAATCCAAAGCCTCAGACAGTTTCCCACCCCCACATCAAGGAACTGCCTGAAATGTCTCTGGCACATGGTTGCTTGTACCTATGTGGTGCAACATGCAAGACTCCAGCTCTCACCTCTTCAGTTGTGGCTAGCATCAATGTATTGACCAGCCCAGCACAGTCTGGACATGTTTGTCACCCAGCCATATCCAGTACTCATTTCCATATTATGGTGGGTAGAACCCATCAACACCTTCTTGGAGGTCTCCTTTGCAGCTCCACACCCATCCTGTCAATAGTGACAAATGTGTCCCGCCTGGGCTGGGGAACCCATATCAGGAACCTCAGGACTCCTGATCTTTGCTTTCAGGATGACTTTGTTCTCCACATCAGTGTCAGAGAGCTGAGGGCAATGTGCCCTACATGTCAGACCCTTTGGTCACACCCCTCAGGGTATTGTGTATTAATTATGATGGACAATACAACAATAATGTTCTGTATCAACAAGTGGGAGCATGAGGTACGTGCTTCTCTCTCTTCTGATGAGAAGTCCTCCTGCTATGGGACTTCTGTATAGAGCATTCAATTCACTTGCCAGCATTGTACCTTCACAGGGTTCAGAACAAACTGCTGGATCATCTCGGCAGGTCACTCCACGGACAGGAGTAGTCTCTCCACCTGGATGTCATGAACTCAGTCTTCCAAAAATGGGGCTTTCCCCGGTAGACCTGTGAGCCACATGTCACAATATGAAGTGTCAGCAGTTCTGCTCCTTCTAAAACCATAATTCAGGCTCTTGTGATGACACATTCTTCCCATGGAGGGTCATCTCCTTTACACCTTTATCTATTCCACTTGTTCACAAAGTTCTCCTCAGAATGGAGTGAGTTCAGGTTATATTTATAGTGCCAGCCTGGCCCCATCAGCACTAGTACACAACCCCTCCGGGCATATCAGTGGAAACCCCAATCACCCTTTATGCTCTACCTGGACCTTATGACACAAGACTATAAGCTTCTGCAGCACCCAAACCTTGAGTTGTTGCAACTCAGTTTAGAAACTCCATGGCCAAACCCCATGGAGCTCTTCTGCTCAGACTAGGCTTGTCCAGTCCTCCTTTGCAGCAGGAAACTGTCTACAAGAATCGCTTACTTTGCCAGGTGGAAGTGATTTTTCAGTCTTGTCAGTGTAGTTCTATTTATCCCCAGGGCTGGCCTCAGTACCACTTATTATGGACTTACTCTCCACCCAAAGTTCCAAGGACTTTCAGTCTCATCAGAAGGAGTTCGCTTAACTGCCATCTAGAAGCACAAGGTCAAGGAATATTTGCTAACTCCATGGTAAGTCAGTTCTTGAAGGGTATAGACAAACTGTACCTGCAATTCGATCAGCCTTTTCATAGTCCTTTCGGGACTACCAGAACCACAAGTTGAACCTTTAGTAAGACACTCCCTGCTTTAACCTCAAGTAGGATGACTTGGGAGCTCACAGCCCTGGCATCAGTCTCCCCCTACTCTCTATAAGGACAAGGTGCAGCTGAAACCTCACTCTGCTTTCCTCCCTAATGTGGTATCACAATTCCACATCAATCAGGACATATTCCTCCCAATATTCTACCGTAAACTGTGTTCCGGGGGTTGAGAACAAAGACTCAACTCACTGGATGAATACAGGCATTTGGCCTTTCACATTGCGAGAAGGAGGCTATTTAGGAAGTCAGTCCAGTTGTTTGTAGCAATTGCAGATAGGATGAAGGGCCAGCCTGTATCCTCTCAACGTATCTCCCCTTGGATAGTCTCCTGCATTTGCTAGTGTTACAACCTCACTGGAGTTCCCACCTCCACCTCTACCAAGGCATAGGCTTCAACCACAGCATTTGTGGCTTAGTTTCCGACTCAGGAAATTTGCCGAGCAGCAACATGATCATCTATCCACACATTAATGTGCGCATTGTGATTACCCAGCAGGCGACAGAGCTCATGGCCTGTGGCAAGGCAGTGCTTCAATCAGTACAAAAATCTGACTCCGCCTCCTGAATCTGAGCTTGAGAGTCACCTGATTAGAATGCATGTGAACAAACTTCCAAGTAGAACATTACTTACCTCATAACTTCTGTTCTGCAAAATGTTTGTTCATGTCTATTGCAATACCCACTCTCCTACCCTTCTGTTGAAACTCAGCAAGAAGGAACTGGGTGGGGGGAGGGGGTCCTCAGGACTATACGTATTAGGTGCCAAAGTGGCACCACTCCAGGGGTCATCCAGGTTGTCCCAGGGGATGCTTTTGCTAAGGGGAAAAAATATTCTAGTTTCCATGTGTGCATGCACACACCTGACTGAAATAGACATGAACAACACACCTTGAAGAACAACTGTTACGAGAAGTTGAGTAACCATTGTTTTCACATGGATAGGATCTCACTAATAGCAGGTTAAGGGTGAAACTTCTCTTTAAGTCGTTTTAGAGCTCTCCAAGTTGTAGATGTCTGGTGCTTGCTTCAAGAGATGTCACCAGCACAGAGCAACAAAGGACAAAACTCCTCCTGGAGTATAGAGGTAGCTTATGTAAATGGCATTTTAAAATATATCACGGTTTCATTTTGAGAGAGACACACTCCCAAGAATATTTAAAAATAAAATACAAACTGACATACATTTTAAAATTGTGTCTGATACCACTTTTTCCGGTTGGGGTTTCTGTGACACATGTATGTACACCAGGCATAACACATTCTAAGACATCTCTGAAACTTTTCTGGTCAAAAAAAGAAAAATGTTGTTAAAGCCTCCTTCATATGTGGTAATACTGTGGGTCTGCTTGATATTTGGGATATCTAGCATGTATATTTATTGGGTTTTTTTTAATGTAAGTATGGTAGGGCACTAGACAAACATGCTGCTCCCAAAGATGTGTAAAATGCTTTTATCCATAGAAGGAAGCAAACAAGGGAGAGCCAAATCCATGAATGCTCTTGGAGAACACAGGAATCTAGCACAGTAGCTTCTGTACTGTGTATCTATACTATGTACACCCACTACTTGTGTTATATACAATGTATAAGGAACTATGTTAGTGAGACAATATGGAAAGGGAAAGAGTTTCTAGATAGTATTTTGTGTTATTTACATTTTGTGGTTTGTTTTTTTATTTTTAAAAAACTCATCTCTGAATACAGTGTTTGTGGGTGACAAATTTCATTTCGTTAAGGACCTTTTTTACAATGTAAGTGTTTCCAAACCATCAGCTATAGTGTCCAGTGCAGTTATAGAGAATATATACACATACACTGTATCCTTCAAACTACCTGAATATTGCAGCATGTCGCCACTGAAGTCATGCATGTGTTGTATATGGTTGCCATTTTAGACCTATACCACAACCATTTTTACCAATTTAAAGATTTGGCATTGTACTTAAAATATGTAGCCACTGTTTAAATTTCAGCCTGGAGGCTAGCAAAACAATGGAGATTGTGGAAAATGTTCTCATCACATACTCACAAGCTCAGTAACTGTGCTGCCCATAGGCAATACTTCAGAGCGCTTATGCTCAGAAAAAAAAAATCACCATCACTCATTGCTTTTCTATTTTTTTAAATTAAAACACCACGTACTACTTGAATGAGTGCATGAAACTGTAAAAAGACACCTCAGGATAAATGCCTAAGGAGGGTCATTCGGACCCACAGTATTCAGGGCAAATAGATATTTTTTCCTCGCATCCACTAAGTACAGTAAAACAAGTTGGTTCAGCAAACAACACCAAAGCAGAGCACTGCAGCTGTCTTAAGCAAGTGGCATTGAGTACCTCTCCCACTCTGCACCTTCATTGTTACTTTTGAAGTGTGCTGCTCATCTTTTAATAGATTTCAATACTTGTAAAATCATCATCTCTGACAAAGAAATACAAGTACTATTTACTTTCCAAATATTGACAAGCAGGGAAAATCAAAATTTTCCATTTTTAAATCCTCTCACCTATATGAAATACAGCTGAAGGAAGCACACAAAAGCCAAGGTAAAGCTGCACATGACAGTAGTATTTGAGAGCACTACAAATTTTACACCACCTTGTACTGGAAACCCACTGATGGCTGTACTTACCCACACCATTCTAGCTTCCGTCCTGCACACATAACTAGATCCATTGTTTACAGTCAGGCCCTTAGGTACAATCGCATTTGCTCCGATACAAGTGACAGAGACCAAAAACTACAAGATCTTTAACAAATATTCATAAACCTGAATTACCCACCAGGAGAAATGAAAAAAACAAATCGACAGGGCCAGAGGAATACCCAGAGACCAGCTACTCCAAGATCGGCCCAAAAAAGCCAAGAACAGAACACCACTGGTCATCACCTACAGCCCCCAGCTCAAACTCCTGTAGCGAATTATTAAAGACCTACAACCTATCCTTAATCAGAATGCCACACTTCAGAAGGCCCTAGGTTACAGGCCTGTTCTCTCCTGCAGACACTTCCCAACCTTATGAGGATCCTCACCAAGAGCCACAGTCTATCCCCCGGAATACCAGTCCAGGAACCTTTCCTTGCAACAAAGCCCGCTGCCAGCTTGGTCCACATATCTTTTCTGGAAATACCATCACTGGACCTAACCAGGTTATTCACAGAATCACAGGCACATTCTCCTATTCCTCAACTAACCTCATATATTCCATCATGTGCCAACAATGCCCAGATGCTTTGTACATTGGACAGACTTCAGACTCCCTTAAAGAAAGAGTTAATGGGCACAAAACAGACATAAAAACACTCCAGATCCACAAACCGGTTAGTCAACATTTTAATGGAGTGGGCCATTCTGTTAATGACTTAAGAGTTTGCATGTTACTGAAGAAAAATTTTCACACCACTCTTGAAAGGGAGACACCTGAGCTGTCTTTTATGTTCAAATTCAGCACATTAACATGTGGTTTGAACCGGGATCGGAATTTTCTGAGTCACTGTAGGGGCTCGTTTGCATACTTGGCTTAATCTAATTCTTGACCTCCCCCCACAACCCTTCTACTCTCTGATTTGCTCACCTTGATCATTTTTTTCTGATTTGTCCACCTTAATTACTGTTTTTGGTTCTCTGTGCCTTAAATATTGAGTCTGTTTTGGTATCGCTGTGGTTCTGTCCCATGAAAGGTCACCTAATAAATTATTTTGTTAGTTTTTAAAGTGCTACTTGACTGCTTTTTTGTTTTTATATACAGTTCATCTCAAACCCTTCTGACTCACAACAGAAATTCTGTGATGTGTTATGTAGTAGTAGTAGTAGTAGCATCCTTCAGTCTACGTAGACTGTGGATCGCACCCTTCGTAGTTCCGTTTGGCATCCTCATTTGCAGTGTTGGCTGTGACTGTGAAGACCCACATGAGTGACAGTCCTTGCTGCATCTGTTGCATATGTAATGGGTGTCTGGCAGGTCCTTGCTGTGCTTTCTGTGGGCTCGCTTCTCCTTTGCTAGCTGTGTGATCCTCAACTCACCCTTCTGAAGGCCCTTGTATAGTTCCTGCCTCCATCTGCTGTGATCGTCTGCCAGCTCCTCCCAGCTGTCTGGCTTGATGTGTACTTCGCTGAGGTCTCTCTTGCAAACATCTTTGTAGCACAGCTGGAGGCGTCCGGGAGGTCTTTTGCCAGAGGCTAGCTCGCTATACAGGATGTCTTTTGGGATCCTTCCATCGTTCATCCTGTGGACGTGGCCAAGCCAGCGGAGCCGCCGCTGCCTGAGGAGGGTGTGCATAGTTGGGATTCCAGCTTGCTCAAGGACGGTAGTGTTGGTCACTCTGTCCTTCCACGATATTCCAAGGACGCGCCTGAGGCAACATAAGTGGAAGATGTTCAGCCTCTTTTCCTGGCGAGCGGACAGGGTCCTAGTCTCGCTGCCATAAAGGAGGGTGCTGAGGATGCAGGCTCTGTAGACTTGCATTTTGGTGTGAGTGTACAGCTTGTTGTTATTCCACACTCTCTCGTTGAGTCTGGACAGAGTTGTGGCTGCTTTACTAATCCTTCTGTTTAGCTCAGTCTCCAAGGACAGGGTGTCAGTGATGATGGACCCGAGGTAAATGAACTCGTGGACGACCTCTAACGTATAGTTGTCAATGCTGATTGATGGAGAAACAGCAACGTCCTGAGCAAGAACATTTGTCATCTTTAGGCTGATGGAGAGCCCAAAGTCCTTGCATGGATGAGTTATATAAGATGTCAAAAGTGGATGGACTTTAACAATGGATGGTTCTTTATAGACTAAAAATATATGAATGAAATCTTGGCCTCCATTGACATTTGTGAATTTGAGAAATAAAGGCTTTTCTGATGTGAAACGTAAAAGCTCTTTAAAACAACATGACAATATTACACAATTGTTTACTGCTGAAAGTGAAAAATACCCTAACACAGTTGAACAAAAGGTCAGTTTGCAGTTATTTCCAAGAATTTGGGCTGGTTCCTGAAATATATGCACAATTCGTTTTGAAAAGTGCAGTAGAATTTTTAAGGACTACATGATGATGCCTAGCTTGTACATTATGCATTATAAAAGATGTCCGTGACATTATCCCCAGTTTAAAAACGGTGAAGCTGAGGCATGGAAAGGAGTAGGGACTGATTTACTTAAGGTCACCCCACAACGCTGGGTTTTGTTCCTGTGTCTCCTTCTAAAATCATGAACTCCAGTCCAGTGTTCTGTGCCCTAGGCCCTGCAACCTCATTTGTTTCCTTCGGAGTGTGGTCTAGGCATTGGTGCTTGTCTTTAAATTATGGTACCTTCATTTATACACATTTATCTATTTCTGGGGATTTACAAAGAACATTAGCAAGCCACATTGCGTTTATTCTTGATTCTAGCTGACTGAAAGAGAGTAATCTGCAGTATTTCCTTTAAAAAAAATATATAGCTGATATATTGGCTTACTGCATATGTCACATTAAGAGTATGGTCATTGTTTCATAGACCCAAAGCTGTAAGGGATATCAAGTTACATAATCAGACTTAAGTCCAGTATTCCGGAAAAGTACTAATGAAGTTTAAACTGGGCAAAAGATATTTACAGGATATGCCCCTCTGAATCTAATGAGAATACATGAGTATTGGTGAGCACATTGTTATACAAAAATCAAGTATACAAAATGACTCTGTAATACACTATCAAAACAAAAAGCAGTCAAGTAGCACTTTAAAGACTAGCAAAATCTTTAAAGTGCTACTTGACTGCTTTTTGTTTTGATAGTGTATAGACTAGCATGGCTTCCTCTTTGTTACTATAATACACTGATTTAGTGTGGGATCTTGCCTGGCTCTAGGGGCTGGCCCTTGTGATGATAAATCCAGTGGGACTGTTTTTCTTTTAGTGTCAAAGGTCAAAAATCAGGCTTCAGAGGACAAGTGTTGAAGCTGTCTGATAGTAGCCATAATTCTTTACATTGACATCCCCACATATTAATATGGATTGCACTCTATTCCTGTGTTGCCCATATGTAAAGATGTGGTCTGTGGGGATTCAGTACTTCGTCTTGAGACACTGGGATTTCAACTTGCTTTATGACAACCAGTGGGAGACCCTGTTATTCCAATTTCCCTTGTTCCTGCCCGTGTTCTGCCACCCCTCTTCCTCCCTGAGTTTATTTCACAAACTTCCCCAAAATGACTGTGTGGGTAAAGAGTGTGTTATTCTAAGGGGCTGGAAATGTATCTTAAAATAAAATCAAAGTACAAATGAAAGAGAGAAGTGTGCATATAACGGAAATTTTAAAACTATATTTTACCATATATAGTTGAAATAAAGAACTCTTTACCTTTTAAATAAAGATTGTGTACATTATAAATACCATATATCTCAAGCATAATAAATGTTCATTTGGTTTGACAACAGCCCTTTACTTTTGTCTTCCTGTGCCACTTCTTTTTGGTTTTTCCCCCTCTTTTGGAGAGAAGAGGCAGCATTGGGAAGGGTATTCAGATTGACTCTCATTGTCAACAGAAATCCTGGATTCAGTTAGTAGAATTACTAAGTATAATCAGCTGGTTGTAAAACAGGAAATTAAGTGTTTTCTCTAATGTCTGTTTCAGCCATGGGAACAAAGAAGTATTTTCTTGTCGAGGAATAAAACTGGCGGTAGACTGGTTTTTGGAAAGAGGCCACAAAGATGTTACAGTGTTCGTGCCAGCATGGAGAAAAGAACAGTCAAGGCCAGATGCTCTTATCACAGGTAAACAATGTCCTCATGTCATTGTCTTCAGTTTTGTTTTATAATGTAAGATTCCTCATGCCTAATTGTGAGCATTAGCTGAACAAACTATTTGAAATTGCTTTTTTATAAAGTAATATGTTTTTGGTCTAAGATCTTTTTGTTGAACTCCAGACAGGGAGGAAAAATGCAAGAGAATGCACAACAATACACAGCAAGAACTCATTGGTATTTTTACTTGTCAGAAGAGCTTTCTTTGAAAGTTTTTAGTTAAACTTCTGTGGGTTTGGTTTAGTTGTTGTTTTTTATTTTTTTAATCTGTTTGCTGTATATACTTAAAATGAAAATATTTGAAAGAATTGTGACTTGTCAGAACAATAACCAAAGAGAAGTGTTCTCCTACCTATAGAATGGGTTTCTGTGAGAGTAGGCCCTGTAAGCCACACTAGGGCTACGCCTACACTAGCCCCAAACTTCGAAATGGCCACGCAAATGGCCATTTTGAAGTTTACTAATGAAGCGCTGAAATGCATATTCAGCGCTTCATTAGCATGCAGATGGCTGTGGCACTTCGAAATTGACGCACCTCGCCACCGCACAGCTCGTCCCAACGGAGCTCCTTTTTGAAAGGACCCCGCCTACTTCGAAGTCCCCTTATTCCCATCAGCTCATGCTATTTCGACATCGTGCCGGCTATTTCGAAGTACCTGGCTAGTGTAGACGCACCCATCATGTCATAAAGGGCAGGGTCAATTGTGCTGTTCATTTGTTACCTATTTTGGAGATTTGGGAAGGACATCAGTCACACAGCTTTTAACCTTCAAATTTAATTCATCCCCAGACAGTGCCGCCAATTATGTTAGTGGAGTGGGCCCTGCAAATGGGGGTTTTGAGGAACAGGCCAAGTCTAGTGTCAGTAGTTTTTTTTTCTGGAGCAGAGAGAATCCACTTCATCTTGTCCAGCTGTGCCTCTGTGTCAGCACCTTGGCAATGAGAGGAAAAGTAAAAAATGGAGAAAATGATGACATCTATTGTCAGCCTTGCATCTTCTGTAGAACAGAGGCACTTCACAGTTGTCTTTTGCGCAAGATTATGGGGAGTTCCCTTACTCAGAATCATAGACTCCAAGGTCAGAAGGACCCATTATGTGCATTTAGTCCGACCTCTTATGTAATATAGGTCATAGAACATTCCCTGAATAATTCCTACAGCATATATTTTAGAAAAATATCCAATTTTAATTGAAAAACTGTCAGTGATTGATAGAAAATCCACTATTATCCTTCATAAATTGTTATAGTGGTTATTTCTTGCCATAAAAATGCATACCTTATTTCCAGTCTGAATTTGTATAGCTTCAACTTAAATCTAATGGATAATGTTATGTGTTTCTCTGCCAGAGTGAAGAGCCCACTTCTAAATATTTGTTCCCCTTGTAAGTACTTGCAGACTGCAGTCAAGTCACTCCTCACTCAACTATTCTTTGATGTACTCGGAAGGACTCAGTATATTTAGTTTTCTAGTCCTGGGATCATTTTATTGCTCTTATCTGACCCTTCTCCAATTTATCAACGTCTTTCTTGAATTGTGGGCACCAGAACTGGACATAGTATTCTAGCTGCTGTTTTACCAGTGCCAAATACGGAAATAAAATACCCTCTCTGATCCAATTTAAGATTCCTGTTTATGCATCTCATGATTGCCTTAGCACTTTTGGCCACATTTTAGGGTGACCATCCATCCCGTATTGGGTGGGATGGTCCCGTATTGGGAATGCCAGAAAGACATCCCTACTTATTTTTAAAAAGAGATGAATTGTCCCATATTTGGGCCGACCCCCCACTGACCTTTTCTGCCAGTGGGAGTCACTTCCCTGAGCTGGCAGCTGCCGCTTTCCCAGATCTCCCTGGGGCTTGGTGAAGCCAGGAGGAGCTGCCCATCCTGCTCATATCTCCCTGTCCTGTATTTGAGACAGGGAGATATGGTCGCCCTACCACAGCATCACATTGGCAGTTTTTGTTCAGCTGATTATCCACTGGAACACTCAGACCTTTTACAGGGTCACTGATTCCTATGATAGTGTCCAATTAAATAAGTATAACCTACATTGTTTGTTCCTAGAGGCATACATTTACATTTAGCCGTATTAAAACACGTTTGCATGTGCAAAGTTCAATCCAGATCACACAATCCAGAGCACACTATATCGATGACCTGTCCTCTTCATTGGTTACCACTCACAAATGTTAGTGTCATCTGCAGACTTTATCCATGATGATTTTATGTTTTTGTCCAGGTGATTGATTACGTTTTGAGCTCTGCAGCCTCATAAACCGGGTGAAATACTTAGCGCATTCAGTCAGCTGAAACATGTAGCCTTTCTGAGTTTTGAAGAGATCTTAGATGAAATAGGTGTAAAAATGATGTTTGAAGCACAGCATTTTTGCTTTTTCAGCCATCCTTTAAATATGACAGAACTTTAATTCCATCATAATGAACAACTGCTATTCTGTTCATAATTTGAATACATCATTGGTCTCAAAGGAAAGGGTTGGTACTGAAAACATTGGTCTCAGAATCTTGTGTATTTCTAATGATGCACCAAATACAAATCTTACAGATCTGTCAGTGCTATCGCTGTTTCTTATAACAACTTTGTTCCAGGCAGAAGAAATTTGTTTCTTGTCTAAAAGCAGTTTAGTTATTTAAGGTCAAAACCTTCTTGTAAGCCTCTCGAGCACTTTAACACAAGGACCAGAGAGAAAATGCCTTTGTGTAGCTGATCTAAAGAGACTGATGGAATGGCATTTCTCCGAAGTGTTAAAGGCAGTTGTATAGCAGGATAAAGACATTTTTGTGGTTTTAATTTGACTTGTTTTTTGTGGGTAGAAAGGAAATTAAACAACATTTGAGGTTTAGAGGAGGGAGATGAATTCTAATTTATTCCGAAACCTGGTGACGTAGCTATGAAGCCAGGTATGCTTTCCTGGCTGTTTGTGGGGCCTGACAGAGAACAGTTTAGAATCTACATGTTTGTGAGAAATGAAGGCATTGTAACATCCACAATACGAGAACTTGCAGCAGGCTGGAAAACTGGTTTCTGTGTGTAATAGTACCATTGGCTCCTTGTGGGGGAGAGTTTTTTTTCCTGGTGGTTTTTTTTTTTTTTCCTCCCAATCTTTCTGTCAATTGCTTGTAGAGAGAGAGCCCCATTAATATGGACTACTGGAACAATTTCAGAAGTTTGATCTTAATGAATACCAAGAGGGGATGAAAAATTCTATCTTTATTTCGAATATGGTGATGGGACAACCTTGACTACAGTCAGAATACACTGGGATATGGCCACGCAGCAGGAGGCAGAGGGGAGAACTCCTTTGCATCTTGAGAGCTCCCCTCCTGACATCAGAGCAATTTGTTGTTTGTTTTTTTTTTTGCACTCTTTCCCAAGTGTGGTTGTTAGAAGAGTATCTCTTACCTGTTGCAGAAGTAGCAATGGCTATGTAAAACATTGTTTTCTCTGTTGATCTAATAAAAATGGTATGGAATGAATTTATTTAATTGCTGAATGTTAAGATCAGGTGCTTTCTAATAGATTGTATTTGAAAGTAAGGCATATTTTGGCCCTAAACACTTCCATTTTTTGCTTCAATCCTAAAATCTATAAAGCTTGAACAATTCCTTACTTCACTTCAGACATTAAATCTTTGACTATTTCTTAATGCTTCTAGATCAAGAAATCCTGCGCAAGCTAGAAAAAGAGAAAATTCTGGTGTTTACACCATCTCGTCGTGTGCAGGGGAGAAGGGTGGTTTGCTATGATGACAGATTCATAGTGAAACTGGCCTTTGAGTCAGATGGTATCATTGTGTCTAATGATAACTACAGGGATCTAGCTAATGAAAAGCCAGAATGGAAGAAGTTCATAGATGAACGATTGCTGATGTATTCATTTGTCAATGATAAGTAAGTAATCTTGATTTTGTACCACTTATTAGAAAACTAATGGCAAAAAGGGCACTTTTTAGGTTTCCATTAACATGTTAGACAACATCAAAATTATTAAGTGCACATGAGGCATTAAAAGGATGCCATTGTTCCAAGGCTTTGGTCTGAATCTTCTAAACCTTCAGACTCTTCTTTTTGCTAGCACTGTTCCAAAATGGTGGTAACCCCTATCAAATTGTATTATTTACCTTTCCCACCTGTCCTGGAAAGAACCCAAACATTAAAATAGAACTAGTCTGCTTACTGGGCCTATGTAATTTCAAGGATGGTCAGATGCTTTACATATTGAGTGTATGCCAGAGTATCTAATGCCTAGGGTTTGCTTTGGCTGTTGTATAAATAACAAAGAATCTTAATCATTTCTAAGAATGGCAAGCCTGACTTGAGTATGGAGTAAACTAATTGAAACTAAAGAACAGAAATGTCAGATACACAGGTGAACATAATTTGTTGGGAAAAGAATCAACATGGTTTACCAATCTGATAGAATTCTTTGATAGGATCAACAAGCATACAGACAGTGGATATATTGTATTTAGATGTTCAGAAAGCATTTGTTTAGGTTCCTCACCAGCTTCTCGTAAGCAAAGTAAGCTGTCATGGAATAAGAAGTAAGGTCCACTCGTGGATCAGCAACTGATTAAAATATAGGAAACAAAGGGCTTGTCTACACTAGCTCCCTATTTCAAAGGGAGCATGGTAAGTAGGGTGTTGGGCCTTTATTAATGAAGTGCTGCAATGCAAATGCAGCACTTCATTAAGTAAATTCCCACCCCCTATAAATATCTCTCTCCCCCCCACGGCAACTTCAATGTGTTAAACTTTGAAGCGCTGGCTCACGTCTAGCCGTGGCTCACCCGCTGGTACTTCGAAGGGCCCGGGGTGCTTCAAAGTCCCTTTACTCCTCAAAATTTAACACTTCAAAGTTGCCGTGGTGGAAGGGGGGGAATTTGCTAAATGAAGTGCTGCATATGCAATGCAGCACTTTATTAATAAACTCCCAACATCCTATCTACCATGCTCCCTTTGAAGTAGGGAGCTAGTATAGACAAGCCCAAATGGTAGGAATAAACTCTGTGTCCTGAACAGAGCCAGGAAAACAGTGTTGTCCCCTGGGATCTGTACTAAGACTAGTCCTATTCATTATCTCAGTGATCTGAAAGAAAGAGGTAACAGTGAGGTGGTAAAATTTGCAGATGATATAAAACTAAGCAATGTAGTTAAATCCAAAGCAAACTGCAAAGAGTTACAAAGAGATCTCACAAAACTGGGTGACTGGACAACAATATGACAGCTGAAATTTAGTGTTGACATAAGCAAAGTAATGGACATCAGAAAACATAATACCAGTGATATATATAAAATGTTGGGGTACTAAATTAATTGTTACCACTCACGTGGTCATCGGGGATAGCTCTTTGAAAACATCCACTCCGTGTGCAGCAGCAATCAAAACAGCAAATAGAATGCTGGGAATCATTAAGAAAGGGAGAGAGAATAAGACAGAGAATAGCGTACTGCCTTTACATAAATCCGTAGTGTGCCCATGTCTTCAATACGGTAGGCAGATGTGGCTACCTCATCTCAGAAAAGATATATTGAAATTGGAAAAGGTACCGAAAATGTCAACAACAGTTATTAGGTATATGGAGCAAGTTCCATATGAGGAAAGATTACGAAGATTGGGATTTTTCATTTTAGACAGGAGACTAAGTATGGGTAAGATAGAGGTCCATAAAATCGTACATGGTGTGGATAAAGTTAATAAAGAAGTGTTGTTATTTTGCTTCTCATAACACAAGAACTAGGGGTCACCAAATGAAATTCATAGTCAGGAGGTGTAAAACCACCAAAAGGAACTAGTTATTTACAAAATGCACTTAGCCTGTTCAACTCCTTGTCAAAAGATGTGAAAGCCAAGATTACAACAGGGTACATTAAAGAACTTTTAAATAAATTCATGGAGAATAGGTCCATCAATGGCCACCAGGATCGGCAGGAATAGTGTCCCTAACCTCTGTTTGTCAGAAGCTGGGAATGGGCACAGGATAGATTACCTGGGACGTTCATTTCCTCTTGGGTATCTAGCATTGGCCACTGTTGGAGCACAAGGTACTGGGCTATGTGTACTGTTAGTCAGATCCAATATAGCTGCTGTTATGTGTAAGTCAAATTTTAATCCCTTCAGTTTTTAATTTAGGATATTTCAATACATGAAGGTTAATCCTGAAGGTAGAATGTGAAGTTAGAA
Organism: Carettochelys insculpta; assembly: GCF_033958435.1. Classification (NCBI taxonomy): domain Eukaryota; kingdom Metazoa; phylum Chordata; order Testudines; family Carettochelyidae; genus Carettochelys; species Carettochelys insculpta. The sequence goes on from NC_134137.1 coordinate 43,634,636, forward strand.
TGGATTAACTGTGCCTGATTAACTCCATGATTGGAGACACTTTTTTCCAGAATAAAGATGCCATGATGATCAATCTATTCTGGAATACCTCCAGTTTCCCACCTAAATAGAAGTGTCATAAATTCTAAAATATGTGTAACATATATAATATGAAGAACTGGAAGGGACCTTCAGGGATCGAGTTCAGTCCCTAACACACTCAGCGGGACCTATCACCATTCCCAAGAGAGTTTTTTAAAACAAAAATAATTATCTCTTTTGTCCTAAATAGCCCTTTGAAGGATTGAGCTAACAACCCTGGGTTTAGTAGGCCAGTGCTCAAACCGCTACACTCTCTCTCCTTATCCCTCTCCTCCGGCTCCAGTTGATCCCAGTGGAAGTAGGGGTTGCTCAGCATCTCTAACAATCAGGCCACTTCTGTTTGTGTGCTCTTATATTAATTTAGGCACTCACATTTAAAAATTTTGGCTTGTCATTCCATCTGTAGTACTGTGATACATTGTATAGTCCTGCAAATTATAAAACAGCTTGAAGGACATCTAGAGCATATATTTGTGGATTTTTTTTTTCCTGACAGGCAGATGCTGTAGCACAAAGCAATCTGTCAAAACTACCCTTTGGAATTAAATCATTTGTTGAATAGTTCTGATTTGGCAACTTCCTCTTTGTTGCAAAATGTGGATTTTCTTGGTTAAACCTGTTCTTGCAAAATGTAGTCTTGCTATTTTAGAATAAAGTTGACATAACACGTGACAGATAAATTGTTGTGGATGGTACGCATCTATAATTAGTTGCACCGGGAACATGAAAATGATATGTGGTGTTGAGTTCATTGATATTGTTGTTCTATTTTATAGGTTCATGCCTCCAGATGACCCTCTTGGCCGCCATGGCCCAAGCCTTGACAATTTTCTAAGGAAGAAACCTATTGTACCGGAACATAAGAAGCAACCATGTCCATATGGTAACTTGATTTAAATACACAATTTACTGTATGGTTAGGGATAAGGGCTAAAGTGCTTCCTTTCCTTTATTGGCACAGCAAAAAGATTTTTTACAGAGCTATCTTATATAGACAATGATTAGTGAATTCCTCACTCTGAAGTCAGAAGGAGTTTTCCCGTGGATTTCAGTGGAGCTAAGATTTCTGCAGACATGTCTTCTTCATTTATCGGTATGAAAAGAATAACTAAAGAAATAACTTCTCTAGACATCAAGTACCAAGCTGTTAGTTACTGTGGCCAGCCACCACAAGCAGAATGCTGCCATTTGACTAAGCCAGTGTAGTATGTTGTTCTTCATGCAAGGAAAACCCAGGCTTAGTCATCTGTGCTGTTTCTACACAGGCCACTTCCGAAGAAGTGGCATGCTAATACAGGGAACGAAAGATGCAAATTCCCCGTGCCTCATTAGCATAACATCACGTGATTTGGAGTCCGGAAGACGTTCTTCTGGACTCCAAAATCCTGTGTAGAAGTGCAGTCCTGGGGAGGGGGCTTCTGGAGGCCCCTTCTTCCCAAAAATTTTTGGGAAGAAGGGGCCTCCAGAAGAAGGACTTCCTTCCGGAAGCCCCAGCCCCGCCCCCCGTCAACCGCACGTTGGCCTCTGTAGAAACGGCCCTGTGGTGTAGAAGAGATTTTTGTCTGAGTTGGGGTATCATAATGGCTACTGTGCATGGCCACATTGCATTATAAAGTGATACCTAAGATGGAACTTGAACTCCCCTGGCCTTCTGACACTCAGAATAAACAAATATAATGTGGAATAGTAATAATTAGTTTTTTGGCTGTGCTCATGACCCACTGTTGTGAATCCACAGCATCAGTGCTATGCCTCCAACTTCAGACCAGTCTTTTGGAGGATCCCCTTTGTGCCAGACCCCATGGGGTCTCTTTCTTCTTTCTGTTTAGACCATACAGACTCACCATCTCCTTAGGCTGAAACACTGGGCTTCAGTATTCCTCATTCACGCCATGGACTTTGCTGAGTGTGCCCAACTGAGACAAACTGCTGTATTTTCACACACTTGCACACTCTTCAGGGATTGAAGCAACGGTGTCCAATAGAAATTCAAGGATGCCACAGACACCTGCCCCCGCTACCCACACTCAAAATAAATGCCCTCCCCATCTCCCAGAGCCAGACACACACCCCCAACGCCCTCCTGCACAAACTGCTGGTGTCTTGCTGGAGCCACATAAGCTGCGTGCACTACTCTGGGTTCAGAGCCGTGCTAAGCGAGCTGCAAATGCAGCTGCTGGGGCCATGCCAGGGCCACAGCAGCTGTGCCAGGACAAGAGCCTTAGGAGGCTCTGTCGCTGCCACACACTTGCCCCACCACGTTGTAGGGCACATACATGGAGCAGGCAGAGGGCGCTTATTTTGCCACACTGTGGTGTCCAGTTCACCACCTATGTTGAGCAGCAGACGTATTGGACACCATGGGATTAAGGCATTTTACCAAGCACTTACAGGGACAACACTCTAGCAATGTTCTCAAATCAGCAAGGGCTGCTCCTCATCTGGAACACAGCACATAAAATCATTAGATCAGCCCAGAGCCCCAACCATGCTCTTGTGAACTGTCTCTCTGTCTGACTCCTTCAGTTCCCAAGCTCCTGAAGAGCTCACGCTCATCCCACTTCACACCTTCCTGCCCTGTGTTTTTGAGCTGGAGGTCTCTCTAGACCCCTATGTTAATCTAGGTTGACTTCAGAGAGTTCTTTAATGACTAGTCATTTCATGCAGAGTGGGAGGCAACACACAAGAGTGACCAATGTCTTTTAGCTTTATCTGGGAGAAAAAATTAGTGTCCTCTTTGTTCCCGACTGGAAAGTCATGAAGTTTGTTGGGGCAACTGAGGCACACATCGGGGGATGGGAATTATAAAAGTTCCATTTTTGTCACACCTCTAATTTAAAACAGCCTCTTACACACTAAAAATCACTCCTTCAGCTCAGATGTTAACAGCTTGTGCTTCTAGAGCTGGGGTGGCGGGGTTCATGGTCTGATCACTTGACAACCACTGAATCTATATGCAAAGAGCAGAAAGTGTAAGCATGGGAGGGATGTTTCAGGACAGAACTGAGATACCTTGGCAGTCTGGTCAATATTTCCTTCTTGCATTGCCTCAGGCTTCTGTTATCTAGGTTCTTTATCTTTTTACTTGTGTGATTTTTAATAGGAAAGAAATGTACCTATGGACACAAATGCAAATACTACCACCCAGAAAGAGGGAATCAACCTCAGCGATCTGTAGCTGACGAACTTCGAGCCATGTCTAGAAGCACAGTTGCCAAAGCTGCAAGTGAAGGAGGACTGGTAAAAAGCAACAGCGTTCCTTGTAGCACTAAGATTGATGGCACTTCTGATCTCAAACGTGCTGCTCCAAAGAGGCAATCAGATCCTAGCATAAGGACTCAAGTCTACCAAGACTTGGAGGAAAAGCTTCCCACCAAAAACAAATTGGAAACCAGGTCTGTTCCTTCCTTAGTTAGTATACCGAATTCTTCAGCTATAAAACCCCAAAGTACTGCACTTTTAAGCAATGGCCTTCCATCTGGGGTTCATTTCCCACCTCAGGATCAAAGATCACAGGGACAATATCCTCCAATGATGATGGCAACCAAAAATCATGTAACGCCAATGCCTTATGACCAATACCCAAAATGTGAGTCTCCTGTGGATATAGGCTACTACTCTATGCTAAACACTTATTCAAATCTAAGTATCTCTGGTCCACGCAGTCCTGAAAGGCGTTTCTCTTTAGACACAGATTATAGGATTAGCTCTGTAGCTTCTGATTGTAGCAGTGAAGGGAGTATGAGTTGTGGTAGTAGTGATTCTTATGTGGGTTACAATGATCGATCTTACATGAGTTCACCTGACCCACAATTAGAAGACAACTTAAAGTGCCAACATGTGCACCCACATAACCGTCTCAATTCACAGCCCTTCCTGCAGAGTTACCATGATCCTGTAACAAGAGTGCAAAGTTATAGTCGTGAAGAACCAAAGCATCATCACAAACCTCCTATTTCATACATGTCTGTACATCTACAGCATCCTACAGTTGGTGCTCGTTCTAGTTGCCCTAATGACTTCTCTGCTCCTCAGAGTTTGCAACATTCAAAGACCATGCATCTTGGCAGAGCTCTTGTATCCACAAGAATAGATAGTATTTCAGATTCACGTTTATATGATAATTCTCCATTAAGACAAAGAAAGCCTTATTCCAGCCAAGATGGGGTTGGAAGTTGGGATAGGCAAAGTTACGGGATTGATGCATATGGCTATCGTCAGACTTACTCCTTGCCTAGCAATCCCACACAGCCATGTTACGAGCAGTTTTCCTTCCAAAGTTTACCTGAGCAGCAAGATCAGACTTGGTGCATACCTTACTGTGGAATCCCTCAAGACCCTCCAAGGTATCAGGACACGCGGGAGAAGGTTTATATAAACTTATGCAATATCTTCCCTCCTGATCTTGTGAGAATTGTTATGAAAAGGAATCCTCACATGACAGATGCTCAGCAACTTGCTGCAGCCATTTTAGTGGAAAAATCCCAGCTAGGTTATTGAAAGATGATGCATCTTTGTGGTGTCTAGTAGTTTTCAGTTCAGCTCTAATGCTGAGGGAGGTTTGCTACAATAGCATATGTGATCTCCTTCTCAGCAAGGAGGTTAATAGTAATCCATTTATGTGAAATACAGTATCATGGAATCTGTATGTATAGCCCCATGCATTGGAAGGAACAGGTTTGTTTCACATTCTAACTTGAAATTTTTAAATGATTTTAAGCTATGTTCATGACTGGAAATCTTTCCAGTATAAGTTTGCGTGGGTGGCGGCGGGTGGGGCGGTCCTCTAATAATCTTTGGTGCATCAGGGGTTTATATGCAGCACTTTGTTTCTTTTTGTTACATGTTTTATTAACTTACTGGATGTTTGTCCTTCAGCTGCAAGGCATACAAAGAATCTGCAGAAGGTTGAAAGAATTTTAATAGCCCTGGCAAACAGTTTTTAAGCCAAGCTTAATTTGAATTTTTATTAGCAATTAACTTATTTATTTATTTATTTATTTTGTGGACTTTCGTGCTATAATTTATTTATAGAAAACAAAGTTTTACTGTGGCACTGACTTTATTTTTTAAATAAAATGTTAAGTTACCATTTAAAGTTAAAATGGGTAACAATATATTAGTGATTTACAGTATGGCACTTTCATTGCTCTTTTATGAATAGTTTTAAGGGTTTGATTCACTTGATTTTAGTAAGAGCAGATGCAATCAAAGGCAAAAGAACTCATTTCCATTACTTTTTGGATAAGGCAAAGCCTTGTGGTTTGATTTGCAAAAATGCTGAGCATATGCAACTTCCTTCGAATTCAGTAAAAGCTATAGCTGCTCAGAACTGCCTAAGTCAGGCTCTGAATGTTTCAGTTGAGATACATTTCTTATCCATTTCCTATGTGCTTCTTGTCAGTAGAAATGGAAGTGAAAGTTTAGAATTCCATTAAATTGTTTTTTATGTGTCTCTTTATTTGTATTTGTGCAAAGGTGTACTGGATAAAATGCTTTTTCATAAACTATTAACCTTTTTTAAAATAAGTATTCTCAATGCAAGCTTTCTATTTAAGATACTGTATAATTTTCCTTGCTATCTATCAAGGCTGTCCTGACAAGGTTTTGTGTGTTGAGGATATGCAACATTTATTAACTGCACTATGGTAATGGTATAGTAGCTGAAAATAACAAACTTTTTTGTAAGATAGTGTATATGTTCCAGAAATTAGTTTTCAGCCTGTTGTATTGTATAGGCCTACTTATTGCCACAAATAGTGTAGCTGCAGAAACAGATACAATAGTCTGTTCTATTATTAGTAAGGAATATTTCTGGTTTTGTGTCATGGGTTTTACTATTGCTTCAAACTTTTTTTTATACAGGGTTTGCAATCATTGACAGAGGGTTGTATTTATGTGGTGTAGTCAATTTCCTACAGTTCTAGTATGCCATATAGAGGAACATTGTTCAGTGTTGTTAATTTACTAGCTTACAAGATAACTGTTGATAATTTTGATACTCTTGGTGCAATTTAAAGTAAGGCCCTGAAGAACCAGAAAGTACAAATAGTGTTGATACAAATTGTATCTTTTTAACTGAGAATTATTTTGATTTGTAGATCTAGTTAAATCACAAATATCTATCTATAATTAGAATTTTGGGCAACATTTTATCCCTTATTTAAAAAAATAGATTTCAATTTAGAATAGAGTTAGGCAAATAAAATACAATGATTTATTTTGATAAGTGTTTGTCTCAATTTTATATTTTTATAATTTTTATTTTTTAGAAAAAGCTGTTGGCTTTTTCTTTCTTCTTAAACATTCTTAGTGTAAACGTACTAAAATAAGGTGAAATGCTGCCTGAAAATGATGTCCAAGCACTTTTGAATAGGAAAACATTTTCACTACTTGTGTGACACTGTGTGTTGCAAGAAGTAGGATTAGGGTATACAGTAAATGCTTCTAAAAAGCATTGAGCTTATTGATGTATCCAATAATCTGAACCATGTTCAGCAAACTTACTTCAGGAAGTGTTCCTCTCTACAGCTTTTACTGTGTGTGTGTTTTTTTTTTTGTTTGGTTTTTTTTGAGGTGGGATCTGTGTTCATCAGTCCCTTATAACAAGGCAGGTGGTGTTGCACGTAAGCTATCCAAAATTGTTTAGGGAGAGAACCTATTCATTCGTGACAATTTTTCCCCTTGATTTTGCTGGTCACTATCTGTAGAACATGTTTTAATGTAGAGACTAGTGAAGTACTGACACTGGAGTTATAAACAGTGAGTCTTAGTTGTACGCTAAGATTTTTATCAAATACATTTTTAAGTAGTACACCATAGTGTAGGTGCACCTGTTTTAATAATGAAATTATTGTATTAGAATGTTTAGTCTCTGAAGTGTTTCTACATTTATATTTCTATGTATAAATTAACTTCTACCAAAAACTGAATTTCTTTGAACCTGAGAAAAGATGCGTGTGTAATGGACACATTTTACTTTATTTTTTATTCAGAATGTCTCCTAATAAATGTATCCTTAGTCTTGACCACAACATTAAAATGGTGAGATAAGTAACAGGCAGGACATGCTGCCGTGCACAGATAAGAACTACCAGCCATTGGATTCTTTCTTATATAAGCAGTGCTGAATCATTTCAAGCAAGCTGATTGCTAGAAACATTCTTGACAAACATTGATAAACAAATCAAATTGTGTTTTTCCCTAAAGCACTAAAATTGCTTTACAAAATGTAAGCACAGGAGTTATTTGGAAGCTTTTAATACTGTGCAGTGATCTGCTAGTTAAATTCAGGTGTGGTTGTTTTGTGCTGACATAATATTGCCTTTTGGTATCTCACTCCTTTGTGAATAAAAAAAGCGAATGAGCAATATCTTTTATGATCTTGTCATCTGCGAAGAGTTTGCTCTAAATATTTAGCAGCTTTGAGTGATGACACATTATGTATAGGACATTGGTGAAACTTTACACTTGAATTAAGTTAGGTGCGTAGATGCAAGCCATATAACTAACATTAGATGTGATTTATATAAGCAGTCAAACTGGGCTATTAATTGCTTGGTATAGTCAGAGCAACGTGGCTTTCATTTACGGATAAAGTATGCAAAGCAAAACCTTACACCATCACTGAAGAGTGAGCAACATTTTACTTTACCTTCAATATTTTAAGATAATTACTTTCATACATTTAGCATATATTATGTATTTTAAAAATGCATCACTCTTTGCTTTTATAGATGTGTAATATTGCATGTGATACATGTAGTCCCATAGTATATCCACTCACAACTCGTGTTTATCTACCTTAGTTGGCAATATTGGGTTTTAAACACATCACAAAGATTTTTTTTTTTTAAAGTTAAATGTGCATGGGCAATTTTTTCCCCTACTGTTTAACTTCAATGAAAAACACCGAGTGTCTCGCATATGTTATATCAAAGCTACTGTTCCCTCAGTGTAAGATATTTTTTAAAATTCTTCCTTACTCTTTAAATCTGTCACCACCAATTACTACTCTTTGAGGTAAAATTTTGTCTTTGTAGATTACCTCCTTTGTCCAGTATGTCTGATTAAAAAACCAAACCAAACCAAACCCTAGCAGTTTCGATGGCAGAGCTGAAATATCACAGTGAACCAAATAAGATACTGCTCAAGTCTAGGGTGACTGCAGATAGTGCTCACAATTGAAAGCTGGGAGGGTGAATTGTTGCTGTGTTTTTGACTCTTCTTTGAAGGTGTAAATGAATATTCAAGGAGGAGAGGGGAGTTTGGCCTCAGTGGTAGGAGGAGAAAATCTTCTAAAAATAAAGATATGGATTAAAACCAGAGTATCTTGTTCTTTGCCTTAGGAAAATGACAGATTTGTAATGAAACATTGTTGGTTGGAGTGGTGGATATGCAGGTTAAGTCTGGGCACCACTAACACCAGAATAAGCAATTACCAAAACATTTGTCAGGTGACAATTTGAGCAAGATATTTGTGGTGTGTTATGACTGAAATGCTGACACATGGCTATCATAATACCAGAATGTTTAAACAAATATCCAATTGATTTAATATTGCTATCAGACAGGTATAATACTGTGCAATTAAGAGACCATTTAAAAATAATTTTAGAACTTATTTATTTTTATTTACAATGTAAGTTATTCTTGTTAACTTATTCCTTTTGTTACAAAGAGGAGCTGGAGTACATGTAGATCTAACTTTTAAATACTGTGGAAGAAAAATATCAAAACAAAGCAAATGATTGATTTAAAGCAAAAATATCCTTAATGGCTGTGTTTTGTTTTGAAGACTTAGGTTTTTAAATGTCTGAGGTCACATTGTATGTATTTGTAAATTAGCAAAAATGCAAGTCACAATATAGCTTAAGAATTTCATGTGAATTATATAAAACATATGTAGATAGTTTTAGGTTGATCATGAAAACAGTCCGATAGTAGTCCATTTGAAATAACTGTTCTAACAAAAACTTATCTAAATAACAACATTTCTGTGTAGACTTTGTGTTCATATCTGTGAAAAAGTTTAACTTAAGATGAGCATAAGACTTCCTCAGCAACTGGTGTTCTGATGGTCTAATCATGTGTCTTTCTGGGCAGTGTGTGCACATATGAAACATACTACTGTATGTACTTTTCTGCAGTGCATTACAAACCTTTTTATGTAACATACATTAAAACAATACATAGCCATGTGGTTAGGTTCCTAACAAATTGTAATTAATGCAATTAGTAGCTGTAGAATGCTACACATAGTTTTTAATGGCTCCAAATTTCAATTCTTGGAGTGTTCATAATTTTAATTGTATTTTATTGTACCTCTGTGTTAATGATCTGAGCTAAAATTGTTATGCCTTTGTTGAGTTTTTTCCCTCCTCATTTAGTATTTGTAATTTGAGACCTCAGTCCTACAAAAATGTATGCACATCTCTAACCTTAAGCACCTCAGTAATCTCATTAACATCAACGTGACTATCCCCAGGTTTACAGCTAAGCTTGTGCATAAGTGTTTCCAGGACTGGGGACTGCATTTTGGTATATTTTATGTTGGAAACCGGGGAATATTTTAATGGGTATGATCAAATTTTCTGCTTAAATAAATGGAAATGCCAGCAGAAAACTTGGCCAGCACAGCTCATGTTGTAATGATTAAAATGCAGACAAATATTTCCAGCTAACAGTTTGTGCAGATCCTTATCTGTACCACATAATCTATTTTCACATCATGTATTTTCATGTTGTAAGACAAAGCTCATCCAGGCTTAATAAGGCAATTATTTTTATCAAAATGAGTGGACCTCTTCATATGAATGACTTTTTTGAAAACAAATTTGACCAACAAAATATAAAAAGGCAGAACTAGTTGCACAAGTCACTGTCTGTGTTTTGTTCTCCCACACACCCATAACTTTTAATAATTAGCTGGGATTGTGTTTGTCCTGACATCTCCACTGGCAGAAAAAGTGTCAGAGAATGGTATGGACTGTCTGGTAAGCTTACTTTCTCCCTTTGCTGGCTGTTGTGTGCTCTTTCTGTGATGTGATTGTTCACATCTTATAGCAGTGTTTTAAACCTTAAGAAAAAACATTGCAGAACATGTACATGAATTCTTATACTAGAGGAAAAAAATAAAGATGCCTTTTTCTCATGGTTGGATTGTTTTTGTTTCATGTAAGAGGACCTTGCTAGAGCAACATAGAAGCTAGCAATAAAATTGTAAGTGTCATTCATTACCACATTATAAAAACTATTTGATTGAACTTGGTAGAGCTAACCAAATTCAGTATGGCTAAAGAAAGCATTTAAAATGCATAATAGGTTCATGAACTGTCAGTTTATTCTTAGAGGTAATTTTATGTTTAATTGAGTTAACTCTTGTCCCCATAGTCTATATTTTAATTTCTCTTATATAGAAAATTCAAGTACTTAAAAAAGGATTGTCAGTAATTTAGCAGGAGAAATTTTATTAGAGGCTCTGTTTACAAACAGACCTTAACTGTTTTTTAATTGAATAATGCTGGTAGTTGTACTAAAAAGGACTGTGTAGTAACAAAGTCTTAAGTCAAGGAGCACTCAAAAATATGGATGTATGAAAGTGGCTTAACAGTGACTGACCATTGGGTAGATGAACAGACAAGGGAGAGTGACAAAAATATCAATGAAAATAACACTCCAGTGTGGAAAAAGCATATGCCATGGTCAATGGAGTTTGGTTGCTGATAGCTAAGACCAAAGATTTACACAGCTGTGAGCTCCTGCTATGTTATATACATCCTTGTCAGTTCATTGGCTGTTCAGCAACATTGCATCATTACAGAGCTTCTAAAAAAGTAAGAGTCAGTGGATTGAAAATACAAATTTCCCACTAACAAGGAAGGTCTGAAAAGGCTACTGCAATGCATCTCTGACAGTGCCACACACAAAGCTGATTTTTCATGTTTTGTCCAGCGTTCCTGTTGGTATGCCGAGCAATCAATATGAAATTTGCTTGCATAAAATGCTACTAACTGTTGAGCAGCAAGTACTTGTCAAACTCATGTTTGAATGTGGTGCTTTTGACAAAGTTCTATAGAATGAGCTGTTCTCATTATCTTTTCTGATAACCTATTCTACTGTCCATTTGCTCCAAAAATTTTTTTCTGACTGATCTTTAGCTCTTCTTTGCATCATCCCATTGTTAACTAACTTTGCCATCTTCAGACACTGATTCTGGCATTCTAATACGTGCGTAATATTTTCATAGATTACTTTCCTCTCAGCCCATTACAAACCTCCAGTCCCAACAGTGCTGTTTCTTTTTTTTTAATACTGTGGGAACCAGTTCTGTTTGTGCCAGGTATATGCTATGGAGCAGAGCTAGTAAATATTACATCCTCAGAACTGGCCTAAAAGAAAAAGGAAATGTCAAACCTTAACTTTCCTGGCTATCCAGCTGCACTATGATAGTGTTTCACATGATCATCTGTAAATGTTTTTCTGTGATCGCAGATATATGTGTAACATATAAATGCAGTACTGTGTAAACTTTGTATGCCAGAATCAATGTAATTTTATGTAAAAAAGTGAATGAGGAAAGGACCTTACAGGATCATAAAGAGTGGTAAATTCCCAACCACTTCAGGGGCTGTGTCTACACGTGCACGCTACTTCGAAGTAGCGGCACTAACTTCGAAATAGCACCTGTTGCGGCTACACGCGTCGGGCGCTATTTCGAAGTTAACTTCGACGTTAGGCAGCGAGATGTCGAAGTCGCTAACCTCATGAGGGGATCGGAATAGCACCCTACTTCGACGTTCAACGTCGAAGTAGGGACCGTGTAGACGATCCGCGTCCCGCAACGTCGAAATTGTGGGGTCCTCCATGGCAGCCATCAGCTGGGGGGTGGAGAGACGCTGTCTCTCCAGCCCGTGCGGGGCTCTATGGTCACCGTGTGCAGCAGCCTTTAGCCCAGGGCTTCTGGCTGCTGCTGCTGCAGCGGGGGATTCATGCTGCATGCACAGGGTCTGCAACTCGTTGTCGGCTCTGTGGATCTTGTGCTGTTTAGTGCAAGTGTGTCTGGGAGGGGCCCTTTAAGGGAGCGGCTGGCTGTTGAGTCCGCCCTGTGACCCTGTCTGCAGCTGTGCCTGGCACCCTTATTTCGATGTGTGCTACTGTGGCGTGTAGACGTTCCCTCACAGCGCCTATTTTGATGTGGTGCTGCGCAACGTCGATGTTGAACATCGACGTTGCCAGCCCTGGAGGACGTGTAGACGTTATTCATCGAAATAGCCTATTTCGATGTCGCCACATCGAAATAGGCTACTTCGATGTAGGCTTCACGTGTAGACGTAGCCAGGGAGAGCAAGATTTGGCCCTTTCTGCTCATACATAAAGTGCATTTTCTAAGAGCATGTAAATGACTTAGGAGCATAAGTGCCCCCTGACTTTCATTAAGGCTTGTGCTGCCAGGCATGTAATGTGTTTTCATGAGAGATTTAAGTTTATCAACTATGAACTTTCTCTTTTTAACGTGTTCCATATTCACACATTGATATGTCATAGTCACAATGAAAGTGGGTCTGCCACAATACCCTGAGGCAGTGGTTTTCAGCCTGCAGCCTGTGGACTGCATGTGGCCCAATTAGCACACAACTTTGTACTAAAAAATTCAAAATTTTGTTGCTGTGGTCTGGCATGGGGTGGGGTTGGGTGAGTGGGGAGACAGCATCTTGAAGCTTTCTGTCAGCAAGGGGCTGGTGAGTACTTCAGAGGATGGGAGAGAGAGTCTGAGAGTACATTTGGCAGGGGGGAGACCACTGGGCATTATGGGGATAGGAGATGATGCTCCTTTCCTGGACTTCCTTCTTGGGTCATCGCTCCTGGTCTGGGGCGAGAGGTCCCAGCTGCCCACCCATGAGCCATGACACTCAGGTCCCAGCTGCTACTTGGCCTTGCATGATGGGGTCCAGATCTGGCTGCCCAGCTCTGCTTCTGGCTGCCCAGCTCTGCTTCTGGCTCTGCTTCAAGTGGTGGGGGGCATTTGAGTGAGGGGACTGGGAATGGTTGTAGGGGGGCACTGTGGTTCTTAATTTCTTTCCCAAAATGACCCAAAGAGAGAGAACCACTCTTCTGAGATGTGAGGCAGAATCCAAGTGTGCTTATCTTTCATGTTGCTAAGCTGGTTTGGGAAATCCCATTCCATAAACACCAAAACAAAACCATCTCTCCTTAAAGTATTGATAGGCACCTCCAACTGAGAGCCCCCTTTTTTGTTACTGTCCTCTGGACTCTCCAGTTTGCCCACCAGTGCTGAGTAGAGCAGGACAATTATCTGTGGTGTATGTATGACACTCCCAATTAATACACCCCAGAGTGCTGTTTACCTTTTTCACAACCTTATCATATTCAGTGGTCTGTTATCACTCCCAGGCCTTCCTACAGCCTAGCCAGTTATTCTTATTTTTAACTTCCTAAGCATAGTACTTTGCACTTATTTTTGGAGTACTGTGTCTCGTTCTGGACATCACTTTTTAGAAAAGATGTTGAGAAATTGAAGAGGATCCAGAAAAGAGCAACTAAAATTACTAAAGGTCTAGAAAATATGACCCATCAGAGAAGATTAAAAAAAATCAGGTTTGCTTAGTTTGAAAGAGAGAAGGCTGAGAGGCGATATGATAGCAGTTTTCAAGTACCTAAAAAGGTGTTACAAAGAGGAGAGAGAGAAATTATTCTCCTTAGCCTCTGATGGATGATAGGACAAGAAGCAATGGGGTTAAATTACACCCAGAGAGGTTTAGGTTGGACATTAGGAAAAATTTCCTAAGTATCAGGGTGCTTAAGTACTGGAATAAATTGCCTAGGGTAGTTCATTAACAAGGGAAAGATCAAGACAATGAGGATCAACCAGTCCAACAACACCACTTACACTGGGAAGGGATGACCTGGAAGATGTGGAACAGCTCACCTACCCTGGGGGGTATTGTGGGCAAAGATAGAGGAACAGATAAGGATATCAATGCCAGGACAGGGCAAGCAACAGCTGCATTCAAGACTCTCTATCCCATATGGAGTTCACATATAATAACTGTAAGACGAAACTGCAGATCTCAAACACAAATGTGAAGAGTGAGCTCTTGTATGGATGTGAGACCTGGCTTATTAAAAAGTCTTCATATTACAAGCTACAGACATGCATAAACAGATACCTGAGGCACATCCTATGCAGCAAATGGCAAGACTTTGTGACAAATGAGGAGCTTTGGAACAGAGCAGAACAAGAACCACTTGATGTTCAAATCAAAAGAAGAAAGTGGGAATGGCTAGGTCACACTCAGAATACCACCAACCAACATAGTTTGTCAAGCTCTTAAATGGAACTGTTGAGGAAAATGCAAAAGAGGAAGACCTTGGACATCATGGAGAAGATCTAGTGAGACTAAAGGACAACTGGGGTACTTCTGGAGTCAGCTGGAAGTTTTGTCCTGAGACAGAGTGAAGTGGAGGAGACTTGTAGATGACCTATGCTCTGCTCGGAGTACAAGGGTTTAAGTAAGTAGTTTTAAGTAGTAGTTGTAGAATCTCCATAAATGGAAATACTTAGGAACAGGGATGACATACATGATGCTTGGTCCTGTTGTGAGGGCAGGCGGACTGGACTTGATGGCCTGTTGAGGTCCCTTCCTGTTCTAGTATTCTGTGATTCTAGTATTCTTGGCTTCAGTCCAATTCTCCAATTTTTCAGGGACCTATTGAATTCTAATCCCGTCCTCTAGGTCTGCCTTGTTGTTGTCCATAGGATTTATGAACATGTGCTCTCTATTCCATTATCCAGGTCATTAATGAAAACATTAAATAGAACCAGACCCAGGGCAGACACTGGGTGGGGTCCCACTAGATACATACTGCTGGTTTAACAGTGAACCATTAGTGCTCTTTAAGTGTTTTTCCAACCAGTTGTGAATGCCCCTTTTAATCTCATATAGACCACATTTCCCTAGTTTACGTATGAGACCCATATATGACTATCAAAAGCATTATTAAATTACCATAATTTGTCTGTAGTTCTTGAAATAATTATTTCCTTCCTGATTATTTTACCTGCTCAAATGGACACTCTATTTTCCAGTCACTGGAAAACTGACAAGTTATTTTTGGATAATACTTTCAAAGGAAAGAAATGATATTCCTTAGAATGTATGCAATTAACAGACACCATATGTTACATTTACTGTAGTTATGGCCATTAATTAAGATAACACCAAGGAAAGGTACAGTACTTAGAAACAACTTTTTACAGAATCTGTCTGTAGTCATACATAGATGAGTTTAAATTCCAAGTGTTGAAGGATCTGTGTCTCTAAGTCTTGCTCAAAGAAGAGAAAAGTGCAATCCAAATATAAAAAAGTAGATTATAATACAAAGGTGGAAAGTACTTTAATTCTGGTTAAGTGGGGGACATAAAGCCAAAATCCCCTTAGTTATGTGGATGGTGCAAGCCCACTGCAATCAGTAGGTGGCACTGATGCAGTTAAGAGCTTATGTTAACCAATAGTCTGCACATTCAGCAGTTATAGAATAATAAACTGATACTATGCTTGGTTTGAGCCTAGAGGTCAAGATCTCAAAAACAGATGAAGTTCTCTCCTTTACACAAGATATTGAACGGTCATACTGAAAAGTTTCCTACTGATGAACCTTCCCATCTGGTCTGCCGGCTCTGAAGACCTGTCTTTTTCAGAGCAGTCTTTGTACTTCCCACTAAACTGTCCCTCACTTTTTATGGCACTACCTTCTGTGTGCCAGATTTCTCCGTTCTCCCACATGGTACCTTATTCTCTCCTCTTCACTCCACCCATCACTGCATGTGATCCATATTATGGCCTTATTCTGCTGGCTAACACCTGGATGGATGTCCCTGTAGCTTAGGAGACCTTTGACCAAACCTGGAATGCTCTATGAATCAGACTAAAATTAATGCCATATCTTATGTAGTTATGCAATTAAAATGGGAATTCAGGGCATTCCAGTCCAGAGCTGAGAGAGACCATTTTTAAAATTACAACTTACGACTGAAAGAGCTGTAGGACTTTACTATTTATCACACAAACTTGTATTTAAGTGTAATTTACAGATTTTCATAGCCTAGAACATATCACTTTCATTAGCACTTGCACATATATGCATTTCAAAATATGTTGAAGAATCACTGTTGATAGCCTTTGTCTACCCACCAGCATCTTCTTTAAAAATCATCTAGTGACTTATAACTTGTAACTGCTGTGTGGCAGGAGTTCTGTCAGCAAGTTAAACAGAGCAGCATGTTTTGCTGACCTCGAAGGGGACCTATTTGGTATACTGGGCCATTTCAGAAGTGCTAGAAATAAGGCTAAGAAATGTTGCTTAACTTAAGCCACTGTACAAAACTTTCCTGCACACCCCTCCCTCCCGTACACACTTGATAACTTTGATACATCTGAGATGTTATGTATTAGATTGGCTCCAGGTTGGCCTCTGAATTTTTGATTCCCATCTTTGAGTTGCCACTACCTTCATTCTTCAGGTGAATAAGATTTGGCTGCTTAGGCCTGTCTATGGTCTTCTAGGTTCCTAGAAGCTCTGAGAAGTCCATTGTGATTGACTAATGAAAGTGGAGCACATGGACAGCCATTGACAATCCCCATAAATGATTTTAGAGCTGTGGCTAGTAACCAAGTAGTCATTCTTCTCCCTTTCTTGGACTGATCCACTGTATTTGGTTTTGTTTAAAAATATATAGAGAAACTGAGGCACAAAGTGGTGAAAGGGCTTGCCAAAGGACACCCAGCAGGCTAGTGGTAGAGCCAGGAAAGCAATGCAGGTCTCCTGAATCTCTCGTTGGTGCTAAATCTACTAGGCAAAACTGCCTCTAGTTCCTAAGCAAAATGAACCATTTACCTCAGTGCAATCACTTCCTTTTTCACACTAACTGCTAATAAGAGAAGAACCCTGAGTTGTTTAATCAGCTGATGAGTAACAGTGTGGAGGTAACTGGCTAGTAAAAACACTGATAGATGTGGTCACGTTTATGGTTTCAAGTACATACAGACTGGCAACATACTTTACACTGGTTGAAGTTCCCCTCAGCAGAGAGAGATCAATCTTGGTTCATTGCGGTTTGATTATGAAAGTGACCGGGCCCTTTTGGTTAATATGATTCTTCTCACTTTGCATGCGCATAGCCATCTGAGCTTTTTTTTCCAGATTTCACAAGATAGCCTATTTAAATCTCCAACCTGCTGGTACAGGAACACAACTTGGGGGGAGGCTCATTGCAAGTAATTGTCAAGCTGTTAGAGCGGCAAGACTCCTCAAAATTAGGGGTAAGAACATTACCTAAGCCGCTGAATCATAGTGCTGTGGGAGTGGGGGACATCTTTATATTGTGAGAGGTTTGCTATGGGGAACCAGTGTGAGAAGATTCTGGAAAAGAAATCCAAAAGACTTTTGAAGCTGGCAGATTACGAACTAAAATGTTCAAGGTCTCTAATATCCCAGCTGATACTTACCCAACTGATGAAAACAATAGTTTTAACTCAGCCAGGTGTTTCAAGAAACAGATGGGGACTACACCTTCTGCCTGCTGGGAGAACCTGGAGTCTTACTGGGAAGTACCCTCTGCCCTCCTAGTAGGAAGTTGTAGCACTCTGTGAAGCTAAGACCATGAGGTAAATGTAGAGGCAACTACCAGACTGGAATCCCCTTCTGGTTTCTTTACAGAAAAGGCTGGGTCTGCTCTAGCACGCCTCCTTTAAAAGGGGGATGCTAATAACGCATGGAGATAGGCTAATGAGGTGCTGCATATTCACTGAAGTGCCTCATTAGCATATTCTGATGTGTCATTAACATCCCCCTTTTGAAAGGGAGGGGGTGAGTGTAGATGTAACCTAAATCTTTGCTTGCTGGTGGTTTGTCTGGGTGGAGGTGAATGCCCAGTGGCACATATGGCAGAGCACATAGGAACCTCAGGCCTAGCCCTCCCCAAAGTTATGTGAAAGCCACAAGTCAGTTCAGCACCCCCCTGAGCAGCCTGGTACTGGGATGGGAAAATTTGGGTGTTACAACTAGTCTCTCTCTACTGTCTACTCTGGCAATATGAAAGGTGCCAGCTTCTCAGCCCTTGCAGCAGCAATCAACAAGGGAAGAGCCGGCGTGGTTTCCCTCAAGCTTTCCTGCCAGCCTTCCTGTCCCTTAATTGCAAGACCTGCCGCAGCAGCAGAGGTGATTCATTCCATGCAAGCCGTTTGGGAAGTGGCCATTTTCCCTCTAGGAACTGGACTCAGACCCTCTTCTTGTATTCCAGCACTCAGCAAAGTGCTGGCACTGCCAATCCAGGCTGACTTTGTATGGGTCCATATCCCAAGTGCAATGGCCTGAGCCACTTCCTCTTCATGCACACCTGGTGTGGTGTACTTCAGGCCTCGTCCCTAGCCTTTGTACACCTGGCATCATTGGCTTGTGTTAGGCTTGTTTAGATCTCTCCTTTGTCATTTGACCTGAGCTGTGTCTACACTACGAGATAAACTCAAACTTGAGGTAGGTAGGCTTCACTGCAGCGACCATTAGCTTGATTTAGGGGGCACTAATATTGTTATAATGTCATTCATATAACACTCAAAGCTGGCTGGGTGTAGGGTCAAGTTTGAATTTAAACTTTCAGATGCAGGCTGGGGTGGAAGCAACATGCCTTTAAATCAAATTCATTAGCCTCCAGAGGCTGGCGCTGGCACTGCTGCAGCTGGCTCCCTGCCACTTGTGGGAGCCAGGAAACTACCCAGTGGTGCTGCTGCTGTACCTGGCTCCAGTAAGCCAGGCATAGCAGCACTGGTCAGTTTCCTGGGCCCGCCCCCCAAGCTGTGGGGACCTGGGAGCCAGGCAGCAGGGTGAGTGCTGCCAGTGGCAGGGATGCAGCAGGGCCTGGGAGGAGGGCACAGACTGCAGGGCTGAGGGAACTGGGATAGGTTCCCCCAATACACTGCTGCAACAGTTGGTTTGGCCATTGTGTGACAGCACTAACTTGACTTTGTGGGGAAGGGCGGGTACTCAAAACTGAACTTATAGAACCCAGCGGTACTGAATGTAATCAGATCAAATTATCTGTTAGTGTAGATGTAACCCTAATTTCCACTTTTTTTGAGACACTTTTTTTCAAGTTGAGGTTATTGAGCTCTCCTGGTGAAGTAAGGGTGGGCTCATTCCAGGCTTCCTGGTTTTCCTGCACAGCAGGATCATTTGCTTTTGTGCCTGTAATAATGTCACTGAAATGTCACCACTCTTGCATGGCTTTTTTTTTTCCCCACTCAGACTCATTTCCTGGGGGAACTTACCTACCAAGTCCCTGAGTTTGCTACAGTCTGTTCTTCTTGAAATCCATTATCTTTAATGTGCCGTTTTTCCTCTACCGTTCCTTAGAATCATAAACTCTATTTTGTTATCACTCACCCACTCTGCCTTCCATTCTCAAATGCTCAGTCATTCCCTTTGAGGGGTAGCTGTGGTACATGGTAGCTTCACAAAAAACAAGCAATCCTGTGGCACCTTAAAGACTACAGCAACTTCTTGAGGCGGCTGTAGCTGCTGTCATAAATCACTTATTTTACTATGTACTCTTATGTCATCATATGGTATCAGAAAAGCTACCCAGCTAACACAGATTCTTTACACAGGAAATGGGTCTGTTGGCTGACACACGTAATGGTGTGAGTTAATTAACTTGCTTGTTAACTGCTAGGCACACAACACATATCAAAGCTGCTACAGATTTACATTGGTTTCATTTTTAGATTTTGCACTGAACAAAAAAGTCAGTATTATAGGAACATAACCCTTTAGTGTGTCAGCAGATATGAGGAAATTGGCTTTTTGCTATATTCTCAGCCCTTATTAAGCTTTGAATCATGGTTGTCATTCTCTCTCCCTTTTATCTTTTGCTGTTTGATAACTAATTGATTTGAATAACACCAGGCTGCTACTGGCAAGCATGTGTTGGGTTAGCGGTCCTGAAAAGACAGGCTCGAACACTTGGACACTGTCTTTCAGCAGTTTACCTGCATTCAGAAGCTGCGGCATGGAGCAGTGCAGGGCAGTAACACTCCTTCAGTCACACTAGCTGCAAAATTGAAAAATATGTAGGTTTGTGCTATTACCTTTCGCCTGTACAGGGAACATGAACATCTGGCCGGGTGGTGAAATTACCAAACTAGCACAATGAAAGCCACACACTGCCTCTGCGCTAGTATTTCCTATTACTGTGTCACTGAGTGGCTTTATGGCTTTAGCCAGCACAAATTGCCAGTGTTTGAATCCTGATTTGACTGTGATTCTGAGGGGAAGCACTGACCTGCCTTTTTCCCAGTGGGTGCTCCACCCTCACTCTGCCTTCATTCCAGCTGTTCAATCCCCTGCTCTGATAAGAAATTGTTTATCCAAAGGAGATGACATTCGAAAAAAGGAATCATGGATAAGACTGATTTTCCTCCATGCTTTCACCTAACCTCCTAGTCAATGAACATAGGTTTGATTCTTTTTCATATTATTTAGAGAGTGCAAACTTATTTGGTTTACTTGCCCCATCCAAGCGTGTAAGGTATAGAAATGTCTCAACAAACTTCACTCTTCAGGTGGTGCTCTAGTACTCTCTTTCCAGAAAGTTGCCTGTCAGAACTTCCAGGTACCAGGGCAGGGGGAGGGCAGTTCAGTGCCCCTGCAAAAGGTGGGGCCAAGGGCAGTCAGCCCTCTGCTGCTCAGACTGCCGTACTGGTTCCCCCATGCAGCAGCATGGTAGAGCCTCACTACTGGGGCACTTCCAAAGGGGCTGGAGTTCCAGCTGCCTGTGTGGTCAGAGTAGCAGTGGTGGTAGCTGGAGCTCCGAGTCCCTTTGAAATGGTGGACCCTTGAGCAGCTGTCCTCTTTGCTCCATCATGCCTGCAGGCCTGGTTGCTAATTTTTACTTAACATGATGTTACAGGTCCCATTTAATTTTGTTCTCAGGGTGCAACTAGCACTGTCTAATTCCAAATGTAGACTATAACAGAGAGCGCACACACATGTACACTGCTGTGGTAAACTCCTGGAAGAAAGAAATTTCACTCCCCCCAAAAGTAGAAAAGTTCCCTAAAAATGGGTGATTTTTTTTTTCTCTTACCAACTTTGGAAGGAGAAATCTGAAGTAGATGGAATATTTTTTTTTTTAAATGATCAGGACCTGGAAGCATTAAAAATAAGTGTGTTGAAAAACAGTTTCAAAAAGTAAAACTTTTTCAGCACCACTGATATTAACCTTTTGGATCTAAGTAAAGGAAATTCTACAAGAAAATGGTGGCAGTCCTCCAGAGCTCAGCTAGATCCCCACTGAACACTGTCAGGACTGGTATCTACAGGAAAAATCACATCAAGAACTCCTGGAAAAAAGACAGGGCTTTGACTTCATTGACTATTACCTGTACTATATTTAAATGCACTAAGTTTTTTTTAAAGCCACATCATATTAAAATTATTCCTAATTTAAATTCCTAAACAGCCTCATTTCTAACGTGTGTGATAATGAAAGTTTTTCAAGGCCAAAAATTAAATGAAACGTGTATCAATATACTGATTCATTTCATACGTCTATTTTGGGCCCTAGCTGTCATCGTCATATTAGAAATCTTTGTTTAAACCATGATCCCATTTAAAAATATCTAATATCTATGATGAGGCTGAATTTAAATGTGAAGTAAATTACAGTGCATCCCCTTACAAATAACTTGTCTTTCATCCGTTGAGCTCCAGCCTGCAAGCTGATTTCAGTTTCAGAGACAATATCTACTTTTAGAACTCAGTGGGGCCTGTGGGATGGGGAAGATAAGACCTGTTCTGTATCTAGTGTTCAAGACATGTTGCTCATGTCCCTTCTACCCTAGGTGACCACCAGCAGTATCCACTCAAAGGCTATGTCTGCACTAACCAAAAACTTCGAAATGGCCATTTCGAAGTTTACTAATGAAGTGCTGAAATACAGATTCAGTGCCTCATTAGCATGCAAGCAGCCGCTGCACTTCAAAATTGACGCAGCTCGTTCAGACTGGGCTCCTTTTCAAAAGGACCCCGCCTACTTCAAAGTCCCCTTATTCCCATCTGCTCATAGGAATAAGGGGACTTCAAAGTAGGTGGGGTCCTTTCGAAAAGGAGCTCCATCTGGCCGCGGCTGCCCGCATGCTAATGAGGTGCTGAATCTGTATTTCAGCATTTCATTAGTAAACTTCGAAATGGCCATTTGCGTGGCCCTTTCGAAGTTTTTGGCTAGTGTAGACATAGCCAAAGGGTGGGTAAGAGTCATGTATGAGAAGGCTTCAGGACCAGCCTGCTAAACCCAGCGTCGAGCCTAGTCCAGAAGACAATGGCATAGAGTGCAGCAAAGTTGTGCAGCAATGACCACATAGCCAACTGACAGATCCGTGTGAGGGGGACATAAGCCAGAAAGGTTGGAGAAGAAGCTCTTACTCGAATTGCATGCACCCCACCACAATCGGCGGTGCAGAAATACCAGCCAGCTAGCAGCAGGTGTGGATGCACAAAGTGATCCAGTTTACAATTCTGTGGGCGGAGGCCAGCTGACCCTTTGTCCACTCAGCTGTGGAGATGAGTTGCTGGGTGGCTTTCCAGAATGGCCTCGTTCATTTAGGTAAACTGCCAGGGCCTGCCACGTTCAACAAGTGGAGGTGCTTTGCCTCACTTGAAGAGTACAGTTTGAGTCATGAAAACCAGTAGGAAAAGGCTTGACCCAGGTGGAAATTTGACACCACCTGTGGGAGAGAGGCTAGATGGGGATGGATTTGAAACTTGTGCATATGGAAAACCATGTGCAGAGTTGCTGAGACCAAGGCTTGAAGTCTGGACAATATTAGTGCCACAAAGAAAGCTGCCTTCTGGGACAATTGTGACCAGGAGCACATGGCAAGTGGTTTGAATGGGAAGCTTGTGAGCCTGGACAGGACCAAGTTCAAGTCCCATAATGGGAAAGGGGCAGGTTCTTTAAGGGTCTGGACCTGCTATCTTAGAACTAACTGGAAGGGACTCAAAAGGTCATCACGCCCAGTCCCTTTCACTCATGTCATGACCAAGCAGCATCTAGATCAACCCTGACCAGTGTTTGTTTAACCTGTGCTCAAATATCTCCAATGATTAAGGTTCCGCAACCTTCAATAGGCAGTTTATTCCAGTGCTTAAATATCCTGACCCTTGAGAAGTTTTTCCTGATTTCCAAACTTAACCTTTGATGATAGGAAAAGAAGAAATGGGCTTGAATTGCTGCAGGGGAGGTTAAGGAGAATAACACCCTTTTAGGTACTGAAAAGCTGTTATGTCCTGTCTTTTCTTTTCCAAAATAAAGAAACCCAATTCATTCATTCTTCCGTGATAGGTCATGTTTTCTACATCTTTAATAATTTTTGTTGCTCTTCTCTGAACCTTCTCAAATTCTCATCTTTCTTAAAATGTGTGTCCAGAATTGGACAGAATATTCCAATGGAGGCCTAATCAGTGCAGAGCAGAGCAGAATTGCTTCTTGGGTCTTGCTTACAACACTCCTGTTATTACAGCCCAGAATTGTGTGTGCTTTTTTTATGCAACCATGTCACATTGACGACTTACATTTAGCTTGTGGTCCACTATGACCCCTAGATTCCTTTCAGCAGTACTCAGTCCTAGATAGTCATTCCCATTTTGTACTTGTGAAACTGATTATGCCTTCCTAAGTGGAGTACTTTGCACTAGTCCTTGTTGAATTTCATTCTATTCATCTCAGACCATTTTTTCCCCACTTTGTCCCACCCATTCTGAATCATAATCCATCTTGGTATCATCCACAAAACTTCATAAGCATACTCTTTGTGCCGTTAACTCAGTCGTTAATGACTATGTTGAACTTAACCAGTCCCATAACTGATCTCTGCAGAACCCCACTTATGCCCTTCCAGGGTGAATGTGAACCATAAACAACTGGTCTCTGAGAACAGTTATCCAGTCAGTTATACACTCACCTTATAGTAGCCCCATCTATGTTGTATTTCCCTAGCTTATTGACAAGGAGAACAGACGAAACTGTGTCATTTAGGGATATCACATCTAGCACTGCCTCCTTATCCACAAGGCTTGTTATCCTATCAAAGAAAGCTACCAGCTTGTTTTGATATGATTTCTTCTTTACAAATCCATGCTGACTGTTAAATAACACCTTATTAGTTTCCACGTGTGTGGCTGGATTCCTTAAGTATTTGCTCCAATGTCTTTCCTGGCACAGATGGTAAGCTGGCTGGTCCATAGTTTCCTGAGTTGTCCTTATGTTTTCATTTCTGAACACAGCATGTTCTTGTGGAGGCCCATCTACTGTGGGTAAGGGTGTGATGCACTGGCATCAAACATGTTATGTCTGCACCATTAGTGCCACCCAAAAACTAGTCTGTGATGCAAAGATTACCAAGACTGATGAACTCTGTCCTGGTCTTAAATGAGGCAGCCCAGGAGAATGCAGATGTAGAGTGGACAGCAGGCGGAGCACCAGAGAAGGTCCACAACCCTTGGCCAGGGAGTTTTGCACCCACAAGTGGATATTTTGCACACACCATGTGGAATGTGACTTGTTGCTGATACACAAGTTCCAGAGGCAGATGGACGCTGCAGTGAGCGACACAGACTTGGTACTCTCCTGCCTGTTGCTGTACACCCCTGCTGCTGTTTTGTTGGCGAGGAGACAAACTAACAGGCATGGGTTAGCAGCAGGGCATTAACATGCATGGGGGCCTCACACTTGTGTTAAGCTAAACCACTAAAATAATAAAGAGAGCAGTATTTTTCTTCTGCTGGCAACATTCCAAAGCTGTATTAAGTCAATATTCAGCTCAAAACTTTCCAAAACTTTTGAAACAATAAGGTTTTGTCTAGAGTTCAACACTTTGGGACTGGAGGTCATTTGTAACTCAGGGGTTCTACACTAGGAAAGCGGGAGCCACAGCTATGCTTGCCCTTGCGTAGTGTGGTGATGCAGGTAGTCTGCACAGTGGAATTAAAGGAGTTCTTCCGTGCACTGCTCATGATTAAATCCCCAGTATTTAAACATTGTGGTCTGTATTGTATTCATATGGTAGGCTTCTTCTGACAGAGACTCTTTTCTACATTTTTGTGCTGTTCAGTACACTCTTGGCAATAATTAACTCCATCAGATCCACCATCTTCCTGTTCGTGGCATGTCTCAATCCATCATCCCTCCCTGATCAAAGAAATTTGGCGGTAGCTAAACTCAGATTTTGATCCAAAAGATTAAAGATCATGGAAATGGTAAAAGCCCTCATTTTAAATACAATTAGCTAGTCTGCTGCATTCAAAACAATGCAAGAACTCCAGATGCTGACACAACAAGAGAGACTCAGCACTATACTTTTAAAAGATGCCTAGAAGCAAAGCGACATCTCAGCTACCAGATGGAGATGCTTGAAACACTAGTCAGAGGTGAAAATTCAATATAGGTCCAATATGTCAGAATGTGAAAGTGGGAGAGAGACTAACAGAGTAGAGGTGGTGGACTTTTGATCTGAGAGATGGAAGATTTCTCTCACAAACTAAATGTTTCTAAAAACTAGCTCAATATGTCCTCCCTAAATCCCAACAAGATCTGCTCAAACCAACGGATGTTACTGCCGGCTGAGAAAAGAGCATTCAACAAGATCAGTAGAAGTGGTACTCTGCTCTGTATATTGAGGATGAAGTGTAATGGGAAGCCTTTTTACTCAAACAAATACATCATTTTGTAGAAGACTAAAGTTGACATAGTAGAGGTAAGTTTTCAGCTTCCACTCAAAGAAAACCTTTGCTGGAATTACAGTCATAACAATATGACGACAATGTCATTTAAATTAATCTTTTAAAAACTAAATTTAGTGCCTGGGGAGTGCAGTTTAAACAAACCATTTTTTCCTTTCATGTTTTGCACTAAGCACCACATCTTGCATTACTAAGAAGAATATCTTCACCAGTTTTACCTCTGATGGACCTGTAAGTCCCCTGAAACGATCAGTACTACGGACTTGTCACCATGTTTCACAGAGTCACTGGCCAAATTCAGATAGAAGGCTGAGAAATAGGGCAGACTCTTCCCAAACTGGTGAAGAATCTAAGATTATACCAAGACAGTAACAAAAGTTGCATGTCTGTCTCCCTACACAGGTTAACAAAAAGCCAAAATGCAATCTTCTTTGGCATCCGAGCTCTTGGCTTACCACCAAACAATCAATTTTATGAGTAGTTACTGCAAACCTGCTCAGTCATATTGGGTCTAATACCAAAGAATCAGCTGCTTAGTCAACATATAATGCATCCCTTACCCAATAACCACACTGATGCCAATACTTTGGTAACTAAAAACTAAAGGTTTAATAAAAGAGGAAGAGCTTTACAAAATCGTGTCACACATAAAGCAATGTTCAGATAAGATGCTAGATTGCGAAAGCCTCTCCGGAATTATCCAGAGACTGGGAGTCATCCATTCTTGTTTAGAGCTTCCTTGTGAAAAATCCAATCTAGAGAAATGAAGCAGAAAATGTGGACAAAAATGGAGATGTCGCTGGTGCCTTTTTATATCCTTTTGGTACACAGGGAGTATGGCAATATTTTCAGCCTCCTTTTGTCTTCTCTGTGAAAGAAAAATAACTTCAAAGCATTTACCTCACAATGCAACCAAAATATTGGCTAAGGTTGGCATACATATGCAGGAGCACTCTGACAATCAGCCATTTGGAATACAACATTTCAACAGAAAGGATTCTAGTTGGCAGAAAGGACAAAAATCAATCTTCATGCACAGTGGAAAAGTAAAAGCACATGTGGTGTTTTATATGCCCTTTCACTTATTTTAACCACCCTGATATAACTACATGAATTGTACACTCTGTGTTTGAGCCAGTACGAGGCCAAAGAGAAATGCAAGACTGAACTATAGGTCAACTGAGAGGAAGTCCAATTCATGTGCAAATTCTTTAGCAGATTATTCTAGCCATGTACATGTGTCCTGCACTGGTGAAGAGTACGGGCAGAAAATGCAAGTTTACCTCCAAATAAGAAGCATCTTTAGGCATCTCCGTAT
Organism: Carettochelys insculpta; assembly: GCF_033958435.1. Classification (NCBI taxonomy): domain Eukaryota; kingdom Metazoa; phylum Chordata; order Testudines; family Carettochelyidae; genus Carettochelys; species Carettochelys insculpta. The sequence continues at coordinate 43,661,850 of NC_134137.1, forward strand.
TTAATATACCTAATCCAGGTAACATATGGCATTTTTATAAATAAATAACATTTGGATTATTTTTAATGTAAAACACAAGACAATCACCAATTAAACTTACCTTCACTGAGGCTAAGTAAAGTGCAGGCAGTGACTAAGAGTTCTTACATTACCAAATTATCTTCTTGTCTCAAGAGAGCCAATTTGCTCTGATGATTCATGCTCTCTTTTGAATCAGCAATCACCAGTTTTTCCTCCCAATTGTTGGCAGTAATTTCTGAAGCAGAGTACTGTTCTTTGGAGGTTCAATTTAAAACTATTTTTATTTTCCTTTGACCACATGTGAAATATTAAGAATGATGATCAAGAAGTTACTCGCTGCTCTGAAAAACCTACTTCAATGAGTAACAGATTTCCCGAAGTATATTAAACAACAATGAACTTCAGAGAAATTCTCTCTTTATTGTTAACCAATTAATGTTATCCAAAATAGTAGATGTAAATGCAACTTAATTGTACAACACGAAACATGATGCTAAAGGAAAAGCATGTTTAAATTTATTTCACCAAATACTCATTAAATGTATTGTAATATCTCTGCATCAATAAGTGTTCCCAGCTATTGGTAATAACCACTGCAGTTCATTGTGAAAATCCACATTTCAGACAGACAGTTGTTCCTGGTTATTTAGAAAAAATTCACACATCTTTATAAATGGATTAGAACCATTTTAATTCTAATCTATATACTGAAGATTTATAAACAGCAAATTTAACTGGTATTTCTCCAACACTGATGAACTGATATAGTAATGTTAGTGCACATATTTCAGGAAAAAACCATAAAGTGCCATTGAAAGTACAGTATTTCACCACCTATGGCAAATGGTTTTAACACTTTGGAAATTTCAATGCTCACGCTTCAATGCAGGAAGCCTGATATACTCCAACTCTTCTTTCAATGCACTGCAAGTAGAAACACTAAACTTCCACAACCCATTTTGAAGCATGTGCACAACATATACAAGCCAGTCTTTGAGGTTGGCCAGCTATTTTTAACCCCACAACTCAAAATATATTAATGCAACTTTATACCCTTTTCATGATATCATCCCACATAGCGTACCCTTAATTTAGCAAAATCAAAAAAGCTCAGTTGAACTGTTCATAAATAACTTGAACCCATTGTGCACGAAAAGATGTTTAATAAAATGGCATATTTTAATAAGTGTAAATGTATGAGTGCATAATACCAAATGGAAGATTGCTGAACCATCCTCAGAGAAAACAGGGCTTTACCCTCAGATACTCACCAAGATACTAGAAGGCAAAAAATAATTGCAGGCCAAATTGTAAAACAATTTCTTAAAAGACTCACTTTTTATGAACTATTTGACCCTCTAAAATTTTCTTGTTTAAATCCCCTTTTCAAAAGTTTGAGACAACTGAGCAACAATGATGAGATGTCAGATGTGATCACAATTATGTACTGGCATCATTCAGAAATAAAGATATAAGTGTCTTTTTTTTCCAATTATGGGAATTTTCATTCGGTACAGAGAAACCCATAGACACACCAAGTCAAACACATTCCACCCCACTCCCATAAGAGAGTATATCAATGACAAGTTACAAATTTAATGTACATGATAGGCTTTTACAAATTTAACCAAACAAAAAGGCAGCTAAGCAGTATTTAGCATTCTAAATCCTCTTGAAATAAAGCAAAATCTTGAGTGAAGACTCCTGTCTTTCTATAGTATGAGCATAAGGTGAAAGTCAGTTTACACACAGTGTTTGAAGGACCAGTCATCATGTATATAGTAGTGAGGTAGGATACTGTCCCCTCCCTGGGACTGATGTTTTCATATGCTCCCTTGCCAGAAAGGTCCAGATTTTTCTTATTGCAATTAACATAATCATAAAAAAGCAGGATACAAAACATTCTTGCGGTTTATTAGAGTGTTTCTACACATCTAAAATGGAAAGGCAACTCCTGCCCACAGGTAGTGTTCCATTTTAAAATTTATGCTGGAACCTACTACCTGCCATCCAGACCTTTGTGAACAGGTAGGCAAAGAAAACCATCAATGATGACAGGACATGAAACACCCAAACAAGCAAGCATGGTGGAAAAAAAAAATGTTAAAGTCAGTTATATCAAACTCCTAGGAAGATGTAGCTACATGGAAAAATGTAATTTCAAACTGCATCACACCAAAACAGTATCCATGAGTTTTACGTTTCAGTTCAATGTCCTTTTTGAGTTGATGTTTAGTAACGCACACACTTGATGGTCAGGGTATCATAAGCACCAGTCTTCAAGAAGAAGTGCATAACAATAAAAATGAAAACCAACATGTAATACAATGGAAACCTCCTGTCCCCATTCCTCTCTCCCTCCCGAAAAAATGATGGATGATAGTCTGCATTATTGTTGAATGCCTTCCCCTAAATTTGTTTTTTACCCCCTACAGTCAAACTGATGTAAGTGCTTTGGCAAAGTGGGGTGTCATCTTCAAATCTGCACAGGCCTGATTTTCTTCCTCTGTTGGTGGTTCAGCTTTGCGAAGAACATATATGCAAAATAAAGGCATTCACATTGCCTCAAACTCATCAATGCGTTGCTTTGTGTTGCCTTGTCGAATTTGTCGAAGAGTCTTGTACTTATCACGACCTGCTTTAACATTTTCAGCATGGAGGACATCATTTTGTGTTTTCTTGGTTTCATCTCTGGCTTGAGCCAGCTCAGAACTTAGGGTCTGTTGAAAAAAAAAAAATAAATAAATATTTGAGTTTCAGCACCTTCGCTATTCAGCACCCAGACTTAGGATTTCTTGACAACATATGATCTACAGTCTTGGACAGGGATTTGCTGAATGACAACTATAGGAATGCTTCCTGCTCTGCTCAACAAAGAAGTGAAAATAACTGACTATGGTTGACGATTTTAGATACATCATGCAGACTGAGGAGATGATAAACCTGGAGCAAAGATTCTTCACATTCTAGCATTCAGGAGGAAAGCTCTAGGGAGAGCAGGGGAACACCCAGCAAAGTAGGAGAAGTTAGGCCTTGACTTTACTCTAGTTTCTACTAAACTGAAAGGTTGCAGCTATTTACGTCTCTGATTAGTACCATGAAAAGCACAGCAGTAGGAGATGTACACAATTAATTAAATATTACTTGCTGATAAAATACTGATACTGAGAAAAAAAATGGGAGCTCACATTGGTTTTAATGTCTTCACAGAAAAATGGAACTCTTACATTATATTAAGAAATTGTTCAACGACAGAACAATCTCCTTTAAAAAAAACAAGGGCAGAAAAAATGAAATACTACCATCTAGAGTCTTGCTTGCATGGAGATAAAACTTGTCTGAAGAGATGTACGTTTTTCACTTGGCTTTTTGTTTTTATAGATTTTGTGAGTTGATGCTGAGAAATCCAAATACTCCTCACTGGACAAAACCCCAGTTGGTACTATATAACATTTTTTCATTCAGAAATTAACAGATTAAGTTGTATAGTGTACTCCAGGTGAATTTAAATTTTCAATATTTGATTCTAAATATCTGTGGTAATGCAGCATCTCATTTGAATGTACACTTTAACTACACACAGAACATGTTATTTTACTCCAAGTCTTATTAACTCAGTTTTATGTAGTTTACAAATCTAAGAAGTGATAAAATATGCCATCTACACATTAGTTTCACTTAAACATGCAATTTAAATTTGCAAGATTTTCAGCAATTAAGGAATGAAAAACTGAAGGCTTATTTATACCATTAATGCAACCACAAACCTTTATTACCTGGAGCTGTTTCTTAACACGTTCATTTTTCTGAGTCTCTGTTACCCGTTCTTCCTCACTTCTGTGATTCATAACACCATCAGAAGACAGTTCTGCACTAGCTTCAGCATTGTTCTCATCATGTTCATCATGCTCATTCTCTGTTGGAGGAACAACAGGTGGTGGAGGCGGTAGTGGAGGAGCAGACATTACAGTCTTCAGTTCTTCCTTGGTCTTTTCCAAATCCTCTTGGGCTGCAAAAGCCTAAAAACAATACTAATGCTTAGCATTTATATGGCTTCACCTTCAAAGTGAATTACAAATAATCCACAAATTAAACAGAAAATGGTTTAAATGTTCACATATATGGTAAAACGCTCCTTCTGTAAACTAGCAGAGCAATTTACAGTTCAAAATCTGTGAACATAAAAGCCTGAGTGGAAAGGAGTTTTGATGAGAATATTTTCCTCCATACTTTCCCTCAGTATTTTGAAGTTAAACAGATTTTTTTTGTGGTTTGAACAAGTTGGAGGACTAGTCTTTTGGGGTGGGATTTTCAAAGGAGCCTAAAGCAAACATGCACCTAACCTCACTACATTTCAATGGGAACAGCACTCCTAGCTCCCTCCTTTTAAAATCCCAACTTAATACCCAAGAAGAGTTTATTACTTTGTGCTGCCATTCTGAAGCTTCCTCTTCCTTCTTCTTCTTGGCCTCCTCCAGAAGTGCAATCTTGGCAGTGAATTCAGCAAGTTCTGCTGCCTTAAAAAGAACGAAGCAAGTTTTAATTTGCTATCCATTTTGGGATATGCAATAAAAGAGGACAAGCCTTTGTCACATTAGTTAATTCTTCTAGCTCAAAAGTGAGAGTTCAATCACTTATGCCTTTTAAAACAGTGCTTTTAAATGTAAGTGTGCTCACAGATATTCCAGCTGCTCCTTCACAAGAAGCAAAGCCTAGTGAACAGAACTTTAAGTCGCTTTCAAACGTTCCAGATTCTGAATTGTTTGGGGGTTAATACAGCCCTAGGTGTGAATTAGAACAGTCCCAGAAGCTCCTGACATTTACAGAAACCTTACCTGGGTTACCTATTCCCTGTGTTGACAGCCCATCTCAGTGCTATGGAAGCACTCCTTTTCACCTTCAGCCCTAGCTGATATAGACAGGTGTTGCAGGAGACCAGAGTAGGGCTGGAGGAATTCTCCCTCGACAACTACGGTGTCTTTATAGCACAGTGTGTAGAAGCCACAGCAAAGAATCAATCTACTCTATTTTCTTACTTCCTAAACAAAGTGATGGAAAAAATTTTTCATATTAAAGAAAGTCAGTCTCCGAGGGGGATGGAAATGGCAGGTCACCTTATAGTGAAAGAAACTGGTTTTCAAATGGATGAACCTGAAATATTAGGAGGGTTTGTTTCAGAGTGGCTACATAGGATGTATCAGTGGAAACCACACTACTAAGCTTCCTGTCCCTTCCCTGCAAATCTTATTTTCTGCTTTGGGTAGCAAAACTAAGGGAGATTGTCATATTCTGGCAACCTCTCAACAATGATCTCTATAGCAGCAGGGTATGTTGCTATATGCCACCTACCCAGGTACTTTTAGCTATTATTAAAAAAAAAAAATCACTTGTACATTGTGGGCGGGATTTTCAAAAGTGCTCAGCACTGGCCAACTTGGGTCCCATTGAAGTCTACAGAAATTGTATGCTTGATTTCAATGGAAGCAGAAATTAAGCAACATTGAATGCTCCTGAAAACCTCACCCTGAAATGTTAATGTATAATTTCTTTATATAATAAATGAGTCTAATATGGACCCATGTTTAGCAATCTAGCACAGCAAGCTATCCCACTGCGTAGGAAAGATAGAAAATATGGAAAAAGACCGCCTTGGCTTAACCAGGAGATCTTGCACAGTCTCAAAATAAAAAAGGAATTGTATAAAAAATGGAAACAAGGAAAAATTACAAAGGATGAATATAGGCAAACAAACACCACAAGAGTGCAGGAGAAAGATTAGAAAGGCTAAGGCACAAAATGAGCTTAAAACTAGCTACAGGCATAAAGGGAAACAAGAAGGCTTTTTATAACTATATTAGAAACAAGAGGAAGACCAGGGACAGGGTAGGGCCATTGCTCAGTGAGGAGGGAGAAACAGTAATAGGGAAATTGGAAATGGCAGAGATGCTAAATGACTTCTTTGTTTCGGTCTTCACTGAGAAGTCTGATGAAGGAATGCTCAACATAGTGAACGCTAGTGGGAAAGGGGTAGGGTTAAAAGTTGAAATAAAAAAAAACGAACAAGTTAAAAATCACTTAGGAAAATTAGATGTCTGCAAGTCACCAGGGCCTGATGAAATGCATCCTAGAATACTCAAGGAGCTGATAGAGGAGGTATCTGAGCCTTTAGCTATCATCTTTGGAAAAATCATGGGAGACAGGAGAGATTCCAAAAGACTGGAAAAGGGCAAATATAGTGCCCATCTATAAAAAGGGGAACAACAACAACCCAGGAAATTACAGGCCAGGCAGCTTAACTTCAGTGCCAGGAAAGATAATGCAGCAGGTAATTAAAGAAATCATCTGCAAACACTTGGAAGGTGGTAAGGTAACAGGAAACACCCAGCATGGGTTTGTAAAGAATAAATCTTGTCAAACTAATCTGATAGCTTTCTTTGATAGGATAACGAGCCTTGTGGATAGGGGAGAAGCGGTAGATGTGGTCTACCTAGACTTTAGTAAAGCATTTGATATGGTCTCTCATCAAAAAATTAGGCAAATACAATTTAGATGAGGTTGCTATAAGGTGGGTGCATAACTGGCTGGATAACCGTACCCAGAGAGTAGTTCTTAATGGTTCTCAATCCTGCTGGAAAAGTATAACAAGTGGGGTTCCGCAGGGGTCTGTGTTAGGACCAGTTATGTTCAACGTCTTCATCAATGATTTAGATATTGGCACAGAAAGTACACTTATTAAGTTTGCAGATGATACCAAGATGGGAGGGGTTGCAACAGTTTTGGAGGATAGGGTCATAATTCAAAATGATCTGGATAAATTGGAGAAATGGTCTGAGGTAAACAGGATGAAGTTTAATAAGGACAAATGCAAAGTGCTCCACTTAGGAAGGAACAATGAGTATCACACATACAGAATGGGGAGAGACTGTCTAGGAACGACTACAGTAGAAAGGGATCTAGGGATTATAGTGGACCACAAGCTAAATATGAGTCAACAGTGTGATGCTGTTGCAAAAAAAGCAAACATGATTCTGGGATGCATTAACAGGTGTGTTGTGAACAAAGACACGAGAAGTCATTCTTCTGCTCTACTCTGCGCTGGTTAGGCCTCAGCTGGAGTATTGTGTCCAGTTCTGGGCACCTCAGTTCAAAAAAAGATGTGGAGAAACTAGAGAGGGTACAAAAAAGAGCGACAAGAATGATTAAAGGTCTAGAGAATGTGACCTATGAAAAAAGGTTGAAATAATTGGGCTTGTTTAGTTTGGAAAAAAGAGAAGATTGAGGGTAGACATGATAGCAGTCTTCAGGTATCTAAAAGGAAGTCATAAGGAGGAAGGAGAAAACTTGTTCTTCTTGGCCTCTGAGGATAGAACAAGAGGCAATGGACTTAAACTGCAGCAAGGGAGGTTTAGGTTGGACATTAGGAAAAAGTTCCTAACTGTCAGGGCGGTCAAACAGTGCAATAAATTGCCAAGGGAGGTTGTGGAATCTCCATCGCTGGAGATATTTAAGAACAGGCTAGATAGATGTCTATCAGGGATGGTTTAGACAATACTTGGTCCCGCCATTGGGGCAGGGGGCTGGACTCAACGGCCTCTTAAGGTCCCTTCCAGTCCTAGTGTTCTATGATTCTATGCTACCAGACATTAAAAGACAGTAATGGCTCCTGGAAAACCTACAAAGGATGTCAGTGCATGCTGTAAACATCTCTTAATATAAATTTATATACTTTGTCATTTAAAAATTTATTATTATTAATGAACAATGCAAACTACTGCGATTGCTATGTGTGTAAAAAGTACCAATCTGTTTATTAAAGCTGGAATCTAATAGTCAAAGTAATTTACATGTACCTATGTTTCAATAAACCAGAGTATGTTTCTTTCAAACAAAAACAATCAAATGTCAAACTTCCTAAAGGCTGTATTTTCAGCTTGCTGGGAAAAAAAAAAGTTTGAGTTGAACTGCTTACTAGCTGCTCCTGATTCTTCATCTGATCAGCAGCCTGTTTGGCTAGAGCAGCTTTAGCCTCTTCTGCAGCTCGACGTTCTTTTTCCAAACGCTCTGCTTCCTCTTTTGCTCGTTTTCGTTCTTGATCCAGTTCTAGAGCTTTTCTCGTCTGTTCCTCCAGCTCTGTCCCAAAAGGAAGGTACACTGGTTAGCTGGTCTTAGAACTTGTAAATATATCAAACTATATATACTCTAGGAAGTCAACAAAATACCCAAAATAAGTTATTTTAAAAGTTGATGAAGAGTTTAGGGTGACTGAAGTTAGACACCTAAAGTCCAAATGTAAACACTAAACAAGCAGGCTGAGCAATCAAGACACATTTTTGAAAGGTATCTAAAGTTAGGTTCCTGTTTATTAAAAATCTTGGCCATTATCTTCAATTGTTCTTCATGCAAAACTTGATTTTCAGAGGCCACAACAGTTTACAAAACAATCTGCAGAAAATAAGAGTTATGCCTCCACAACACTGAAAAATTCTATCTTCCTATTAATTAAATAAGATTTAATTAGAATTAAATAAGATATAGGGCAAGCTGCACTTCAGACATTGCTTAGTTCCTCTCACAGACACCCCTTAGGGATAGTTTCACTACCTTTTAAACAGTAGCACAGACGTAACATAATTCAACTTTTGGAAGAACGTTGCAATGTTTGATACACAAATGTCAGTGAATGTTAAAATAAAAATTGTATATAAGTCCATTAATAAAAATGTCATACTAAGTTCTGCAATTTATTAATAAAGCAAATCCTAAATTGTGGGTCTAAATTATTCAACACTTCTGTATGGACTGAAATAAAAGAAATTACATGATGAAAGAGAGTTTACCTTTTTGGGCCTTCATTGTCTGTTCTTCAATTTGTCTTAAGCGCTCCATTAATTCTTCTTTTTCACGCTCTATTCTTTCCTTTTCCTTTTCTGCTATTTCCCTTTTCTTCTTCTCATTTTCTAATTGTGCCCTAAAAATAAATATTTTACACAGATATGCATGGATACAAAAGGGCTAAATTCTGCTTTCCCTTATGCCAGTTAAAATCCATTGAAGTCATCGAACTTACTCTCAGCTTATCAAGAAGCGTGAACAAGAGCAAAATTTAACATTAAATGTTTCAGATTCAGCTACCATACAGAGGGTAAAGAACTTATAACACTATTGCAGTCTGGAATGCAGAAACATTCTTACTATAATAGAGCTACAGAACCTGGGCCAAGGCTGACTAAGGCTGCCTCTACACTACAAGCTAAAATTGGATTTATTAATGCTGGGTTTTATTGATTCGATTTTGAGCATCCTCATCTTCCCACAAAATTGACTTACCGTTGCCGCACACAAGTCGCCAAAAATTGACTGTGGCAGCAGTGTATCGTGGGAACCTATCCCACAGTTCCCTGAGCCCTGTAGCATTCTGGCTATTTTCACTGATGCATCATGGGACAAAATGCCTTGCAAGTGGCTGTGGGTATCTGATGACATCTTCCCACATTTCATTTGCCACATTTCCCTGCTGTGTTAACCAAATGCCCCTTCAGGCAGAATCTGGCTTGCCTATATAAGAGATGTGCTTTTTATAATTGAGGGGAGGGGAAGGTTACTAAAGTGCTTAGGAAAGGTTAGAGAAAAGATTTTGGGTCTTCCAACCAACAGATTTTCCAAACAGGATGCAAAAGCACTGGATCTTTGGAGGCTTGGATCTGGATTTAGACCTCCTGGCAAAGATGATCCTCAGATCAATAATTTTGTCTCAAAGGCCCAAGAGCCAGCCTGGGCACCAAGAGGAGGGTTTCTCCTGGACTGGGCAAAAAGGTGCAGACCCTCCTGGGCCTGTGGGGGGATCTACTTCAAGACCCCCTCCCCAGAGAAGTACCGTAATGTCCAAGCCTATGCCAGATGGCCACCACCCTAGTAAAATGAGGCCACCCCCACTGCAGCATGGAGGAAGTCCAGGTGAAGGTAAAGGAGGCTCCAGCAGAGCTACATCCATGCCAAGTATGCTGCCTGACACTCCGGGGCAGGACCCACCACCTGCCCCTATTACCAGCGGTAAAGGAGGCCGTCAGAACAAGAATTTTCATCCTTGCAACCACTGCAAAACCTAGAAACGCATGTCTACACAAGCAAGTAGACAGAAGCATAACACTCAAAATGCAATGTATCATAAAATCAGTTATGACTTGGTTGGTCAATGCAAGCCTTACTTGGAAACTGTGGTAATTGTAGAGCTACTACTTTGCCTTCAATGGCCTTTGGATAAAGTCCAAACAAAAATTTGCTCTGACTATACCCAGCCCCAAAAATCATGTCCACCAAGCAAGACTTCCTCTGGGTGGCTAAAAGACTCCCAACTATAGCCAGCCCCAGGCCTTTGTATAAAGCCCACACAAGAATTTGCTCTGAGATGACAGCTACTCTTGTGAAAGTATTGTCTTTTGCTGCCTGAAAATCATGTCCGCTGAGGAGAGATTTCCCCTCAACTGCTAAAAAGACCCCTGACTAAAGCCAGCCCCCGCAAGTCATGACCACCAAGGGAGACTTCCGTGGGGCAGATAAAAGATCCCCCTGAATAGCAGCCAGCTCCCTAATATCTGAGCCACCGAGGGAGACTTCTGCTAGCCAGCTACAGGACCCTCACCATACTCAGGCTGCTTGGCACCTTGTGCAGCACATCACTTTTATTGGCTCAGGGTAAAGCCATGTGATGCAGGCAAGGAAAAGTTCCAGGATGCATGGTGGCTCCTGGAGAGGGAAGGAAGGGGGCAGGACAAAATGTAAAATGGCTGAAAAGAAGTTTCTCATCCTATCATACATGCACGACCCCCCCAAACAGCCTAGATGCCACTTGGTGCGTGGGGGCAGCAATTGGCACCTGGCAGTGCAGGAAAGAAACAGCAGCTAGCAGAGGTAGACACAGAACCAATAGCAAAGAAAGAAAAAGAAAAAGATTTTTCAGCCTCTCATGACCCTAGAGCCATAGGCTTCCAGATGCAAACTGAAATGGTCTTCCTGTTGCCTAACTCCTCCACACCTGAGAGCAGTGGAGATGGAAGAGGCCAGAGCAAAAAACTGTGGGGCACATATGGGACATCTCTGGAGACTGATGAATTTGATTTAAAAGACACAGCGCTTCCTCACTACCCTTCATTTGGAATTTTAAATTCAAAGTGAACACTACACCCATCAGGTTATGACTATATTATTACATCAATATGTCGATTTTAGTGCACCATAGATCAAACTAATTAAAATTTACAGTAAAGACAAACTTGGTGAAATTGGGGTAAATGATGTAAAAAATTGATCTCTCATAGTGTAGACATAGCCTAAGTTATGTCCAAATGTTTAGGCCAAGGTTAAGGTTCTCTCTATCAAGTATCCTTTTGGAGACAAGTTTCAAAAAAATCAAGCAAAAAAGAACTAAGATTCAGCCACAGGAATAGTTTAATGAGAGAAACTGAGTTTTCTACGAAGATGTTTGCATATAAAAAGAGAGGGTTACTCACCCTGTTCAGTAGCTATGGTTTGTTAATATGTGCATCCCTGTTGGTGTGCTTTGCGTTAAGTGTGGTTGTGTCTATCACCTCAGATTGGAGATTTTAGTCAGCTGTGTTCATTCAGTCTACGAACATTTCCCCCACAGTCTCATGCATTTAACTGATGCTATACAGAGCTGTTTAGGCAAACCACTCCCAATTTCTTTTCTACCATGGAAATTGCTGAAAAAGAGCTCCAAAACAGATGGGAAGAGGGTGGGTAATGGAACACCCCTGACTGGTGGAGGGCTGGGTGGTGAAAGAAACATGTCAAAAAACCAGTTACAGCACAGCTTAAGTAGCCTTCTCTTCTTTGAGTAGTGTCCCTGTGGAACACGCCATTGTAAGAGACTATCAAGTAGTATCCTCTACGATGGGGTGAGGCTTCGAAGTAGAGTGTAGGACTGAAGACAAGACAGTAGAGCCAAAATATAGCATCAGAAAATGAGGTGTGAGTGATTGCATAGTGTTCAGCAAATACGAATGGACACCCAAGTTGCAGCTCCAGATATTTCTGCAATCAGAAGGTTCCTGGGGCATCTTGTGGAGTGAGTTAATACTCCAGAGGGACAAAGAGAAGCACGAGATTGATAGCACTGGTAATGCAGCCAGATATCCATCTAGAAAGCCTTGTCCTAGAAATCCTTAGTTCTGTCCACAATGGAGAGAAATAATCTGAGTGATTTCCTAAAGGGCTTATTCCTGATTAAGTAAGGCTAATGCTCCCTGACACTGAGTGTATGTACTGTTGCATCCCCTCAGCTGTGCCCCAAACCCCCTGAATCCCCCCCCGCCCCAATAACACAACTGCTGACATTTCCATCAGAGCTTGGGAACATATCACTATGGACAAGTGCATGCTGGAGATTTTCAACAAAATATTCCATCCAATTGACCTCCCTCCCTCCATCCACCACCTTGCTGTCCCTGTTCACAGACCCTCACAAGCACCTTTTATGACAGGAAGTCCACTCTCTTTTGAAAGGGGGTACTCTAGAACCAGGTCTCATGCAACATGGGGCGGGGGGGGGGGGAAGATTTCATTCCAGGTAGTTTCTTTGTTCAAAAATAAGGCATTTAGAGAGTTGTTCTAGATCTAAGATTAATAAGTAGATTCAGAAGTTCAAAATGGTAACTCTTGCAACAATAGTTGTACTGGTTCTGAGCCCTCAACCGTCAAGATTTCGCTATCATGCAATCCCACAGAAAGTTCCTATGCTTCACTCTGAGTCAAGGGCATTTTCAACACATGGTGCTCCCATTTGAGAACACTCTGGGCGCAAATTAGAGACCACAAGTTCTACAAAAGTGGTGCCACCTAGAGGGAAAAATTCCTTTCTTCTTTCATAGGCACTGGAGTCTCACCTGACCAGATAGGTTGTTGTGGCATTCTGACATTGGTTGCTGGGTTAGCGAGCACGTCCCAGTGCATTTCCATAAAATGTGGAATTAACGTCTGGGCATCTGTCCCTTTGTATAGCCCACGTCACCTGACTGGGGAGGTGATCACACCTCCTATTGCGTGAATCTCTGTACTAAAACATTTCTCATTCAGGTATGAAGCCAATATCTGTATTTTTACATACAAACATGGAGTAGATATATAAGTAACAAACAGATTCAGTGAATCACCAACTTTCATTAGACACTTCACTTGGCACAAGATTTAGTGCAAACCTAGCACAGCAATCACAGAAATGGCTTCATAATTATTTTTAAAATCCAGTAATGCCACAAGTTGCCAATGTGCAGAAGACACACAATCTTGCAGCACATAAGAATGGAGCTGGTAACTCAACACCTTAACCAATCCCTACAAAACCATGCTCAGAAGTGTTCCTAGTTTCTTTCCTAGAACCTGGGAATAGGTGACGAGATGAATCTCTTGATGATTACTGTTCTGTTAATTTCCTCTGAAGCACCTGGTATTGGCCGCAACTGGAAGACAGCATACTGGGCTTGATGGACTATTGGTCTGACCCAGTATGGCCATTTTTACATTCCAATCCAGTAAATCTGGTGTTTCAAAATTGTGGGTCACGAGGTTAATGCCTGACAAGTAGTTGGTCTGTTTTTCTGGGACCACTGTCCCCTATGTTGAGGTTGTAAGAACTTAAGAGTACAGACTAACATGGTTACATATCTGTTATCTTTCCTCCAACAAAACAGCAGAAATGTAGCACTTTAAAGACTAACAAAAGGATTTATTCTGATGAAGTAGGCCTGTCCCATGAAAGCTCATCACTGAATAAATAATTTTGTTAGTCTTTAAAGTGCTACATTTCTGCTGTTCTGTTTTGTTGGAGGCCATCTGGGACTTACTGAACTTTTTTTTTGGGGGGGGTGGGGGGCGGTGTAAATTCCCAGAAAGCACAAAGTGGGTCTAGAGAGTAGTTGGCCCTCTGCTATGATCACCTGAAATTACTTCCTCTGGTCTGTTGGAAGATGACAGGAACTTAATTTCAAAGTTCATGTAACTATTTCACAATAAGGACTAGATTATGGGCAATCGCAAATTGTAAGGTAACCAACGTATCTGACTTATGCCCAAATAAATGAAGATGCATTACATCTTTATTCTATGAAGTTAATTTAGCACCAGACACTTATTCACAGCATCAGTGACAAGAGTTGGGGGATGTTTATGAACAAATTAAAATTCAGAGTACCTTGGAGGAATGTAATGAGGTTCTGGACCTGTTTAAAATTAGCAGCAAAAGACAATGAAGATATGACAGCTTCATCTGAAGATGAGGAAAAGATGTTAATTATAGGGAAAATCTTTGTCCAGTCTTGCCTCCTGTCCCCCCAAAGATCGCCTGTTGTGAAGCAAGAGCCTAAGGGGAAAAAAGGCTATTGGGGACTGTCTGCTCGTCTCCTGGCAAGAAAAACTAATAGGCCTGTCTAGAAAAACTTCAGAGTGGAGTATACCTCTCACAAGGACAGCCTGACTCCTTACAGGTCTCAGTATAGAAAGTTCCTTGATAATGGAAGGAATATACATATATTTTGCTGGTGGTCACAGTACCTGAGGAACATGCAGCTTTCATCAGAGATTGGAAGGTGCCACAATGTGTCTGAATCTGACACCATCTCTCTGAGGTGGATTCTCTATTCAGAGGACTTGAAGACCACTTCCCAGAGATTTCCCTTTAGATGCTCCAGAGGAATGAAGCAGTGAGGAGGTTTAAGTGGTTGACTTGTTCAAAGACAATTGAGCAGGGAGCGAGGGAGAAGGTCCCCAGCAAAAATGTCCCCTGCTGGGGTCAGAAGCTGGCTGGAGCAAGCCTCCATTACAAGACAGTTTAGGTTCCTCGTTCTTTCTGGCCCTCATTTTTAATTTCAAGTGAAAATTAGACTTTCAGGGGAACATGACTCCCCAAGGCAATCGACACTCCAGGAGTGTTTGTTACTAACTGAGATAGTTTCTCAATATGAAAGGAAAAGTTTAAGGACAGGAGAAATGCACATACAATCAGCACATCCTAAAATCTGGTCTGAGGTGCAACTGCATCTAGATTACAGCAGCGTAGAAACACAGCTAGAAGATGACAAGGTTTTCTATTAAAGCCAGATAACGCTATTGATCCATGATTAATTTACATATTCAGACATGGAGAGTTTACATATTCAGAAGTGGAGAGACAGAGTTTTGCCTTTTGGAACCCTGGATACTTTGTGACTCCATGGCCGTTTTCACAAAATGCATTAAATATATTTTATTCTGATTCACAGAAGATGGTTGATGTCATACCTTTCCAACTGTTTCTGATGTTTCTCCTCTCTAGCTTGAGCCTTCATCTGTTGCACTTCAATCGTATCGGGCTTTCTCCTCCTCATGTACAGTTCATGATTTCCCATACACAGTGCCAAAATCCGCTTATTAATTCTCAGGCGAGGTGCATAAAACACAAAATCCTATCAACAAAATATTTGAAATTAAATTCCTTGAAGCTTATCTCTTTGTCTAAAACTCTAGAATTTATGCTAAAAATATCAACATTTACATGTTTGTATTTGAAAGATTAGAGATAATGTTACAGCAATCTTGACATTTTAACTCTGGCTAAGCCAAGAGCAGAAATCTACAGCAATGTTCCCCAAACTGTGGGCCTTACCCTAGTTGAAGGAAGGTTCTAAAATGGGTTACAGGCCAGGTATGGAGAGGTAGTCCAGGAGATGAGGCGGAATGTTGGAAAGTAAGCCTATTCCACACACTGTAGCCAGACAGAGTCTCCCCCTTACAAGCCAGCTTGCTCGCTGCCCCCCACCCGCCCCCAAGGAGCACACAGGGCACGGAAATGGCTGCTGACAGCACAGTCTTTGATGCCCTCATTGAGGCCCAGATATGCTAGCTTATCATGACCCTGAGAAGCAGAAAGTACAGATGGAAGGCTAACAGGCCAGACTGTCAAAAAGGGTGGGGGGGACCCTCAGAAATCACCCCAGCTGGCATTGATCAATATGATGCGCACACACACAATCACCCAGAAGGGGTCATGCCCCACCCACACAAAAGAATGTCCTGTACTCCTAAATTGCTTATCTCTTGTCTTACAAGTGCAAACTAAGTAAGAAATGCCCTTGTAACAAACTGGCGTCACAAAGACAGACCAGTATGATCTGGCACCATAGATAAAGAGAATACGTAACCCAAAAGGGGTATAAAAGATAGGCCCAGCAGAACTCTAACTTTGAGTGCATCTCCACCAACTTCCTGCTGGCTGGTCGGGTCAGGTGATTGCCTCCCGAGGTCCACAACTGGGGATGCCCAACCTCGTATTCGTCTTTCCGCGGAATTGAGTGACCGATCCAGCTTGGCTACGCTGGTATCGAGAGATGCAGAGAGGGTAAGATACACCCATGCTAGGTCTCTGACTTTTTTTTGTGCACAGCTAAAGAATTAGAGCTCTGTAACTAGTGTCAAGATATCATTGTGTTAGATGGTAACAGATATCTTTGTATTGGATTGTAACGTAACTTGTTAACACCTGTACTTTGCTAGCATATAAGAAGTAAACAATAGCCTTTTGTAACCCCACGCTTATAACTGTAGCTTAAATAAACTTGTAACTAGTTAAGCTCTGAGCCTAACCATTTTGTTAACCCTTTTGTCACTGCAACACAGCCGGCACAACAAAAGAACTTTAACTGTTTGGTTACCACAGCCTGGCCGTGGGTGAGCGCGCTAGGAGCTGCCTGCTCTAACAGTAAAAATTGGGTTGCTTAGGACCCAGGGGAGTACCTCACCGCACATTACCTGGCCACCGGCTAACACACACTTACCCTACAATGGAAGCTCCTATCCTACACGGCTGGGCCCAGCTTCTCACTTGGGGCATTGCAACCTACTCTATGGGGTCATAGTACCACTCAGTTTGGCCTGCTGACCCCACCATTTTGGAGTGAGTGCAGGGTGGGCCTTCTTTCCACACCACAGGAGCCTCTTTGCTATGCTGTGCTGGGATAAGGGTTACATTGCCCCTTCAAAGGGACAAAGAAAAGGCTGCTATCAGATGACTTTGGAACTACAGACCCCAAATTTGGACCTTAAGACTAAGGCTACATTATTGTTTCTATGTTGAGACACATTTGTATCCTGAAATAGAAACTGTGCAGCCAAACACCATGCTTGAAATAATAGGGCTATTTTGAGCACAGCGTTTTGTTCCCGATAACCCTCACCGTACGAGGGTTACCAGGAAACGTGAAATAAGCACTTATTTTGAGCCTGATTCAGTGCAGCCTACACTGGGTTTGAAATAAGATGCCTTGGAATAAGTTGCACAATCTGTCCAATGCAAATTAAGCAACTTATTTCGAGCTAGGGCTAGCCTAGTGAACCAGACACACACATACACAGAGACACAAAGGATAAGAAAGTAGTTCATGGATCACTTTAGAAAAAAGGTTGGGAACATTGGATCTACAGGATGAACAGCTGAAAGAGCTATCAATTTTATGAGACCAGTAAGAGAATACTCATTATTCTACTTTAATATTCCCTTTCGACCACCAGCTATTCTCCAAGTAATTTAAGGGAGGCTCTTTGGGCTGTTTTACACAGCAGAAAAAGGCTACCATGTATGCAAATGTGTCAGAGCATGTTAGATCATATTTAAAATCTTCATCAAGAAAAAATATCCCACAGTTTACTTACAGGGGCCTTTTTGTCAATTGGCTTTATAACAAACTTTTTGTCATTAAATGAGATGTTTCTGATTTCACTCCAAGGGAAACCAATCTTGGGTGTCAACCTTCAAAAAAAACACTCAAAAGTTATTTTTTTAAACAGAAGCACAAATACATATTTCTTGCAAATATTTAAATTTGTCTTTATTAACTTTGTATTTGTTTTTCAGCCACACTTACATTACAGTTAATGAAAATGATAAACAGTTAACAGATGTTTTAATTAATGGCTAACTATCTGTAGCAATAATGTAGTGTAGGGAACCAAAAGTTTCCTTATAAGCACCTATAGCATCTTCTCCTCTAAATCGTTAACAGCCACTATTAATGTTAAAGCCTGGTAAAAGAAAATTGATCCTTTATAAAGAATTAGAGGTATACCTTTTATAAAATGGGCGACTGTTTTGGCAAAAGAAACATGCAAAATCCTGTTACTATAACAGAGACGATAACTCATCTTTAAGTAATTTTGCATTTTGATTTAAGTGTTATGCAGTTTGAGTTGCTACAGTGATTCCCACAGCAACTTAAAAACTTCATCCCCTGAATCATTTTAAATTAAGAAAATCTGATATAACTGATAACAGATATAGTTGGAATGTCTTGTGCATTACATTACATCGGTGATAATTTTTTTTCAGTTGGACTAAAAGTATTAGCAGTTAGCAACCAAAGATGTGTTTCAGAACAACAGAGATATTTCTTTCTACTGCAACAGCCTGAATGAATATTTCCTCCAAACTCTTAGAAGATACAGTGACATCTAATGGCAATTTAGGTTTGCCAGGGATACTCACAGAAATTAAATTTAGTTTGAAGACAGGTATTTTGAATGTTGGTGGCAATGACTATCTGATGTAAAGCTCATGATGTTTAACTTCTAGTTGTCTTATGTTTGTTAGTATTTTGATTTATTAAGAGATGCTTTATTATACATTATTTCTGTATCTTAAATGGTAAGGAAAGAAAACAGGAGGAATACATGGACAGGAAGCTTTCTGACCTCCTAAACAAAAACACAATTTTTCAATCTATTAACAATTTTCTTTGAATAAAAAAAATTAGACTTTATACCAACACAGCATTGTTCTACAAGCTGTTTCTAATTGCATCTATTACAAATAAAATGCTTCCTATTTTAAAAAAGTACTTCCACTTCTTCCATACTAACAGGATACTGTACTAGTTCGAGCTCTCACTGAAGCCACGAGGGGCACAGATAGCATCCATACAAAAAAATCTTTGTAAGCCAATTTTCAAAAGGTGGAAGTCCAAATTGAAACCCACAAAGTGAGAGTGAATTCACCTTGAATTTCAGGGGAATTAAATAACCTCCACTGGTGAACTTTTCTTCCACTTATTATCATTTGTTACTTAGTCTGCTAATAAGGTTGGGACAAAAAACTGTATCATACTACTTTTATACAATGCTTAGCACAATGTGTGTTAAACTTTGTTGCAATATTATTATACATATAAAAACAACTTACTTGTCATCATGCTCATAAATATTCAGACCCAAAGCATCAACACCAAGCCACAACTCAGTACCCTTTTTATTCTTTATTTCAAAGTAGTTCACTCCGTACATTTCTAGATCTTGTGCAATCTTGAGGTATTCCATCATAGAATCTTCCCTGATGAGAGAAGACAGCATTACCAAAAAATGAGAAATAAATGATAAATAGCAGTGGAGAAACTAAAGAATGCCTCACTATAATTACATTTTATCCTCAAACACCACTGTGAGCTAGGAAGTATTACATCCATTTTACAGATGGGGAATGGAAGCCCAGGGTACATAACTAATTTGCCCAAAGTCACACACCCAAGTTTAATACCCTGTCCACTACACCATGCTTCTTATCCGACCTGGACAGGAAAGAAAAATGGAGGGACTAGTGAACAAAGCCAAATCTGAAATAAAAAATTCCACAAACCTTGAGCTACAAGGGCCAATTCCCACAAAATTACCTTAACATCCCTCTGTGTTCTTCATGCCAGTTCTGTATTCTTTCCTCCCATTGTTCTTTTGTCAGTTTGTGCTGTTCTAGAACACTGTCAACGAAAGAGCCTGCTATGAAATGAAACAAACCAATCTGATCCACAAAATACACAGATAAATTCATTTACAGAGCTGACTGTACATTATCATGTATATACTATTGTATACTAACAGAACAAGGAGCAATGGTCAAGTTGCAGTGGGGGATGTTGAGGTTGCTTATTAGGAAAAACTATTTCACTCGGAGAGTGGTAAAGCACTAGAACATGTTATTTGCAGAGTGTGTGAATGAAGTCCATGAATGTCCGAGAGCGAGATTTGGGCAGGAAGGCTCTCGCATGTCCAGGAGGGCTCCAATGAGCTCCACTTGTTGAGCTGTGATCAACTGAGATTTGGGAATGTTTAGAATGAGCTCTAGTGCAGCAAAGGTGGCTTGCGTTAGTTCCACATGCTGGCAGAGCTGTTTCTGGGAACAGCCCTTGGTGAGACAATCACTGAGGTACAGAAAGACCTGTACCCTTCACGTGTAGAAAGGCTGCCACGCACCTCGTAAATACTCATGGTGCTGTGGAGAGGCCAAATGGAAGAACTGTGAATGGACAATGGATGCTGCTGTCTACAAACCTGAGAAACCTCTTGTGTGCAGGAATGATCAATGAAAATACCGAAGTATACATCCTTCATATTGAAGATGGAGTACCAGTCCCCTGGATCTAGGGAAGGAATGATGGTGGCCAGAGAAACCATGAGGAACTTAAGGTTCCTTATGAAGAAGTTCAGGCTTTGAAGATCCGTAATGGGCCTGACCCTGCCCTTTGTCCTGGGGGATAAGGAAATAGAAGAAATAGAAACTCCTATCCCTGAATTTCTGAGGGACCTCCTTTATTGACCTGATTGCAAGGAGGGACCGATTCTGATGACTGACAAGCTCTTTGACAGAACGGGCTCTGAAGTAGGATGGAGAAGACAAGGAGTGGGAGGGTAGTGAAGTAGATGGAATATCCCAACCCTATCATGCTCAGGACCCCACAGTCTGAGGTAATACTGATGCAAGCACAGTACAAAATGGAAGTGTGGGGGGGGGGAGAGGATTAGTCATACTGAAACAAGCATGACTGCCAAAACTGCGGGGCGGGGGGAGGAGAGAGAGATCTGGGAACTGAACTGATGCTCTGTCCAGTGGTGCTTCCTTAAAACTAGATGGAAGGTTGTGACCTAATGGCTTGTGTTGACGTGTTAGCATATGGGTCACTCTGGAATCCATATGACTGCACAGCCTGGTGCCGGTCTTGTTGGAAAACAGACCCACACAGTCAAATGGGAAGTCCTTGATGGTAGTCTGAAGCCAAACTAGACACCTGGAGCCAGATGTTTTGCCTCATGCTGATGGCCATGGCCAGCAATCTTGTGGCCAAATTGTCTGAGTACACTACCACCTGGAAGGAGGTGTGGACAACTGTCTTGCCCACTTCCAAGACAGTTGTGAACTCCTAGTGCAAGTCTGCAAGAAGCAGGTTATTAGAACTTGGACAATGCATGCCAGGAATTATAGGTACAGCAGCTCACCAGCCCTTGCTGGTGGGAAATGCAAAGCTAGCTTCCACTCTCCACAAGTTGAGTTGACTTTACTACGAAAGAGGTCCAGCTTCTTGGTGTCCTTGTTTTTAGGGGCAGGAGTGGCAGGGGGCAGCCCACCCGACAGGTTCACTTATGGTAGACACTGTAAATGTGTCAAACCAGAACTGGCAACAGTGTAAGTCCATGAGATGGTGCTGGAAGCAGAGACTGCACCATGGACAGTGCCATAGGCCGGGCTGTTGGCAGGGTCTGCTTTGAATAACGCCCCTCATGTGGTGCCAGGAGCTGTGTTGTGGCCTGCTCTGGAGCCATGTGCCACATCATTTGAATAAAGTTCCCTTGCTATCTCAAAAGCGTCCAGCACAGGAGGTGGTCCAGGTCCTCTTCTAGGGCCTTCCTCCCTTGGGAGTCCAATGAGACCAGTCTCGATAGCACCAGCCTTGAGGCCAGAGTTGATGGTGCCAGGGGTGCTGCACTGTCCATACGGTGTCCCACCAAGGGAGACACTGTCTGCCAGCCTTCTTGACTAGAAACTCACACTCTGCTTGGTCTGGCCTTCTTGTGCAGCACCGGAAACAGGGAGCAGTGTCAAGCCAAGGAGCTTGCCTTATGAGCTGAAGACTAGTGTCTGAGCTTCTTCGGGCATTCTCTATTGGGCACCAATGGATCCTGTGCTGAAGTCAATGCACTGTGCACCAAAGAGGATGGTGCCAAGTCTGGTACAGAGGGTCAAAGTGCCAACTCTATGAGCAGGAGTTTCAAGCACTGCTCTCTCTCTCACTCAGTTCTGAGCTTGAAACTCCCACAAATACTACACTTATTTATTAAGTGCCTTCACCTGAACACTTAAGGCAAGACGTACGCAGGTACCGCGGGGCACAGGCTTGCCACAAGTGATTCAGGAAGAAACAGTGAGGCTTGTTTTGCAGCAGTAAGAGAGCAAGCGTTTCCGGGACTGCCACTGGTGTTAAGAAGGAATGGAGGTGGAGGGTTGGTTGAGCTCTATACACCAAGCCATGAAGGTACCACTCCAAGAAACTCCACAACTGACCCCATGGGTGGCCACTCATGGTAAAACCTTCCAATGACTGTGCATGTGGTGCACATACACCTACTGTAATGCCCATGAGCAATCAAAGAAGAATGGACAGTTTTGAATGACATCAAGCGTATCAATATGAAATGGGAAGATATGGAGAGAAGGGAGGTTTACAGGCAAGGGTGACAAATGAGGGTACTCCAATGTGCAGCAAAGCTCAGGATGGGCTGAGGTCTAATGTATAAGCAAGAATCTGCCTGTGTTACGCACAAAATAAAAACACACACTAGCACAACCATATATTATGATTCAGGCAAAAGTATTAGGACATGAAAGACTAAGTAGGTACAGGAAAACACAATGCTAAAGTCATGGTTAGAAACCATATTGTAACCTCAGTCTTGATAGGCCCTAATGTTTTAGATAGGATGCCAGAAGAACATCATCTCTTTTTACAGATCTTTGTCTAGCCTTGTGGTTTTATAAGAAAGATTTTACATTTATTTGAGAGATGAACTCATAGAAAGGGCTTCAGAATTGCCTGGTGAGTACCCTACCTCTTGGGCTACTGATAATAAGAAAAGCACTACCATCATTTTTGGAATGGCATCTACTCTCCCTCAAATTGTTTTTGGCAAATCCACTCAGAGTTTTGGGTCTACCAAAACTGAGTATTTTGGCAAATGATTAATCAAAATATTTTGCCCATCTCTATTAAGGAATTCACATAGATTTGCAAACTGAGTGGTACCAACATTTATTCCAGCAAGTTTACAGTTCTGCAGTATCCATAAAGCAGTTACAGTTGCCCACTTACCGCTGGGGAAGAAGTCTGTCATTGGCCAAGTAGCCTAGCTTATGAATCTCCTTATTGTAATCTCCATACTTGGCTTGAACAGCATAGGAAGCCAGAAGCACTGCAGTTTCTGGTGGACAATAGATTTCATCATTTAAAATGGCTTCTTTGACTTGCAGGAAGAACAATCTCTGAGTTATTTCCTGAATTAACTCCTCAGATACATCCTCAGGAAAAAACTTAGCCCTGAATTTAAACTGCAGAGGATTTTCTTTCCTTACATCTTGCTGTGTAACCTGGAACAACAAATTCAAGACTTTAAAGGAGTGCTATATAGCATTTAGTGTTTACACTTCAGTAATAACCACTTACCTGGCAATAACACATAGTAATACAACTCTTCCTGGCAAGCCAGTTATTAGCAATGACTTTTTGAGTCACATACCTCTATGAATAATACATGTTGAATTAGGCAAGCATGACAGATTTCGAAAAAAATTTAAGGCCTAATTAAAAAAAGTAGGTGAGACTTGTTTGTGATAATTTTAGTTTCTCACCATGATAATCTGAAAAAAATAATTTTCACAATTTATAGAAAACAAAATCCACAGAAAGTAAAGCAATGT
Organism: Carettochelys insculpta; assembly: GCF_033958435.1. Taxonomy (NCBI): domain Eukaryota; kingdom Metazoa; phylum Chordata; order Testudines; family Carettochelyidae; genus Carettochelys; species Carettochelys insculpta. The sequence continues at coordinate 43,685,644 of NC_134137.1, forward strand.
CAAGAGACATGTTTCCTTCAGCAAAAAAAAAAAAAAAAAAAAACAAAAACACACACCCTGTGCAATAACTAGGTTCTTCAAGGGGCATGTCCCCGAGTGTGATCTATTTCAGGTGCATCCCCGTGCATTAGAGGGGAGAATTTCAGCTGCAGAAGCCATCCAGCTCATGCATGTGCAGCCCCTGTCTCATAGCAACATGTGCAATGCGACCCCCTCAGTTTCTTCTCTGCAACAGAGTCTAAAATTGAATTCCAAAGTAGAGGGAAGGAGGAGCAGGTAGTGGAGCACTCAAAAGGGCAAACATTTTTAAGAACCTTTTACTGCACAGTGTGTGTAACCTTCTCTTCCAACTTGAGTGATGTCCCTGTGGATGCTCCACGTCGGGTAACCATAGAGGAGTGCCTCATCTTGGAGGGAAGGGGGTTCAAAGTTACATGAGTGAGCAAACACAGTACTGTTAGCCCTAGCAATACAGGCAATCTTGAGCTCTTGGTGACTGCATAAATGTTTTGAGCATCTGGTAGTGGAGACAGACAGCCTAACTCACCCACATGATGGGCCAATAAGAATGCTACTTTAACTGACAAATGTAACAGTAAAGAGTCCAACAGGTTCCCAGTGAGACAGCATATCATCAAAAGGAAGAGGTGCTTCTTGGCACTGTATAGCGAACCTCTTAAATTTTTTAAGGCAATCGGGCATGTGGTTGACCTATTGTTTAGTAATACTTGCTTAACCTGTTCCAAATGGACTAGAACGTCATGATGGAACCATGTAGGCTCACGCTTTCAGAAGACACTTTCCAGGTTTGGATGGTAATCTTGCCTGCTATTCTATAACAGAAGGTCCATATGGAGCAAGAGACAACAACATGTTGCACATATTGCCATCTGCAGCAGGTAAGAGTACCAAGTCTATCTGGGCCACATAAGGACCATCAGTATTACCTTCACTTTGTTCAGGCACATCTTGTTTACCACCCCTCAATAATATGGTATCAGTGGGAATGCATAGAGAAGTGGCACTTCCCATTTGAGGAGGAAAGCACCCACCAGTGAATGGGGTCCCAGGGTGGATTTCAAGCAGAACTGTGGGCACTTGGAGTTCTGTTCTTGTAGTCACGAAAAGATCAAGAGATTGGTGTCACTCTATTGAAATATGTTCTACAGGAGTGTGCCATTTAGTTCCATTTATGATAACTCCTGCTTAATGCATACTGTAGTATTCTGACAGCCTAAGAGATAGGAGGCTGAGATTCCAATAGCGTGTTAAATAAACTAATTCCACAACTTCATGCCTTTGACATATAAGGAGTGGGATTGGGCTCCCCCCCGTTAACTTATATAAAACATGCAAGCAGTGTTAACACACATTACTCATATGGTCTCATTTCTTACCAACAGCAGGAAGTGAAGGCATGCATTGCTAAGTGTACAGAGATCCAACAGATTTATGTGTAAGTATGTTTTGGAGGGAGATTGCCTGCCCTAAACCATATGGTGTTGCAGATGAGTGCCTTAGCAGAACAAGTAGTATGTGAGTATTATAAAGGGTGGATCCCAAGTGAAAGGAACCCCCATATAAATGCTGTCCACTCGGGTAAAGAATTTTTAACTCTGGTTGATTTCCATTCTGTCAGTGGGTGTGAACTTGATGTCAGCAACTGTTGAGGTCTACCGTGCTCTTTGATGTAAATGACAAAGATCAAATTTACTGCAGGATGGAAAAAAGGAGGACCATACCACTGAAGGGCACATAATTGTCAGTCCTCTTGCAAGTGGATGGTATAGGTAGGTGGGGTGTTTCAAACTGTTTTTGCAGTCTCCACTGAAGCATCACAAAACAGGTGCACTATTGTGGAAATTGAGGATGCTTGTAGGGTGCTCCAGAACCTCCTCAAGATCTCTAATCCAGCCACACATTTAAAAAGTTACTGAAATTACTTAAAGTCAGTGGCACAAGCATTATGGTCTCATCTGGGGAAGAGGAAGAACTTGTAGTTAGTGTGGTGTCTTGCTCTATGTTCTCCTCCCATTTCTCGATGGCTTCTTCGGGGGTGGTGGGAGCAATTTAATCCCGTCTGGGTAGTCTGCTGAACTGCTGTCTTTAGAAATCCCAGGATCTCAGTATGGCCACTATCTGGTGAATGACATGGATGAGGCCATCAACAAGTGCCCACACTATATGCATGTCTTGCCTACAGAGAGAACTCAGAGATACAGGGTTTGGGTCTCGTCAGGTAAGGGTTGGAGTGAGGAGGAAAAAGACCAACCTCTTCCTCCTTGCTGGCAAATGGAGGGATTATTAAAGAGATGGGCTGTTCTGATACTGTGTGCACCATGAAGCCATTAGTGCAGTAAAGTGGTGAGTCATCACCAATACCAATAGGTCTTTGTGATAATAGAAGTGGTGGAGTGCCCTGGCTTTGGTACCAATAGTTTGAGCATCACAGTGGACAGTACTGATGGCTTTGGCATTAGAGTTGCAGATGCCAATGGCATCATTCTTGATGCAGTCATGGCACAAAGATCTCCTTCAGCACCATTGATGGAGATGCTGATGGGAATGTAGGTCTGCTTTTACTTCTAGACTTCACATACAAGTGGTGAGGATTGGCTGAAGATACTGGGCAGGCAGTGCTTGAGGATCCCGGTGCCTCAAAGGCATTCAGTTATGGTGCAGTTGGAATCAAGAAGAGAGACTGAACTGTAGATCGCATCTTTTTGGTCAGTTCTCTCTGAGAAGTTGATGCTAGTTTCTTTTTTTTCCCCTCTCTCTCTCTCTCTTTTAAAAATAGGGATGAGCCTTCCACTGAGAAGAGGATCTCAAAGAGGTCTCATTTTTGTCCAGAGGCAGTCTGCCCGATATGATAAAAATACCTAAATTTGCACGAGTTGATTTCCAAAAGCGGGTTCTGCCTCTCTCCAGTAATTCAGCACTGTCTTTTCTATCCAGGAGAGAAAGAGAACATATGAACGTTGCCACCGGCTGGACAGCCAGACACCACCTCCAGCCGCCCCACCAGCTAGGCTGCCAGATGCTGGCCCTGGCTCCAGCCAGGCTGCTGCATGCCAGCTCCCTTTACTACTGGTCTCCCATCCCTGGGGCTCTGTTCCAGAAACATCAGTGGTCCTACTGGAATACAGAGTTCCAGTTTAGGGAGGTACAACCTGTACTATGTAATTTGATTTCTTCATGCATTTCTACTATTGAACCTCATAAGTCTTGAGTCAATCTGAAAACAGAACATGCAAAATTGGCAGAATCTGTCATAAAATTTAAATAGCCTGTTATTACCACAGACTAAGCTGCAGGACTGTTTTGAAATAAATCAAGAACATTCATTATTCTACAGTGAAAGCAGGTGCTATTCCTATAAAACTAAATTATTTTCTAAGATTTTCATGTTATTATTTAACTTGAAAATGAAATCAAAAGAAAATGATCTGGTTATGATGCAGTGTTCAAACTTATAGTTGTAGAATATGCAGAAGCAAACAATAATTGTTCCACTGCTTGTGAATTCTGTAGAAACTGGACACAAGTAAGAGAATGGCAAAATGCAACACACTAAGGATACGTCTACACTAGCCAAAAACGACAAAATGGCCATTTGCATGCAATACAAATGGCCATTTCAAAGTTTACTAATGAGTGCTGAAATACATATTCAGCGCCTCATTAGAATGCGGGCAGATGCGGCTCGCCGCCATGCAGCTCGTCCAGACGGGGCTCCTTTTTGAAAGGACCCCGGCTACTTCGAATTCCCCTTATTCCTATCTGCTCATAGGAATGAGGAGACTTCGAAGTAGCTGGGGTCCTTTCAAAAAGGAGCACCGTCTGGACGAGCCACGTGGCAGTGAGCTGTGCCCACCTGCATTCTAATGAGGCGCTGAATATGTATTTCAGCGCTTCGTGAGTAAACTTCAAAATGGCCATTTGCACGGCCATTTCGAAGTTTTTGGCTAGTGTAGACATGGCCTAAAAGACATCCCAAGAAGCAAGAAAGTATGTTCAATAAGGTGTACTTCATTTCTGAACTGGCGAAAGGTCTCAGTGATTGAGGTGTTGAATGTCGACAAAATGGGTACGTCATCACCGGAACAGGAATTTATCTGCATGCTCTTCAAATATGGAAGGAGGACAAATGCAAGTCTGTAAAGCTATCAATATCTGACATATCTGGGAGTTGGTGTACTCATTTCATGAACTGTAACGGTCTCTGTTGCAGTCAGAGACAAAAGATAGAGCAAAAGTTGCCAAGAGATCCGGAAAAAGAAGAAAAAAATCAAATCATTCCAAAGGTTTATTATAAAATATCTAAAGGAATGTGCATTTGAGCGGACACAAAGAGGAAATATGGACAAAACACCGACAACATTTGATCTTGTGAGCAACAGAATGGTAATTGGTTTGGTGAAAAAACAGTTTTAATTAAAACTACTGGCCATGAAAAAAATCCATTTTATGGTCATTTTATCATGGCTGGCCAATAGAGCAACTCTCCGTCCTGTTATTTTTAAAGTAAAAACCTTGGCTAAAAACATAAAATATCCTGTTGGTGATATCCTATGAGCACAAAAAAAAAAAAAGGATGTGCAGATGAAAGTTGGGTTACTCAAAGGCTGGAAAGACTGCAGCATAAAAGACCAGGAGAACTTCTCTAGAAGCCTCCAATACTCATCTGGAACACATTTAAGGCACATAAGATGGATGAGGTGAAAAGCGTTGCAAAAAACAAACAAAAATAACCCTGCTTTGGTTGTAATATCTCAAGGCTTAAACTTCTATTCTACTATCACTCAATATCTGCTTGGTCAAACGCTTTAAAGACAGGGTAAGCAAAATATGCTAAGGCATGGCAAAGTTGACAAAAGGCAAGAATCTTAATGAAGCCTGAAATCGATACAGTTGTCCTGTGGATCAAGGATATGTGGAAGTACATTCCCTGAAAAATGACAGGAAAATCATTTCAGAAATGCTTTATCAGTAATGTGCTCGACAGGTCAGCAGATGATGTCCTATTTGATGACACAACACAGGCTGATGATGACAAGGAATCAGAGTCTGAAGATGACACTGCTGACATCTATGACAACAATGCATGTGCAGCCATGACTGAAACAGAGTTTAATGAACTGTTTGGTGAATTGGAGACTGATTCACACTTTGAATAATTCTAATTTTAAATAGGTATATTTGAACAATAAGATTTTAAAATCAAAACAAAAAGCAGTCAAGTAGCCTTTAAAGACTAGCAAAATGGTTTATTAGGTGAGCTTTCGTGGGACAGACCCACTTCTTCAGACCATAGCCAGACCAGAACAGACCTCAATATTTAAGGCACAGAGAACCAAAAACAGTAAGCAAGTAGGACAAATCAGAAAAAGATAATCAAGGTGAGCAAATCAGAGAGAGAGAGTGGAGGGGTCGGGGGAAGGTCCAGAATTAGATTGAGCCAAGTATGCAGACAAGCCCCTATAGTGACTCAGAAAGTTCCCATCACGATTTAAACCATGTGTTAATGTGCCGAATTTGAATATAAAAGCCAGCTCAGATGTTTCTCTTTCCAAAACGGTGCGATAATTCCTTTTCTGTAACACACATACCTTTAGGTCATTGACAGAATGTCCCATTCCATTAAAATGTTGACTACCTGGTTTGTGGATCTGGAGTGTTTTGATGTCTGTTTTGTGCCCATTGACCCTTTGTCTAAGGGAGTTAGAAGTCTGTCCAATATACAAAGCATCTGGGCATTGCTGGCACATGATGGCATATATGATGTTAGTAGAGGAGAATGAGAAAGTGCCCGTGATTCCATGAGTAACCTGGTTGTAGAGGCTCTGTACACTAATATTCCACATAAAGACAGATTACAAGCAACCAGGAATATCATCCCTGATGCCACCACAGCCAATCTGGTGTCTGACCTCTGTAACTTTGTTCTCACACACAATTATTTCCGTTTTGGGGACAATTTATACCTCCAGATTAGTGGAACTGCTATGGGCACCTGCATGGCCCCACAATATGCTAATATATTTATGGCTGACCTGGAACAACGATTCCTCAGCTCTCATCCCCTATTACCACTCCTCTACTTAAGATACATTGATGACATATTTATGATTTGGACCCATGGTACAGAGGCTCTAGAGGAATTCCACAGAGACTTTAACAATCTACACCCCACCATCAACTTATGCCTTGATTACAACATTCAAAAGATACATTTCCTGGACACTACAGTACTAATCAAGGATGGCCTGATCAGTACCACACTGTACCGAAAACCTACTGATCGCTATACTTATCTACACCCTCCTAGTTTCTATCCTGCACACGTGACTAGATCCATTGTTTACAGTCAAGCTCTTAGGTACAATCGCATTTGCTCTGATCCAACTGACAGAGACCAAAAACTACAAGAACTTTACCAAATATTCGTAAACCGGAATTACCCACCAGGAGAAGTAAAAAAACAAAATCGACAGGGCCAGACGAATACCCAGAGACCAGCTACCCCAAGATCGGCCCAAAAAAGCCAAGAACAGAACACCACTGGTCATCACCTACAGCCCCCAACTCAGATCACTGCAACGAATTATTAAAGGCCTACAACCTATCCTTAATCAGGATGCCACACTCCAGAAGGCCCTAGGTGACAGGCCTGTTCTCTCCTACAGACAACCTCTCAACCTCATGAGGATCCTCACTAACAGCCACAGTCTATACCCCAGGAATACCAGTCCTGGAACCTTTCCCTGCAACAAAGCCCGCTGCCAGCTTTGTCCACATATCTTCTCTGGAAATACCATCACTGGACCTAACCAGGTTACTCACAGAATCACGGGCACTCTCTCAGTCTCCTGTGCTAACGTCATATATGCCATCATGTGCCAGCAATGCCCAGATGCTTTGTATATTGGACAGACTTCTAACTCCCTTAGACAAAGGGTCAATGGGCACAAAACAGACATCAAAACACTCCAGATCCACAAACCAGGTAGTCAACATTTTAATGGAATGGGACATTCTGTCAATGACCTAAAGGTATGTGTGTTACAGAAAAGGAATTATCGCACCGTTTTGGAAAGAGAAACATCTGAGCTGGCTTTTATATTCAAATTCGGCACATTAACACATGGTTTAAATCGTGATGGGAACTTGCTGAGTCACTATAGGGGCTTGTCTGCATACTTGGCTCAATCTAATTCTGGACCTTCCCCCTGACCCCCCCACCCTCTGATTTGCTCACCTTGATTATCTTTTTCTGATTTGTCCTCCTTGCTTACTGTTTTTGGTTCTTTGTGCCTTAAATATTGAGTCTGTTCTGGTCTGGCTATGGTCTGAAGAGGTGGGTCTGTCCCACGAAAGCTCACCTAATAAACCATTTTGCTAGTCTTTAAAGTGCTACTTGACTGCTTTTTGTTTTGATAGTGTATAGACTAGCACAGCTTCCTCTCTGTTACTATTTTAAAATCAGTATATGAATATTTGAAATATTGACTGTAATTTAAGTTATGTGAATACATATTTGTTCTTTTTTTTTGGGACACACTCATCTCCTAGAACTGGAAGAGACCTCAGGAGGTTCTCTCGTCCAGTCCCATACCGTCTTGGCAGGACCAAGTACCATCCCTGACATGTACTTACCCCAATCCCTAAATGGCCTCCACAAAGATTGAGCTCACAACCTAGGTTTAGCAGGCCAATGCTCAAACCACTAAGCTATATCTCTCCCCACCCCCAATTTATTATGATAACAGATTTTTGTTAGATTATATTAAAATAATTCTAGCAAAGTTTTTGCATGTTTCTTGTGATGCCAACTTTTAAAATAAAGCAGGGATCAGCAAACTTTGGCTCTTTACCAAACAGGGTAATCTGTTGGCAGGCCAGGATGTTTTGTTTATCTAGATCATCAGCAAGCATGGAGCCCCTCAGCCACTCGGAGCTGTGGCTCACTGCTCCCTGCCAATGGGAGCTGTAAAAGTGAAAGAGGTGGAGGGCCTTGCTGGCCTCCACTTCCCACAGTTCCTATTGGCCATGAATGGTGAACGGCAGCCACTGGGGGCTAAAGGCCTCTGTGGCTTTGGTTGCTCCAGATAAACAAAAACACCCTGGCCTACCAATAGCTTACCATGACTGGCTAGAAACCTTTGTGAACCCCAGATTTACAATGACGTTCAAAAGAACTTAAAATCTTCAATTTTTGGTCTATACCCATTGATACTGACTCCCTGCCCTCTGATGCTTCATTTTTTACCAATAAAATTTAGCTTGTGAAGGAGCTTATATGGTAATAGTGAACTAAAATTCCACTTGTTTATAAACAGTCAAGTTAATCTTTAAAGAAGTCTGTCCGTTAGACTACAATGTATAATACATACGGGTAGCCAGTGTGTACATAAGCGATTCCAAAATGGCAGTGAATCAGAAATATTAATAGTTTACCTTTTTATTCAGCTTCAGCCAAGTTGAATAGCCTTTACTGTCCACATACTGCAACCCAAAAAACCAGACTTCACGAAGACCAACTGTTTTCACTACCTAAAAGTAAACAAGTCATTCATCAATAAAACCTGAAGGAGGACATTTGGTTTTTGGGGGAATGGTCCAAGCACAGGATCAGACTCAGACAATACACAGATAGGTTTTGTGAGCAACCAATTTAAGCTAATAAAACCTTAAAAGATTTTTTATAGACAGGACAGACAGACAAAGACTGAAGAGCTTGCGCTTCATTATAGTAAAGTCTTCCTCTGTACACAACCAGTTAGCATAAAGTGGTACGTCTCCACCCACCAACAAGCAGATATTTGAGGAGAAAAAAAGAATCACTTGAGTTAACAGCATGCAGGCCAAATACTTCCTCTCTCTTTGTACAAGACAATCCAAGCAACATGAGAAAAGGATGGTATTAGGATGGGGAAGAAAAATGACAACAGACATAGTTACTATTAAGTAATTCATTGTTTAATGTTGCCTCTTTTTGCATCCTATAACCAATGGATAAGGCTAGAAATACTATAGTTGGAGGAGAGCCCTGAATGTGATGTCAATGACATAGTCTTATTGTCCACTTGCCAGATCTCTGCTAACGCCTTAATCAAAAATGCAAGAAATGGAATGTCCCAATTTTAACTAAAGGACTAGCACCAGCCTGTCAGAAACTACACAATGGAACAATCCATTTAGAGACAAATACGATTGATGGTTTCCTGAAAATTATAGCTTTGCTTGAACTGACCTAAAAAAATTCAATTTTATTCTGCGGATGGACTTGCATCAGGGTAAGAAGGAAAAACCACAGTAGTTTCATTACCCTGAACTGTGAAATAGCTTAGAACAAACTTAATATAGGACAGCTTTTCAAATCAGTGCAACAGGAGCATCACAATCAACTTGTATGATGATTTAAAAGGCTGGCACACATAGTGGTAAGGAGTTCACCAGTTACACAACAGTAATCTCCTGAATTCTTGAATGGGTCATTCACCGGCAGTCGTAAAAATGAAACCTATTTCACCAAGAAACAAGGTACTCTGCATTCTGCAATCACATCATGATTCCCCAACCATATCCCATAACTGAATATTCACAAATTCTAGATACATTCTAGTTGCAGATCCTTGCATGCTCTACTTAAGTTGTGTTGTGTATTATTTATGCTGCTAGAAGTCTGAACTTTCCTTCTCCATATAAAGAAAAAAATCCAGTGTCACTTGTATCTTAACAAATCCCAGCTATACCTCTGAAGCTTGAAAAAAAATAAGTAGTGAAGTTGAACATCCCTTCCCCCACCATAACATCTTCTGCTCTGTTCTAGCTTGTTGTTCATATACTAGGGAGATGAGAAAAAAATATTTAACGTGACTCGCCTTCCTCAACATCTGGAAATAATTTTTGACCCTACTGCCAAAAGGATTAAATCTGTAGGTTCAAATAAAAAACATACACTCTATCTCCAAATGGGATCCTGGCAGTAAGCAATCTCCTGCAGAAGCTCATGTTTTATGGAAGTGCTCAGATTCATCTGAGCTGTGTAGAATTACATACAAAGAATGTCTGTGCAGACTTACTACTGCTGCCTCTGTACACACATACTACAATCAGTAGTGCTTTTTTCGTAAAAAGAGAAGAAGTATTCACACAGCCAACTCCCTGCTCCCTCTGCATCCCCCGGGTTCCCATGACTGTGGCTGCTGGCAGGGCTTCGCATCCAAGCCAGGTTTTCTGCTGCAGGGCTGCCAGGAACCATCCCTCCCGTAGGCCACCAGGGCTGAAGCTGCTGGCAGGGCTCTGCACCCCAGCCAGCTCACAGACACAGGACTGCTGGGGATCCCCTGGCCCCAGCCAGGTGCCTGGGGATGCTGGCAGGGCTCTGCACTCCACTGGCTCCTGGCCCCAACCCTGTCCACGTGCCAGCCGGCAGATCCAGCCATGGGGATCCCATGGGTGGGGGCTGCAGAGGTAATAGTACTCTGTACTGGCATGTACAGTCACAAAAACTGCGCTGATTTCTTCAGACAGCTAAGTGAAGCTTCCAAATCACAGGCTCTGGTTCTCATGGGAGACTTTAATCATCCGGGCATTTGTTGGGAGACCAAAACAGCAGTACACAGACAATCCAGGAAATTTTTGGAGAATGTTTGAGATAAACTTCTTGGTACACGTGCCTAAGGAACCACCCAGGGGCCATGCACAACTTGACCTACTGCTCACAAACAAGTAAGAACTGGTAGGAGAAACAGAAGTGGGTGGAAACCTGGGCTGCAGTGACCATAAGGTTGTAGATTTCAGGATCCGGACAAATCGAAGAAAGGTGAGCAGTAATATACAGACCCTTGGATTTCAGAAGAGCAGACTTCGACTCCCTGAAAGAACTGATGAGCAGGATCCCTTGGGAAACAAAGATGAAGGGAAAAAGAGTTCAAGAGAACTGGCAGTATTTTAAAGAAGTCTTACTGAAGGCACAGGAACAAACCATCCCACTGCATAGTAAGAAATGCAAACATGGTAAGCATGCAGCCTGGCTTAACAGGGAAATGCTTGGTCAGCTTAAACTCAAAAAGGATGCATACAAGAAATGGAAATGTGGACAGTTGACTAAGGAGGTGTATAAACATATGGCTGGAGAATGCCAGGGAGTAATGAGGAAAGCGAAAGCACAATTGGAACTGCAGCTGGCAAGTGACGTGAAGAGTAACAAGAAGGGTTTCTACAGGCATGTTAAAAATAAACAGATCATCAGAGAAGGTGTGGGGTCATTACTGGATGAGAGAGGTAACTTAGTGACAGATGATGTAGGAAACACTGAAGTATTCAATGCTTTTTTTGCCTCAGTCTTCACAAAGTCAATTCCCACGCTATAGTCCTAGACAATGCAGTATGGGAAGGTGGAGGGCAGCCATCTGTGGGGAAGGAACAAGTTCTGAGTTATCTAGAAAAACTAGATGTACACAAATCCATGGGCCTGGATTTAATGCACCCAAGGGTACTGAGGGAACTGGATGTCATTGCCGAACCTTTGGCCAGTGTCTTTGAAGACTCTTGGAGATCAGGAGAGATCCCGGATGAGTGGAAAAAGGCAAACGTAGTGCCTATCCTTAAAAAAGGAAATAAAGGACAATCCAGGGAACTATAGACTAGTCAGCCTTACCTCAATCCCTGTGAAAATAATGAAGGGAATCCTCAAGGAATCCATTTTGGAGCACTTGGAAGAGGGGAAGTGATCAAAAGTAGTCAACATGGATTCACCAAAGGCAAGTCCTGCCTGACCAATCTGATTAACTTCTATGACAAGGTAACAGGCTCTGTGGACATGGGGAAGTCAGTGGATGTGATATACCTTGACTTCAGCAAAGCTTTTGGCACACCGTCTCCCACAACATTCTTGTCCATAAATTAAGGAAATATTGATTGGATCCTTGGACTATAAGATGCATAGAAAGCTGGCTTGATGGTCAGGCCCAAAGGGTAGTGGTCAAGGGCTCAATAACCGGATGGCGGTCAGTTTCAAGTGGAGTGCCACAAGGCTCAGTTCTGGGGCCAGTGTTGTTCATCATCTTTATTAATTACCTGGATGAGGGACTGGATTGCGTCCTCAGCAGGTTCACAGATGACACAAAACTAGGAGGAGAAGTAGATATGTTGAAAGGTACAGAGAATACAGAGTGACCTGGATAAGTTGGAGGACTGGGCCAAAAGAAATCTGATGCGGCTCAACAAGGAGAAGTGTAGAGTCCTGCACCTGGGGTGGAAGAATCCCAAGCATTTTTACAGGCTGGGGACCAACTGGCTAAGCAATGGAAAGGGACCTAGGGGTTATGGTGGATAAAAGGCTGGATATAAGTAAACTGTGTCCTTATAGCCAAGAAGGCTAACAGCATACAAGGGTGCATTAGGAGGAGCATTTCAAGGAGATTTAGAGAAGTGGTTGTTCCCTTCTATTTGGCACTGGTGAGGCCACATCTGGAATATTTGTCCACTTTTGGGCCCCTCAGTATAAAAAGGATGTAGATGTGCTGGAGCAGGTTCAGTGGAGGGCAGCAAAAATGATTAAGGGGCTGGAGCACAAGACCTATGAGGATAGGCTGAGGGATTTGGGCTTGTTTTGTTTACAGAAGAGAAGACTGAGGGGTGATTTAATAGCAGCCTGAAGGGGAGCCCTAAAGAGAAGGGTGAGAAACTGTTCTCAGTGGTGTCAGATGGCAGATCAAGGAATAATGGTCTGAAGTTAAAGAGGGAGAGATGTAGATTGGATATTAGGAAAAACTACTTCACCAGGAGGGTGGTGAAGCATTGGAATGCGTTGCCTACAGAGGTGGTGGATTCTTCATCCCTCAAGGTTTTTAAATCCCAGCTTCACAAGTCCTGGCTGGAAGGACTTAGTGGAGGTTGATCCTGCTTGAAGCAGGGAGCTGGACTAGATGACCTCCTGAGGTCCCTTCCAGCCCTATGATTCTATAACAATTTTTCATGAAACATGATGGGGACACATCACACTCAGCACCTGTGACTGTAAGAAAGTGTAATCTGGAGGAATTAATAGAGCTGGGATTCAGGAGGTCCTGAGTTCTAATCCTGGCTCTACCTCTGAATCAACAGAGGATTAGGGAAGTCACTCAGTTTACTCATCTGTAAAAGGGGTTAGTACCTGTGTATAAGTACCCCAATTTTACAAACCACACAGCCAAGAATCATAGAATAGATAAATCAAGAATAAAGACTTGAGAGACTTCTTGAGAGGTAGAGAGGTTAAGTGGGTGGGCTACAGCTGCTATGTCAAAGATCTACATTAGCTGAGACAAATACAATCTCTCAATTATAAGACACTGATTAATAAGTATTTATGCATGATACAGACTCATTAACATCAGTCAAAAGAAGAAGCAAGCATATAACTCATGCTGTCCTGATTTTCAGTTATTTGTACTCACTTCTATTCCAGGGGTCGCTGTCCTGCTATGTCTGATGTCCCCAGCTGGATGGATGGATGTTGAGGCTGTACTGGGCCAAGGATGCTGCCAGAGGTATCCCAGCCTGGCACTTGCCACACCTTGGGAGGTCAGAGCCTAACCAGATGGTCACTTCACAAGAGTAATGGGTAGCTGCATCCATGCACTGAGTCTGGGGAAACCTAACCTAGCTTTCACCCATTCCCCACCACTACAACAGTTGCTACGGCAGCATCTAGGCTGAGCCTCCATTCCCAGAGGTTCAAAGTGCAGCGCACGCTGTCGCTGCTGTGGGGGCATAGCCAGAAAACATTTGGGGCTTTATCGATATGAATCCTCCTGGCTCCATCAGATGTTGTTTAGAGCACAAATGAGACTCTGCCATCCCCGTCCATTCTGGAATGTTCTTTGCATATCCTCTATTTTATCAAGTACCATAAATTTTCCCTCTCTGAGTAGTATTCAGAGAGGTTATTTCAGTCAGCTGCCCAAAGCTTAGTATATACTATTAAAATTAAGCAGTAACAACAAAAAGCCATAACAGAGAAATCATGATTTTCATTAGCTAGTAAATCAGGCAAATTGCAAAGGAATCTCATGGGATGAAGCCGGAGGCACCCGGCTTCCCCACAGCTTTCTCTTGCCAAAGAGCAAAGCCTTGCCAAAAAATTGAAGGTTAGACCTCAAAAAAGAAAATGTCACAAGAATCTTTTAATAATGGGAAGCATTTATTAATCTAAATACAGAGATCGGTGCCAGCTTTCCCTATAATATAGATCTTTTACAATTACAGTGGTTTCAGCTAATTTGTACCTCAAGTTGCAAGGACACTATTACACATTTCGACTTTGATAATGTATGATTAACAAGCATTTAAAAGAATGGTATCCAAAACTATGCAATTGTATTTTAACAAATCAATAATAAATAACATTTCAGAACAAAATACTTTATTAGGCAACCAAATAGATTTACCAGCACCTCAGTAGGCCCAGACACAGGGCTGGCCAGGGGGAGGGGCCGGACAGGAGGAGCAATAGGGAGCCAGCTCCTCTTTTCTTCTTTTTATTTTAAGCAAAAAAAGCACTGAAAAAATCTTAACAGGGGACTTTGGAGATATACAGCAAGGATGGTGAGGTTTAACTTGAGGAGATGAGGTGAATAAAACCCCAGATTTTTCCTGAAATGGGATTATTCTGTTCAGGAGTTTCAGTTCTAAATTCTGAGAACTTGATAAAAGTCAGTTTGCCGATGATAAATACACTTTATGTTGTTCTTCCTCGCCTATGAATGAAGGAGTGGCAAAAAGACAGGCTAGTTGCAGCCCATAAAATTAGCCTCTCACTTCCACTCTGGCCTCCAAATGGATGCGAAGAAAAAAAATTTTGTGATGACAGAGAGATGACTGCTAAAACAGAACATCTAAGTTACCTGAACCATCATGTTGGTGGGGTAAGGGAGGTCTCCACTGAGCTTCCTAATCAGTGGGGAAAAAAGGAGAAAACCAGAGATACTGAGATTTTAGACTTCCCATTTAACAGAAGACAGAAAATGCCTTAGACTGGAAACAAAGTAGTTTAGAGACAGTAAGTGGAAACAAAGCCTTCCACATTAAATCTTCCCACTATTAAGGGGTCTGCTGACATCCAAACATGCTCATGATCATGGGATAAGACACAATGCTGTAAGAAGGTAATTTGCTTCAAGCAATAGCTGCAAAAGGAAAAAAGTTTACTGCAACATACACCAAGTGGGGCTAACCAAGATGACTCATCCAATATTGTAAGTTTAGAACATCTCATTCCACTATGATGACCGTAATAGCCACAGAAAAATACTACATCTTTTCTCTGAAAACTTCCTATTTGTCTAACAGTGCAACTCAGCTACTGACTTAGGTCTACAAAGCCACATGTGGGTTTAGGGTTTGTCTGAATGATTTCTCTCTTCATATACAGGCATGGTATGTCAAAAAAGGGACTCAAGCCAACAATCTCTCAAAATATCTACAGGCTAGTTGTAAGTACTGCTGAGGCTGCCTGAAAGCCACGTAAGGAACTGATGAGCTCAATGGAGAGAATCGAATAGCTGTTGAGAAAGTTTGCACTTCTATTCATCCCATTCTGGGAAGCTATAAAATGCATGAAACTGATAATCTGGGCACAAGACTTTATGCAGTAGCAGATCATCCCCACCCAATACTGTATAGCTCCATCTACACGAGGGGTTGCCAACTGTTTTCCACGGGGGGTGGGGCACATGGCAATTTTTTTACATATTCCGGGGGCTGAACACAAAATAGCCCAAAACCCAAGAACCCTTGCTCCCAGGCTTAATCCCTCTCAGACCCAACCCCCCCTCCACCTACGTCATGTTGGAGTTGAAAGTTTTATTCTCTTTATATTTGTATTTTAGATTCAGTAATGTAGCAATGTAAAGGTAAAGATAAAGGTGCAAAGCTTATCCTCAGAGCCAGATGGCCAAGAAAGGAGGGGCGAAGCATGGGTGACGACAGACCTAATGGCATCAGAAAAGAACCATTGGTACAAGAAGTGATCAGATTGGCACACTGATGTCTCTACAGCATGGAGCAAGCACCCCTAAAGATGACTGATAAAATGAGCCCTTCAGAGATGTTTTGGGAATGACTGATATCAAAAAGATAACGTACCGGTCATGGACTGACACAGCAAAATCCATAGAGTTCAACAGAGAAAAAGGATTATAAAAAGCAGGGTGCTTTGCCATGGGACTTTGGGTTCCTCTTGCCACCAACTCCAGGACAGCATCGACTCAAGACCAACAAGGCCCTGCTCTCCCTCTGTGATCTATCTAGCTGGCCACTAGATTGATCTCGACTCTGGATTGGTAACTATAACATTGTCTGGTGGGACAGCGTGTATGGTGTCTGTGTGTGTGAATGACTGAAAAGCACATGCTACTGCTGTATTCTTAATAAATGCGGGTTACTGCCTTTTGCCCTATAAAAGATCTCGCTTGCTTCGTTTAAGCATAACACTCACCCAGGAGCTCCGTGTGCTGCCACTGCTGCCCCCTGCTGCACCTTTGCTAGGCTGCTGCTTCCTCCTCAGCACAGCTCCCCAGCTCCCCACAGCCCTCCTCCTCACTTCCACCCCATGTACAGCGCAGGCAGCTCCCTGCCCTATTGCACTGAAATAATGGGACTTGGTTGAATGGCCAGATCCCTCCTGCTGGCTGTTAAACCAACTAAATAGAGTTCCATTATTTCAGTGCAGCAGGGCAGGGAGCTGGAGGAGTCAGCGACGGCGGCAGCAGTGTCCGGAGCACAAATGGCTCCTTAAAGAGTCACCTGAGGCTCTGGAGCAGCAGGTTGCTGACCACTCGCCCCACAGCCAGCTTTCAAAATGGCACTGCTGACACCTCCACAGACCAGACAAAAAGGCTCTGTGGATTGGATTCTGACCCATGGGCCACGTGTCAGCCACCCTGGTGTACACTATGGGGTTTGCGTGACAATACGGGCATTTTGTCAACAGAAAACCCCAAGCGTCTACACGTCGAACGAAGGCAGCACCTTTCCTGACAGTTATGTCTCTTCCCCCATGAGGCAAAATGCCTCTGTCGACATATTCTGTTGACAAAACTGTAGCGTAGAGGCGTCAAGGGAGAAGCTTTTGTCAGCAGAAGACCCACCAATGGCGTTGGCCAGCTGGAGCTGGGAGATGCCATGTTCACTGCAATCACAGCTCTATGCTCTGTGCCACTGCCCAATCTTAAAAGGTACAGGGAGCCTTGGAAATCCCGCAGCAGGAAGCGGGCAGCATGCATGCAGCAGAGGCATCACACTCTCTGCTGCCTGTTCCCCACCCACATCCTGCAGCCACAGACACGACATGGCAGCATCGCAAACACCCCACAACCCTCCGGCCCCTCCAGGAAGTAGGGAGAAGACCCCCAGGTCCCACCCTGAGGCACAAAGACATGGGTCCCGTTGTGGACCAAGCCCAAGATTCGGGACCTGCTAGGCCTCTGGTTCAAAGAAGCCATCTCACTTGACCTGGTTGCAAAAAGGTGGAATGCCCTGGGCTACAGTTGGGTTGCCACCACCATGGTGGCATGCAGTCAGCCTGCCCAGACCATGGAACAGGCCCAGGCAAAAATAAAGGAGCTGTGTCAGGGCTATACCCGGGCACAGGATGCCGCACGCCACTCGGGGGCATGATGGGCAAGCTGCCCATATTACACTGAGCTGCACGACCTCCTGAAGGTGGAGGACTCCTCCCCACCTGCGACCCCCTGGACATGGCTGAGGAGGGCCTCCTCAAGCCAGAGCCCCACCCAGGATCCAAGCTGACCTGAAGACAAAGGGTAATGCCACCTCCATCAGCAACGAGGTGACCCTCATCACCACCTTGGAGTCAGACCCCTCCTCCAGTTAGGGCACCTCTAGGACCTCCCTGTACATTTGAGAGATCTTCCAAGTGAGAACCCCAAGGGTCACACACCCTGGAGCAAGAGGGGTGGTCTGGCTTGGGTGGGGTCCTACCCTGAAGGCCCAAAACACACACGTGTGCAAGACAGCGTGTTCCACCCAGACCAACCATGCAGTCTCGGGCACAGGCACTAGCCCACTGCCACCCCCATGGGAGGTCCCAGAAGTCCCTGTGAAGGCACCCTCCAACACGGCTGAGAGTGGGACAGCTGCAAGGGCGATGGCTCGACCCCAGTCACACCACTGAGGACTGCAGCTCTCAGCTCATGGGCACAATTGTATGCAGCAGGCAGCACATGCCCCCATGGACAATGCCTTGAGACGCCCAGCCCAGCTACCACCCAAGTGGGGACCCCACCATGGCCAGACAACCCTCCTTGACTAGCAGCCCGTTGGGCAAGTGGGGGTGTGCGACCCAGTACCCACAGCACCATGGACTCCATGTGTAGTAGGGCCTGCCTGTGCTTCCGGGACATCCCAATATCGCAGCCTGTGGGTGGGGGCTTCCGCTCACACCAGGGTGGGCCTTGGGATGCTGCACATCAGGAAGGACTCTCATTCTGTCCTCCTTGACTCCCTTACACAGCTCCACTGTTGGGAGGCTGGGATAGCCCCACACAGTGCGCAGAGGCAGTCAAAAAGGCAAATAGGATGTTAGGTATTATTTAAAAAAAAAAAAAAGAAAATAAGACAAGGAGAATCTTACTGCCCCTACATAAGTCTATGGTACACTCATCTTGAATACTGGCACTGGAAAAGGGTTCAGAAAAGGGCAACCAGAACGATTAGGGGCTTGGAATAGGTCCTGTATGAGGAGTGACTAAAAAGATTGGGACTTTTCAGTTTAGAAAAGAGGAGGCTGAGGGAGGACATGATACAGGTATATAAAATTATGACAGGTGTGGAGAGGGTGAATAAGGAGAAGTTATTTACTTGTGCCCATAATACAAGAACTAGAGGACACCAAATGAAATTAATGGGTAGCAGGTTTAAAACTAATAAAAAAGTTCTTCTTTACTCAGCACATAGTTAACCTGGGGAACTCCTTGGCAGAGGAGACTGTGAAGGCTAGGACTATAACAGAATTTAAGAAAGAGCTAGATAAATTCATGGAGGTTAGGTCCATAAAAGGCTATTAGCCAAGGGTAGGAATGGTGTCCCTGGCCTCTGACTGTCAGAGGCTGGAGATGGATGGCAGGAGACACATTGCTTGATCATTGTCTTCAGTCTACCCTCTCTGGGGCACCTGGCATTATCCACTGTCAGTAGATAGGCTTCTGGGCTGGATGGACCTTTGGTTTGACCCAGTATGGCTGTTCTTATGTTCTCCCCACGAGCCAACACCAGGGAGGAGCAAGAGTTGGAGGAGCCACAGAGACCACCAGCACTGGGACATGTCAACACCCCTGTCATGGCTCCTTCCCCACTCTAGCAAGACAAATGCAGACGTGGGGGCCAGCAAAAGTACCTCCAAAACCTTATCGACTAGGTTTTGGTATAAACTCTCCCCCCTCCCCCCCCAAAATCCTAAGAAAACCTTAGATTTTGGGAACAACATTCACTGCCATCACCCAATAATAATAAGGAAACCAGGGGAAATTCTCAGCCCCAAAAAGTAAAAAACCAGGACACAAACATTAACCAATACCAGGTTAATAAAAAGAAAAAAAGAGAGAACTTTTATTACTACAACAATATTCGTGTTGCAATCCTAATAACTAGATGGAAGAGTCACAAAGTAAAACACATGGGGAGTCTTCACCATGGGGCTAGAACTTAGTTACCAGGAGAGTAAAAACATTTCTAAAAAGTGCACAGACATCAGATCCCACTTCCCAAACCATAAAACAATAAAGCCTAACAGATTTATCTAAACTTTACCCTACTTACAGAAGATTGGAGGGCCTCTTCTTGGAGGGAAATATTCTATGTCTGTCTCCCTCATGGTTGGAAAGAAGAAACAGGAACAGAGAACGGAAAAAGGAGGAGCCAAAAAATTTCTTTGTCCCAGTTTGAAATTCTTACCTACATTCCTATAGGCCAAGCCCACCTGGCTAAGGAGGTTAACCCTTTTACTCCCAAGCTGCTGGCTAACCCTCATGATCATGACAACCCCACTGTAGTGGGGAGCAGGACCATGGCCAATGGGCTCATTACTGTGGCGAGGAGGACCGGGGGGCCTCAGGCAGGTCATCAATCTCATGGAGTGGCAGCTATGGGCTGACAAGGCATGGTGGGCATGGGACTGGGAGTGGCAGACATCTACACGAGACCAGCTGGTGTCCCACATAGACATTGTCACCAGCATCTGGTGGAATCAGCAGGCCCAGCCACCCATACCCACTGCCCCTGCTCCCCCTGCCCGACTTTCCGCCAGCAATCCTGGACTTCATTCAGTGGATTCTGTCCACGTCCCCTCCCAGGAGCACACGTCTCCATCTCCCAGACCCTCCCTGCTCCCCGCACTGACAGATTATGAAAGGGTATTGAAAGTCATATAGACACAATGAATACACCTAATTCTGGTATACCCCTAGAATAGAATTGAGAATATTCATACAAAATACTATTAATTTCAAGACATTGATATTTGTAATTCAGCTAAAGCTGGCTGCTTATCCATTCTTGGAAAGTTGTCCTTGTGCTTAATGCTTTGCTTCTGAACTGAAGAGAGGTGAATAAAGCTGATTATTAGGATAGCTTGGATTAATCTGAAGGTATTAATTGGAAAGTGTGAACAGAAATCTGCAAACTAATGTTTTGTGAAATACTGTAGCATTTTGTCCACTTTAGCCATGATTATTACATATAAAGGGTTACCTGGTCAAAGAGCTGTTTGCCAGTTGTATTGGGTTGGATGGCAAATTCCAACTCTGCATCCATTGTTGTAACTCTTACGTTGATCTGTGGAGAACAATACAAAATTCTTAGACAGTATGTATTGTACAATGCTTTCAGACAACTGTGACTAGCTCTTAAGAAAAAAATGTTAGTATATTGAGGTCATTTACCATGTAGCAAATATAATTTAATCTTACTTGTACACAAGACACAGAAGATATAACGGCCAAAAGTAAATCTATAGTTTAAAAAATATATTTACTTTCATTCAGGATTAAAATATCTTTGGTGTAATATTTAAGTCAGGATTTGAAAATCGAAGGGTGTAACAAAGTTCAAAAATTATTATGTAACTGGACAAGTAAAATAACTAGAAATAGAATATGGAGCCACTCAGCTACTGGACCATTCCACTTTGTTCAGGATGATAGCAATCAAAGGCTAGTACCATTTGACAGATGCCTGGTGGCCTACATTGGGTGAGTTGTCCATCCGTTCAATTTCTATTCTGGAGATACCATCACTGCAGCTAACCAGGTTAATTACAGAATCATGGGCACATTCTCCTGTTCCTCAACTAACATCATATATGCCATCATGTGCCAGCAATGCCCACGCACCACATATATAGGACAGACTACAAACACTCTTCGACAAAGGATGAACGGACACAGAACAGACATCAAAAATCTCCAAATACACAAACCTGTGAGCCAGCACTTTAATGGAGTGGGCCATTCTGTTAAAGACCTGAAAGTTTGTGTTCTACTGAAAAGGGACTTTAACAACCGGCTACAGAGCAAATGCTCAGAACTAACATTCATATTCAAATTTGACACATTAACACATGGTTTCACCAGGGACAGCAATTACCTGACCCATTATAAGGACCCATATATATTTTGATGTTTTATCTAACTCTCAACTCCCCCCCGCCATCCCTCTGCTCTTCTGATTTGCCAACTTTGATAACAGTTTCTGTACCTCTGTGCTTTATATATTGAGTCTGTTCTGGTAAGGCTATGATCTGAACAAGTGGGTCTGTCCCACAAAAGCTCATCACCTAATAAATTATTTGGCCAGTCTTTTTAAAGTGCTACATGACGGCTTGTTTTGTTTCAATGCACCCTCAGTTGGAAATTGACCAGAGAGGCCAGTGTGATGTAGTGGGGGATACCTGTGTGTATGTGTGTGGCTCACAGAGGGTGTGGGGCTCCTGCTGAGGGTAACTGAGGTGACCAGGTGACACCTCTGGATTGCAGACAAAGGAGGTGGAGGACCCTGAGGGGTTTGAATTGAAACTGGGAGCTGGAAAGCAGTTAGTCTGGGCTGGGAGAGAGAGAGAAAGAGAGAGAGGAGGGAGCAAGACCCCAGCTCTGGGGGGCCCCTCGGGGCCTCCTCTCCCCAGTGTGGATTGGACTGTGTCTCTGATTGCTGTACTGACTTTTCTGTAAGACACTGTGCCCTGTCAACTAATAAACCTGCTGTTCTCCTGCTGAGTGAGAGTCACTCCTGCCTGCAGATGGGGTGCAGAGCTTGGGAACCCCTGAACCCCACCACACTGGTGTCAGCAGTGGGATGTACTGCACCCCAAGGATGGAGCATCCAGCAGTAAGTGACGGCGGCCCAGGAGGAAGAAGGGGGACCAGCAAGACCCAGGTGTGCTGATGGGCAGTGAGGTGCAGTTCCCCAAGGCGGAGGAGCCTGTGGCTGAACCCGAGCAACTGCGGTCGTGGTTACTTGTGGGAGTCCATTGGAGTCAGTCCCAGAAGGCTGAGGGGCCGAGGGCCCAACCCTCGGGAACAAGTGACCCGTGAGGAGGCTGACACGCTGAATGGAGTTCTTCCCAAGAGAGTGTGCTCATGGTCCTTGAGAGCAAGTGTCACATCTGAGAAGGGGTTCACCTGGGAGTCTGTTGGAGTTGGTCCCAGAAGGCAGAGGGGCCTACGGCCCAACCCCGGGGAGCTTGTGACCCGCAAGGAGTCTGGCACACTGAAAGGATTCTTCCAGGAATCATGGAGTGCAGAGGGCATCAGCCTGAAAGCCTGCAACCACGCTCAGCAACTTCACTGTGAAGCAACAGCACCTGGAAACTGAATTGAGGTTAAAGGAGCTGGACAAGGCAGCATGGATGTACAATAGCAGAGTAGAGGGTTAAGGAAACTCCTGCAGGAGTGAGCCCAGATTGGGGCAAGGAACCCTGGACTGCATAGAGCTCTGAACTGAGTGGCCCGCCACACCTCAAAAGGAGGGAAGGAGCAATTCCAACTCATCGTCTACTAGTGGCCAAGACAGATCTGCAAAGTTTTCCAGGCCTGGGCTGAGGAAGGGTGCCTGTGCAGGAAAGTGGCTTGTCCGCTGGGAATGGCAAGTTGTCAGAGAGAAGCTGCCTCACCTTCTGGGTATGTGTCGAGACCAGCCAGGAGGGCTGGGACAAAGGAGAGAGTGTCTGTCTGTGTTGAACAGCAGCAGCACGCCTGGGGAGAGAGCAGAGCCTGCATTTGAAAAAGGTGCCAACGAGGAAACTAGTCCATTGTCTGAGGAAGATTCCCCAGCCTGGGGTAGCTGGAGATGTAACCACCAGGAAAGAGCATTCCAGGTGTGACTCTGAATTCAGCCATTCCCTCTGTTCCAGCCCCCATGGCTCTGGGATGGGCAGTGGTATCCCTAATAAAGACGTTGGTCCTTGGTGGAACAAAGGGTGCTTCTGCTTCTAGGGAAGTGAATCCTTTGTCTGAGCCTGTGGGGGCTCAAGATTAGGCTAAGATCCCAGAGTTAGATCTGAGTGCAGCTGAAGCCCAGATGGGAAGTGGACCTACCTCTGTGTCTCTCAGGGAAGATGGTGCTTTAACTTGGTTTGATCCAGTTAGTATCATCAGGGAATCCCAGAGGCCAGATGATTCTGGTACTTGTTCTTTGCCTGATGTGGAGGTGTTACTGGGAGAGGGTGAGAGGACTCTGTCCGTCCAGAGTCATCCTCTAGCCACGACACAGGAAGAGCAGACTGGCAATGGAGTTATGCTGTCTGATGAAAATAAAGAAGCTAGTACCAGAAGGGAGGAAAGGGATCCTAACCTTTTGTCTAGTGGTACTAGCTGTCTGCCTGGAAGGGGACTATGTGGGAATCTGCCTGATGGGCCAGAAATGATCCTGGGTGTAGGTGAAACCCAGGAGTTGGTTGTGACTCAAAGGAGCAGTGCCCCTGTGGAGCCAGACAAGGGTGAGGAGTTGTTTGAGGGAGCTCTTGAGGAAGAGAATTTCCCTGAAACTTTTCCAGCTCAATCTGTGGGGACTGCAGAAAATGGAAGTGAAGGGAAGGAGAGTGAACAGGAAAAGTGCTTGTGTGTAAGCGTCCGAGCCAGCCCTGTGCCTGTGGAGGAGTTTGTTTTAGCTCCTGATGGCCAGGACCTACATGACTGTGAAACCACTGGTTGTGCTCTGGAAAGGTCCAAAGCAGGCAGTGTAAAGGTTTCTCAGGAATTGAAAGTTGGTCCAAGTAAAGTGAAAACTATCAAGGAATGTGAACAGCCCTGTGATAACCAAAGAAAACAGCTGCACAGTCAATCTCTGTAGAATGCAGGAGAGCTCCAGCAATTCCGCATCTCCAGATGATGGAAACACTTATATTCTCATAATGGACTACACTTCTGATTCCATGGGGAGGCAGAAGTTGGAAGTGGAAGGACAAAGGAGGGCCAGTAAGGGATTAACAGGGATTCCTTCATGTGGATTCTGCATCTGGGACTCATAAAGCAACAAAGCCACACACTCTCTAAGACATTGAAGAACCACCTGATCAGCATCCTGTACAGCAAACAGGAAATCAAAAGAGAGCTCTCTAATCTGGAGACCCTCATAAATGAACAATCTTCCACGCAAACCTCCACATGGCTGGACTTTACTAGAACAAAACAGGAGATTTACAACACACATTTCTCTTCTCTATAGAAGAAAAAGAGACTGTAAACTATCTAAACTCCTACTTTCCACATGGGGCTACAATAGTGATACCCTTAACTCACCCAGCAATATTATCTATCCAACTACATACTCAGCCCGGCAGAAAAATCTGCCCTTTCTCGAGGACTCTCTTTCTGACCCACCATCCCCACAAACTTGATACAGTTCTGTGGTGATCTGGAAGACTTTTGGCCGTCTAGGACTCAAGGAATACTTCCAACACAACATGTAACAGCACACTGACCCACAGGTACCCTCCCACCTACAGTACAAGAAAAAGAATTCTTCATGGACTCTCCCTGATGGTCAAAATGACAAACTGAACCTATACATAGAATGCTTTCGACAGCGTGCACAGGCAGAAATTGTGGAAAAACAGCATCACTTACCCCATAACCTCAGTCGTGCAGAACGCAACACCATCAACAGCCTCAGAAACAACTCTGACATTGTCATCCAAGAGGCCGACAAGGGAAGTGCTGTTGTGATCATGAATAGGACAGACTACCAAAAGGAGGCTACCAGGCAACTCTCCAATACCACATTCTACAAGCCTCTGTCCAAGGATCACACTGAGGAATACAAAGACCCTCCCTATACAAACACAGGAACAGATTTGCACAGACACACCCCTTGAACCCAAACCACGTTTATTCTACCTGCTCCGCAAGATCCATAAACCTGGGAATCTTGGATGCCCCATCATCTCAGGCATTGGCACCCTTACCGCAGGATTGTCTGGATATGTGGACTCTCTACTTAGACCCTATGCTACCAGCACTCCCAGCTTTCTTTGAGATATCACTGACTTCCTCAGGAAACTACAGTCTATTGATGATCATCCTGAAAACACTATTCTGGCCACCATGGATGTAGAGGCCCTTTACACCAATATCCCACATGAAGATGGACTCCAAGCTGTTAGAAACATTACCCCTGATGAGACCAAGGCACAAATGGTGGCAGAGCTTTGTGACTTTGTCCTCACCCCCAACTATTTCAGATTTGAGGACAAATTATACCTTCAAATCAGTGGCACTGCTATGGGCACCCGCATGGCCCCACAGTATGCCAGCATTTTTATGGCTGACCTGGAACAATGTTTTCTCAGTTCTCGTCCCCTAGCACCCCTCCTCTACCTGTGCTACCTTGATGACATCTTCATCATCTGGACCCATGGGAAGGAGGCTCTTGAAAAGTTCCACCGCGATTTCAACAGTTTCCACCCCACCATCAACCTTAGCCTGGACCAGTCCACACAAGAGATCCACTTCCTGGACACTATTCTGCACGGAAGTGATGGTTACATAAATACCACCCTATACTGAAAACCCACAGACCGTTATACTTATCTACATGCCTCCAGCTTCCATCCAGGGCATACTACACGATCCATTGTTTACAGACAGGCACTAAGGTACAACCGTATTTGCTCTGATCCATCAGATAGTGACAAACATCTACAACACCTTTACCAAGCTTTCCTCAAACTACAATACCCACCCATGGAAGTGAGGAAACAGACTGACAGAGCCAGACTGGTACCCGGAAGCCACCTGCTACAAGACAGGCCTCTCAAGGAAAACAAGAGAACACCTCTGACCATCACATACAGCCGCCACCTAAGGCCTCTCCAACACACCATCAGTGATCTGCAACCCATCCTGAACAGTGATCTTTCACTCTCAGACCTTGGGAGGCAGGCCTGTCCTCGCCTCCAGACAGCCTGCCAACCTTAAACAAATCCTCACTAGCCACTATAAATCACAAACCAGTGGCTCTAGGCCTGGAACCAGCCCCTGCAACGGTCCTTGCTGCCAACTCTGCTCACATATCTACACCCGTGACATCATCACAGGACCTAACATCAACCATACAATCAGGGGCTCCTTTACCTGCACATCTACTAATATAATATCTGGCATCATGTGCCCGCAATGCCCCACTGCAATTTAGATTACCCAAACTGGACAGTGTCTACGTAAAAGAATAAATGGACATAAATCAGACATCAGGAACGGTAATGTACAAAAGCCCTTGGGGGAACACTTCAATCTCCCTGGACACTCAGTAGCAGATTTAAGGGTGGCAGTCCTGAAACAAAGAAGTTTCAGAAATCAAATGGAGAGAGAAATCTCTGAGTTGCAACTTATTTGCAAATTTGACTCTGTTGACCAAGGATTAAACAGAGACTGGGAGTGGCTCGCAGCGTACAAAGGCAGTTTCTCTGCCCTGGGTGTTAAAATCTCTCCATTAGACTCTGACAGTGGCTCATATCCCCATCTCATCTGACTTGTTTTTTCTTCTTTTGATACCTACTATTGATAATGGGCCATTTCCACCTCGCTGAATAGACCTTGTCAGCTCTGGCCCTCCCTCTTACTGGGACCGCACTCTTTAAATATCCTTCTGAAACCACACCCCCCCCCCACTCACGCAGCTGATGAAGCGGGTCTTTGCCCATGAAAGCTTATACTCCAAAATATTTGTTAGTCTATAAAGGTGCCACAAGACTTGTTGTTGTTCTCAAAGCTACAGACTAACATGGCTACCCCTCCGACAACAGAGCAGCAGTTTGGTTATGCAAATTTCCAGACTGGCTGGGAGGGGCAGTCTCCCTGAGGATCATCAATAGCTTAGCTCTTGTTAGAAGGGAGGTCACACCCAGAGAGATCAGATTTCCACCCATGGGGCAAGGGGAAGATTCAAACTTGGTTTTGCAAAGGAAAGGCCTCAGCCATTTAGTCCCAAAATGCCAGATTCTCAAGGATGTTACACAAAGGTTGTGGTATACCAAAAAACAATGCAAATGTACAATTGCAATGGGTTTGTTCTTGTTATTCACACTGACTGCTGTAACCAATGGGTACTGCTACCAAAAGCTGTAGAATTGTGCCATGTACTGAATGTTTGGAAGAACTATGTAACATGACAGTGATGTATAAACATGATCTGTATGTTGAAGGAGTTTGTAATTCTGAAATGTCACTGTTGTTTCTGTAACTAGTCTTGCAGCCTCTCACATGACCAGGAACATTCCAAACCTATTGTGTGGCACAGAGGGGGAAACTGAGGCACACAAGCATTTTGGTAGTATGGCTAAATGCCAACGGTGGAAAGCATTTGTACCTTCCTTTGCGGGACTGTAACTGAATTCCAAACATTTACTGGAGCAGCTGTATGGACTGGTGGGCAGGCGGGGCAGGGGCCCAGACCAGAGAAGAACCATTTGATCTGCTGGTGCTGCAGCAGCTGTATGGGCTCTGCCTGCCCAACCTGAGAATGTGGCTGATGGACTGGAGACTGAAGCAGGGAGACCAACCAATCTGACAGAACCAACGGGACTTGCCTGACCGCATTACATGTAAGGGGCCCATACCAAACTCCTTACGTGGTACCTCCCCCTGTTGGATTATGACATGGACATGGTACACATCAAGGGAGCACTGAGGGTACAGTCGATGCCCTATCACGCAGGGAAGGCCCTGAACTTCCTCAGGTCACCGGTTGAGTGACCCTGCTCAGTTTGGTCTGGAAGTGGGGAGAGATGTGATGCAGTGGGGGATATGTGTGTGGCTCACAGAGGGTGTGGAGCTCCTGCTGAGGGTAACTGAGGTGACCAGGTGACACCTCTGGATTGCAGACAAAGGAGAAGGTGGAGCCCGAGGGGTTTGAATTGGAACTGGGAGTTGGAAAGCAGTTAGTGTGGGCTGGGGGGTGGGGGCAAGGCCCTGGATCCAGCCCAACACGGATTGGACTGGCCATCTCTGATTGCTGTACTGACTCTTTTGCAAGATGCTGTGCCCTGTCGGCCAATAAAGCCACTGTTCTCCTGCTGAGCGAGAGTCACTCCTGCCTGCAGACGAGGTGCAGAGCTTGGGGACCCCAAACCCCAACATAGCCAGGTACTGACAATTAGGTCCTTTCACTCCTGGAACAGCTCTTATTTTTACAATTAGCAAAGCAGCACGAAAAAGATGGCACTAGCTCTAATCATGTTCTCTCTCTCTGGTGGAGAGGGAAACTATCACCACTCATTTATTCATCTCACTTTTGCCAGAACCATTCCCCTGGACTCTGAAAAGGAAATGAAAGAAAAAAAAAATCCTATTTTCCTTTTGGTGTCATTTAGAATGATATCTAAAAAGGAGTGGCAATTCTGAATATATATTTTAAATGATGTAACTTGTGAGAAATGAGACCAACTGTAGGCTTGGAAAAACAGTGAATTTTAAAAGAAATAAAATTAAAACCTGAAAAAGTATATATAGTTTGAGAGAGAAATTATATTCTGCTACAAGCATTTCTGATTTTGTTTTACCATACTTATGTTATAAAGGTTTCCCTCTCCCTCAAAGAAGAGCACAATTTTTGCATGCGCTCCTAGAACATAAATCTTACCATTACACTCGTTGTATAAGCTCACCTCCAGGACACATTACTCTACTTTTGCCACTAGATGGAGTATTTCAGAAGGAAATAAGTCTTGGTATATATCATATTAATATCTGTATTGTGGTGGTACCCACAGAGCTCAACCACAATAGGGGTTCCATTGTGCCAGGTGCTGTATGAAGACGTACAAAGACAAAGTCCCTACTTCACAAAGCATCCAAGTTAAGATAATATACCAATGGTGAAGTAAGAGGAACAAAGAACATGTAAAACAATGTGTTAGCTGTCCCCAGACCTGCTGATGGGGGAGTGAGAAGGACAGTGCCTAGGGATGGGGGCAATGCAACTGGGGCCTGGTGAGTCAAAATGTCCCAGAGCTCCTGGCCGCCGCCCACACTGCTACAGTGGTAGTGACCGGAGCCCAAGGCCCCTTCAAATTGGTGCCAGAGTGCCACTGTGCATGACTGATGGATGGGAGCACCATGGTCTGGGTGGGTCTGAGGGCTCCCTGCCCTCAACCATAACCCTTCAGGGGATACAGAGCCACCCTCCACACACATCTTGCCCCAGGATCAAAGGTGGTTGTCTGCTGCATTGGCGGTCTCTCCCACCATCATTCTTTGGCTAAATTTCCTATATAGGCTGAAGCATATAGTTTGATCTGCAGGAAGGAGTTAAAGGAGATTATAGAACTCAGAATGGCATAGTTCTGCGTGTAAGGGATAGTATGAAAGGGTACGTACACATTTGTTTTACAAACAGTTAAGAGATGGGCAGAGCAGGCACTGATGGTGGACTGGAAGAGTCAAGATGGGGTGGCGGGGAGGTATAGTGCAGTCTGAAAAATTTGGACAAGTAGCAAGAGGTAAGAGTTATGGAGGACACATGAAGCTGAAGAGAAGTAGTTTGAACTTAAAGGAAAGTGTGAAAGCTGGTAAAAGATTCAAAAGGGGAGGGGATAAACTGGTTACAGTGATGAGCAAGGGAAAGTTATATTAGTAATTGTGTTTTGCGTTAGTTGAAGGAGAGATTTAAGTGTGATGAAGGAGGTTACCATAATCAGTAGAGCAGATAATAGCTTGGATGAGAGCTCTCTTTGTCTAACAGAAAGAAGACGACAAAACTTAAAATTACATGTGAAGAAAATCTGAATGTAGCCTGGATGTATGGAGCAAGAAACAGGAAGGAGACATAGGTAACCACTAGGTTATAGGACTGATGAAAATCTTTCCTAATGGCTTTATTTTTCAAATTAAATACCCAGAAATCCTAGAAACCTAACAGTTTACGTAAATAGAACTTTCAGCACTTGAACTCAGAAAGCAAAGAAAATAAAGCTGGACCAGATTTTTAGAGAATAAGTATGATTTGATATTTTAGATAAATCACCATTATTACCAAACAAAATGTACTACAAAATTATTATTAGAAGCAGCGTTTATACTATTAAGTGGACAGATTTCTTAAGTGATTCTAGAGGCTCTCTAGAGTCAGAGAAATGGTTGTGAAAATCAAGCAAATAAAGGCATTATTCATTGACAGTGTGCATCATCTGCAAAAGCTAAACACTCAAAGTGACAGTAAAATGAGAAATATACAAACGGAACACGATTTGCATTGTATATTTGTATAAACACAAGTTTCCTAATTCAGATAAAGTTTCTGGTTGACACATGTCCTGATACAGTAGGTGCATTGTAACTTTCTCTCCCCCAGTTGTACTTGTCAGATTCTAACACACACATTAGCAGTACAAGGTCAACTGCGGTAGGTTTATACTGCAATTAGACACCTGTGCTGGTGATTTGGGCTTGTAGGGCTCAAGCTAAGAGGCTGTGGTGCAGATGTTTGGCCTTGGCCTTGTGTCCAGGCTCTAGAATCCTGTGAGGTGGCAGGGTACCAGAGCTCAGGCTTTACCCAATGTGCAAACATCTACACCCCAATGGAACAGCCTCTTAGCCTGAGCCCCATGGGCCCAAGTCAGCTGGCATGAACCTGCCACAGGTGTTTGCCTGCAAAATGACGTACCCTTATACACATTACACTAACCAAAAGAGTCTTTGGCTATTCTGTTACAGCAGCAAAGTGTCAGCCACCAACATTTATGTGCTTGCCTCTGTTAACGGTGGACTCACATTGAGTGAGAAGACACTTTTTTTTTTAAATAAAAGATGAAGACTAAAAGACAATGAGTTCATTGTTAACAAGTTTTCTATTTTAAATCCTGCTGGGTAGCTTTGGCTTCATTCCAAATAATTCTGTTCCTAAACAAGTCAAATCAGCTACGTATGATGTGATTCTTAAGGGAGGAATCTCCTTGCTTTCAGTCACGGCAAAATTCTTGCCCAATTCCTTCTGAACTATCACCTTGAACTAGTAAAAGAAGTTCTGTCGAAGTCACAAGGCAGCTTCTGACCACTGCAAGGAATGACTGATACCTTTTCTGCCTGTCTAACAAAAGAGAAGTGTCAGAAGCAACAGCAGCACTTATATATGGTATTCTTCAATTTGACTAAAGCATTCGGCTCCCTTAAGTAAAAGGCCCTTAAGGACTGGTATCAAACAAGGGTGTGTGAGAGCACTAACACTATTTAATATCTTCCTGGTATCCATGCTCTAGGTCACTGGAGATGACCACCCACGTGGAGTTGAAATAACCTCTTCAATCTGGGCTGCTTCAGAGCCAAAGACCAAGACCACAACAATCTTATAAAAACTCCATTATGAAAAGGAGGCAGCAGCCAGTGCTACTTTGAATGATGGTCTCCAGGCAACTGTTGATGTTTTTGAAGCAGACTACCACAGGTTGGGACTGACTCAATACAGGAAAAAACCAAAGTTCTCTTTTAGCAAACACCCACCATATTACCACCTGCACTAGCCATCATGGCAGATGACCAAGTGCTGGAAAATGTCAACAGCTCCTCCTACCTCAGAAGCTATCTGTCCAGCAATGAAATCTGCCAGCAAATTTCCAATGCCTGCGTGACTTATGGACATTTACGGAGACAAGTCTTTGATGATCATGACATCAAGATGCAGACCAAGATCAACATCTATAATGTCGTAATCACCCCAATGTTGCATCATGGAGCTGAAGGTTGGACTCCCTATGGGCATCATATATAATAGCTGGAGAAATACCATCAAAAGGGTACCTGAGGAGAATATTGGACAGCATATGACAGGACAGAGATCATCATCAGCTCCCCACAGAGGCTGATTCTTGCAGCATTAAGGCAACAATCGCACACAGGCAGTTACAACAGTGTGGTCACATGGTCAGACTGCCTGACATGTCTGCCTAAAAACAGATTCTCTACGCTCAGCTGAGGACTGAGTCAAGGTCTCACAGCAGGCAGAGGAAGCACTACAGAGATGTCCTTAAGAACACTCTGGCAAAGTGCAACATTCATGCTGACATCTGGGAGAGGCAGGTGGAAGATTGGGCAGCTTGGAGGACCACCAGCAAGAATGGTGCCAAACAATCTGAGATCAAGCATTGCCCCTAGGAAGAAGGCAAAAAGAGCCAGATGTAAGAAGCATGCCTGAACCCACATTGACACTCCTGGTGTCAGTGCTGGTGGAGACAGAGATGTCATGTGCAGCTATTGCCAGAGAGTGTTCCTTCCAGAACTGGCCTAATTTCTCACCTTCCCATTCATCAGTTATAGGCGTCCAAAGAGAAATTTTACTTGACAAAAGGGATCCCAGAGAGAGAGCGAGAGAGAACACATCACAGGACTGTTGCCTCAAGAGGTCATCAAGTCCGGCCCTCTGAAGAAGTGGGTCTGTCCCAGGAAAGCTCATCACTTAATAAAATTATTTTGTTAGTCTTTAAAGTGCTACATGACTGCTTTTTTGTTTTCATATTTAGCTTGTGATCCATCATGACCCCCTAAATCCCTTTCTGCAATACTCCTTCCTAGGCAGTCACTTCCCATTTTGTATGTGTGTGGCATGTGGCTGGACTTTTATATCAGGTTTGGAAGCCATTTTAATGCCCAGTGTGACTACTATCCCCAAATTTTGTGTTAAGGGGGTTGTGAGAGGTGTCTAACACAAAAGCTAATGATGCCATAAATCTATGTATGATACTCGTGTGTCTGTATGATGTATGTATGTAAAGATATAGATTTTAGCCATGTAGCTGTATTAAAAAATGTTAAATGCTAAGCTTCACAATAGGAGGTGTAAACTCAGCCACAGCCAGGACACTGGGCTGAACAATTGGGTGGAAACCAGGTTCTTAGACACCAAATCCATATTTCCAGATGCTTGGGATGTGTCAAGCAGCTGTAGCCCAATGGTCGAGTGACCTGGGCTGAAACAAAGGAACAAGTATGTTTCAGAAATTAGAGACTATCTCCTAGGATTCATCCAATGGCAGTTTGCCACAACAGCTCACCTGAGTCAGGTGGGGGCAAACCCTCACAGGACTATTGGAAGAAGGGGCTTTGTCTGAGAACAGAGAACATAAGACAACAATGAAGAGAACACCATGTTGTCTTTTGGTCTTCAAGGGTACGTGTGCCAGCCCGTGGACCCCAGTCGGACGGATCTACAATGGTCTGACAACTGACTCTACATAACCTGAAATGAACTTTCAGAGACTTTCAAGAATCAGCAAACATCATCACTGGCCTGCATCAGCAGCTCTGACTGATGTACGTAAAGCATTGCTTTAACAATCCTTCTCTCTAACCCTGTTCTCTCTCCTCTGTTAACAAATCTTTAGATGTTAGAACTAAAGAATTCATGAGCATGTCTCTTTGGGTAAGAGCCAAATATATGTTGACCAGCGTCTGGGGCTGAGCCCTTTGAGGTCTGGAAGAATCTGTGTGGTGTTGGGTGAAACAGGCTTTAGAGCTTCTCACCTTAAGTCAGGAGTTGTTGGTTTGGGCTGGTATAGCAACTGAGAAGTCTGTGGGTTTCCTTGTGTGGCTTCTGGCTGGCCAGTCGCATTGGCAGAGATGCTGTAGTGGCTGAGTGGATTTGCCTTAATAAGAAGGAAATCTCAGCCTGGGGCTGTAAGTGGCCTGGATTTTAAGCAAAAGTACTCTGGTTTGATTTCTCTAGCTGTGCCCGGAAACCCCTTTCTACTACAGTGTGCAATTGACTGTTTTTCCTAAGCAGAGTACTTTGCATTTGTCCTTATTGAATTTCATTGTGTTCTCTTCATACCATTTTTCCAATTTGTCCAGATCATTCTGAAGGTTAAATTCTGTCCTCCAAAGCACTTGCAAGCCCTCCAAGCTTGATATTGCCTGCATACTTTGTAAGTGTACTCTCTGTGATACAGTTAAATCATTTGATGAAGATGAACAGAACCAGACCTAGAACTGACTCATATGGGACTCCACTCAATATGCCCTTCCCACTTGATTGTGAATCATTGATATTAGTCTCTGAGAAAGGTTTCCTAACTAGATATGCACTCACCTCCAGTAGCTCTATCTAGGTTGTATTTCTGTAAGCTGTTTAAGAGAATCTCACACCTGACAGTATGAAAAGCTTTACTAAAGTCAAGATACATGACATCTATCACTTCCCGAGTCCACAAGACTTGTTACTCTGTCAAAAAAACCTATTAGGTTAGTTTGATAATTTGTTCTCAACATCTCCATGCTATTACTTATCACCTTTTCTTCTAGGTGTTTTCAAACTGACTGCTTAATTATTTGCTTTATTACCTTTCTGGGTACTGAAGTTTGACTGGTCTGTAATTCCTTGAATTTTTTAAACCCGAGACAAATTTACATCAGAATAATATCCCGTATACACCCGTCCTAATTAGTGTTTCCTCTAATTTTTTTCATTTGGGGCCGAATAAGTTTTATGTACACCAAAGCTTGAGCAGATGTGCACTGCCAACACAAACACATGCTGCCAGCTGTGGGCACTCTCCTAATCAGCTGGGCAGCATCTGACTCTCCTGGGCAGCAGCCCAAGCACTCATCTTACAGGGAACAATGGTCCTAACAGAAAAAATATATCTACCAATTCTGGGTATAGGACAGACTTGATGGAGGCTTAGGTGGCAAGGATGCCAATGGAGGAAATTAAGTTAAATAAAATGACTAACAGCACAAGAGGTCCCTTAGCACTATCTACTCTCTTACCCAACATCTCCCAGTCTATTTTATTTATAAAGCATGCCATTTGTCAATGCATTGCAACAACTGGACAAACAGATTTAAAACATCAGATTAATATTAATCCATAATTCTCCATCAACAATTAAACTTCTTTGCACACTGAAGGTTCCTACAGCATAATTTTTTTGCATAGATCTTCAACTAGTATTTTGTAAAATAGTTACTTTCGAGTTAGGTTATTATTTTAAATGCTAAATGATGAGTGACCAAAGAACCACGACCTAACAGGTTTAGCTTACCAGCTGGCCCCTAATTACAGTATCTCTTATAAACTAACCACAAGAGTGCACTCTTTGCATTTAGCAGAAAAAGTTATCTAGCAAATATAACCTGGCCTTTAAAGTACAGTTAACTTGAAAAAGCCAAAAGACGTGAGGAGAGAGGACTGGACCAGCTGAAATTCACTAAATGCTACTGGTCTCATCTCACCTGTTAAGTTTAATATATCTAGAGAAAGCACTAAATTTAGAGCTTGTCTTCATGTATCTGTGTTTCTATGAAGCTGTGTCACTGCAGACATCATGAAGATATTACCTATGCCAAATAGGAGAACCACTCTATTGGTGCAAGTATTCCATCTTGTCAACATGCAGCTCCTACACCAACAGGAAAAAGTCCTGCCCCCTTTGATTTAGTGATGTTGACACCAGGCGTTGGGTCAGTATAACCATGTCACTCAGTGGTGTGGATTTTCCCTTGAGTGACACTGTTACAGCAACGTAAGTTCTGAGTATAGAAGAGCAAACCCACCAGTGCATCACACCTAATTTTGAAACTGCTATGGGCACCTGCCTGGACCCACAATATGCTAATATATTTATGGCTGACCTGGAACAAAGATTCCTCAGCTCTCGTCCCCTACTACTCCCCCTCTACTTGAGATACATTGATGGCATCTTCATGATTTGGACCCATGGTATAGAGACTGTAGAAGAATTCCACAGAGACTTTAACAATCTGCACCCCACCATCAACTTATGCCTCGATTACTCTACACAAGAGATACATTTCCTGGATACTACAGTACAAATCAAGGATGGCCTGATCCGTACCACACTGTACCAGAAACTCATTGATTGCTATACTTACCTACATGCTTCCAGCTTCCATCCTGAACACATAACTAGATCCATTGTTTACAGTCAAGCCCTTAGGTACGATCGCATTTGCTCTGAGCCTACTGACAGAGACCCAAAACTTCAAGATCTTTATCAAATATTCATAAACCTGAATTACCCGCCAGGAGAAACAAAAACAAAATCGACAGGGCCAGACGAATACCCAGAGACCAGCTACTCCAATATAGGCCCAAAAAACCCAAGAACCACTGGTCATCACCTACAGCCCCCAATTCAAATCACGGCAACGCATTATTAAAAGACCTGCAACCTATCCTTAATCAGGATGCCACACTCCAGAAGGCCCTAGGTGACAGGCCTGGTCTCTGCTACAGATAACGTCCCAACCTTATGAGGATTCTCACCAAACAGCCACAGTCTATACCGCAGGAACACCAGTTCTGGAACTTTTCCTTGCAACAAAGCTTGCTGCCAGCTTTGTCCACAAATCTTTTCGGGAGATACAGTCACTGGACCTAACCAGGTTATTGACAGATCACAGGCACATTCTCTTGCTCCTCAACTATATGCCATGTGTGCCAACAATGCCCAGATACTTTGTATATTGGGCAGACTTCAAACTCCCTTAGACAAAGAGTTAATGGGCACAAAAACAGACATAAGAACACTCCTGATCTACAAACCTGTTAGCTGGCACTTTAATGGAGTGGGCCATTCTGTTAATGACTTCAGAGTCTGCGTGTTACTGAAGAAGAATTTTCACAACAGTCTTGAAAGAGAGGCTGCCGAACTCTTTTATATTCAAATTCAACACATTAACACGTGGTTTGAACCAGGATGGGAATTTTCTGAGTCACTATAGGGGCTTGTTTGCATACTTGGCTTAATCTAATTCTTGATTCCACCCCCTTGCCCCCGATTTGCTCACGATGAATTTTTTTTCCAATTTTTGATTATTGTTTTTGGTTCTCTGTGCCTTAAAATATTGAGTCTGTTCTGGTATGGCTATGGTCTGAAGAAGTGAGTCTGTCCCACAAAAGCTCACCTAATAAATTATTTTGCTAGTCTTTAAAGTGCTACTTCACTGCTTTTTTGTTTTGACAGTTCCATTTGCCACCTTCTTTAACAAACATGAAATAAAATGAAATGATCTTTTGAACAGCTTTACTCTGTCACTTATTAAATATCTTTATTAAATAATGTCTTTCTTTATGCACTTGTTGTTTTGGAAGTCGCATACATCAGCCTAAATAGGACTAAGTTCTGCTGAAAAAGATGATGAAGGTGGGTTTGTTTTTTTTTTGGGTGGGGGGGCACGCAGGAAGAAAGGGAAGAGAAGAGGACGTACTAGTGAGACGGTATATTTCCATCCCTATTTCTATCTGAAATTCTAAATGTGCAGTTTAAAATTTATTTTACTTAAGACTCTAAAAATTCTGTTCGGTACATAATGCTACAAAAGGAAAAATAAAATGCTGAAGTAGTAATGATTTCAGGAATCCAATAATTTCTATATTTACAGTTCAATACATGAACCTTTTCTTCACAAAAATCTCTCGTGCCAGAAGTATAATTAAAATTATAAACAAAACAAAAAAAAATTTATATATAATACTTTCTAATCCCTCACACCACTGGCAAGTAGGGATAAGAACTGCATCTCTGAACTACTCATCCTGCTCCTTCTCTGAGGGTCTAAACAGACTGCACTGAGTCACCAGCTCTTCATGACAGTTGGGTCAGCTGGGATGACAACCTTCTCACCCTTGAATCCAACACAGGAACCAAAGGGAGCCATCAAATACTGGATAAGTCTGGTAAAATGACTTGCTTAGTCAAATTAGTCCCTGAGGAGATTTTTTTTCCAGTAGAGCAGCTGCTGCACATTCTTCATCTCTACTCAGAGATGCTTTCTGATGTCCCCAGTAGGAGCAGTCCACTGTGGAACCAACATCACAAACACAGCAGGCAGAAACAGCCCAGGAGCCTGGTGAGTTTCTTGCTCCATAAGTTTTTGTTATTAAAATAGGAGTGGGAGACATTTCTGTTTTATTACCCAAAGCAAAACTTTTTGCAAGCAACAATTAAATCATTGATGAAATTCAAAATGCAGACCAGGAAGCACAGTGAAAGGTACTTTAAAATAAGTTTTGATTATAAACATACACATTCTTACAAAGATGAATCAGGTAGTTTGAAGTCAGAACATCTGTCTTCCCTTTTAGCGTGGTGTTCCCTACAAAAATCAGTCCTCCCACAACATATGCAAGGTGAGTAACAAAGTTCATTAAAGGGATGAAATGCAAGCCACATAAGCAAATTCTGAAAGTACTGAGTTTAGTTTAGAAGAGAGGAAAGTAAAGGCAAGGGGAAGGGAAAAGACTGATCTTCAGATACCCGAAAGGCTACCATAAACAAGATGGACAAAAGTTGCTCTCTTTTGCCACACAAGGCAGGACAAGAGCAAATTTAGATTAAATCTCAAGAAAAACACACCCTTCTTCCTACTGTTAATAGGACAATGGAATAGACTGCCTTGGTAGGTTGCAGAAACTTCTTCACAGAAGGTTTTCAAAAGGAGCCTGAATGGCCACCTGGTTTGGATGGGTTAGACACAACAAATCCTGCAGCTTGCAGTGAATACACTAAATCAGTGTTTCTCAAGCAGGAGTCAGCAACGAAGGGTCCTGAGGCACCTTATAGACTAACAGAAAAGTTTTGAGCATGAGCTTGTGTGAGCACAGACTCACTTCTTCAGATGTCAGTGAGTCTGTGCTCACGAAAGCTCATGTTCAAAACTTTTCTGTTAATCTATAAGGTGCCACAGGACCCTTCATTGCTGTTACAGATCCAGACTAACACAGCTACCCCTCCAACACTCAAGCAGGAACATGTGCGCCCTTGGGGGGTACATCAAAGCATTTAGATATTTGCCTAGTTTTACAAGATATATAAACACACTAGTGAAGTTAGTACAATCTACAAGTTCATTCAGACAGTGTCTTGCTTATAATACTCTATATATGTCTTACACTGAAATTTAAGTACAATATTTCTATTGCAGTTCATTTATTTGATAATAAGATGGTTGAAAATTAGCAAGTTTTCAATAGTAGCCTTGTGTGATATTTTTGTAATTTTTTTCATAAGTAGTTAAGTGAGGGGTAACTTGCAATGCAAGTTTGCTAAGCAAAACAAATCTGACTCCTAAAAAGGGTACAGTAATGTGGATGGGTTGGATGGCACTTGTTTCAAGACCTCAGATTAGCTTAGGACCATGTTCCCCTCTATCAGGGGTACATGTACCCTTAGGGGTATGCAAAACAAGTCCAGGGGTACTTAATTTTTTTTTAAACAAAGGGATACTTTATGAAAAAAAGTGTTTGAGGAAAAACTGGACTAAGTGGCTCTTGTAGTCCTTTATAATGCTTTGATTCTATAATCAGCTGTCTGTAAACAGAAAACTGTTTACGTAACTGACAAAAATCAAGGATCTAAGTGTGACATGGGGTTTGTATACAGTGCACAAATGTACTGGAAGGAATGGCTGTGTAGTTGTTTTGGAGTTTAAATTATCATGTGCATGTGAATGTAATCCCAGGGCAGATGCACTCCTGGCAGTTTAGATTGAGTGCCATATGGCACCAGTCTCCATGTGAACACTAACACAGCATTCTCTTGATTCCTCCCATGATTTTTGACCCAATCTTGGGCACTGGTAACCACAAACATAATAAGAACTCAAGGCTACTAATCACATTTCAGGGAAGGGCATTTTTCCTGGGCTCTCTTCTCTAGGTCACCAGCCCACTCTGCTCAGAGATGTGCTGCTCTATCACTGTAAATTTGAAAACCTCTGGGAACACACAGCTGGCTTTCCACCAGTAGGCTGAAATAAAACTTCCCTTTCATATTCTGGAATCTCTGGGATTGCAATGTCCTCAAGAATGTATAGCAGCTGAAAGTACAGAAAAGACTTATGCAGTAAACTTCCCACCCCCGTCCCTCTCAAGGAGTTCAGCAATTAAACTGTAAACTGTAACTTGCCACTGAATGTGCAGTATTTTCACTGTGATTAACTGGAGTTGTATCCTGGGAGCTAAGACATTCCTCTCAGAATATTCTGAAGCTCAGTTTTAAAAAGCATCATTTTTTGGCCTTAAGATTCCACAAGGCACTTTTGTCTACATATGGCAGTAAACCTGTTGAGAAGCACTGCAACAATAATGTACTGTTTGAAATCTGATTTTAGTCCCTTCAAGCTCTGCTAATACTTTGACCCTGGTAAAATGGTCCCATTCCAACAAGACCTTGGGATACAGAACTGTCACTGACTTCCATGATATCCATGATGGTGGAAATTCCAGACAGGGCCAACGATCAGGTGTTGTACATGAAGAAGAAAACTTAAGTAAAAATGGAAAGTCAAGATACTGGCTACAGAATCAGGACAGAGTCTCACCTTTTGAGAAGGGGCTTCCAGGACAGTTTCTGGAAAAAGAATGGTAGCTCAGGGAGGAACAGGGAACCCAGGAGAGACATTTTCAAAAAGCAGATAACGCCTAAAGCCGTTAAGTATTACGGGCTCCTCCTGAACTTATACCAAGTGCTGAGTCCCCTGACTTCTCCACAATTCCATGCGTTATAGGTCTGTCCTATGGTTGGATTACTACTGCAATTGAAACTTAGAAGTTGGATATTGCAAATCTGCCACATGCAGTTCTCCGACCCCATGCCAAGTCCCGTTCATCTGCAAGGCTCCACTCCAGTGCAGACAAAGCTCCACCCTGTGAGCATCTCCTGGAAGCGTCACCAAATAGGAAAGAACAGAAAGAGGAGCAGGAGGTCAGGGGACACAGTGGTAAGATTTATTGTTGGCCCTGTTCATGCACTTTGTTGTTGTCAATGATTTTGGTGTTGATGTATTACTATTATTTTAATGTGCTAAGACACGGGTTGGCAATTCAGTTAAAAAAAAAAAACCCTCAGTAATTCAAGAGCTGCAATGCATGTGAATGTGAGATGGTCCTTAATAAATAATGTCAAATCATATGTTTTGTAACCCCTATTTTAAGAACAGTGTACACACAGTGATTTGTAACGTACATGTTTACTGCAGGACATTCACTGTTTATTGAAAATAATCAGAAGGTTTTTGTCTTGTTTTGCACTTTGCAATTATAGCATCAGTAGCCACGCAGCAGTCCTTAAAGAGCCATATGTGGCTCCAGAGCTGCAGGTTGCAGACCCCTGTGCTAAGACAACTGGCTTACCTAGCAGTGACTTAATGTACTTTTGCTAATATATGTTCAAAAATAAGGCATTTATTTTGCTAAGAATTTTTATTGCCATCACTGCATCATATTACAAAATGAATGCTCCAAATAACTAAGGTAAAACACATGGTAAGAGAGAACTGAGAAGTTACATGCAAACATTTCTCAATACGTTTCTCTGCATCAATCTTCCCATAAATCCCACCAGCACTGTCAATTTATAAGCGCTCATGTAATTCGTAATTACTATGCATAGCAATCCACCCTTTCCCCCTACATTTCATTGTACGACGTGGTAGCACCTCATTTACTGTAAGGACTGTACAAACAGACTCACATGTATGATTCTCCCTATTTCACTGGCCAGACGCATGCTGTTCTAGCTGTGACAGGTGCATTTTCTAAATGTACAAGTTCAGCAATTCACTACCGTCACAGCTCTATTCAGCAACAAATGGCTCAGTCTTTTGCTTCACACAGACTATGAAGACCACAGCAAATTGCAGCAATGGCACTGATGACAAGCATTGAAACAGGTCTGTAAAACAGCACCCGTAGACTAGGAGTTTAAGATCAGAAGGTATCACTGTGATTAAACAGTTTGACCTCCTGCACAAATCAGTCTCCAGAACCTTACTTACTGAATCCTGTGAAAGATGCATAACCTCTGGCTAAATTACTAAGTACTCACTCAAATCATGATTTACTTCAAGTTCTTCTACCATTTACTCTAGTTTAACCCAGCTAAGTGACCTGCATCCCCACTCTGCAGAAGGCAGCAAAAAAGCCAGGGTCTCTGGCAATCTTACCTAGGTCAAAATTCCATCTGGCCCCAAATATGATGCTAAGTTAGACCCTGAGCATGTCCACAAAATACACCAACCTGAAATGTAAGAAAGAATTCACTGTAATAACTCAGACTTCCCAACTAGTATCCCATCTCTGGCTATTGAGGATATTTGCTACTAACAGTCACAGAAGGGCCACCAGACATTGTAGGGAATCTAATCAAACCATCCTCTCTTCTGGGGCATTAAATCACTATTATAAAGTCATTGAAAGTCTAAAAAAAACCTTTTGCCATGCCTGCTAAGATCAGTATGTGCATCAGCTGCCAAGCCATGTCAAGGGAGCATGCAGGTTCCCTCACGGTAACACTATGGACAGTATTTCTATCTATAACTATCAGTGGAAGTCAAAGATCACCAGTGCAGGTATTGCAAGGGGTGCACCAGACAAGTGCCTGTGCCTCTGCCCTGCCCGCCCCTGCTCTGTTCATGCCTCTCCCCTTCCTTGTCCATATCCCTCCTTCTCACCACCCCTGCTCCGCCCTCTCCCCACCAAGCCACTTCCAGTGGATGCAGGAGCAGTCCACCCTTCTCCTGGAGTGATGTGGCCTAGAAGTAGAACTTTCGAGCTGTGCCCCTGTGGGGGAGGGGCAAGACTGCCCCCATGCTCATCAGAATTGGCACTCTCAGTGCAGGGGCAACATTGAGGGGATACACGTGCCCCCCCCCGTGCAACCCCATATGTTGGGTATCATGGGAGTAATGCTCCAGCCTCTCTGTGAACGTAGACTCCCCATCATCAGAAAACCTTAGCAGTATGAGCTTTTCCAGTGCAGCCCATGCCAGTGTCCATAAATCTTTATGTGGTCCACAAGGGCCTTCACTAATGCACAGGAAAAAAAAAATATCAATTAGGGCTACATGCAAACGAGAAGCCAAAAAATAACCCAAACAAACAAAAAACCCCACCCTCATGGATGTCACCCTCAACTTATAAGCAGAGGGGAGGAAAAAAAGAAACACTCAACACCCTCATACAACTCAGGGCACCAGGATTCCCCTCCTACTCCACCCCTGTTGGGAGACTTGCCTTGCTCCAGCCTGCAAGGCTCATGGATCTCTTCCCCTTCCCCTCAGCAGTGAGGAGCTAGTGCTGGTACTCCAGCCACACAGGAGGCCACTGAATCTTGGCATCCTGTGTGTGGCTAGAGTGCCAACACTGGCTCACCCCACTGCAGGGGACGGTGGGAGAGCCCTGAACCTCACAGGCTGGATTTGGCCCATCGGCTGTAGGTTTCCTATCCTTGGTCTACACAGTAACAGTAGTACCCTTTACAGTTTATAAACTCTTGGGCAAAAGGAGAGAAAATTATGAGCATGAATCTTATCAATGGCCCCAGCACAATTTGGAAACCCGATTACTCCAAACCAGTATTTACTTCAGGGATATTTTTTATGCTACAGGTTTGCAAATTATGGTCTGCAAACCATAAGCGGTCCACTAGCTCCATTCAGGTTCATGAACAGCTCCCACTAAGGTTCCGACACCATAAGACTGTCTGAAAATGAACTGGTTCTTAATAAATAAATAAAATTGAAGAACTTCTTGCTGCTTTTAAGCAACAGTTTGAAGATTACCATCCAGTAGAAACTTAACCAACAACGGGATTCACTCTCCAGATCACCACCTTGTTGTGGTGAGTGGGCTTGTGTGTTCCAGTGAACCCAAGAGCGATGCTGTAGGGAGTCTCATACTCCCAGCAGGGTCACCCATGGTGGCAAGATCAAGAGAGAGGGTCCAGATGAAGAACAACTGTAAAAAGTTCTCAATGGCAGAGCACGTGGAGGACAGCAAAGGTAATGCTACAATGGCTGTGAAGGCAGATGAAGGCTGCAGTGGCCAAGAGACTCCCAGTCATCGTGGAACCCGTGCCATTGGACCTGAACCTTCTATCTGTCAAAAATCATATGGTGGCCTCCAAGAGGGGTGATATTTAAGTGGGAGCCTAAAGTGGAGCTCTTTGTGTTACTCCAGAACCCACAAACCTGAGGTAAGAGGCCACTCACAGTGTCCTGATGCCACAAATGGCCTCCCA
This sequence comes from Carettochelys insculpta, assembly GCF_033958435.1. Taxonomy (NCBI): domain Eukaryota; kingdom Metazoa; phylum Chordata; order Testudines; family Carettochelyidae; genus Carettochelys; species Carettochelys insculpta. The sequence goes on from NC_134137.1 coordinate 43,730,174, forward strand.
GGAGAAACACACTCTTTCGCACTACCATATAACACAAAGGTAAAATTTGAATGATTTTCCTGTGAAAGTTTTAATTAAATTTTATCTAGCCAAAAAAAAAAATTAGTCTATTCAAGGATAAAATTTATATACTAAATTATTAAAATTCACTATAATCTTCCCAAATTCAAGATAATTAAGAAAATGTTAGGATGTCAACATTTCTACAATTCATAGTCTGCTGTTGCTGGATGTATTCTATACCTGAAGAAAATCAATAAAGATATACTAATTATAAATCACTCCAGATTTTCTGTTGCATCTTCAGACCTAACCCATTAGGTGTCTAAGGAACATGATCCTTCCTTTTCAAGGGCTTTGAGTCCTGTATCAACAGACTCCAAAGTCTGACCAAAAACAGCTGGTGGGAGGGGGGGAAAAAAACAAAAAACTAGCAGTCATCTTACAGTCAATTAAACCTAATCTTCTTAGGCTATGAGATTATTAAAAGTTATGTAAAAGTGTTTAATTTTAGCCTCAATATTTCTAGTTTAGGCGAAAATCTGGAAAAATGGCATGTAGTCAAAAATGATTTTGATTCAGTTTTTTTTTTTTTGGAAGAGCATGCTGGAAATTAGATTAAATAAATAAATATTCAACTATTGAAGATTGTAGAGGTAATTAAACCCTTCAAAGCTCATATCCACTGACAACAATTGTTTGTGATCAGAGTTAAGGACCTGATCCAACTTCCATTGAAATCACTCAAAGGCTACAATGGAAACTGGATTAAGAACTAATTCCACGATGCCCAATAGGGTTGAGATTGTAGAAGAGTACAGGCAATGCTGAATAAATAGGCTCTGGGAAGGCCTCTGGATTACAAATATACTTACACAGTCACCTCAGTAAGAAAAAGTCAAGGTTCAACAAAAATCACTGATTGCATTATATTGTGCAGGCTCACACACTTATAAAAATGTGTTAAAGTCTCCGAATTCTATACATGAGACTATTCACATTTCAACCAAGAAATTTCAAAACTGAAGATTGCTAAAATGTTAAGAGTAATACAGATAAAGAGAGCTATAGCATAGAATTATCCAAGTGTTTCCTTGTTATAACATTTAAGTACCAATTCACTGTGGTGCTCTACAGTAATTAAGGCAACAGTCATAACTCTAGAGTTAAGACTTAAAATAAATGCTCACAAAAGGATTTAAACAAACAAAGAACTAATCCAGGAACCAGGCATGGAGTTTTCAGCAATATCCATGCCTGGAAAGGACTGAGCCTTGGAACAACAGATACATAAGTGAAAAGGAAATGTTTAGACACAATCAAGTTTGTTTGTTTTTTGGTTTGTGGGATTCCTCTTTGCTGACTGAGGTATCCCCTGTACTTTTAAACTGAATCCCAGGAAAGCAATTCTCTGTGCTTTAATGTACCTTTTTCAGTTGCTCTATAACATCTAGCAGGCAAATAAACTTACCAAGTATGTCTTTATTTTGTTAATAAAATCACTTAAGATTATGATCTGATTCCTGTATGCTAGAGGACACGAGGTTCTGCACACACTTACCTGAGACTGAAAAGTTAGCTATTATGAAATTGCAGTTTGTTTACAAGTTCTCTCCAGATGGGAAGGTCCAAGTTGTGGTGCACTCTGGCACTTTGAATGCAGAAGGAGGAGGCTTGCAAGAACTTTTAAAACACCCTGCCACTAAAGGCTTCTGCTTAAAAGACTCCTGAAGGTCACAGATTCATTGATCCTAGGCAACACACTCCCACCCAAGCACAAAGCTCTCTTTTGAGAGCTCAGGAAGACACCTGGAGTGTCTCCCTGTGGGGTAACCCCATGCTCTTAAATCCTCCCTGCAGGAGGGAGAGTGAAAACAAACTGCAATTTCATAATAGCTGACCTTTCATTTGAGGCACATGTACACAGAACATCCTACCTTCTAGGACATTAATCAGATCATAGCCTTAAAAAGGTGATTTTATTAACAGAACAAAGACAGCACACTTGGTAAGTATATTCCCTTGTTAGGAGTTACAGCACTACTAGAAGGTAAGATTAAAGTGCATAGACAGCCCAAAAAACAAAACTCCAAAATTAAAGGAAATCTGATGGCATCTGACTAAACATGCCCTTTCTACTCATATCTGCTGCCTCAATTTTATCACTGGAAATTCTATGACTGGTTCCTGGCTTAATCCATCTCCCCCCAGCTCATCTCTGCTCACACCAAAAATACTACAGCAGGCAGATCACTGCATCAATTAAAAAAATCACTCTTCTCACTGGCTCTCCTGGATCCCTATCAGCATTTCCTGAAGTAAGTTGCTCAGGAACCACTGTCTCTGAATTTAACCCTTACAGTCAGCTTAGTTAAGTGAATGGCTGGGATATCTGGAAAGAGTAGTACCTTTCCCACTCACCCCTGAAGGTTAAAAAGCTTGGGGGTACCCTACAGGAAGACAGTTCCAAGTGTATCTTACTGGGTTCTCAAAGGATTTTTTTTTTTTTAAAAAACGGTGTTGGAGGTGGACAGCAGTGTATCACCCAAGATCAGGGAATCTGAAACTTGGGGCATTTTTTATTAAGCAGAAGCAGCAGGCCCACCAATGGGGGCGGGGAGGCGCCACAGGGACAGACAAAAGGTTGCTGTTACCACAGGTGCTGGTGTTTCAAAGAGGCCTGGAGCTCCAGGCTTGCATGAAGTGCTGCGGCAGCACTGCTCCACCACTCTGCATAGTTTGGTGAGGGTGGGGCAGTGCCACAGTGCAGGTGGTGCTCAGGGTTGACTGCCCTATGCCCCACCCCTTCTACAGGCATTGAGAAGGGTCCCCCTCCCACCTGGCTCCAGGCCCATCATGGCTGTCAACCGTGCTAAGTGGCAGGGTACTATAAAGTTCCTGTGGGCCCCCCGCCTTTTGAAGTGCCAGAGTAAAGAACAGCCTTAACCATTTATTTTACTTGGTATTCCTCAAAAAGATTTCATATTCTCCCAGGAGGTCTGCTGCCAAAGTCCAAGGCAGTAAATTGAGAAGTTCTGCATAAAAATTCCTATAAACCAGTTGCGCTTCCTCCCGCCTAGTAAGAGTTCAGATTCTTCTTTGAAATCTGATATTCCAATTTTCCTGCTCTCCATGAAAAACTGCCAGCACTTCTAACTCCCTCCAGTCTCAGTTAAGAGGTAAGGAAGCAGTTTATATTCTACTTACTCCCTTTTTCTCAACAGCCCTGGAATTTGGTTATGCAGAATTCTCTCTGGCCAGCCAATGCAGAAGGAAGCCTTGCCCACCAAACTTCAAGGTTCTGATCCCAGGCCCCCAACAGAATGTCCTCCTCGAGTATTTTCCTCCCAAGTGCATTGCCACTTTACCAAACATCAGCACCACACCCACACATACCCACCCATCCAGACACACCCACACCGAGGAATGCAGCATGATGGCCCCAGAGACTTCCCTCCTTAGCCTTAAAAGACAAATAAAATCCATACTACACAACTGGGAACACTACTGAAAGCCATATTAAGAGAACCAAAATAACCAAGGCTCACTGTGCCACAAGTCCATGTGTTTCTGTGAGATTTTCATGCATTTAATACACAGCATCCAGAGGAAAGGTGTAGCCAGAAAAGACAACCTCCTTATATTGACAAGTCTGAGCCAAACAATATTTCTTTGATCTATTGATTCACTGAGTTACAAAAGGACTAGGTATTATAGAATCATAGAATACTAGGACTGGAAGGGACCTCGAGAGGCCATCGAGTCCAGTCCCCTGCCCCGACGGCAGGATCGACCACTATCTATCTAATCTGTTCTCAAATATCTCCAGCAATGGAGATTCCACAACCTCCCTTGGCAATTTATTCCACTGTTTGACCGCCCTGACAGTTAGGAACTTTTTCCAAATGTCCAACCTAAACCTCCCTTGCTGCAGTTTAAGTCCATTGCCTCTTGTTCTATCCTCAGAGGCCAAGAACAACCAGTTTTCTCCTTCCTCCTTATGACTCCCTTTTAGATACCTGAAAGCCGCTATTATGTCTACCCTCAATCTTCTCTTTTCCAAACTAAACAAGCCCAATTCTCTCAGCCTCTCTTCATAGGTCACATTCTCTAGACCTTTAATCATTCTTGTTGCTCTTTTCTAGACCCTCTCCAGTTTCTCCACATCTTTTTTGAACTGCGGTGCCCAGAACTGGACACAATACTCCAGCTGAGGCCGAACCAACGCAGAATAGAGCAGAAGAATGACTTCTCGTATCTTGTTCACAACACACCTGTTAATGCATTATCATAATTATTTATTCCAATGGCTAAGTACAAGGCTGAAAGAGCATTCAAGCAGTCAATAAATATAAAGAATAAGCAAACATGCTCTTCCACACCAATGAAAATTGGAGTAGAAAGGTATAATAGGATTCTCTCTCCACCCTCTCCTTAATGCAGCCTGGTATTGTGAGAAACAGCCCAGGCTAGAGAGACTTAAGTGGGCAGTGGGGTCCCACAATACCTTCTTAGTGACTAGCAGCAACTCCTCCAGGAGATGGTCATCACCCAGCACACAACATGTGGACACCCCATACCTGGACAGATGGCAGGAATGCTCACAGAGCCATACAGCCTTACTCACAAAAAGTAAGGCAACAGAGCCAAACCCCCCCAGGTCCTAGCATTATACCTCAATTACATGAGATCGAATTTATTAACTGATTCATCACTCCATCAATGGAAAGGGATATGCTAGTTTTTTGTAAAACCTGGACCAAGTTCAGGCAATCTGACTAGTAAAGAAACAGTAAAAGTAGTTTGACTACTAAGATAGAATTTAAGTGACTGTAAGCATTATGCACAAAGTCAGAATAGTCACCAAAACAAAGCATGCATTCTTAATTCTCAGCCCTATTAGACTGGCTAACAACTAGATCAAGCAGTCTCTCTCACTCCACCGGATATTGCAGTATACAGGTGTGCCCCTGTAACCTGGGCCAGTATCCTCAGAGTCTTTAGTCTTCTCAGGCTGCGTATACACTACAAAATAAAGTCAAATTTATTAAAGTAGACTTTGTAACACTGCATTTTATAAAGCTGAAGTTAAGTGCCTGCACCTGCCCGCAAAGTCAACTTAGTGCATCCATACTACATTGTGAGAAGCCAGCCCACAGTTCCCTCAGCCCTGTGGCATTCTGGGATTTTTTTGCTGGTGTGTTATGGGGAAAAAAGTTCCCAACAAGTGGCGATGTCATCTTCCCAGGCTTCACTGCCCTCATTCCCCTCCCACTGAAAACAAATGTCCATTTTTCAGAAGTCTTTTTTCTCTGAGAGAAATTGTTTGAGTCATTTGTATTACTTACCTTGTTACCAAATGTGTTCTGAGAGCACCCAGCTGACTGAATCATTTCAACATGTTGTTCAACAAGTTTTCTTCATCTCACATCTGTATGGGGCAGCCTCCGACCCCCAAGGCACCATTTGGCTGCTGGGCTAAACCCCGCCTCCCCACCACATGGCTAACCCCTGCCCCACCACACTACCTGGCGGCTGGGCTGTGGGAACCATGCTAGCAGACAGCAGCATGTCCTGCCCTGCAGGGGGTGAAAGCTTTCTCCCTGTGAGAAACTTGTTTTCTCTGTTTCACGTTTCCGGGGCTCATTCTTAAAAGCTTCAAGCTCTGGAATTTACACCATGCGATGGGGAGCTGGCCCCCGAGAGAAATTTTATGGAGCTGCCTAACCTTTCAGATGCACAACTGGTTGAACCTTGTCAACAGTTTGCTCAACAGTCTCCAGAACTGGCCCCTTTCCACAGAAATTTTATGGGGCTGCCCTCACCTGGCATAATGCACCAGGAAGCTGGTCCCAGGTCCCTCCCAAGGCACCACATGTTGGGGGGCTGGCCATAGTAGTCTCCCTTCACAAATCATGTGGCTCAGCGGAAGATTTCATGTGACAGAATGGAGCTTGTGGGCACACACTCTCTCTCTCCTACCAGAGGCAAGAGAATCCCTTCATTCTTTCTTCAACTCTTCTGTCTTGTAATGTTTCCTTAACTTTTCCTTCTCTTCTTGAGCCACTACTACTTCTGATAGGGTAGTCAAGCAACCACTAGACACCAATGCTCTTGGGGAATCTTTTGTTCTCTTCTGTTTAGTTTTGGGGATTCAAAATGAATCTGGTGGAAACACTTCTAAAGGTCTCCTAACCTCATGTTGGCGACAACAGTGCCATGGCCTTCCTAGAGCATTCTTAACTTCTTGGTGGTGACTACTCACGGGTACCGCCCCCCCCCCTCCCCCTCTCCTTCAAACTTGGCTCCTTCAGCTAGATACACTAGCACTTTTGCATTTTCCTTGACCGTGTCTACACTAGCCCCAAACTTCAAAATGGCCACGCAAATGGCCATTTCGAAGTTTACTAATGAAGTGCTGAAATACATATTCAGCGCCGCATTAGCATGCGGGCGGCCGTGGCACTTCAAAATTGACGCGGCTCACTGCTGCACGGCTCATCCTGATGGGGCTCCTTTTCAAAAGGACCCTGCCCACTTCGAAGTCCCCTTATTCCTATGAGCAGATGGGAATAAGGTGACTTCGAAGTAGGCGGGGTCCTTTCGAAAAGAAGCCCCGTCGGGACGAGCCACACGGTGGCAAGCTGCGCCAATTTCGAAGTGCCGCAGCCGCCCGCATGCTAATGCGGCGCTGAATATGTATTTCATCTCTTCATTAGTAAACTTCGAAATGGCCATTTCAAAGTTTGGGGCTAGTGTAGACACGGCCCTTGAGAATAATATGAAGTCCTTCACTAGTTGCATGGAGCCACTCTGTTCCACTTTGGCATCATTAGTGTTTTATCACTAGGAGAAAACTAGTTGAACAACCTGTTGACATGGTTCAGTCAGCTGGGTGTTCTCAGAACACATTAAAATGTTTGTGGGTGGCCACTGTAAATTCCAGAGGTTGAAGCTTTTAAGATGAGTTGCAAACTCTTTATGATTACGTGGCCTTCATGTTGGAAGTGCACTCCATCAATTCTACAGATAAATTACTTTATGCCCTTTATGGAGTGCCACAGGAGAATTAACAACCAGGATGATATATGGGTCCACAAAAGGGAGGAAGAATCAGCTGAGACTGGGGGTACATACCACTTTCCTCAGGCTTTAGTGTTAAATCCTGTGCAGGGAAAAAGCTCTCTCAAGAACTGAAACCCTGCAGAGGGCAAGACATGCCACTGTCTGCAGACATGGTCTGCACAGCCCAGAAGCCATGTGGTGTGCGTGTAGTGAGGATTGGGGGGGGGGGGGGGGGGGGCGGGATTTTTTTTTTTTTTAACCCATCACTTCTGTGTGTCCCTGGTATTTATTCAGCACAGATTCATCCACTCACACAGAAATAAGACACTGGCTCTCCTAATGGCTCCATGCTGGGGCTCTTTTGTGGCCCTGAGAAATCATGGCTAGATAAGATCGCCGAGCTGGTCAGAAAGCAAATGAATTCAAATTCCCTGGCTTTCTGTTTCCTACTTCCTGAACATCTGGAGAACAGCAGAGTTGAAAGTGGCCATCCCGGACACATTCGGAGCATTGTAGGATACTTCCAGAGGCTGATAAAATCAATTCAAAGTAATGCTGTTTCCACACTAGCACCAATTCGACATTTTACATTCAAACTTGGCATTACACCACACTGGAGGGATGGAGCAAGAAAGTCAACCCTAGCACCCATTAAAACTGACCTAATGGCGTTTGCAGTGAAGACAGTCACATTGCAAAAACTGAGCGAAGTGCCTTAAAACTGACTTTATGCTCTAGTGTAGACACAGCCTCAGTATCCTGGTTGCTTGCAGTGTAAGTGGGTGAAGAACACAGCCAAACATGTGGCTACTGTGTTCTGTTTTATATCCTCAGTACCATGTACTTGGAGAACACAAGCCCATGCATGTCTGGAGGCAGTGCTGAGTCTAAGCAAAGCTGAGCAATTCCCCGGGTGAGATCTTTTGCAGGTGAGTCACTGCATCCTAGCCAGTGGTTATGTCTCTCCAACAGCCCCCACCCTAGCTGTTGGTTATGTCCAGTGCCTTTTTTTTTTTTTTAATATATATTATTTTTAAAAAGAGGGCCAGTACCCAGCTCGCTTTGCCTTCCTTCCCCGCGCCCCCCCAAGTCAATCCCAGGGCTGGGACTGCCCAGGTCCTCAGTAATGGCAAGTACCAGAACAAAACAAAAACAAAAAACAAACACACAACAACCTTGATTATATCCCTTGTCATTGTCTCTGTAGAGCTAGTATCCAGGCACCTCCCAAATTCACAGCATACTTTAGCTACAACCATACAATGCTTTCTTATAACTTAATATGCATTACCTATACATATGGTCTGAAAGTCATATTTCCATCCATAACCCTTCCCCTAATACCTTACAAGGCATGCTTTATGTAAGATTACAATGATATAAAATGAGGAATTTGGGAGCTACAGGGCACTTCCCAAGGGCATGTAAAAAGGCACTTTGTGGATGGCAGAAGAAAGCATTAATGTCCTACTGAAGCACTGGCAAATGATCCAGTGGCTAAATAATATTCTCTAAGACACTGGAACCTTTATGGAAGCTGAAGTTTGCAGGCTAACTAGTTTGTGTCCCTCAGGTCAGCGGGAACATGGATAAAGACCTGATCTCAATACAAGGAGGTGCTAATCAAACTATGAAAAGGGTGTGCTTGCCTTCCTATGCATTTACAATCCTAAACCACAAATAAGATCCAAGTCATTCCCACCATGGGTCAAGCCAAAAGACGTGATGGCAAGTTCCGATGGTGCAATGGAGGACATGCCATTTTAAACTGACATTCAAAACCATCATAGTTACTCATCACTTCCCCACACCATAAGGAATGTCATCACTGCTCAGCTAAGCAAGCCTTTCCTTGCAATCTCTCATACAGGCTCATTCCAATTTACATTAAGGCAATGAAAGTCCTTCTACTGAGTTAAACAGGCATGAAGTGCACCTCTGAAGCCACTTTTCACCATTATGTTTCACCTGAAATATACAAAATTACTGAAGCACAATTCCCCCTAATTCCCCCCACTGCAATGTTAGTTCAGTATTGTCAGAGACTAGTGTTTCATTTTGGGGCACTAATCACCACTTTGTGAAGAACCTAGATTTTTTTTCCTTTTGATGCTTACCTATATAAAAGTATTAAATAAGCCCAACCTCGATTATTAGCTTATCAGATCTGACAAGACCATAGTCTGAGTGCTTTGGGCCTGGCTATTATGTCAAATCCTAGAAGAGCACAGAGGCATCTACTTACTGGTTTCGGCATTTTTTTTCTCCTTTTCTGAATCTCTTTTTCAGTCAAGTCTTCTACAAATTCTTTTGTCCACTTCTGTTGAAGACAAACACAGTACAGATATTATATAATTAGAGTTCATGTGCATCATAGCAAACAGTACAAACGTCAGAATTTTTAGAAAAAGTAGTCTACCTGACCAAAACACACATCACTAAGCATTTGATAATTTAACATAAAAGCAACTGCAACATCCAGCATCAGCACCAATGTTCTTTAGCAGAACTACAAGAACAGGCTGAAAACAACACTAATTAATTGTATTAGTTTTCTGCAGCTCCATTTTAAAAGAGAATAGAGAGACAATGAATGGTGATCTAAAATGTCATACACTCCAACAAATTTGATATCAGATTTAATACTACATATTATAAAGATTAGCTGCTATTTAAGGAACCCTTTAAACTAGAAGAATGCTAAGAGTTAAGTTTATTTGGGCCACCAAAATGTAGGACACTGAATTCCCATACTGTAATTTAAATCGCCCACCCTAATCGGAGTGTGCAGACATGCAGAAAGCCAAACAGGACCTTTAAAATTGACATATCTGATTAAAAATCTATTTAAGGAGGAGTTCCCTGTTAATTTGGTAACCAGTCAGGTGCAATAATTCAAGGATTCATTTTTCCAAACAAAATGAAATTCAGTAAGTTGAAGTACAAAGTGAAACCCCGCCATAATGAGCAAAATTTGCTCTCAGAATCTTAGTTCACAATAACAAAGCAGCGAATATTGTTGCTTTTTTTAAAAAAAGCTTTTCACTCTACTACAGACGTTACTTTAAAACCACATACTTTCACTGTGTTCTAGAATTGCATCTTAATCCTGTAGCACTAGAAACTTACCTGCAAGTTTGTTGGTACATGGTATTTCCCCTCTACACAACTTATTCTAAATTCAGAAACCATTATCTACCCACATTTTCCCCTTTGGACATAGCATCATTTGTAAAAGTTAGCTCGTGCTAGGACTGTTTCGTATGTCCAGGTAGCCAGGGAATAAGTCATCACTGACAAAAGCAATAGTCACTTGAAATGCAGTCATACTCTGAAAAGTGAGCAAGACTATGCTCACCACAACTGAATGTGGAGACTCTGTCCAGAAAGCAGCAAAAATGTTAACCATCTGGGATACAAGGGAGGCAAAAGGGAAATAGACGTATCTGAAAGGCATGGAACAGCACATGGCCAGGCAGAGAAGGGCACTGCCCCCTCCATATGCACAAGAGGAAGGGGAGGATATACTCCTGTATTCCAAAAGGAACTCTCTCTCAAACAGTGATCCGCAGCTCCCCCTCCCTCAGGTTTATATTATTTGCTCTCAGTCTGTGCTAGTCATCTTTTGGTTTGGGAGAACTGGGGCAGGAAAGAATATTTCCCTCATTTCCAAATGGGCTGAGGGGTGGGGTTTCTGCCTTCCCTAGAGCAGGTCAGGGATCCAGTGTGGCAGGTAAAGAACTTAGATTAAAATTTTGCAACTCAACAGGTAGCCAGCTTTCAACATGTTGAGGGGAGATACCAACTATAGAAAAGATAGAGCACTCAGATAAACAGGAACTGGAAGGAGATTTAGGGGAAGGCATCCCTTCAGGAATCCAAATGGTGGTGGCTTAGGGCTCCTAACATCTGTTGTGGAAGACCGCAACCCCTTTCCTTGCAGTCCCCTTTAACTCTAGTACGGAGAGGTACAGTGTCCCAGCCCTAGTGTTCCTGGCTGGCTGGGACTAGGTTGGGAAGGAAGGACAAACGAGAAAATTCTTTCATTTTCAGATTTCATAGAAACCCTGAAAATGAATAAAAACAAACAACCACCAGAATCTTACTGTATTTTATACCAAGAAAGGCTTCTGACATGGTACTGCTGGAACCAGTTTTATCTAGCATCTTCATTTTTAATACAGGAGGTGGTACCAACATCACATTACTGCAATGTCAGGGGGCATTCATAGTTTTTAAAGTCACCAGGGACCATCATGATCATCTAGTTCAGTGCAGGGGTCAGCAACCTTTCCAAGGCAGAGCGCTGAAATTTGACTTTTTCACCTCCATGTATGGTCTGAGTTCTAGTAATACTTTTTAAACTCACTAATAGTTCTACTCACATCTGGTTCACGAATAAATAAATTAAGATGCAGAGCTTTACCGCTTAAGTGGTGTTTGGCAGCATTAGCTGGTCCTTTGTTAACCCACAGGTGGCATGGCTTTAAGCAAGCTCCCAGCTGCTTGAAAGAGGAGGGGCATGGCTGAGGTCCCACCTCGTGTGCTGATGAAAATTGGCTTTCGTACCATTCTTGGCACCCATGCCAGGAGTTACTGACCCTTGGTCTAGTGTTTCTCAATCTATTTATCATTGTAGGCCAAACATGAAGTGCTGTCTGTTATGTAGGACATATCCACACAATATATACCCTAATTTTATGGCCTGAGGATGTCACATGTCAAAGTTTGCATAGGTGCACTAATTAGTCAGGAGGTCCTCAATCACTGACCCAGTCCGACTCTGCACATTGCAGACTACAGAAACACACAAACACACACACACACCCCTCCCGTAGGATACCCATATCCTCTAGCTGAAGTCTTTCTAAATCAAGTTTTGAGGACTTCAGTAGTTCAAGTTACAGAGAATCCAACCTTTAGTCTACTTCCAACTACGCCAAAAAAAAAAAAAAAGTTTTAGCCAATCTGATCTGGAAGAAGATTGCTTTCTGACCCCAAAGATGACTAAGTGGCGTTGCAAAGACAAGGAAGAAACGATATATGAAGCTCCTAGAAAGATCAGAAACAGGAACAGAAAAGAGGGGTGGAAGATACGTGCAGAATATAACTGCTGCTGGAGTTTTGCAGTCATTTCTCAGACTCATACCACTTAAGAGGCTGACAAAATTGAGGGAGATCAAAAAAGAGCAAAAAAATAATCTAGGGGCTGAAAGGACTGATTTATCAGGAAAGAGCCTTACTATTTGTATTTAGCTAAACAACAACTAAGTGCTTGATAAGAAAAAAGTTAAGCACACATGCTGTAATGCCCATGGATTTAAATGAGATTTCAAAATGTGCTTAAATGATTTCTAAGAAAAAAGACCAAATAAAAAGATGAAATAAGTATGATACATTGGTGGGTGGGCAGGGAGAAGAGGAGGGAGGAGGAGAGAGAGAAAAAGGAAAAGAAAACTAACATTTAAGATTACTGATATTACTTATATTACTTTAACCTGGCCTGCAAGGAAGACATGCATGAGAACTCCTGCCTGTGAAAGTCTGTCCCTTACACCATATTTATTAGTCATCAAAGCTAATTTTTAAAGTCCCATATTATGAAATTTCAACTACCTCCCTCTAAATACTATGCCATACCTTAATTCATTTCACTATGAGCAAGTTTCTCTCATATACAGCCTACCTTTTTTGTGTATCAGTCTCATGCTAATAAATCTAAAAGATAATAGCAAGTTTTGAATAGGAGACCTGCCAAAGAATCTTTTGCACTGGAATTTGTCATACTATCCAATCATAATTAAGCAGTACATACTTTAACATGATTCAAAAAGTGTTTAACATTTGTATGGCAATAGCACACAGAGGCTTCACTCAGGTCAGGATCCCATTGTGCCAGCTGGATACAGTGGATTAACTACAGTTCCTGTCCTGCTGAGTCTTTGACCCTGTTTAACTTTGCAGAGTACACAAATAACAAAGGCAAACAGTGCTAAAGTTTTATGTTATTCTTTAAATAGTATATTGCAAATATCTAGGGTGCATCTACCCTAGCCAGCTACTTCGAAGTAGCTGGAACAATGACAAAATAGCACGTGTCGCAGTTACACACACCATGCACTATTTCGACGTTGAAATTGACATTAGGCAGCAAGACATCAAAATTGCTATTCCTAACCGAAGATGGGAATAGCACCCTACTCTGACGTTCAGTGTCGAAGCAGGGTGTGTGTAGACGATCTGCGTCCTGCTACTACAAAATAGCAGGGTCCTCCATGGCGGCAATCAGCTGAGGGGTTGAGATGTGCTGTCCAGCCCCCGCGGGGTTCTATAACCAATGAGCGCAGCAGCCCTTAAAGCACCACACCCCCAGATTTCCTGTGGCAGGAAGCTGAGAGCGTGCAGGCAGCAGCACACACGTGTGCTAGCCCTGCACACCCTCTACAGACCCTGACCCGACCACCCAGCGCCATGGCATCGAGCCAGCCCCCTGATCGCCCCCAGGGCTCCCCCCCACTCCCGAGGGGACCCCCAGCAGCCAAACAGGGGGCCAAAAAGCAGCGGGGCCCCTCCTGGTTGGAGGCCGAGCTCTGAGACCTGCTGGGGCTCTGGGGCGAAGAGGAGGGGTTCCACATGATGGGGAGCAAGCCCCTGCTGCGTGCCCCTATTACAGGGAGCTCAGGGCCATCCTGGGCCCTCAGGACACCTCATCCCCACAGGCCACATTGGACACCACAGCCAAGTAGTCCCAGCAGGCCTCGGAGCCGGAGTCCAGCCCAGAGGCCAGCCTCACACCCCAGGGCACACCCGAGGAGCCACCCTTCGGGATGGCGGAGGAGGGGTCCAGCAGTGGGGGGGGGGCAGGCTCTTCAAAGACTTCCCCTCCCAGAGCACCAGCGGGGCATCCTCCCACTGGGGTTCCCCCAACCGCGGCAGTGGACAGTCAGGTACATACCCCCAGGGCCATGGGGCGGGGCCCCCAGACATAACCGGGGCCCCCACACACCCCAACCCATAACTGCCCAGCCACAGCATGGTCCCAGGACGGCAGCAAGGCCATCAGTGCCCGTCAGCACCCACACCCATGGACAGCACTGTGCCCCAACCCCAGGGGCGGGGGGGGACCACACCCACCAATGGGGATGGAGACCCACCACCCAAGGGGGAACGGGGGGGGCACAGGCCAGGGCACAATACTAACAGCCTTCCCCTCCCTCTCTCCAGCTGCGCCATCCAAGGCCCCAGGCAACCAGGCACCCTCTGTGGCTCCCAAGAGCCTGCCAGAGGTCAGGCACCGCCAGCGCACAGGAACAGCACTGAGGCCAGCAGGACAGGTATGCCAGCGCTGGACCCAGAGGACAGTCCCCTTGAGTCCCCCCTCCAGACCCTGGCAGCTCTGCGGCGGAGGTGGCCGAGGAGTGGCTTTGCTTCGATAGGGAGGAGTCCACCTGGTGCCAGGCAGCATGGCAAGAATTCATGGGTGTATTCTGGGACATAGCTGGGTTGCTCCGGGAGGCTGTTGCCCAGCTCCCGCCTCCCGCTGCCCTCCCTGCTGTTCCACCCGATGCCCCCCACCACTCCACCTGCCTCGCCCACCACCCTGCCTGCCAGCCTCCCAGGACTAGAGTCCATTGGGGCTGAAGACTGGCCAGTGGAAGCATCCCAGCTGTACCTGCCAGTCCTCCCAGCCGGGCATGCGGGGACCACGGATGGGGGGCATGACACGTACCCGCCGGGGGCTGCACACCTCTACCTCCACCCCAGATTGATGAGCCGACAGCCGAGACATCCCCTGGCCCCCTATTTGCATATAGTTGTCCCCCTTTGTATACTGGTTCCAGTTTTTGTTGTGCACATAGGACAGTTTACCTATATTCAATAATCCACAGTTTTATTTTCCAAAGAACCTGAGATGTGTGCTTGTTGGGGCGATGGTGTGCGGGCAGCCCTCTGGGGAAGGCCAGGGAGGTGCTCACGGGTTCCTCTGATCAAAATGGGCCCGCAGAGCCTCGCAGACCCATACCCCCTCGTGGTGGGCCTGGCAACTGGATGCGGCCAACTGGGGGAAGCCCACGCTGGCGTCGACTGCCTACCCCTGGACGAAGGCCTCCCACTTGCTCTCAACAGTGTTGTGGAGTGTGCAGCACACACCCACAACCTGGGGGATGTTCTGGAAGCCAACGTCCAGGCGAGCAAGGAGGTACAGCCGCTGGCCCTTCAGGCGGCCAAAGGTCCTCTCCACCACCTGGCAGGTGTGGTTCAGTTGGGCATTGTAACGCTCCCGGCTGGCAGTGAGGTGGCCGGTGTACGGGCGCATGAGCCAGGGGTAGGCCGCATCCGCCACGAGGCAGATGGACACAGTGGTGTTCCCCCAGAGGGATCTCCCTCTGGGCGGGATGTAGGTCCCCACCTCCAGCCAGCAGCACAGGCCCAAGTTCTTAAAAGCAGAGGGGTCTTGTGTACAGCCAGGCCAGCCCACGTAGACATCCTGGAAGCAGCCCTGGCTGTCCACCATAGCCTGCAGGACCATGGAGTGGTAGCCCCTCCAGTTGATGTATCTTCCCCCGCTGTGGTCCAGGGTGCAGATGGGGATGTGGGTCCTGTCCACAGCCCCGAAGCAGTTCAGGAAACCCATGACAGCAAATCCAATCAGGTCCCCAACTCGGACGACCCTCTGAAGCACCACGGCATTGAGCGCATGGACCACGTGTGGGGAGGGGACACAAGATCCCATGAGGGTGTGCAGGGTGCCCCAGGCCCCTCCCTGGCACCCCTCCCTCCCCAGCCCCACACCCAGCCCCCTCCCTTCCAAGCCCCACACCAAGGCCCACCTCTGTGGCCCCTGCCCCGCCCCCAAATGGGTGCATGCTCAGGCCACCTTACCTCCATGACGACGGCCCCGACTGTGGCCTTTCCCACTCCAAACTGGTGGCCCACAGAGCAGTAGCTGTCTGGAGTGGCCAGCTTCCAGACAGCTATTGCGACGCTCTTCTCGACAGGAAGGGCGCATCGCACCCAGTGTACTGGTGCCTCAGTGCGGGGGTGAGCCACTGGCAAAGCTCCAGGAAGGTCTGCCAGCGCATGTGGAAGTTCCACAGCCATATGTCATCACCTCACCCCTCACCCCCGCCATGACCAGCTGCTCCCACCACTCAGAGCTGGTGGGGGTAGCTCCAGAGGCGGCAGAGCACCTGGCAGGGGAAGAACAGGGGAGCCCAGTGGTCAGGAGCATACCCATCTGCCCCCAGGGAGGGCCCCCCTGCCAGGAACTGCTAGGCGGCCTCCCATGCAGCACCTAGCAGAGCGCTTCCTCCCTGGCTGACAACCTGGAAGGCTTCCAGGTGCTGCTGCTGGGAGTCCCTGGCTGCTGTGCGTCAGTCTGCAAGTGTGAGACTAGCGCTCTGCAGACCTTGTGCTGTGCAGGCTGGGTGTGCATGGGAGGGGTCCTTTAAAGGAGAGGCTTGCTGTTGCCCCAGAAGGGCTACTCCAGCCTGTGACCCCATCTGTGCGCTTTCCTGGCCCCTTATTTTGACAGGGAGTACTTTGTGTGTGGACGCTCTGCGTTTCCTTCTGGGGTGGCTCCTTTAGACGTTCCCTGTCGCTACTTCAATGCTGAACATTGACGGCACCAGCCCAGGAGGACGTGTGGACGATACACATCCAAGTAGCCTATTTCAATGTTACTTCGAAATAGGCTACTTCGACATAGTGTCTTAGTGTAGACGGAGCCCTGAAGTCACAGAAATAGTTGCTGCATTTTCTTTAAATTTGATAAATTCAGAGATTAAAAATCAACTTTTGTCAACAACATATGAAAGATGTATGTATGTATGTATGTATGTATGTATGTAAGTAAAAGATAATGTAGAATCAAATGAAATAAGAATTGTAATCAATAAATGTTCCCTAGAATCACTACGGATAGTAATTCCAAGCTCTACTAAGAATATAGCAGTAGGGATATATTATCAACCACCTGATCAGGACAGTGATACTGATGCTGAAATGCCAAGGAAGATTAGAGAGACTACCAAAATAAAACACTCAATAGTAATGGGGCATTTCAATTATCCCCATATTGACTGGGTACATGTCACATCAGGACGAGATGCAGCAATAAGATTTCTCGATGCTGTTACTGACTGCTTTTTGGAGCAGCTGGTACAGAAACCCACAAGGCTAGGGGCAATTCTCAATTTAGTACTGAGTGGAGTGCAGGATATGTCCACGTGGTCACTATTACAGGACCGCTTGGGAATAGTGATCATAATGTAATAACACTTAATATTCCTGTGGTGGGAAGAACAACTCAGCAGTCCAACACTCTGGCATTTAATTTCAAAAGGGGGAATTATGCAAAAATGAGGAGGTTAGTTAAACAGAAATTAAAAGCCAGAGTGACTAGAACAAAAACCCTGCAAACTGCATGGAAGCTTCTCAAAGACACTATAATAGAGGCCCAACTTAAATGTATACCCCAAATTAAAAAACATACTAAGACTGGGGGGGAAAAAAAAAAAAAAAAAAGCTACCATGGGTTAACATCTTTGTAAAACAAGCAGTGAGGGATAAAAAGGCATCTTTCAAGAAGTGGAAGGCAAATCCTAGTGAGGTAAATAGACAGGAACATAAATACTACCAAATTAAGTGTAAAACTGTAATAAGGAAAGCCAAAAAAGATTCTGAGGAACAGCTAGCCAAAAGCTCAAAAAGGAATAACAAAATGTTTTTTTAAATACATTAGAAGCAGGAAGCCTGCTAAACAACCAGTGGGTCCCCTAGATGATACAAGTACAAAAAGGAGCAATCAAGGATGATAAAGCCATTGTGGAGAGACTAAGTGATTTCTTTGCTTCAGTCTTTATGGCTGAGGATGTTGGGGAGATTCCCAAACCAGCACTGTTTTTTGTGGGAAATGAAACTGAGGAAATGTCCCAGATTGAAGTGTCATTAGAGGTGGTTTTGGAACAACTAGATAAACTTAATGTTAACAAATTACTGTGACCGGATGGCATTCATGCAAGGGTTCTGAAAGAACTCAAATGGGAAATTGCAGAACTATTAACACTAGTTTGTAACCTGTCCTTTGGATCAGCTTCCGTAAGTAATGACTGGAAGATTACTAATGTGACACCAATATTTAAAAAGGGCTCTAGAGGTGACCCTGGCAATCACAGACCGGTAAGTTTAACATCAGTTCTGGGCAAACTAGCTGAAACAATAGGAAAGAATAAAATTGTCAGGCACATAGAAGAACATAATTTGGTGGGCAAAAGTCAACACGGTTTCTGCAGAGGGAATTCATGTCTTACTCATCTGTTAGAGTTCTTTGAAGGGGTTAACAAACATGCAGAGAGGGGAGATCCAATGGATATAGTATACACAGATTTCCAGAAAGCCTGATAAGAGCTTTTGATGAGGTACCTCATGTAAAGTAAGTTGTCCTGGGATAAGAGGGAAGGTCCTTTCATGGATTGAGAGCTGGTTAAAAGACAGGAAACAGAGGGTAGGCATAAGTGGTAAATTTTCCAAATGGAGAGGACAGTCCTCTCCAAAGGACAGTCCAAGGGACAGTCCTAGGACCAATCCTGTTCAATTTATTCATAAACGATCTGGAGAAGGGGGTGAGCAGTGAGGTGAAAAAGTCTGCAGATGACACTAAACTGTTCAAGATAGTCCAAACAAAGGCAGACTGTGAAGAACTTCAAAAAGATCTCAAACTGAGTGACAGACAAAAAAATGGCAAATTAAATTTCATGTGGGTAAGTGTAAGGTAATGCACATTGGAAAAAATAACCCCAACTACACTTACAATATGATAGGGGCTAATTTAGCTATAACTAATCAGGAAAGAGATCTTGGAGTTATCGTGGACAGTTCCCTGAAGACATCCATGCACTGTGCAGAGGCAGTCAAAAAGGATGTTGGGTATTATTAAAGGGACAGAAAATAAGACAAGGGGTATCTTACCGCCCCTATATAAGTCTATGGGGAGAGGCAAAAAGATTGGAACTTTTCAGTTTAGAAAAGAGGATGCTGAGGGGGGACATGATACAGGTATATAAACTTATGACAGGTGTGGAGAGGGTGAATAAGGAGAAGTTATTTACTTATGCCCATAACACGAGAACTAGAGGACACCAAATGAAATTAATGGGTAGCAGGTTTAACACTAATAAAAGAAAGTTCTTCCTCACTCAGCACATAGTTAACCTGTGGAACTCCTTGGCAGAGGAAACTGTGAAGGTTAGGACTGGAATAGAAAGAGCTAGATAAATTCATGGAGGCTAGGTCCATAAAAGTCTATTATCCAAGGGTAGGAATGATGTCCCTGGCCTCCGATTGTCAGAGGTTGGAGATGGATGGCAGGAGACACATTGCTTGATCACTGTCGTCAGTCTACCCCCTCTGGGGCACCTGGTAGTGGCCACTTTTGGCAGACAGGCTACTTGGCTGGATGGACCTTTGGTCTGACCCAGTATGGCCATTCTTATGTGAATTTGGAATTTTTTAGAAATATTCAATCTGCTTCAATATCTCCTATAAAACTGTGGTGGGCTGCAATGATTGCATTACACTGTACATTTCTTTTTCAAATATCATTAGAGACTGAAAGCAAGTCTTCACTACAAACTTTTGACCGCATAAGTATATTAATCAGGAGAGTGAAGAGGTGTGATCCCTAACCCACCACAAGATTCTAGTGTAGATGCAGTTATACCAGAAAACTGTGTTTTTGTGAATATAGCTTATTGCACTTCAGAGCAAGTACAGGCTGCAATAATCTATACTGATAAGAGTATAGTTTTGCTAGTACAGATTCATTAACAACACTAGCAGCATATTTCCAGTACTGCTATAACTGCACTCATTAAAAAAAAAAAGTGCTTCCGGTATAGATTTGCCTAATGGTAACATTTTCCAAAATGCCTATGTGACTTAGGAGTTCATTTTCCAAAGTGAGTTAAGCACTTTTGAAAATTTTACCTTAACGGCTCCTGTACTTTGTAAGTCACAGTAACGTTTTCCCGAAAAAAATATATGTTTGGCCCCACCATATTTAAGTAATCTTTGTATTAATTCCTTGACCTAAACGAAACCAGATAAGAATTATTATTTGCACATTTAATGAAGGTTACCTCTTTGTAAAGATTTTGAGTCCAACACAAGCTAACAAAAAACCCACCTGATCTGTCACATTTTAACAGAATTATGATAAATTAGATGGAGTTCTAACTATGAAATGCTATCTCCCAGGACTGGGAGGTTGACAGATATTCAAATATTCTGGATAATAGAGAGGTATACTTAAGCAATGCTTAACACTAAAGAAAGATCAAGATTAGATATTAACAGACAAAAAAAATATATATGCAGCATACTTTATTTACCAGCAACAGGAGTATTGTACACTTACTGTATCTGTTGTATTTATATTTACTTTCACTATACTGTACTTATGGAAAACAACTAAAATGTACTTATAGTTAAAACACTGGTTATTTGAGAGTTCTGGATGACAGAATTCTGGGTCTGAAGCTTACTGTATTATAATGTTATTTAAAACTCAGATACTATGGCAAAAGCCTTGTACGTAGACATTTTTATAATGTAGGATACCAAAACATTTCTTCCTTGAACTTTTTCACAACATGTTTCAATTCATCTTTGCTAGTTACCTTCTTAGTACTGGAAGTACACATACCCACTATACTGATGATTCATTCCTCGCTGGAGATATTTAAGAACAGATTAGATAGATGTCTATCAGGGATGGTGCAGATAGTGGTTGGTCCTGCTGTCGGGGCAGGGGACTGGACTCTATGGCCTCGAGGCCCCTTCCGGTCCTAGTGTTCTATGATTCTATGATTCACAAATGATGAAAAAGGCAAGTCACTGGTACAGAGCAATCTGGATTACTTGACACACTGTGTACAAGCAAACAGAGTGTTTTTAAATGGCTAAATGAGAATGTATACATCAAAGAACACAGACCATGACTACACCACAGGGGACTCTGTTCTTGGAAGCAGTGACTTTGGCTATGTATACACTAGGAAATAAAGCTGAATTTATTGTAGGTCAACTATACAACTAGATTTTATAAAGTCAATGGTGTACATCCACGTTAGAAAGTCAACATAGCAAAAGTAATGGGGATACACTATGTCTGACTGTGTCAACAGTGGGTACCTATCCCACAGTTCCTGTATCCCCATTGCATTCTGGGTTTCTGTGCCAGTATGTTATGAGAAAAAAAAAAAAAAAAAAGTGCACCACAAGCGGTTGCAGGTATCTGAACTCATCATCCTAGAGTGCACTGCCCTCACTCCCCGCTCCCATTGAAAACAAACTGCCAAACATTTTTTGTGCTACTTTTCTGCAGTCAGCCCCTGGCACATGCGTTTACAAGGCTAATGGGCCAGCAGTCCCGAGAAATGTAAAATGCAGAAATAAAAATCTGAAGAATTTCAATTTGGAGCTATTGAAAATTGTTTGATATTGTTGAAATGCTTTATGATGTTTTTCCAGCAACCAAGGGTCCTGTGGCACCTTATAGACTAACAGAAAAGTTTTGAGCATGAGCTTTCGTGAGCACAGACTCACTTCATCAGATGCTTAAGAGTCTGTGCTCACGAAAGCTCATGCTCAAAACTTTTCTGTTAGTTTATAAGGTGCCACAGGACCCTTTGTTGCTGTTACAGATCCAGGCTAACACGGCTACCCCTCTGATACTATGTTTTTCCAATTCATCTCATTTTGACCCAGCAGCTGGAGGGGGTGGGGTGCAACAGGCAGTTGGAGAGCCCAGCAGCTTTGTGGTGGTGGTGGTTGGGGGCGGGAGGGTCAAGCCAGAGAGTCCAAGCTGATTCCTGTTTCCTACTTCCCAATCACTTGGACAGCAGTGGAAGTGAAAACGATGTTCAGAACAGACACTCTGAAATACTTCTGGCAGCCAATAAAAATCAAATTAAATAATGCTGTGTCTACACTAGCATTAAGTTGACCTTATAAATTCAAATTTGGCGTGACGCCTCATGAAAAAGCTGGAGCAGGAGTCGACCTTAGGACCCCTTAAAGTTGACCTAATGGTATTTTAGTAAAGATAGGTATATTATAAAAATCAACCTAACTCCCATAAAATCAACTTTATGCTGTAGTGTAGACATGGACTTTGGAAAAAAAAATTGAGACTGTGGTGGTTAATCAGCTGAACATGAGTTCCAAGGTGACACTGTGGTCAAAAGAGCTAATGTAATCCTGCATAAATAGGGAACTCTCAAGTAGGACTGTATGTAGGTAGTCCAGTTGTTTTACATTTATATTTGACATTGGTGCCACTGCAGCTGGAATATCATGCCCAGTTCTGATGTTCAGAATTCAGAAAGAATGGTGTTTAATTGGACAGTGTTCTAAGAAAAGCCACAAGAATGATTAACAGATTGGATAACATGCTTTTTTGTGATGGACTCAAATAATCCATTTAGTTTAACCATTAGAAGATTAAGGGGTGAACTGATTACCTCTTAAGTATCTATAAGGGAAAGGAGTATTTAATAATGGGCTCTTCTACCTGAGAAAGGCCTGACATAATCCAAGTTGGAAGCTGAATCTAGACAAATTCAGACTTGAAATAAAGCGTAGATTTTAACCATAAAAATTGCAAACAATAAAGGTAAATAAACCATTGCAACAGTTTACTAAGGGTTGTGGTAAGTATCACCAGAAATTTTGAAATCAAGATTGGATGTAATTCTAAAAGACTATGCTTTTATTTCTTAAATGCTTTGGGATGGGGTGGGGCGGGGGGGGTGAGGGTTTGTGCTATACAGAAGGTCAGATCACAATGGTCCCTTCTGACCTTGGAATCTATGACTCCAGCGGTATGTTAATGCTGCAATTAAAAACCCATGGCTGGCATGTGCCAGCTGACTTCTGCTAAGGACCGCAGGGTAAAGGGCTACTTAAATGTGGTGAAAATGTTTGGGTTCAGTTGGCAGCCTGAGCTCTGGGGCATGGGGAGGAGAAGGAAAAGGATAATTTTTTGTTTATATTTTTTTTAAAAACAGCAGTATTATGTATTTTGCAGATAAATTATTTTAGTATGGTAAACAAGTTAACCCCAGATTAACACAGAGATGTTTTGTTTATTTGTTTAGAGCAGAACTTGGAAGACTTGGAAAATCTCACAGCAGGGCAAAAGCAGCACAATCTCTCTAGGCATGCGTGTTATACAACAGCTAGGATATAAAATAAATTTAGCAACTATAGAAGATGACTGATATAAATTTTCAGGTTTCAATGCAAAGTGAAATAAAATTTCTTGCCAATGCTGTTTTTAATGGTGCAACAAAGTTGTGAAACTGGATATATATCACTTTAGACCTCTTAATTTTCCTTCACAAAACGAGATATTAGTCTTTTAGAAATACCATGACTTCAATTTGATCATAGAATAAATTAAGTCTCTGAAAAATAAAATGCATTTATAACAATCTATCCACTCTATGTATTATTGGTTAGATCTCTTCAGTCAGTCATCTGCACCTCATTTGCATGTCTCTTTCGAAAGAGGAATGCAAGTGTAGACACACCCCAGATATTTGCACCAATCCTTTTAGTCAAGAGGCAGGATGGCTCTCTGCAACCATGTATTGACTAGACAACCCTAAACAAGGTCATGATATGAATCTGCTACCTGTTTCCCCCCTCACTGATTAACTCAGACTAGCTATGCAAGGGGATGGGAATAGCTCATTGGTCAGAGCATTGGAATCGCAATCCCAGGGTTATGAGCTCAGTCCCCGAGAGTAGCCTTTGGAGGGTCTGGGGCAGGTTAAGTTTAAAAAAAAAAAAAAAAAAGTATCAGGGATGGTGATGGGTCCTGCTGTGAGTGCAGGGGACTGGACTCTATGACATCAAGGTCACTTTCAGCTTTAAGAGATGTGTATGTCAGTCTGTATTTTCAAAAGGTTAGATCTGTGTGGAGTCTATAACTAGATGCACATGTATGAACAAGACAAGTGGATCAGCAACCTTCACACCCGACATGGCCATCATGAATATGTAGTCATCCTAATTGGCCTACATAATGCTCAATTAAGTGTTGAAAGAATCAAGAGCAATATATTTTGACATCTGCTGGACCACTTTGAGGTCAGTAATGACAATGATATTCTGGTTTTCCCCAAAGATACAGCTCTTCATGATCAGAAGGTGTGTAGTGTTCTTGAAAGATTACTCCAGAATCATAAGCCAATTCAGAGAAATGCAGCTTTGACCTTGAATTTCTTAGCTATACCATCTCACTCAAGGGATGACCATCATGGATAAGGTGGCACTGAAAGAGATCTGTGGAATTCAGTGCTTCCTGGGTTTTGCTAATTTATCCCAGGATTCTTTGTGCTCACCATTCCTCTCAAAGCTGGTTCTCCTGGCCCCTGAGAGGCACAAGTTGCCTTTGATAATGTTAGAGAGAGATTTATCATAGTTCCCACCTTTGTTCACTCAGACTCATCCAGACCATTTACAGTGAAGGCAGGCCCACTAAATTTTGTGCCAGGGGTAGTTCTTGCCCAGCCCAATGTTCCCGACACTTAAATTCATCAATGTGCTTTTTCTTATGAAACATAAGAACATTGATGAATTTAAGTATTGGGAACACTGTAACTCGAAACTGAGTATCGGGAACAAAGTAACTCAAACTAAAATGAATTATGACAACACAGAAAGACTTACTAGATATTAAAGCAGCCCATGAAAAATGGCACCGTCTTCTGCAAGGTGATAGAGCTTAGACTGGAAACTGACCGATCATAAAATCTTGAAACACCTAAATATGTCTAGGCAGAGGTAACGACAGCAGGCATGGTGATCCCTGTGCCTGTACAACTCAAATTTAGGATCAAATAGCAGCCAGAGACAAAGAATACAGATGAATCGTCTGAAAAGAATGAGTACCACAAACTTGGTGAGGAGACTACATCCACAATCCTCATGACCTCAACTTCATTTCTTGAATTACAGCTCTTTGCCTGTTATCTTCCATCCAATCTCTGTTAGCTAATGACATCTTTCCCATCCAAACACATGAAGCCCGAAATCCCAAAGAGGACCAAACTGCTACAGACTTCACATTTCCACAACAGAAATCTTTATCATAAGGAATGCATCAGTATGGTGCCAGTATGGGAAATAATGCAGAGAGATAGTCATGTTAGTCTGTATTCTATCCAAACAAAAAAGCAGTCATGTAGCACTTTAAAGACTAACAAAACAATTTATTAGGTGATGAGCTTTCATGGGACACACCTACTTCTTCAGATCTATAGCCTTACCAGAACAGACTCAATATATAAAGCACAGAGGTACAAATATTGTTATCAAGGATGGCAAATCAGATAGAAGAGCAGAGAGGGGTGGGGTGGGGGAAGTTAAGAGTTAGGTCAAACATCAAAGTATATAAAAGAGCCCTTATAATGGGTCAGGTAATTGCTGTCCCTGTCCAAATCATGTGATGATGTGTCAAATTTGAATATGTGTCCATTCAGAACATTCTCTTTGTAGACAGTTGCTAAAGTCTCTTTTTTCCAGAACACAAACTCTCAGGTCTTTAACAGAATGGCCCACTCCATTAAAGTGCTGGCTGACAGGTTCGTGTATCTGGAGATTTTTAATGGCCAGGAGATTTTTAATATCCATTCATTCTTTGTAGAAGAGTGTTTGTAGTTTGCCCTATATACGTAGTGTGTGAGCATTGCTGGCACATGATGGCATCTCTCTCTCTCTCTCACTCACTCACACAGCTCTTCTATCTGATTTGTCAACCTCGATAATTTCTGGACCTCTGTGCTTTATATATTGAGTCTGTTTTGGTAAGCCTATAGATCTCAAGAATTAGGTCTGTCCCATGAAAGCTCATCACCTAATAAATTATTTTGTTAGTCTTTAAAGTGCTATATGACTGCTTTTTTGTTTGGATAGGAAATAAGTTGTCCATCTGGAATCAAATTGCCCCTCCAGGAATCTAGACCATTAAGTATCTGCTACCTTTCTAGATCATGAAACAGATTAACCAAGTTATAGCTAACAGATTCCCTTAAGAGTCACCAGGTGTTCCATGTCTCTCTTCTAAAACCATTACTCAAGAACCCCTTCCCACTCTTTAGTACTCCTTCACCTTCACCAATAAATATTCAGGCCAAGAAGAATGATTCTAGATTCTAGTCAGGTCTGGAAAACAAAACAAAACAATATTTAACTAACTGGGATGGACACAGCCTGGATCTCCTGCATGTCTGTCACCGTACTTATCCTGGGAAACCAAGACCAAAAGTTTCTAGACAGCCCCTCAAGGGACAGGTACAGTCAGAAACCAGTACCTCATGAGCAAGCAGCCTCAGAAGTACAAACTGTCTCTCTGTAGGCTGCCTGATTGGCTACTCCGCCTCACTGGCTGCCAGGGGAAGCAGGCCAGCTCTTAAGCCTCCAGCAGCATTAGTACATTGTCTGCTGCATGCTCAGCCCCTCCCTACCCTCTTCCCCCACTGTGCTGACACCCAGAGACAACTGGTATGTTCTTCATGGGGGGGGGGGCCCCCCACCAGCCACATACACCTTCTCCACCCCTTCCTTGATGCTGCCCCACCCATGCTCCACCTCCTCCACCTCGTGCTCTGCCCTCTCCCAGCACTGCTCTACCTGTTCTGCCCCTGCCTACCTCATCCTGCAGGAGCACCACACAGCTTCCAGTGAGTGCAGGGGCAGTTGCCCCCATCCCCCGGAGCAGTGAGGCCTGAGAGCAGCACATTGCTTTGGGAGAGAAGCAGGACTACCTCTACACTCACCAGAAGCAGCAGGACACTAACTGTGAGTGCAGGGGAGGCATGTAACCCCCTGTACACCCCCCCACGCACTGCACCTATGTTACTCTGTTCTGAGCCTGCCTTGATCCCTCCTTGCCTTCTACCCTGCTCACTCCAGTTCCTGCCCTCGGCTTTCGCTTCTGACTATTAACTCTGCTATGAGACCTTGGTTGTCAATGCCTAATCAGACCACTAGACCTGTTACCCATTCTGATCACTAAGCTAACCTCTCTTCATCCCAACCAGCAAATGCCAGCCCTACACACAAAAAGTCTTGGATAATGGTAAACAATTATGTAATAAAAGTGTCTAGGCATTATCAGAGTATACTGCTGAAGAAATTCATTTGCTTCATTCCCAAGGAAATTCTGCATACTGTCACGGTTAACAGACAGACTGTGCCTCTGACACCTTTTGGTGTCTGAGTACAACCTCTTCCAGGTCTCATTAACCTCTCTCTCATTATGGGCTCAAACAATTCCATCACTCAAACTGGGTCTTGGCTGTAGTCCACTGTTCATCAGTCACAATGTTCTCATCAGGTCTAACTCATGTCCCTCCAGATCTAGCAATTCTGCAAATCTCAGCTGCACATTTATAACACACTGCATATTGTCTGTTTCTCATGTTCTGTAGTACCAAACATGCTAAGGAGCAATGGAAACATTTGGCTTTTAGGACTAAACCCCCCCCCCCCCCCAAAACGTTTAGGTGCATAAATCCAACATCTAGATCCCTAAAGCCCATGTGCTAAATGATACCTATCCCCCTAGGTACTGAAGTATCAAATGCTAAAGTCTTTAGACCCTCTAAAAATTTACTACTGGGCATACACACGACCACCTCAGTCCAGGAAACCAGTCACCTAACTCACACCTAAACCCAGGAATGAAAGTAATACATTTTTTACTGGTATCATTGTATCACTCAGGGCATGTGCAGGATGCCCAGGGCACAGGTTCAGAGGGTGCTGGGGGTGCAGAAGTCAGAGCAGGCTGTTGTGGGATGAGGGAGTTCAAAGTAGAGGAGTGGAGAGGTTAGGAGTCTCGCGGCTGGAATTCAGCCACTGTGCTACCTAGCCACTGGATCCGTGGGGCTAGAGCCTGGGTACACTGTGGCTGTGCAAACGTGGGTACTAGCAGCATCCCAAGTCCCATCCCCAGCCAGCCAGTCTCTTACTGGGATGCACTGCCTTACCTTCACCCTTACCCAAACCCCAGCAGAATCCTCAACTACGCAATGCCTTACCAATTTCACCTGTGCAGCCTGATCCAATGCAAAACTGGAAAAACACAATACCAAACACACACACAAAATGATGGGGTCTGAATTTGTTTATACTACTCAAAAGAGATCTTGGCATCATTACAGGTAATTCTCTGAAAACAACCACAAAAAAAGCAAATAGAATGTTTGGAATCATTGAGAAAGGGCTGTAAGTTAGAAAATATCAAACTGCCACTACATAAATCCACAGTATGCCTGCATCTTGAATAATGTGTGCACATGTTGAATGCCTCATCTCCAAAAAGGTATACTGGAATTGGACAAGGTTCAGAAAGGGCAACAAAAGTTATTAAGGTATAGACAGACCACCATATAGGCAGAGATTAATAAAACTGACTTTTCAGCTTAGAAAAGAATAGACTAAGGGGAGGTCTATAAAATCATGATTGGTTTGGAGAAAATAAGGAGGAGGTATTTACTCCTTCCCATAATAAAAGAACTATAGATCACCAAATGAAGTTAATAGGCAGCAGGTTTAAAACAAACAAAGGAAGTATTTCTTCACACAATACAGAGTTAACCAGTGGAACTCCGTCAGAGGATGTTGTGAAGGCCAGAAATTCAACAGGATTCAAACAAGAACTAGATAAATTCATGGATGATACGTCCATCACTGTCTCATTGCTAGGTCCCTAGCCTCTGTTTGTCAGGGCTGGGAATGGGCAATGGTATGGATTATGTATTTTGTTCACTCCCTCTGATTCACATGGCACTGGCCACTGCTGGAAAACAGGATACTAGGCTAGATGGATGGCTTTGGTATGACTCAATATGGCCATTATTATGGCTTCCCAATAGATCATCACCCTGTACAAAATACCAGAAGTGGAGGTGTTGCTCTCTTTGTAAGTTTTAACCCAGCAATTAGAGCACTCACACAGGATATGGGAATCCCAGATTCATTTCCTCCCTGTGCCAGATGTGGAATGAGAATTTGAATCCTCATCTCTACCTCTCAGAATGTAGCCCTAGCTTCTGGGCTCAAGAATATTCTGGGACTATCAATTTCTCCTGTTTTTAACTGTTCTATTTCTTATACTAAATATTCACTGGAAGAAGTGAGAACAGCAATTATAACCGGGACTCACCTGAAATGTGGGAGTACCATCTTCAACCCCTGCACCAATGACTATTCCAGGGAAAGGCTCTATTCATCAGACTTAAAATTTAATAGGCGATAGGGAGGAACAGCTCCCCTTCATTTCTCCTCCCCTGCCCTCCGCCCGAGGAAAAAAAAAACAAAAAAAACAAAAAAAACTTAGGCACTGTACTGCAGGAGTTTACAGTTGTGAATATTAGGACCTGTCTATAATTAAAATGCTATGCTACCTATGCAAACAGCAGGAAGTCTCCCAATGGCATAGGTAACCCATCTCTCTGAGAGATGGTGGCTAGGTTGACAAAAAAGAAGACACAAGGACATGTAGATTTTTCACATCCCAGACAACGCAGCTAAACCAAACTAATTTCCTAGTTTAATCCAGACACGCAAATACATTTGAGGGGCGAGACTGAGACCATGTCCTTCTCAGCATTTCCTACTGGCTAACTTCTGTGGACCGCATTTTTAGATACCTCTCCTCTGACACTGTAACAGGGAGCTATTGTGCCTAATATGGATTGTGAATTCCATTAAGTGGTATGGCACCTAAATGTTAGGCATTACCACATTGACTCTATGACCCTTTGTGAATAAGCCCTTATTTAGCACTTTACATACATAAACTGCATTCCTGTGATGTCTGCAACTGATCAGTATAGAAAGCGTGGCATAGCAAGGTGAGCTGATCTTGTCTAAAGATACGCAGCAAAAAAGAGACATTATCAGTATTATACCTCAGCACTTCTCATCTCCCAACTCTGCACTTGTGCCTTTCAACAAACACATACTGTAAGTAATATTATCAAATCCTTCACCATCACTTCTATAGTGGAACAAATGCAGCTTAACACTTCCTTAAAATTAACATACTTGATTATATTAGCACTGAGAGGAAGTGTTTTTAAAGTTGATAAAACCAACAAGAGCAAGGGAATTACAAAGTTAATAACTATATGTTTTCATGCTATTTCCTTGACTTAGCTGGGTTGAATGGTAAGTCTGAAAATAAAGATTTGCATTATTTATAAAAAGACATTATTTATCCAACATAACGTACAATGGCTCAAAGTTGTTGCAACCATTAAGTAGACCAGTATTTAGAGACTTTAAAATGTAAATTTGTTATAAACAGGAGACAGCTACAAATGCTTCCTGGCACTTGTTTATGAAATAATTCCTTATTTTTCCATATTAGTACATTTTCTTGTAGAAAATCAGGTTGAATCAATCAATCAAGAGTTAAAAAGCCTCAGGAAAGTCTTAATGAAAGCAGTTTCACCCCAGTGGAATTTTACATGCTGTATCTTGGCTTTTGCAAAAGATCAACTACCTACTCCCACCCGATTTGCTTTATAGACCAAGTCACTTTAAACGTTTAACACTGAGGAGTGAGCACTATCTGCAAGCAGGAGCAATTTACAATGTCAAAACCTCCCCAACTCTGAAAACAGGCGGTGGGGAAAGTAACTGAACCTGACGCGTCAGCAGACATCTCTACACTCCTGGTCATACTGGTGCGGCGCCGTGGCAGTCTCCTGCTCCCCGGCTGCGAGGGCAGAGGGGTGGGCGGGGGTTTTGTTTCTGACGTGAGAAACGTATTACAAAGTATCGTCCTCCTTGCAACAAGCAGCCAAAGGGTCTTGCCAAGTGCGCTTTCGCTTAAGCCCTTCCTCGCAATTTAGCAGCCCGCGCGAGTCAGGCTTATGCCCCGACTCAGAGCACCCAGAGCCAAGGTTAGATCGCGGCGAACAAGACGGAGCAAACGCACAGACCCACCTCCCACCCTGCAGCAGCTTTAGTCCCCCCAGGCCCTTCTCCCTATAACCTGCCGGCCCCTACGCACAGTCTGCGCGGGGGAGGCAGGCAGAGACAGAGCACTCAGAAGGGGGCCGAGGAACGCGAGGTGACGGGACAGCTCTGGGACAGGAGGGGGCCAGCGTGGCGGAGGCAGGGAGGGACACAGCCTTGAAGGAGATGACCGGGGTGGGGGGCCACCGGGGTGTCACGGGGCCAGGCACAGCACGGCGGGCACAGAGTTCTAGATAAGGGATTACGGGAAGGAGGACGATAGTCCCGGGCGCATGTCCGAGCCAACTCACGCAGCCCGGAGGGGCCATGGCTGGGGCGGGGGAGACACGAGCCGGGCGGGCAGCCCCCCCCGGGGAGGGACACGAGCCGGGCGGGCAGCTAGCAGTAATCTAATAACGGACTCGGAGTTTCCCGCTCGGCTCCAGGATGGCGGGAAGCAGCTGGGGACGGGGGAGAGGGGCGGAGCGAATGCGGCCTGATAGGCGGCGGCACCAGCACGACGCAGACATCAGCCCCCTCCCCGGGTCTCCGCCGCGTCCCCCTCACCTGCGGCTCCGCTCCGCGGAGGGCGCTGCCGGGGAACTCGCTGCCGCCCGCTCTCCGATGGTCAGCTGTGGCCGGGCCCCCGCGCAGGCCCCTCCGCGGCCGGGCAGCAGGCGCTGGGGACCACCCCGAGCTGCTCTCTGGAGGGTCGCTGCAAGAGACTCGCAAAGCGCCACCGCTGACAGCTATACAATATGGCGGCGACCGCCGCCGCTTAGATTCTCCTCTCTTTGCTACGGAGCATGCGCAGGAGATAAGAGCATGCGCACTAGACACGGCGAAGCCGCTGCCCTTATCTCCCCCAGGCAGGCGGCCGCCAATCGCGGGGCGGGGAGCAAGTGCGCCCGGCTGGGAGCAGGTTCGTTGTTGGCCTGGTGGGCTACGAGCTGCGTAGCGGGGAAGTGCGCTCCGCAGCATCCATGAGCTGGGAGGTGCGGGAGTCCACAGCGGCGGAGCGCCTCGTCTCCTGGCCTGGAATGTGGTGGGGCGGGCCGTGGCCTTGCCGGGACAGTCCTTCCTCCCGCCTCTGGCCGCCTTTCAGCGGGGGCTTGGCACAGCTGGACAGACCTGCGCAGGGCTAATTTTCCACGTCTAATGCCCCGCGTGCTGAGGTGCTGCTGGAACCAGGGGTGCTGGTTCCACCTACTGGCTTGAAGCGGTGTCTGTTATGTGGAGGGCGTACAGCGTGCCTGAGGGGCTCTTTGCACCTCCCCGTACAACTTGTTCTAACGCTCCTGCGCGTGTCATGTCTGCACGGGTGCTGGGTGGTTCCCGGGGCTGTGTCTGTGCCAGGGTATTCGTGAGACAAGGTGGGACGGGGAGGTAATAGCTCTGTTTGGTTAGTGAGCCAAAGCTTTCGAGGTACAGAATCCTGCAGGACACCTTGGTGTACTCTGAAAGCTTGTGTCTTCCAACGGGTTAGTCCGATAAAAGGTTGTATCTTGCCCACCTTTCCTTTCAAAGGCTGTTCCTAGACTGCTGAGAACTGTCGGTAAAAAGATAGGCAAATTGCGCAACACATTTGCCTATCTTTTGCGGACAGTTGTGTTGGGAGAGGCTTCTCCAACATCTGGCCCATTTATATGGGGCCAAACGTCAGAAAAAAACCCTCTGTCAAGACATCCCTTCTTCCTTGTGGAACCAGATGTACAGGGATGTCAACAGAAAGCCCCCAAAGGGCAGGTCTCTTCCAGATACAAATCTCTTGCAGATACAAACTTTGTATCCAGGCAGGGCTCGACTTATATTCAATTACCCACTCTTATCAACAGTTAGGATTAAATCTCTATACTTCTGGCATTTTGCATGTATGGTCCCCACTTCTCTGCTGTCTACCCAGATGGTCTCGCTCTGATTATTTCATTGTTTCTGTTGCATAACTGATTTTGTAAGATTTAAATTGAGGTGGTGGAGTATGTTTGGTCAAAGAAT
Organism: Carettochelys insculpta; assembly: GCF_033958435.1. Lineage (NCBI taxonomy): Eukaryota > Metazoa > Chordata > Testudines > Carettochelyidae > Carettochelys > Carettochelys insculpta. Next base: position 43,763,276 of record NC_134137.1, read on the forward strand.
TGTTTTGTAATAAGCTAAGTAAGATTGATAATTCATTACAGTATTATTTATTTTAGTGATTCTCAAAGTGCAGTCCATGAACACTGGTCTGTAACCATCTGGTAGGTGGGCTGCAGGCTTGGGACTCCCCCCTCGTCCTGAAGTGGAGAACCCACCCTTGCTCTCCAGACCTGCAACCACCCTTTATGTTATAGTTTGCATCTATGTTTTTAATGCTCCAGTAGACTGATATGAATAATTTAGTATTTAAGGTATTACAGATAAGCAAATGCATGTTAGCATGGATGGGCAGCAGTTCACAGAAAGGTTTGCGTTGCATGATGCGGACAAAGGGCCAAAAAGTTTGAGACCCACTAGTTTAAAATGATTGATTAAGGCATATTTAAACAGGAGTTATGTTTAATTATGTAAACTGGGGTCCAAAAGGAAATTCTTAGGAACCTAACTTCAACACACAGAGCTTCCAGACCTCACCTGAACCTGACTGGCCACCAAGAAGAGTCTGTCTGCCTCACTGAGAGTGTCAGAGATGCACTCACGCATCTGACAAAGTGGGTCTTTGCCCACGAAAGCTTATGCTCCAAAATATGTTAGTCTACAAGGTGCCACAGGAATTCTTGTTGTTTTAGTGAGAGTGGTCAACATTGTGTGCTTAGTGAGTGTATTCTATTTTGGTAACTCTTCATAAACAGAGGGTAAGGATATTGCCATGTGTAAGGCTTTTTCATGGGTAAATGACTCTGTGGTGCAAATCCACAGAAGATTATGTCCTGAGCTCTAGGAACTGGAATAAGGGTGGGTACTTAAATTAACCAGGTTACACTCTGAATCCAAAGAACTGAATATGGGTGGCCCTGAGCCGCAGGAACTTTGAATGTATAGGTTCTTTCACATAGGCTACATGTACGTTACAGCAATCTGTCAACAGGAGTCACTGTCAGATCTTCCAGCAAAACTCCCGCCAACAAATTGCATCTACGCATAAGGGCAACTTGCTTTGTCAACACACTCTGTTGATAGAGAGTAGCCATGTGCTCTAGTGGCTCTCTTGACAGAATGGGCCCCTCAGACCCAGAAGACAGGCTCACATGGACATCAAGCCCTTCCTGGAGCCCCAGCTTGGCACACCGTGAAAGAGCCCCCACAACCTGCATTCCCTGCCCATGCTAAGGCGTACATGCCTCCTGGAGGGACAGCAAAGCTAGAGCATGGCTCCCACACTTTCTCCAAGAGAGTTCGACCTTTCCAGTAAGGAATGCTGCCAGAGCAGCCCCCAGGCTTGTGTTGACCACACACACACAGGCACAGCTGCGGCCTCTCATTCCAGCCCTCCTCCTCCAGAGGGGCGAGACTGACGCTGCCTATGAGGATGCCCTCACTGCCATAGGGCACCGCTGACACCTGCACCCTTGGGTCATCGGGCAGGTCTGGGGATACACCACCAGTTACAAATGGTGGGACTGGCTGGTCATGGGGCAATGGGATATACAGCAGTGGCTCCAGAACTTCCGCATGCAGTAGGAGGCCTTCCTGGAACTCGGCGCCTGACTTGCCCCTACCTTCTGACGACAGGACACCCACCTGTGGCCTGCCATTCCCCTGGAGAAGAGGGTCACCATCACCCTCTGGAAGCTGGCCGCCCTCAACAGCTACCTCTCTGTGGGGAATCATTTTGGCTTGGGCAGGTCCATCGTGGACACTAGCCACATGCAGGTAAGGCATTCTCAGGCTGCAGGCTCCACATGGGTGGGGAGTAGGGGGTTCCACCTAAGAGGGACCTTCAGGGAGCAGGGTTGGAGGGGTGAAGTGGGGGGCTGGGGAAGCCCCATCCACAGGGGATGATGCCATCCCACCTGGATATAGTCCTGCTGCTTAGGGGGTGGCCTCACAGGGGGACTCCTGAAGAGCTTGTGGGGGTGAGAAGGGGATGGGGAAGCCCCCAGGGCCAAGAGCTCCACCCTGCCACAGTCTTTGACCAAGTGTCCCTCCTCCTCCTCCTCCGCACATCATGAGGGCCATCAACTCACTCCTGCTGGTGTGATGGATGGTCACTCATCCATCTGGCTGACGTCAATGTGGTCATGGCCAGATTCAATGTCTTGGGGATTTGAACTATTTTGGGGCCATCAATGGGACCCACATCCCCATCCACGCCCCGGACCATCATGCACCGTGGTTCATCAACAGGAAGGGGTATCACTCCATTGTGCTGCAGGTCCTGTCTGACCACCAGGGATGCTTCATAGAGGTATAATTCGGATGGGCAGGCTGGGCACATGACATGATGGTATTCCATAACTCTGGCCTGTTCCGGAGAATGGAGGCATGCACTATTGTACTATACCAGGAGCTGGCTATTAGGGATGTGGACATGCCATTGTGGGGATGCCACCAACCCCTGCACTGGACACCTGGACCCAAGCCAGGAACTGTTTAATGCCACCTTACCTATGCACACAACCAGGTGGAGTGTGCTTTCAGGTGCCTCAAGGCATGGTTGTCGGTGTCTGCTGACATGCCTGGCCATAAGAACAGCCATACTGGGCCAGACCATAGGCCCATCAAGCCCAGGAGCCAGTCTTCTGACAGTGGCCAATGCCAGGTGCCCCAGAGGGAATGAACAGAACAAGAAATCATCAAATGATCACTTCCCTGTTGCCCATTTCCAGCCTCTTGCAAACAGAGGCTAAGGACACCGTCCATGCCTATCCTGGCTAACAGCCATTGATGGACCTATCCTCCCTGAATTTATCTAGTTCTTATTTAAACTTACTATAGTCTTGGCCTTCACAACACAGGTTAACTGTGCATTGTGTGAAAAAATATTTCCTATTGTTTGTTTTAAACCTGCTGCCTATTAATTTCATTTGGTGACCCCTCTTCTTGTGTTGTGAGAAGACGTGAATAACAATTTTTTATCCATTTTCTCCATACCAGTCATGATTTATATACCTCTATCATATCCCTCCTTAATGGTCTCTTTCCCAAACTAAAAAGTCCCGGTCTTATTAATCTCTCCTCATATGGCAGACACTCCATACCCCTAATAATTTTTGTTGCCCTTTTCTGAACCTTTTCCAATTCCAATATATCTTTTTTAAGATGGGGTGACCACATCTGTACACAGTATTCCACAGGTGGGGGCACCATGGATTTATATAAAGGTAGTATGACATTTTCTGTCTTATTATCTACTCCTTTCTTAATGATTCCCAACATTTTGTTAGCTTTTTTGACTGCTGCTGCACACTGAGTGGATGTCTCCAGAGAACTATCCACAATGACTCCAAGATCTCGTTCTTGAGTGGTAACAGCTGAGTCAGACCCCATCATTTTATATGTATAGTTAGGATTATGTTTTCCAAAGTGCATTACTTTGCATATATTAACATCAAATTTCATCTGCCATTTTGTTTCCCAATCACCCAATTTATTAAGATCCTTTTGTAGCTCTTCACAGTCTGTTTGGGACTTAACTATTTGGAGTCATTTTGCATCATCAGCAAATTTTGCTACCTCACTGTTTATCCCTTTTTCCAGATCATCTATAAATATGCTGAATAGGACTAGTCCCAGCACAGACCCCCTGGGGGACACAACTATTTACCTCTCTCCATTATGGAAAATGACCATTTTTTCCTACCCTTTGTTTCCGATCTTTTAACCAGTTATCAATCCACGAGAGATCTTCCCTCTTATCCCTTGACAGTTAACTTGGCTCAAGAGCCTTCGGTGAGGGACCTTGTCAAAGGCTTTCTGAAAATCTAAGTACACTACATCTACAGGATCCCCCCAGCCACATGCTTGTTGACCCTTTCAAAAAATTCTAATAGATGGGTGAGGCACAACTTCCCTTTAGGAAAGTGGTGTTGACTCTTCCCCAACAAATTATGTTCATCAATGTCTGACAATTCTGCTCTTTACTAGAGTTTTGACCAGTTTGCCAGGTATTGAAGTCAGACTGAAATGCCCCTCAAGTTGTGGGGGTATGCTGCGCCCTCCACAACCTTGTGGAGGGGAAGAGGGAGGCCTGGCTCCCAGTGTGGGGGCTGGCTGCTGGCTGTGCCTATGAACAGTGCAGCTCCCATCCACCTGGCCCATCGAGATGGGCTGTGGATCCAGGAGGCCCTGAGGGAGACCTTCTCCCAGGGACCCCAAGAGCCCCCTCCAGCTCACCCCCAGCAGGGGCCTTGGGCCTGCAGCCCCACCCTATCCCCGCTGGGGGATGAGGATGTCCCAGGAGCACAGGCAGCTCTTGCCACATGGGGGTGTCTGTGGTGCCCCATGGACTGGGCCATTCCCTGCGCCCTCCCACCTGTCAAGAGGGGTTATTCCACCATTGTGGGGTCTGTGCATGGATGGCAGATGGGCTTGGTGCAGCCTGGTCCTCTGGGACCCATCCCTTAATGCGTGTGGCTTGGGGTACTGTCCACAGGGTGCGGATGCTGCCTGTTTCCTGCAGACGTGCTTGCAAGCTGAGAGCCACAGTCCATAGTGGTGTGTCTTGAGTAATGTCATTGCCCACATGATTGTCCTGCTCCCAGCCACATCAGGGGCAGGCAGACCCCCCTACACCCAGGACCTTGGGGCTCTTATGGCCTCCTGTGGGGCAGCAACAGGCTAGTGCCCATGTCCTGAGGCTTTATGGTCAGACCAGGTGGAACACAGTGCCTTGTGTACATGCTGGGCCCAGAGGGTGGGATCCTGTCCCCCCTGCAGCCACACCGCATGGCCTTGAATAGGTCCGGGGAAGCCCTGAAAGTGACATGGCTGGAGAAGGGGCCTGACCCCAACACTGGCAACAGAAGTGGTGTCACTCTCTGGCTCTGGCTCACCCTGGATCCTGGGCTTCTGTTCCTCCAGGAGGGACTCCAGCTCTGGGGTGGGAGCCTCCTGGGCTATATCCAGGTGCTCACAAGAAGAGAGGTGTTCTCTGCCTGGAGGGACTCCTGTAGCTCAGATTCATATAGGTAGCTTGCCCATCATGCCCCTGATCAGCATGCAGCATCCTGGGCCCTGATATAGCCCTGCCAGAGTTCCTTTATTTTTGCCTGGACCGGTTCCATGGTCTGGGAAGGGTAGCTGCATACCACCAGGGTGCTGGCAACCTGACTGTAGTCTGAGGCCTTTCACCATTTTGCTGCTGGGTCTAGGAGCATGACCTCCTCAGACCAGAGGCCCAGCATGGCCTCAGGCTCAGATCTCCAGCTCCATCCAGGAGGGACCCTGCTTCTCTGTGCCCTGGGGTGGGTTCTAGGGGTCTCCTGCCCACTTCCTGGAGAGGCCAGGGATGTCATGGGGTGGCTGGGAAGCTGCCATGTGGCTTGTGTGGTTACATCAGTGTCTGGGAGCAGACAGAAGAGACACATGATGGCTGCTTCCTGGTACAGGGCTTCCAGGACTCCCTGTAACTTTGACAGGCCAGAGGCACAGGGCACAGAGCTCTGACTGTGGTGACCAGGCCGTCTCCTGGCTCCAGCTGTCTGGCACCATGGAGGCCCCTTCTGTTGACAAAAGTCCCCCACGGAGCATCTACACTATAATTTTGTCAACAGAATCTGTTGACAGAGGAGTTCTGCCTCTTGGGGGAGTGACAGAACTCTGCCAGGAAAAGCAGCACATTCTGTTGACGGTATCTCAACAGAACACATTTTAGGTGTAGAAGCTCTTCCCAAAATCCCAGTTTTGTCATGAAAACTCTATAGTGTAGATGTAGCTCTAGTGTGTTAGGAACTGGGAAGGGGTGGGGGGGGTGCCTAAATTAACTGGGTTATGCCTTGAAATCATGAAAGGGTAAAGATAGAGTGCCGTAGTGTGCAAGTAACACAGGAAGCCCCTTGTCAGACTAGCCCATAACTGCATAGTTAGAGCATCCTCATAAGAGGTAGAAGACCCTTATTCCAATCTTTTCTCCCATTCTGGTGGATAAGGGATTTGAACAAGTCTCCTGCATACCAGCAGATGAGACTAAACATTGTAAGGTGATCACTACCTCCTCTCTTCCAGCTGGAGATTTTTAATGGGACTGGATTCTGTAAGTGCCCTCAGAGAACACTTAGACTGAGATCTCTGCATGAGTTAGCCAGCAGAATGCCTGTCTCTCTGAGGCTTAGGCAGAAAATAGGTGTCTGAACACTGAGAGGGAGGCAGCAGCATATATGGTCAGAGGAAGAAACACAGGCGCCAAGAGAAAATTTACTTTGGAAAAATTAGGCCGTGAGTGAGTTTAGGTGCTTACAGGATTCACCAGGAGTTTTGCAGATCAAACTGGGATCTGGCAGATATTAAATCTGGAGTCTATGTGGCTGAGTACCTTTGTGGGCTGCATGTTGTGAGTAGTCCCATTGATTTAAGGACAAAGTTAGGCTTGCGAGTCTTTGTAGGTCACAGCTACTTTGTTGACCAAATGCAAATTCTCCCGACTTCTAGAAAAAATGTAAAATTGTGGTCTCAACAGAATACATTTCATATTCTCATTTTAGTACTTTTCTTCTTACCACCATATTTTATGCACTGTTACCAATCATACCTGAGTAATTTCTCACAGGTAGCTGTGGGTTCACTTCACACCTGACCACCTTCTGTTTGAAGTCACTGTCTTAAAAAAGGCATCAGCCAATCACACTTCATTCACCTTGGTAGCACAAGCAAAATTACGCATGTGCATAAGTATTCGCTGAAATAGAGCCATGATTTGTAAATCATGTGTCTCTTAAACATTAAATATGTTTTGAAGCAGAAAATATTTTTCCTACTCACTAAACTGAAGCTCATGCAAGTAAAGATAGCTTGAAAAAAGTAATCTAAGTAAAAATACTTTATAAATAAGGCACGGTTACTATCCTGAGTAAACACTATGCCAAACAATTTATGGAGGATTAAAAGGGAAAGTGAGACTGAAGGGCATAGGAGAAGAATATAGAGTAACAGTTCCTAAAGCAGTGGACAATTGGCAGGCCAGTGATTTCTGTAGAAAACATATTACATGGACAACAAAGACAAATCAGAGAAGAATTATAAATAAGGTTATGATTTAGTCATGGGTATTTTTACTAGAAGTCATAGACAGTTCATGGGCAGTAAACAAAAATTCACAGCCTGTGACCTGTCCATGACGTTTACTAAAAATAATCTTGGCTGGGGCTGGGAGACCACTGCTGTGTGTGGAGGGCCTGAACCACCAATACACGGCTGCACGGGGCCACAACCATGTCTGCTCTGGCCAGCTAACCAGAGACCACAGCTGTGACCACAGCTGAGAACTAAGGACTGCTACTGGGACCAGAAGATCAAGATTGCTCCAGCCAGCTTCCAGCAGAGCAGTGCCATGACCATGGCTGCTCTGGCCACTCACCCACCCGTGGCCAGAGCCAGTAGATCATGGCTGTTCCAGACAACTGTCTATAGACCAGTGTCAGTGGACTGCAGCTGCATGCCTGGGGGTTGGGGATTCTGGCTTCTCCAGCCACATGCCCAGGAATGCTGCTGGGGATGGACTGGACCAGGGATGGACTCTGTCTGATTGCCCAGGGACACCCAAACAGCTGCTTGAGGAGATCTGGGGTCAGCCACAGAGGCAGCTGCAGAAGTCATGGAGATCACAGAAAGTCACAGAATCCATGGGATTTTGTGGTGTGAGGGAAGAAAGGAATGCTCAGGCTCTGACTCCTTTTCTATCACTCGTGGTATGGAGTAGCAACTCAGACTATCTTCTAGAAGAGACAGGGATTAGGGATGTCAAATCTTGTTGAATTAGTTAACCACTTCAACGTTAAGCTGAACTGGTTAACCAGTTAAACAGCGGGGAGACTAGAGGGTCACCCCTGCTCGGCTGGGCTGAAACAGCCCCGTCTGCTGTGGACAAGAGCTGTTCCACCCAGGCTGAAGCACTTCTACCCGTGGTGAGCCCCCCCACCCCGGCATCACAGACTAGGGCTGTAAAATCCCATTTGTTTAACCAGTTACATGGTAGGTTTAACTAGATAACCCATTAAGGAGGCAGGGGCGGGGGCTGAGAAGGCCACTTACAGCTGACCCCTTTTTCCCCCTGCCCATGGCATGCCAGGGACCAGGGCTGTTCTGGCCTTGCTGAAACTTCGCTGCCTGCAGCACTGCTGTAGGTGGGGGGCACTCCAGCATGGCTGGAGCATCCCCTGTCTGTAGCCTGTCCAGCCACCCCACTCCAGCAACCCCGATTGCTGCAGATAGGGACTGACCCAGCCGGGCTGCAATGCACCTGTGGCGGCCCTGCAGGCTGAAGCAACCACTGCCCATAGTGGGGGGAGAGCTGCTCCAGACCCCACCCGTTAACCACAATTGGTAAGCCTCATCCATTTAGGATGAACCTTATCAATTAACCATTAAAACCCCTACTATGGAACAGAGATACTCTGCCTGAGCTACAGCAGCACCCTGTGCATGGCATGACCATGGCCTCCACACAACAGGGCTGTTCCATCCACGTGGGAGCACCCCTGCCCACAGCACTCTTGGGCCCAGCCCACTATGGATGAGAGCTGCCTGGCAAGGATGCCCGCCCCCCTACCACCACCAATGGAGGGCACTATTGTACCAGAGCAGCCACTTACCTGCAGCAGGCGGGGGGACTATTCTAGCTTCCACCAGTTAACTGGGTGACCACTGACACCACTGAGTATTATTCTTCATATACAGTTCCTCCTTCCACAATGTGGGGGCGGAGGGAGAAGCAACAAAAAGACTTCTGGAGAAAAATGGGAATGAAAATACTGAGGAAAACCCAATTGCTTCTGTGTTTTGCAATTTCCTTCTGGTTGTTTCATAGGAAATGTGCTCTCTAGAGTGACAGAATAGCAAGGGACCCCAACCAGCAGATCTCGGTATGAAAGGATCCACTTCAGTTAGCAACTCTGAATCACGCGGCAGCTATTAATATACCTTGACCTCTGTCTGTATGATAAAGAAAGAATGGCTGGGGAAAGAACAGAGGGGAATTTCTAATTAGCTGCTGCTTCGAAAGTAAGAAAAAACATCAGCTTTCAGAAAGTCCAAACCAACAAGCAAACAAAACAAAACAGAACAGAAGTAGCAGGAGCAAGCTGCTTCCTGACAATGAAATCATATGGAGTAATCTTCTTGGGGGAAATTATGGAAGCCACTTCATTTAAAGTTATTCTGGACAAAACAGCTATTATGCAAACATAAACATATACTGGGGGAGGTATACATTAGGTCAGTGGCTGTAAGGTGAAAATTTCTGAAGCAGGCCATGGTTTGTGCTAAAGACCCCCTGTTGGAATCCTGAAATCTGGAGTAGGCCTGTACTCCTATAATACAGTTAGCATGAGTGCAAAGCTACCCTGCTGGGCCCCCCACCTCACTCCTGAGACCCAGGGAAGGTCATCCCAGCTCGGACAGAACCTTGGAGTTTGAAGGGAGGGACAGTTGCCCCAGCAACCACATTCTAAGGTGAGGCCCTGCATAAAAGAATGGAGACATGGCGGCCTCTCCTCCGCCATCCCAGGCTGGTACTCAAAACAAATATGTTATTGCTCTACGCTGTTACTGTCTTTAGCATTAATCTTCTAGATAAGCACCTCTGGATGTGTCGGCACCACCATTACTCTTGTAGACTTATCATCCATCCAATTAGATACATAGATGTTATTGCATGTCTGCTTTGTTTTAATAACTTGTTAAGGAAAACCACCTGTATTAAAGATAAAATGTCCTACAAGCAATGGGTGAGAATATTATGTAATCTTTTTAGATTATTGGCTTACAGTGCTCATTTTGTCTTGCTGCTAGGACCTATCCAGGCTTGGGTGACACCCATACCCTAGCTTACCCCTGCCCATCAATAATCTAATTGTAACCTATTGTCTGATGGTGATCACTACGCCTGATATGCGAAGTAATACCCCACCAGTGTTGTGTGTAATATACCAGCCTGCTTGCTTCATATATGGTGTCCAGATTTTGTTCCAACAACTGGGGGCTCATTCGGGATCCAAGTTTGTGAGCTGCATGGGAGCCAGAGACTGACATCCAAGAGAGGTGAGTATGTTTACTTTACCACCTCATTAGGTTAGAGATAGAAGTCTCTCTTGCCCTGCAGACACATCTTAGTTCTGCTTTTCCAAATTCAAACCGAAAGGAACCCAGACATGTGTGAGCTAAGCACAGAGTGAGTTGTGGGGGAAGGGATATCCATGAAAAGGGGGATGAGTACAAGAGGCTCTTACACTGTTTAAGCTAAGGGGCTTGTTACTGAGGGACTGGATAAACCACCAGGGATCAATTTAGCCATATGTTAAGCCCAGGACTGGCTGGGTACCCCAAGGCGGCAGGTAGTGTGAACTGGTGGTCCCACTTCCTCATTGCATGTAACATTGCAAGTCCTGACAGAAGCCCCCCGACAGGCACATAATGTATAGATCTTTGAATGGTACAAGTCCCGTTAGGGCCAGCGTTTGTGGGTATTAAGACTATGGTATAAGCTGTATAGAGAGGTAAAGGGAAGACGATAAGGGGAAGACTTACATTCCCCAATCAAGGCTGACCCAAGACTGTGGGACTTGAGAACACAGTATCTGAGGGGGAAACATATATCCCCAACCCGGTTAGCAAAGCTGTATACAGAAGAAGGAGACGTACAGCCTTGGTCAGCAATTAGGGCAAGAAATCCTAAGGGGGAAGCGCGCATCCCCATCTAAACCAGGCACTTGATCCAGGCAGCGAAGCTCACGTGACCCTAAATGGGGAAGTAATACACGTCCCCAGACACCAGCCCAGGTCAGCAGAAGTCATGGCTTCTGAAAGGGGAATGACACCTGACCCAAGAGATTATTTAGAGTTCAAGCACATACGTATTCAGCAGGCAGCAGTCAAGAAAGCAAGATACGCCACAGCTGGAACTGAGGAGGATTTGATCAAGTGGTGAACTACTCAGAAAGGGAATAAAGCAGAGAAGGCAGTGATAACATTATTGGACATCCTCAGATTAAAGGAAAAAGGAAAATAAAGCCCTGAGGGATGAGAACAATGCTCTGAAGAGCAAATGCCTGCTCCAGAGTGAGAAAATCAAACTGCAAGTATCACAGCCTCCCTGGTGCCAGGGAGAAAACACCAAATTCAGGGGAGAATGAACCTGCATTCTCACCAGCCATGCCACAGCCCCAGCACCACTAGGGAGACTTAGCAGCACATGACAATTCTTTACCTTGCCCTCCATATCAAGCCTGTTATGAACCAGAACACCCTCCTAATCTGAGAGGGAAGAGAAGGGGCACAGAAGATATTCGGTGGGGATCAGGTACCATGCATGGCCCTAATCAGCATGCAAACCCAGAGAATAAAAGGTCCTCAGCCTGAAGGGGGAGGCAGGGCTCTGCTTGAAATGGAAATTACCTCCACGTATCACCCATTCACGCCCCTGGAAAAACAGGTGCTAATATCGGATTTGCCCAATCTAATCCATGACCATAGTAACGCTGAGTTTTGGGACAAACTCGACAGCATAATAGAAATGCACAGACTCCGTACAAAGGACATGCACATTTTGGCCAGGTGCAAATGCCCCAGGGATGTGTAGGAGAACCTGGATGAGAGATGGAGGTCCGGGCGCTGGGCTGAGGACACTGTTCCTGACCCACAGAATGCCGGTGAACAAAGAGACAACCCAGACGTGGGTGACATAAATGGGTTTAAAGAGGCACTCGCTGTAGGCTTGAGAGCCCGGACTGCTAACTGGGGAACCCTGCAAGCAGTAACCCAACAGAAGGGAGAGTCCGTTATATCCTATGCAGAAAAGAAATGGAATGCCTTCTGCTCATATTCTGGTCTAGATGGTATAGCAACCAGAGACCATGAGGTGTTCCTTCAAATTCTAAAGGAAGGGATGTCCACAGATCATCAAGCCGTGCTGGCCTTAGGCATTTCAGTGGGGAACATGTATGAGGATGTAATGAAGTGGGTTACCAACCTGGAGAGCAGAAGGAAAAAGAAGGTAGCCCCAGTGAATTCCATAGAGGGAATAGCTGTAGTCCACATGGACGGGACTGCCAGTTGCTACAGTTGCAGGAAGCCAGGACACCTAGCATGGGATTGTATAGTAAAAAGAAATCCAAAGCCTGTAGCAAGTGTATAAAGTCAGGCCACACCAAGGAGGACTGTTTCAATCCTGGAAAAAGCAAGGCAGACCAGTGCTCAACAAAGCAGAATAAACCTGACACCCCCAGCATTGCCCAGGAGCAGGAGAGAGCTGCCAAACAGCTCTAGGAGATCCTCAAACTCCTGATGAGACAATAGGTAGCAGCAGCCTCAGTGGCTGGAACAGCAGGTGACCCAAGGATGTTTCTTAATGCACGAGTGGGGGACCAGCCATACAAAATGTTAACAGACACTGGAGCCTCGGTATCGATAACCAGCCAAAACCTCCTTACACACCATTGCATATGACTGGAAGGTGTGCGGGGAGGGAGATTATAAGCCACCTTAAACCAACAAGTAAAAATTGAATTTGAAGATATAGTCACTGTGAGTCAAATTTGGGTCTGCCCAGCACAAGCAGACACAATTTGCGGCATATATCTCCTTAAGGGACTTGCGGGAGTGGTCAACCCCAGAGCCAGCAGTATCAAATGGACATCGGGAAAAACCACACAAATAGAACCCCAAAATATTGCTATGATCACCTGCAGTAAAGTTACAACCGCAAAGTGGGGGAACCCCTAGTAGAAACCCTCTGTGCCCTCCACTCTGGGGTTTGGGCAACAGATAAACAAGACTGCGGGCTCGTGAATATGGAGCCTGTGGTCATGCAAGGACCTACACATAAAGCCCACAGGCAGTACCCAAAGAAACCAGAAGCCTTAGCGGCAGATCACCTCCACTACCAACTGCACGATATGGCCTGTCCAAAACCCAATGGGTCATGGAGATTAACCATAGACTATATGCACCTTAACTGAGCAATCCCCAAGGCTCATCCTATTGTGTCAAGCTCGGCCACTATCCTTAATTTGCTGAGCTCAACCCACTACGTATTTACTGTTCTGGATGTAGCAAATGGGTTCTGCAGTATTCCCCTTGCAGAGGAAGGCCAACATAAAATTTGCCTTCACCATTGGGAACCAACAGTACACCTGGACTTGTGTACCCCATAGCTCACCCTCCATTTCCCATAAAGCTATGGCAAAAACCACAGAGTAGGTCCTGCTGGAAGGAGACACAGTGACATTGCAGTATGTGGATGACCTGCTAGGGGCCAGTTTAAACGAAAAGGACCACCTAAAAACCCAAAGCAGCTATTTATACACCCCCAGGAAGCCGGATTCAAATTAAGTGTCAAAAAGGCTCAGCTGCAGCAGCCAAGAGTCCTATGTCTAGGATACAAAATATCACAGGGAAGAAAGGCTCTCACTGTGGACAGAAAGCAAACCATTCAGGAGTTAAAAAGGCCACGGACTATTATGGAAGTCCGCAAGGTACTGGGACTTTTAAACTATTGCAGATCATACATACCTGAATACTCAGACAGAGTGGAGCCAATCCAAGCCCTCACGAGAGGAGGGAAGCCTGCCAATGAGCTAGCACAGTGGGGAGAGCCCCAGGAGGAAGCATTCAAGAAAGTGAAGCAAGCCCTAGCTTCCGCCCCGTGTCTTGGATTACCAGATACGAAAAAAATGTTTCACTTTTATTGTAATCATAGTAAATCCCAGTATTCTGCAGTATTAACCCAACTCCGCAGTGACCGGTAGCATACACATCCACTCTACAGTAGGGTGAAAATTTCTGAGACAGGACATGGTTTGTGCTAAAGACCCCTTATTCAAATCCTAAAGTCTGGAGTAGACCTATAATCCTATAATACAGTTAGCATGAGTGCAAAGCTACCCCGCTGGGTCCCCCCATCTCACTCACAAGACCCAGGGAAGGTCATCCCAGCTCGGACAGGGCCTTAGAGTTTGAAGGGATGGATAGTTGCCCAAGCAACCACATTCCGAGGTGAGGTCCTGCATATGAGAACTGAGACATGGCGGCCTCTCCTCCGCTGTCCCAGGCTGGTACTCAAAACAAATATGTTATTGCTCTATGCTGTTACTGTCTTTTGCTTTAATCTTCTAGATAAGCACCTCTGGATGTGCCTGTGTGAAGGCGCCATCATTACTCTTGTAGATGCATCATCCATCCAATTAGACACATAGATGTTATTGCATGTCTGCTTTGTTTTAATAACTTGTTAAGGAAAATTACCCGTATCAGAGATAAAATGTTCTATAAGCACTCGGCAGGGATACTATGTAATCTTTTTAGATTATTGGCTTATAGTGCTCATTTCATTTTGCTGCTAGGACCTATCCAGGCTCGGGTGATGTCTATGCTGTAGCTTCCGCCCGCCCATCAATAATCTGTATAATCGATTGTCTGATGGTGATCACCGAGCCTCATACACGAAGTGACACCCCACCAGCGCTGTGTGTAATAAACCCTCCTGCTTGCTTCATATATGGTGTCCAGACTTTGTTCCAACAATGGCTCTTGACATTTCCAGACTACTTTACTCTTTCAGTAGTCTGATTTGTCTTGCATACCTCCAAGTTACAACTCACTTTAAACTACTTGCTCACAAAATCAGACATAAAAATACAAGTATGGCACAGCACTCTCACTGAAAAAACTGTTAACTTTATCATTTTTACAATATAATTATAAAAGAAATCAACTGGAATATAAATACTGTCTTGTCCTTACATTTCACTGTATAGTTTATAGAGCAATATAAGTGAGTCATTCTCTGAATAGAATTTTGGTTTGTACTGACTTCACTAGAGCTTTTTATGTAGCTGGTTGTAAAACTACCCAAGTATCTAGAAGAACTGATGTACCCCCTGGAAGACCTTGCATACCCCCATGGGTACCTGCATGTCTGGTTGAGAACCACTTCATTAAGTCATTCAATTGATCTCTTCCACACCGTTTCTGTGATAGAATAGTGTTGTAAAGTGCAGATGTTAAAGGGGTTTAGCCTATAAAGTTTTTAATAGACATTATAAATGACATATTTCATTTAGCTATTTCTTTGGCACTCAGTGCTATATAATGCAAGCCCTCAGACCATATATGCCTTCTTCCCCTGTAGCTGGGGGTGTTCAACCCCTCTCACACTCCACGCTGTCCCCCAAGCTCCCTCCCCTGTTATGTCTGCATCCGCCCCTTCCCTGAGCCCCTGCCTCACCTTTTACTCCCACAAGTGTGCCCCATCCCTGCTCCTCCCCTCACCTCCTGGAGCTTCTTGATTGCCACAAATCTGTTGTTCGCAGCAGGTGAGAAGTTTGTCAGTGGGGCCAGAAGCAGGTGAGAGATGGTGGCGGGGGAGAAGACAAAGGGATGTAGCTGCCAATGGGTGTTCTACACCTCTTAACCTTTCCCCAGGAGTGTTTCAGCCCCACAGCACCCAAGGAGTAGGCACCAATACCTCACACCATTCAAAGTGCATTAAATTACAGTAAATGCTGTCTTAACCAACATTCTTTCATCTGGAACTCTCAAATAACCAGCATGTTCACCATAAGTAAATTTTATTTGATTTTCCGTAAGGACAGTACAGGGAAAGTAAATACAAATAAATACAGCAAATACAGTATAAGTTTACAGTGTACAATACTACTGTTGTTGGTAAATAAAGTATTCTGTGTACATTTTTGTTTGTTTCTTAATATCTAATCTTGTTTTTCTTTAGTGTTATGCATTGCTAGGTAGAACTCTCTGTTATCCAGAAAATTTGAGTATCTGGCAACCTCCTGGTCCTGCGGCTGCCAGTTATGAAAGAGTTTACAGTACTTATAGAATGTTGAAGTCTCCCTCCTGCACTTTTTTGACCTAGTTCATGACAGTAAAAGAATGAAGGTGGTCAGTTTGCCAGTATCTGATGTGATTATTACACTAATATTTAGGGTAATGCTGGTCTTCTATGGAAGCATGGTCCAAAATCATTGGCCTTTCACCAGCCCTCCTTATCTTTAGTCATCCCAGTAGGAAATCAGCTTCACACTCCGTCAGTTGAAGTGTATTTGCTGAGTACAACAAACATGATGGGTTGCATAAAGAGATGGTATCTTCACCATCCATTCCCTAGTCTGTTCAGGGTTTTGGAGGCTTTGAACTGGACAGCACAAAGGTGTAATGTGTTCCTTTTGGTTGGCTGTTTTAGCACAAATGCTGCTTCCCCAGAGCCTATTAAGCCAGCCCCTAATATTGAATTAGTTGCAGTTGGTCATTACAGACATTAATGGAGAGTGGTTATAGAAGCCTTTCAGAAAGAATATAGTTTGTCATTTTATACTATACTTTACTTCCTGTCTGATTACATAAATGATGTTTATAGCTGTATTACGCCTCTATAAGAGATAAACAAGGTACATAAAGTAGTTTTATCTACCCTGTAAACAAGAGAGTGACTTCCTCTGCTTTCTGGGGCTGTAAATTTGCATTCATATCTCTGTGAAAACAGTCTACAGTCAACAAAGTATTAGAAGTGTAGCCAGAGTGAATTCTTCCTAGCAGTAGACCTGAAAACTAGTGAAGGGCCGTGGTTACTGCATGTTGGTTTTATTTTACAGAAAGCTTTCAGATATGTATGTCTAATTAGTTACACAGTTCTTAAGAGGGAGGTTATAAAGATAAAGTTACAACTACTAACACAAGCTACTGTGCTATAACTGAATGATAAAGATAATAGGAAAGGTATTTGTCTTTCTACAGTTAAAAACCTAGATAGGCAAAAGTCCTCGAAATCCATTTTATACTGGAGAGCTGATTATAGCTGACATTACACATCCTCCCACCCACACAGAGCCCCCATGATTTTAGGGAGGCTCTGTACAAGAATAAGAGAGAACAAGAAGTCCTGTGGCACCTTATAGACTAACAGATATTTTGGAGCATAAGCTTTCGTGGCAAAGACCCGCTTCATCAGATGCATGAGTGACGAAGTGGGTCTTTGCCCATGAAAGCTTATGCTCCAAAATATCTGTTAGTCTATAAGGTGCCACAGAACTTCTTGTTGTTTTTGAGGACACAGACTAACACAACCAGCTCTCTGATAGTTGTCTCCATGCAGAGAGAATTGCAGAAGTGGAACTTTATTTTGCTACAACTAAATATACTTATCTGACATTTTCCTGGTATGAGCTCAGCCTAGAATGGAGGAAATTGGATAGAGCATGATGAAGATGACAGCTTTCGTAAAAAGTTCCTTTTTGTACAGTTTTCTAATTTTGTCACCTTGTTACCCACGATTTATGCCTTTTGCTAGTATGTGAATGATTACTGGATTAATAATTTAGGCCCTGAGACTGCTGCTCACTGAATACAATTACACATATGCTTGAATATTGGTAAGAAAGGAATCCTAGCTATTCATCCTGGGAATATTTATCCACATGATTCAATTTATTTATTGAGATCCATTAACTTGCCTCATATTTGAAGGAACTGGCCCATAGTCAGGAAAAACAATTGCAATATTGGTATTAAAATATCATTAGCAATTTAATGCTCTAAAACTAATATGTTTTATTAAAATGTTTAAGGAATTTTAAAATGTTTAAATTAATAGGCCCTTTGCCTGGTTTATATTTTCTACAAGATAAAAAGAGATTTTTTTTTAAAAAAAAATTCCAGAAGACAACAGATATGCAGAGATGGTTGTTGTGATATGGATGCTAATAAGATTCCCCTGTTCTACAGTACCCAGATAAAAAGCAGATCTTAAGCTCTTTAAGGAAAACATTGTTTGACAGTAATTCTGTCTGGCAAAGAATCATTTACTAACAGTTAAGATTGTGAAATTTATACTGCTATTGCTTTGCCTGTATGGTCCCCACTTTTCTACAATTTACTTCTGTCTCTGTCTGATTGTTTCTTTCTGTTGCCTTACTAATTTTGCAAGATTTAAATCAACAAAGGTGGTGGGGTGAAACTGGATACTTAAATTAACCAGGGTTACTCTAGTTGCTGAGTAAGAGTAGGCGCATTTCACCTGGAGCCTTAGGAACTATGAAAGGTGGGGTGCCTAAGTTAACTGGGTTACGTCTTGAGCCAACAGAAGGGTGAAAGTGGGGTGCCCTAGAATACTGGGATAACAGATTTGGTGACGAACGTGGGCATCTTAAGGTCATTTGGACTGACCTGATGGCATCTAATATAGTAAATAACAGCAGAATGTCCATGCCTTTTCTCAGAACAGATTGCTATTTAGCTGGCTGAATGACCATCTCAGAAAAACAGGAGAGACTGGGAACAGAGAAAAGGGACTAGGAGAGATGTAGGCTACTTGAGGACCCACCCTCCCTCCTAAATGGGTACAGGAATGGAAAGTAGGATCTGGCTCAGATAAGCAGAATGCAGTCTTCAGGCAACAGATAACGGAGATTAAAAAAACATGATGGAAGCCCAGAGAGGCATAATGGGAGGAGAACAGTCACCAGGGATACTGACCCCTGGGATGATACTTGTAACTGCTGTATTTGAGCTGATGATGGTTTCATTTCAGAAGATAAGTGGTTTAAGGAAAGAAATTGAGCAATTAACACCATAGAGGTTGAAGGGAATTAAACAGTCAAAAGTTTTGGATGTGTTGAAGAAAGAAAGTACTATATGAAGAGAATTTTTGGTTTCTTTGCATCCATTCTGAAGGAAAATAGGTCTTTTTCCCAAAGGAATGGTCTGTAAATAATCAGTTGTAAATGACTGCTACAGACAGGCAGAGAAGCTGATTAAAATAAGTTGAATATGGACAATATAGACAAAAAGCATAGAGGGTTTCTACTGGACTTAATTTCCTCCAAATGTATAAAAAGGGAATGTAGTACATCTACAGCTATGTAAAATTATTAAAACAGTGCAAGGGATGTTAAGAAAAATATAGTTTTTGTTTGTAAATCTATTGTATAAATATGTAGAAAAACTGACATGCCTGGTTTGTAAAACCCTGTTTTGTAGGTTTAAGATGAATTGGTTTTGATTTTTTTAAGAAGGACACTCAGGCTCAATTAAATCTCTCGTTCAAAGTTGCAACGCTGACAGACAATTTTGCCAGACACAAACAGCTAGTGTAGTTTGGCTGTGTTGTTTAGCATTTAACCCTTTGGTATTTCTGTGCTTTATAAAACCGAATATCTTTTTCAATAAGGACTAGAGGATGTGGCCATGGCTGTGGCAGCCAGGACCAGGGGAGTGGGAAGAGAGTCTGGATCCTTATTTTTTCATTTTTAAAGACAATAAAAGGTGTTGTAAAGTAATAAAAAAATAAAAAGATGTTGCTCCAGAGGGGCATTAGCAGGGGAGAGGTGCACAAAAAAGCAATGGCAGGAACAGCAAACCTCAAGGTGGCTTTGAGGAATCAGAATGTCACTATTAGATACGGTTACATGAAAACTCTATAAGCCCAAAATAAAGTTACACATTGTGTAAAAATTGATATGGTTAATATAATGCTATGGAAGGAATATGCATGTTCCCATTATATAAGCAGTGTATATTTGTAGAAGAGGATTGTAGAATGCATACAAACCTGTTACTTAATGAAAGACTTCAGAAGGAGTTAAGATAGTGTTTTCTTTTGCAGATTACTGTGTGCTTTAAAAACAAAGACAAATAAAATAAAGTAAACCCCTTACTTTATATTTTTAGATGAGCCCAGGGAACACTGTAGAAAAAGGCAAGCCCAAAAAAATATGCCAGGTTAAAAAAATTGTCAAAGAAACAAAACAAGCTATGGTTAAAATTGATCCATTCTTCATAACTGAAAGCATGAAATGGGGTAGAAAATTGCTAATTTTTCAAAATCTCAAAGGAAAAACCAACAAACAGTGGTGTCTGTGTTGATGCAAATTACTTAGGCAAAAGGGGAGGGAGAGAACTGCCCACAGATGGTAGCACAAAGGGGTTGCAGATAATGGACACACCTGGCCAACATGTAAATTAATGTAAGTTAGAAGGCTCAAATTATGACCTTCCAGGAAAGGGAGGTAGGAAACAATTCAGTCCTGATATGGAGGGACAAGTTAACCCTTAGAAGGCAGGAGTCCTTTACAAGCTTACTCCCTCAAGCCCCAAGGAAATAATTAAATTAAGAAGCCTATGCAAAGATTTCAAGAGAGAATTGAAGATACTAGCCTCAGAAACAATTTGTCAAAATAAAAGGTGTGGTATAACTAGATACTTATATACCCACTTGTAACAGATTTGATGCTAACGTTACTGTTAATATTATACATTGGGATAAATTTAATATTAATGAGTAAGCCTGTAACAATGTATAATATATGAGTTTTGGGGAAAGCTTTTAAGCATGCTAGAAAAGGTAATTGGAAATATACCTCACACATAAAAGCCTTATGGTAAAAAAAATTTGGCACAGCACTGCAGAAGATAAGACAAAGGAAGCTGCAGCTCTTTGGGCATGTCTTAAGAATGAACAATGAACGAAAAGTCAAGACTCTGGTATTCAGTATAATGGACAGTTTGAATAGGAGAGGCAGACCCCACAGATATGTGTAGATAATATAGTAGACAGGTGCAGAGTTGGTCTACAGAAACTAAGCCACTGTCCACTGGACAGGGAAAGGGGAGGAAATAGTGTGGGAGGCACTGGACACCAACGGACACTGAGGACATGATTGTTAATGATAATGAAGACAGCACAGCAAACATTACAAACCTAGTCTGCTTTATTAAAAAGGGAAACTGAGGTACACCACCTCACGAATCTCACAACTGAAGAGTGTGATAATGCACCCTAAATCTTTAAAAGTAGAAGATATTAAAACCTGGCCTGCCTATAGAACAAAACCCAAAGTTATGAGGGTGATTCCTCTTGCCTGCAATCAACAAGGAGATTTGAAAAAGCAAGAGGTATTTTAAACAATAATTTATTCCCCTCACACCCCAAAGGAGGTAGAAAAATGTTCTTTTTGTCTTTCAGAACATCAGCAAAAACTGCCCCCGCTGAAGGGCAGCCAATATACTGTAGATCTACTATTGCACCAAAGACCATACTTTGTGTTGTTGCGAGCATTGTTGTCAATTATATTTTTAAGAAGGGAAAATGCATGAGGTAGAAAAGGATTAATGGACACCTCAACTGTATATAGAGAAACAAATGTTGCAGAGGGACAGGTGTCAGAGAATATGTCTATTAACAGGGAAATACCCATAGGTAGTGAAGACACATTTTAAGGCAGCATAGGCATAGGATATGAGGCTTATCTGTTGGTGAGAATGGAAGGATAAACATAAGAATTTTGAATATAAGAAATGTGGAAGCAGGATTTGAGGAATGTGTTCTTTACAGATCACGTACATGGAACAGGAAGAGTTTCAGGGTGTGTATATCCAAGTAAATAATAGCTTTGTTTGCTGGGTAGCAGATGAAGCAGTGGTGTTTTGCCTATTGTAAACAACTTGTTGTTGTAAAGTCACAACTTATGCCATCATACAGTGTAAGAATTGTGGAGTATCACCAACGCTTGAATTTATTGCGGAGATACCAGGCAGTCACCATCACTGTGTAAGATGTGGATCACACTCAGCTCCTCTCAGCAGAGCACTGTGGTGCAGAAGGGAGGAGTGGATACCAACTGAGAACCTTCTGGCCCTGCAGTCAGCTGGTTAGACTAGTCCTTCCCCCCACTCTTCAAAGACAGAACTAAAGCCCAGACCAATGCTGGGGTCTGTAGTTATTCTGTGAGAATCTACCCTGGTGGATACTGAGATTCTTGAGGCCAGGTCAAGAGCTGAAGGCACTAAGAGCTGAAATGACTGGCAGATGAAACCACGCAAAACCCACAAAGCAGCAGACAAGCAGCTGGCCAGGGTGGCTGGCAGAGTGCAGTGGGCAAGCGGCCAGCAAGGAGTGGACAGCAGAAGTGGTGAGCGGCCAGTAAATGATCCTTCCCTGGTGTGGCAAGAGTCGCCATGCTGATGTACCTGTGAACTCTGGGTTGGTATGGACTGCAAGTGCAGAGTTGAGGCAGATGTACACTCTAGGACTGGGGGTGTATGGCTAAAGAGCGCTAAGCAAGGGACTTGCCTCAACAGACTCTAGGGACAGTGCCTCGTTTAATGGGGTTTTCCTTTCCTTTGTTTAGGAACATTGCATGTGTCACTTTGTAAATTTATGTTAGGCTACTTTTATTAAACAAGCTGTTTCTATCTCAGACTCTATGCTTGAGAGGGAACAACTGCCTTTACAGGCACTCAGCAGGTTGGGTGACATTGTCCCATGTTACTGGGTGGATGCTCAATCCGGTTTGGTTGCATTATTGATGGACTATCCTAGGAACTGAACCTGGCCCCTCTGGCAGTCACCTACCATTAATAGAAGGGTTACATAAGCACAAAGTAGAATTATCAAAGGGGAAAAATGATATGCAAATCCATTGGCTGCTTGGGGAGGGAGGGAACTCAGTAATAATTGGCACTTTTTAATCAGCCTCCAGCATCTAAGCCTAGATGAAAACACCTGGATGTTGTATAAAATTAGGTGTAAGGAAAGAAAGGCCATTACAATACATTCCCTGATTATTTTAAGGGCATCACACTAGAAGCCAAGAAAAGTTTAGCTGCTGTAACATTATCTTAGTGTGAAATACTGAGGGTCATTTGATTCATTTACCAAGTGGCGGCAGGAGGAGGGGAGTTAAGTAGACTAAAGAAAGGACTCCCAAGGAGTATATAGGAACCTGATTGGGTGGAATTGGGAGTATGTCTACACTATGAAATTAGGTCGAATTTGTTAAAGTCGATTTTCTAGAATCCTATTGTGTAAAGTTGAAGGTGCATGTCCACATAGATACATAAAGTTGATGGCGTTTGTCCCCATTAGGATTGCCAGGCTCAACTTTGTCAGCAATGCAGAGTGGGTACCTGTCCCACAGTCCCTGAGGCCCCATTGCAGTGTATGATGGGACAAAAATGCCATGGGTCATGCTGGGTGTGTGTCATCAGCATCCCATAGGGAACTTGTCTCCTCTCCATCCCTTTGTAAAGCAACAGCAGAAAGTGTTTTTGAACCCTTTTTCTGTACCCATGCAGACACTATTACAAGGCTAGTGTGGAACCTGTACTGCTTCTAACTGTTGTGGCAAGTATTATGAACACTCCACACATTGTGCTGTGGTATGTGAAGAACCCAAGCAGCCATCAGAGCAATGAAGACTCTGAGGAGGACATGGACATACACACATGAGATACTGGAGAAGAGGAACCGGGAAATGCTGGCTGCTTCAACGTTTCATACACTGGAGCACCAGTTCTGGTGCCGAGAAACAAGCTCAGAGTGGTGAGATTGCATTGTTATGCAATTATCAGACAATCAGTAGTGGCTACAAAACTTCTGCATGCTTAACGCCGCTTTCATGGAACCTTACGAATTGCTTTCCCCTGCGCTGGAGTGCAGCAATACCAAAACAAGATCTGCTCTGATAGTTCAGAAGCAAGAGGCAATAGCTCTGTGGAAGCTTACAATGCCAAACAGCTACCAGTCAGTGGGCAATCAATTCAGAGTGGGCAAATCTACAGTGGGGGATTCTGTGATCCAGATAGGCAAGACAATCAACACCCTTCTGCTATGGAAGACAGTGACTCTGAGAAATATGCAGGATATAGCGGATGATTCTGCTGTGACGGGGGTTCCATAACTGCAGCAGATGGATGGAATGCACATCCCTATCTTGGCACCAGACAGCCTTGCCACAGAGTACATAAACTTCAAGGGGCACTTCTCCATGGCGTTGCAGATGCGGGTGGATCACAAAGCTGTTTCACTGACATCAGTGGGGAGTGGTCAGCAAACATGCACGATGCGTTCGTCTTTAGGAACTCTGATCTGTCTAAAAAGCTTCAGAATGGAACTTTGTTCCCAGATCAGAAATTCCCCAATACCAGTATTGATTCTGGGTGATCCAGCTTACCCCTTGCTCCCTTGGCTCATTAAGCCATACACAGACAGCATGGATCACAGTAAGGAGCAGTTTAGCTACAGGCTTAGTACGTGCAGAATGGCGGTAGAATGTGTAGAACGCGCCTTTGGCTGTTTAAAAGCCAGATTCAGGAACCTCCTGACTCGGTACAGCACCCATCACAAATCACACCTAGGCCGCGTCTACACATGCACGCTACTTCGAAGTAGTGGCGCCAACTTCGAAATAGCGCCCGTCACGGCTACATGTGTTGGGTGCTATTTCGAAGTTGAAATCGACGTTAGGTGGTGAGATGTTGGAGTCGCTAACCCCATGAGGGGATGGGAATAGTGCCCTACTTCGAAGTTGAACGTCGAAGTAGGGCACGTGTAGACGATCTGCGTCCTGCAACATCGAAATAGTGGGGTCCGCCATGGCGGCCATCAGCTGAGGGGTTGAGAGACGCTCTCTCTTCAGCCCCTGTGGGGCTCTATGGTCATCGTGTGCAGCAGCCCTTAGCCCAGGGCTTCTGGCTGCTGCTGCAGCAGCTGGGGATCCATGCTGCATGCACAGGGTCTGCAACCAGTTGTCGGCTCTGTGGATCTTGTGTTGTTTAGTGCAACTGTGTCTGTGAGGGGCCCTTTAAGGGAGCGGCTTGCTGTTGAGTCCGCCCTGTGACCCTGTCTGCAGCTGTTCCTGGCACCCTTATTTCGATGTGTGCTACCTTGGCGTGTAGACGTTCCCTCACAGCGCCTATTTCGATGTGGTGCTGCCCAACGTCGAAGTTGAACATCGAAGTTGCCAGCCCTGGAGGACGTGTAGACGTTATTCATCGAAATAGACTATTTCGATGTCGCTACATCGAAATAAGCTATTTTGATGTAGCGTGCACGTGTAGACGTAGCCCCGATTACCTTAACCCACTTGTAACATTAATAAAAATGAGAACTCACCAGAAGCACCCCCTACTGCCATTAGGGTCCAGTTGTGAGATGCCCTGGTAGGAAGGGATGAGATCCAATGTTCCAAAAAGCTCCTAGCTGCCGATGAGATCAGCTGCTCCATTCACCTGCTGAACACTGTCATCCTCCTCCCCTTCCTCATCCATTTTCTCCGTGCTGTTACCAGAGGATTCCTGAGGAATTTCTTCAGAGGTTGTACTATCAGGGCTTCAGAGGTATCCATGGTTTGTTTGGTGACAGTGATTGGATCAATCCCTAGAATCCCATGCAGCTGCTCATAGAAGTGGCATATTTGTGGTGATGACCCACAACATCTATTTGGTATGCCTGCCTGAGTTCCTTTATTTTCACACGGCACTGGTGGGTGTCTCTAGTGTACCCTTTTTCCTCTATGTTCTGTGAGATCTTTGTGTATATGTCTGCATTTCTTTTGCTGCTTCTTAGCTGTCCCAACACAGATTCATCCCCTCCCCCAACCCACCAATCCCAGCAATGATGTCCTGGATCTCCTGCATGCTCCATGCTGGAGCTTGTCTGCAACCTTGGGAATTCATGCCCAGATGTGCTACTGAGGTGTGCTGCCTGCTCTGCTCACCAAGCTAGCCAAACAGGAAATGACTTTCAAATTTTCACCACTGCTTCCGGCATACCTGGAGAGCAGCAGAGCTGAAAGTGATGGACAGAGTGGTCACACTGGGGTGCTGTGGGATGCATCCAGGAGACCAAGAATGTTCCATTTCACAGCACTCTGTCTGTACTACCCTAAGGTTGACCATGCAAGGTCGAATTTGGCATTACTCCTCGTGAAAATCAGGAATACAAAAGTTGACCTTAGGAGCCCTTAAAATCAACAGAATAAACCCTGTAGTATGGACTGATTTCTTATAAATTCAACCTGAAATCACCTGAATTCGAACTAATCTCCTAGTGTAGACAAAGCCTGGATTAGGAGATGGACTAATGGATACTACTAACCTTAGAGATATTGGCAAACAAAGGTATGTTACATCTGAAATACAGGAATAGGGAAATCCCATCAGTGCATTCTTGTCAAATTAGGCATGAGGCAATAATTATTTTCTTTAAGAAAACTGTTAGAATTCTGTCTGGCAAGGAACTACTTATCACTAGTTGTGATTATGAAATCTATACTTCTGTTGTTTTGCTTTTATAGTCCCCACTTCCCTGTTGTTTATCTGTATACCCTCTGATTCTGTCTGGTGCACAACTAATTTTGCAAAATTTAAATACACGAAGATGGCGGGGTATGATTGGTGAAAGGATTGTTTTATAATGGGCTAAGAGTGGTGAAAAATACTGTTTTGTAATACTTCACTATGACATGATTAATCAAGAGACAGTTAAGCAGGAGTCGAGTTTAACTTTATAGACTGGCTCCAAAAGGAAGAAGTTCTTTGGAACCTTACTCTCCAGGATACAGCTCAAAATCAGACCTGCCAGACCTCAATGACCTGCTAGTCATGTCATGAAGAAACTGGAGTTCCCAGACAATCTAGTCTTGAGTGGCCCCCAGTAAAACTTCTGCTTTATTGGGAATGGTGAGAGCATTGTGCGCTTAGCATGTGTATTCTGTTTTGGTAACTGTTAATACGTACACAGTAAAGATATTACTGTATATGGCTCTCCCACTGGCCAAAGGTCCTGCAAACTTGCAGAAGATTATGTCCTGAGCGCTAGGAATTGGATATGAGTACACTGGAGCCTTAGAAACCAGATAAGAGTAGGTGTCTTTCAACTGGAGTCTCTGAAACAGGAAAAGGGTGGTGGTGCCTAAATTAGTTGGATTATGCCTTGAACCCACAAAGGGTAAAGGTGGGGTGCCCTTGAGTGTGTGGGTAACAAGGAGCTACTGTCAGTGGCTGCATCAGAGCTTAGGACATCAATGTAAGTAAAAGCTATGTGAATCAAAGTGTGTGATTGGTATCTATATACAATTAGGCCAAGAAAGTGCTAACAGTCCTCAGGTGGTAAAAGATAAACTACTCTTCCCTTCTTGCCAGGATAACCTGTCCCAACTGCCACTTGAGAACGTCAAATTCTCCTGCTCTGTATCTATGAAGGGGGTGGGGGCAGCTCTGAACTGGGTACTGATACAGGTAAACAAGTTCTCCCTCTTCTTTATGAACAAATGGAGTGTAAGAATGGTGGTTTAGGAATCTACAGTCTGGTCAGAAATTCTGGGCAAGAGCAAATGAAATAGCCTTCCTGCCTATGAAAGCAATACTGTAGTAGAAGGTGACCACATATCAGGCTTTTCCGTTTTGACCTAGATGAATAAAAACTTTAGCTAGGATTACTATATAAAAAAGGGGATATCCCTGAGAGGGAGTGTATCAGTATCAGTATGTACCAACTCACTTTGTATTAATGTACTATATATACCGGGGTGGCCAGCTACTTAGGTATGAACAGCCTTGGATAGAGTGCAAAGAGCCACATGTTATATATTTATTTTTAACTAGATAGATAGATAAAAATAAATATATAATACAGCGACTAGAATAGCGAAAGCAAGAGCGAGTTTGAAGGCGATGGGTGAAATCTGGAAAAGCAAAGCAATTAGCTTAAGAACGAAGCTGAGTGTCTTGAAAATGTGTGTATTCAGCAGCATGTTGTATGGATGTGAGATATGGGTGATAACGAAAGATTCAAAAAGAAGAATATTGGCGTTCGAAAGGAGTTGTTATAGGAAGATTCTGAGAATAGGATGGATGCAGAAGGTCACCAATGAGGAATTATATAGGAAGATACAGTCGAAAGAGAACCTGCTGCAGAAGGTTATAAAATGGAAGCTACAACTATTTAGGCATATTTGCAGAATGAACGACGAACGAAAAATCAAGACCCTAATATTCAGCATAATGGATGGTTCAAATAGGAGAGGCAGACCCCACAGAGAATGGATAGATAATATAGTAGATTGGTGTGGAGCTAGTCTAGAGAAACTAGGCTACTCCGCACTGGACAGGGAAAGCTGGAAGGAAATAGTGAGAGAGGCATCAGACATCAATGGGCGCTGAGCCCACGGTTGTGGATGATGATGATGTTCAATGTCCACCCCAGCTGCCCGCTCTAACCCAATCCCCCTCTCCTCCTCCAAAGCCAGGTCTCCTCAGTTCTTCCCACTCTAACTTGATGCCATCAAAACAAAAAGCAGTCAAGTAGCACTTTAAAGACTAGCAAAATGGTTTATTAGGTGAGCTTTCGTGGGACAGACCCACCTCTTCAGACCATAGCCAGACCAGAACAGACTCAATATTTAAGGCACAGAGAACCAAAAACAGTAATCAAGGAGGACAAATCAGAAAAAGACAATCAAGGTGAGCAAATCAGAGAGTGGAGGGGTGGGGGGGAAGGTCAAGAATTAGACTGAGCCAAGTATGCAGACAAGCCCCTATAGTGACTCAGAAAGTTCTGACTTGTTAAGTTCTGACTTTCTGAGTCACTATAGGGGCTTGTTTGCATACTTGGCTCAGTCTAATTCTTGACCTTCCCCCCCACCCCTCCACTCTCTGATTTGCTCACCTTGATTGTCTTTTTCTGATTTGTCCTCCTTGCTTACTGTTTTTGGTTCTCTGTGCCTTAAATACTGAGTCTGGTCTGGTCTGGCTATGGTCTGAAGAGGTGGGTCTGTCCCACAAAAGCTCACCTAATAAGCCATTTTGCTAGTCTTTAAAGTGCTACTTGACTGCTTTTTGTTTTGATAGTGTATAGACTAGCACGGCTTGCTCTTTGTTACTCTTTAACTTGATGCCAGTGACTCACCAGAGCTGCTGCTGCCACCGTCACTGCTGCCATGTTTCTCCCAAAAAGCCCTGGGGTGCTGTGCAGAGCAGTGGACAGCACTCCTGGTGCATGGCTCTGAGGAGGAGCTGTATTTAATGGCTCAAAAAGCTACATGCACTCATGAAGGGCAAGTTGGCCACCCCTGATGTATATAGTATGACACATTAATACAATGTGAGTTGGTAGATACTGGTACAGACACACTCCCTCTCAGGGGTATCTTCTTTTTTGAAAGGTCAAATACAGTACCCCTAGTTTAGCATAATGGATTTGTTTTGAAACTTTGCTGGCCAAAAAATTATTTTTAGAAATGAAACTCAGCAAAGCAGTTAGCAGGCATTCAAAGCAGCCATCAAACTTCACAGGGCTGTGGGCAAGGATGGGAGTGGGCTTTGGGCCTTGGACCACCAGAAGGGGTGGGGCAGGGGGTTGCCTTCCCCAGCCAGCCCTACAATGCTGCCCACTGTGTGGCATCTGGGCCTCTGTCAGCTATTTAAAGGACTCAGGGGTCTGGCTGCTGCCATCGCCACTATCATGGCAGCTGGGAGTCCCTGGCCCTTTTAAATCACTGTCCTCAGGGCAGCTGTCCTCCCATCTTTTAAGTTAAGATCAATGGAAGCTCAGTGGGGTGAGAAAGACAAAGGGACAGGACCTTGCTGCTCTGTATGTTTGTTCATAACAGGGAAAAAAGACCCCTTGCTCTTTTACTGCTCTCTATTTTAGCACATCTGGAAACTGAGATGAGCTCCCATCACAGGTAAGCCATTTGAGGCATTGAGTAGGCCATAAAATTTACCAACCTAGCCATGCTCCCCTGTATGGCCTCTTACAAAGCTACCATGGGTCTTAATTTCCATTGTCATTCTTCTCTAAGAGGGTTTTTCTTTTTGCTGCTGCAAGAACTCTAGAAGGGGTGAGGAACCTATTAGGGAGCCACACAAGTGAGAAGCACAAAAAAAAACAACAAACTACCCTCCCCCGCCACATCCCTCATGGAGGGAGCCACCACCTGATAAGCAGGGAGAAACAAGAGACAGTCACCTCACTCATGTAACAGAGGACACCAGGGTTCCCCTCGCATTCCAGCCCATGGGGGCAGGGTGCCCAGGCACAGGACTCCCCTGCAGAATCACAGTAACCCATCTGGGGACCTAGGCTAGAAGATTTTGTGGGGACCCCTAGGCTCTTTGGTAGGGTCAAAATGAGAAGTTCAGTGGATTGAAGGGATCTGTTAGGGAGTGGGGTGGCAATGCAGGCTCTGCGAGAAAGGGAGGATGCAAGGGTAGAGTAGTGGTATCTGAGCAGGAGGCAGGGTGCAGGAGCAGGCTGCTGGCAGGCAGTCTGGGCAGAAGACAGACCCAGCACCTCCCCTCCTGCACCCTAAGTCAGAACAGGGTACAGAAAAGGGTGGGATGTGTCAGACCAACAGCTTTACTCATGTGGTATAGTCCTTACACTAGAAAAGGTCCCATGGCATCAGTGGACCATTTCTAGAGTAGTGTGGGTACTATTCCAAATAAAGGTATCAGAATCTGGTCCTTTTAAGTGACTCTCAACACCCACCTCTTCTACGGTGATTACGACCAAGTTAAATATGAAATATAAGGACATTTTCATGATTCATCTACTACCCCCACATATGCCATCTTGTTTTAATATTTGTTTTCGTACATGTAGTATTAACTTTGTAACAAGCAGATTCCTATTAAATTGAGACTGAAGCAACTGACTGGCTTCCTATAAACCAGATGTGACATGTCTGTTCTTGGTTCAACATGTAGTGCCTCCTCACAGAAACATGCTTTCAGATATCTGAATCTGTCAGATGACACTGAGATTCCTGCTCCTGGCCACATTACATTACAAATAAAGATAGCAGGCCTGCTTGTCTATAACTACAACAGGATATTCAGGTGCATATCACTGAAATTATTAAAGTAATTGTCTTATAGATTTACAACATCATTCTGGCAGTATTTAGATCAAATATGTAATACAATTATCTAAAACAGAAGCCAACTGTATGTTTAAGTGTATACAGTCATAGAGTTTTTAAACATCCAAACAATTAAAGTGAAAAATAAATAATATAATGAAGCAGTGCAAAGGTAATAGCAAAAATAAAGTTAATTTTAGCTATTAATTCAATAATTTTATTTTTTGGAGGAGGCCAAAGGCCCTTCCTACGTAAATGAGCTGCTGGTGTATCCTTTCCAACCTCCAATATAGAATTCTTAGAGGTGATGGACAATGTTCCTGTACAGTAACATACAACAGAATTATAAATGGGACCAAAAAACAAAAATCACACAACTTTGTGAATGAGCAAAAGCATCTTTAAAAAAGATAACTTAACTTATCTCTCCATTCCTTTACAATGAATCAATCAAGATATTACCCTAGGACTGAAGTGCTTGAAGATCTTGACTCATGTAAGTGTTCTGGGAGGCGGAATCAAGTATTGTATAATATAACAGACAAAGGGGATGTGCAAGAACTGCCTAGAAATAATTTCAGTTTTCCAGCCAGGACATACTGAGCAAAGTTTTGTATGGATCTCCTTGTTCATCTGAGAAAGTACACATCACAACCCAGAGCAATTCCCAAAATGAGAGAATCAGGCACCTTTGCTTTCCCCATTCTTCCTGAGTAGGCCAAAAATACATGCACATGTGCACACACTTCTACACCTTGTTCTGGCTGAAAAGCCATTTTAGTTCAAAAAGTCCTGGCAGAAGTATCTGCTATTTTCCTCCCGTTACCACTAGTTTCACGCCTGAGTCGTACCAAGAGCAGCCTATGGACATACGAAGCTGCTCAGAAGACTAGATCTTCAGTCTACAGAATAAATAAGATCCTAGCAATTACACCTGCTTTATATTAAGAAAAAAACAAAGCAAACTTAAAGTATACAATGCTTCTGCTGTAGTATGGCTTTTTACACCTAACTCCATTGACTCTACTGGAGTTACTTTTGATGTATACTCATGAAGATTAGGAAATGTAACTGA